>NC_045767.1:77244467-77869467 GCF_008692025.1 Phocoena sinus
CTCTGGGAATAGAGAGAAAAAAGGGCTCTCCAATCAGGAATTTACTGATTTACATAAACATTTAGTGTGACCAGTGGTTTCAGAGCCTACGGTACCTCCTTCGCGTTTACGTTCTAAAGTAACGAAGGGGCAGAATGCCAAGGACAGCGACATTGCTGGCTTCGGGGGCACACAAAATGGCCCACCAGATTCTGGGGAAATCTGCAAAGTAGATGTTTCTAGGTTACCAGATCATCTTTTCTCCTGTGCTTCCCACCCTTTTCTAAAGAAAATTAAATTCTGGAACAGTTAGTTTAAAAGTCAAGAAATTTGGGCTTCCCTGGTGGCTCAGTGGTTGAGAGTCTGCCTGCCGACGCACGGGACACGGGTTTGTGCCCCGGTCCGGGAAGATCCCACATGCCGCAGAGCGGCTGGGCCCGTGAGCCATGGACGCTGAGCCTGCGCGTCTGGAGCCTGTGCTCCGCAACGGGAGAGGCCACAACAGTGAGAGGCCCGCGTACCGCAAAAAAAAAAAAAAAGTCAAGAAATTGGATTATCAGAGTAGCACGTTAAGGCATGCCCATTAACGGCATAATAAATCACCCCAAAGCTCAGCGACTTAAATCAACCACAATTATTTTATTACCTTCCCCAGTTTCTGTGGTCAGGAATTCAGGGAGGGCTTGGTGGGGAGATTCTGGTCTGGGATCCCTCATGTGGCTGCAATCAGATAGCGGCTGGAGCTGGAACAGCAGAGGGGCTAGAGGAGCTGCAGTCTTGCTGGGTATCTCTCTCTTTCTTCATACAGTCTCGGGGCCTCTCTATGTGCTCTCTTCGAAAGAACTGGTTTGTGCTTCCTCCTCACAACATGGCAGGCTCAGGACAATTAAAACTGCTCCAGTGCAAGTATTTCTGCTTCCAAGACAGCAGCCACATCAAATTTCATGACATGGCCTCAGAAGTCACGCAGCATCTCTTCTGCCACATTCCATGGCTTACAAGTGAGTCACAAACCCACCTGGATTCAAGGAGGAATTAAACTTACTCCTCAGTGGAGAAATGGCAAGGTTCTCGAAGAGCTATGTGGGCTGGGAGATATTGTGACCATCTTTGGAAAATATAATATGCTATAAGGTACAAATAACTGATGATCATAGCCTTTAAAAGAAGGTTTTGTATTTTAAGAAAATAATGTTAGTCCAAATAAATCTCTATATTAGTGGAATAAGTATTGAAGAACCTTACATTAACTACCTTTAGTCTCTTCTTCTCCACATTACTTATGACTATTTAGGGTAGAACAATTGGGTGTAATGTGCTATATTTGCTAGGGCTGCCATAACAAAGTACCACAAACTGAGTGGCTTTAACAACAGAAATGTATTGTCTCACAGTTCTGGAGGCTAAAAATCTGAGATTAAGGTCTTGGCAAAGTTGATTTTCCCTGAGGGCTATAACAGAAGAACCATTCCATGCCTCTCCCCTAGCTTCTGATGGCTTGCTGGTAACCTTTGCTACTCCTTGTTTTGTAGAAGCATTGCTCCAACCTCTAGCCTTCATCTTCACATGGTATTCTCCCTGAGTGCATGTATCTTGTCCAAATTTCCCCCCCACACTTTTTTTTTTTTTGCGGTATGCGGGCCTCTCACTGTTGCGGCCTCTCCCGTTGCGGAGCACAGGCTCTGGATGCGCAGGCCGAGTGGCCATGGCTCACAGGCCCAGCCGCTCCGCGGCATGTGGGATCCTCCCGGACTGGGGCACGAACCCGTGTCCCCTGCATCGGCAGGTGGACCCTCAACCACTGAGCCACCAAGGAAGCCCCCAAATTTCCCCTTTTTATAAGGACACCAGTCATATTGGATTAGGGACTCACCCTACTCCAGTAAGACGTCATCTTAACTAATTTCATCTGCAATGACCCTGTTTACGTATAAGGTCGCATTCTGAGGTACTGGGGGATAGGACTTTAACATATGAATCTGGGGGGGGGACACAATTCAACCCATAACATGTCTCTCATTTTTTGAAAGAAGGAGCTTCTTTTGACGTGGTTTCTGAAAGTATGAATGGAAGAGCAGTGCCCAATCCCAGGTAAAATTTTCAAATATTATATCTATCTTCTCCTTTACATGGCCCTGGCCATTCTTTTGTATCTCCTAAACACCTTCTTTAAATTTTAAGTAAAGGTTTTCGTTAAGGCTTTTAATGCCATTAGAGTATTTTAGGATTAAATGTCCTTTTTGTTAAAATGCAATGATCAAATATTGTTTATGGGGTCTCATTCCCTCCCAAATTTTCTATCGTCCTAATGTCCCTAGTTATGTGACTTCGTATTGCATAGCATTTTTCAAGATTTTATTCTCCTTGTAACCTGGCTCTCACCTATGCAACAACCTAGTTCATTTAAGGAGGCTTAAAGAGCAATTTATTGATTTGGGGGATTCGAGATTTTTCTCTCTCAGTATTAGGCAGACATTTAAAATTTTATTTCCTTTGGATGTCTAAAGCAAAAAGAAAATAAAACAGGCACATCCCACTGCCTCATTAGGGAAGCCACAAGTCTTTGGCTTTTCTAACCTAGCACTTACCTTGCACTTGATGTTTTTAAAATACCATCCAATCATTAAATAGCCAGCTCCTACTACATCTTTGTAAGATGTGAGAATTCTTGCCTTTTTTTTTTTTGCGGTATGCGGGCCTCTCACTGTCGTGGCCTCTCCCGTTGCGGAGCACAGGCTCCGGATGCGCAGGCTCAGCAGCCATGGCTCACGGGCCCAGCCGCTCTGCAGCATGTGGGATCCTTCCCGCACCGGGGCACGAACCCGTATCCCCTGCATTGGCAGGTGGACTCTCAACCACTGCGCCACCAGGGAAGCCCAATTCTTGCCATTTTTAGTAGAGGAAATTGAAGCAAAAAGAACCAAGGTGACCTTTGCAAGGTGAAATAACAAATGAGGAGTAGACCCAGATATCCACCATTTTATGAATTAAAACTTTGTCCTGTGCAAGCCCAGGGGTAGATTTTCATGACCACATCCTTTTCTTCTCTTCCCAGAAGCCAAATGCCCACTTTCCCCTTTGCTCTGCAGTCATTAGAGGGGCAGCAGGAAAGGCAGGAGTTAGCAGATGCCCAGCAAACAAGGATGCCTAGCAGATACCTACTGAGAGCAGGCTTGTTATTAGTGTTTGTAAAACACCCCCTGGAGAGTCCCAGAAATCTTAAGGGGAAACTTTGGAATATGAAGCCCTGAGTCAGCAGGTGGGCATCCCAATGCAATCTCTTTTGCATTTGCTGGGTGGTGAGATCTGAGAAATTCAGGTCATATGATAATAATGAAAAAGATATGGAAGGTGTTCCTTCTAATCCTAGAAAACTGTAATCTTCTTAATCACAGACTCTATTAGAAACAGGCCCCCCAAAATACTTTGGTCTGGTCTTATGCCAATAAATGGCAATAGCAAATTTTACCCTTAATTCAAGGAAGGTCTGCAGGAAAGAATCCCAGGCATCTTGTGTGGTTGCCTCCCCAGGAAGGTCAGTAGGCAACATGATGCCCTCTAGTATTTGTGAAGTTCTCAGTTATTTCTCCGGTGAGGAAAGATTGCATATAATTGGCTGGTCCTATCCTTGAGTGGAGGGAAATCAGTGGCATGCACATTCTCTTGCTTAAGGTAATTCAAGATGCCACCCACATGAGCATGTTCCTCTTAGGCAGGCCAACAAGAAGCAAGAGGCCAACTCATATCACATTCTCCTCTCCTGAGCTACCAAACACACCTTTTCCTTGCTTTTCTCTTTAGTCATTTACTTTAAAATGGTGACTAGCTTCTTACTGGGCAGAAGTATATCTAGTAAGGTATGCTTCGCTTTGATTATATGACACTTACATGGAATAGCACGTGATACGGACTTCTTTATGAGCAAGGATATAAAATGAGGCTTCTTGTTTTCATATCAAAGTGCCACCTTTGTGTCCTGCACCCCTAAATTCTAAGCATATGGATAGAAGCATTTAGGCCTGTTTTCATAATCAATACTAGGAAATTCATCCTATTTCTCATTTCACATTGGCTGCCGAGAGTCTCAGAGCCAAATTTAGTGCTCAGTTTCATTGTATATTCTTAGTTTAGATTTTCAGGTATCAAATATTTACGATGTTTCTTATTTATCCAGTCTTAATGATTTTATTTTCAAAGAGTTTTTTACTACAAGGTATGTCAAATCTTTTTTTCTTAATAATTTAAGCATGGTATTCATAATAAATAAAATACATTTTAAAAAACAGTATACTATTCAACACTGAGAATGTCCTTAGAAAGTCATTATTTGTTTTGTGCACAGGTTGATTAGAGAACACTGGTAAGAGATAACCAGTTCTGATAGTTTGCTGGCAAACACCTGTCCTGCCATACTGGAAAGTTAAGATGTTGACATCTCTCTGTGAATTGTTTAAAGACACTGCCCTGAGCCTCCTTAGCACATGCCACAGCAATTTACCTCTGCCCCTTGCCTGGGATCACTCCCTCCTGCACCTTCCCCAGGATCCAGCTCTGACCTGTAGCCATTCTCTCAAGTTGGTTGTCTAGCCATTCTGGTGATGTATTTTAATAACCCCCTTGCCTCCTTTTAGTGCAAACAATAGCTCTGCTTATTAATATAAGGACAGGATAGTGATGGAGAATACAGACTCTCAAGCTGGACTGCTTGGGTTCAAGCCCTGGTAAAGCCTCACGTCCCTGTGACCTTAGTGAGTCCTGTATCTTCTCTGTGCCTCATTTCTTCCTCTCTGAGTTGGAGGTACTAGTGTTATCACTGTCACAGGACTGTTGTGAGGAATGAATGAGTGTAAAGCAGTTAGAGCAGTGCTTGTATAAGCTCCATGCATTAGCCATTATTATTGAGCATCTACTCTGTGCCAGGCACAGTATTAAATGCTTTATGTTATCAAATCCCCCAAATCCCCCATCAAGTAGGTATTATCATCCCTAATTTAAAGAGAATTGAATCTCAGAGAAATTAAGAAATGTGCCTGAGGTTACCATGCTGGTGACAGAGAAGGAAGATTTAAATTCCTATCTTTGACCCTAACTCCATGCTTTCCCTTGTGCCCTAGATTCTTCTCTGGAGGAAGTGGTACTTTGCAGCAAAGAAGAAAAAGGAGACAACGGGCTGGTCCAGGTACCTTTGGGGAATGCTGAGTATGTGAAGATGGTCAGTGGATACAGAGACCTCAGAGGATGGGTGGAAAACAGGGTTCCCCTCTGACTAGGAGAGTCAGAGCTTCTGTTTATAACAGTACTCTCCCATCACCCAGGCTTAAAACCTGGCAGCCATCCCCGACCCCTCCCTTTTCCTCCTCCCAAGCACCTCTGTTCTGCTCTAAAGTGACGCCTCTCACATCCCTTTCATTCCGTTCATACCCCATGCTAACACTCCAATTCAAGTTCCCATTACCTCATGTCTAGATCATTTCAAGAGCCTCTTAGCTCTTCTCCCAGCCTCCATGTCTCTAAGACACCCTTCCCACAACCTCCGTGTTACCCCTAAAGAAACTGCTTCCATCATGTGATTTCACTGGTCAAACCTTGCCCCCTCATGACTACCCAGTGTCTCCTGAATACGGATCAGCTTTCTGGAAGAGCATTCAAGTTTCTTCTTAAGCTAATTCCAATCTGCATTTTCAGATTGCTCCCTCAGGACTCCTCTGTAAGAATCCTGTGATTTAGCCAGGACTGTTTCCTTGTTATTCCTTAACTGCACCACTTCCTTCCCCACCTCCAAAACTCTACCCACTCCATTCCCCACGCCTGCCACACCTTCCTCTGTCCCATCCGTCACAACTCAATTCAGCCCCTCCCCACTGTGACCCCTTCCCTGCTCACTCCAGGGCAAGGAGCCTCTCCCTTATCTGAATCATACCACCCATTAGGCACTCAGCCCCTACTGCCTTATAGCATTAGGAATCAGCTTTTCATTAGCACATGCTCTGCTTTCCCGGTTACACTGTGACTGACTTCCAGCCAGAGGAGTGAAGGAGAGGGGTGGTGGGAGGGCTGTGACGCGGGGAGGTAAGTGGTGGGGCTGGTGGCTAGGCTCGTGGGCACAGAAATCAGACAAGCTGGGTCTGAACCACAGCTCTGCACCAACTAACTAAGGAGACAGTCTTATTAGGACACCTAATCTCTCAGTGTCCCCATCTGTAAAAAGAGGAGAATGACCATCCCTTCCTCATAGGGCTATTGTGAGGATTAAATGAGTTAATATGCAGAGAGCCCTTACCCAGGGCCTGACACACAGATAAAGCTCAATTAATATTAGTTATTATTACTTTCTTTATCAAACAAGAGATGGTTTATGATCTACTAGACACTGTATAAATGACCTTATTTAGTTTGTATGACAACCCTATGAGACAAGAAGTTCATGCCCTAGCTATGCCCAGCTGTGGAGCCCTCGGATCAGCCCTGAATGGCTAAATTGGGACTTTTACAATGAGAGGGAAATACATGCCAGTCATATTTAGGCCATGTTTAATGTCCCTGTTGCAGCTGAACTTAATTCTAACAGGCACGATTCCTGTCTCTCTGGTGCTGAGTGTAGCAGAATTTCTCTCTGGTGGCCATTAGGAACTTCATTTCTCGTATTAAAAATTCTAGTAAAGGGGGTTCCCTGGTGGCCCAGAGGTTAAGAATCCGCCTGCCAATGCAGGGGATATGGGTTCAAGCCCTGGTCCGGGAAGGTCCCACATGCCGCAGAGCAACTAAGCCCCTGTGCCACAACTACTGAGCCCGCCTGCCACAGCTACTGAAGCCCGCGTGCCTAGAGCCTGTGCTCTGCAACAAGAGAAGCCAGCGCAATGAGAAGCCCACGCACTGCAACTAAAGAAAGCCCACACGCAGCAACGAAGACCCAACGCAGCCAAAAATAAAAAACAAATAAAATTTAAAAAGAATTCTAGTAAGAGGAAATGACTCAATTTCAGTCTTTTCCACACTGTCCAGCTCTCTCTTTCAAGTGAGATGAAAAATATGAGATTGAGGAATAAAAGAGAGAGAGAAACAGATATAGAGTCTTTCTAAATAGATGGGAGGAGGCAGGACAGCATTAACATTGGGGACTCTAGGCTGCCACTGCCCATGACACCCTGAGGACACTGGGGCAGGTAGAGTTTCACTGTTGACACAGTCTCTTCAGAGACAACAGCATCAGAAGTGGATGTTTCAGGCTGTATAGATCTTAAGCCCAGCCTCAGATCAAAATGTACCTGGAGCTGGCTATGGGTCATGGTTTAGCAATTTGCATTGTCATGACCTTGATTTGTCCTTTGTGCATCTACATCTTAGAGATAAAGAAAAGTAAAACAGGGACTTCCCTGGTGGCGCAGTGGTTAAGAATCCGCCTGCCAATGCAGAGGACAGGGTTCGAGCCCTGGTCCGAGAAGATCCCACATTTCGCGGAGCAACTAAGCCCGTGCGCCACAACTACTGAGCCTGCGCTCTAGAGCCCGCGCACGAAAGCCCACACGCAGCAACGAAGACCCAACGCAGCCAAAAATAAATAAATAAAATAAATAAAATTTTAAAAAAACGTAAAACATAAAAACAATAAGTAGGTGGTCAAATCAGTGACACAACACCCCTCACCCCACCTCATTCTGACTTGCTAGAGGAGCTTGTCCTTCAGTAGAGCTGCGAATTGTAGCTGGGCACAGACATGAGACCCAGTTTAGTCCAACTGACTGGTGATGTCTTCTGAGGGTCTTATGGGAAACTCCTTCTTCACTGGATATAATGTTGTTGACATGTGGTGCCTGGAACTGCTGCAGCCAACTTGTTAGTAGGAGGGAGACATGGTTGAGATACCCAGGAAGGCAGAGCCAAGAGATGAAACATATCTGGATCCTGAAGACGTCATTGATCCAATCTTTTAAAGTTGGACTGAATCCAGACTTATTGCTATGTGAAAGAATAAATGTCCTTATTGTTTAATTAATTTTGGTTAGATATTGTTATTTGTAGAGTAACTTACTGATGCAGTGGCCAAAAACATTTTAACATTCTAAGCTGTGATGCTACATCTTTTTTTTGTTGTTTTGTTTTTTGCGGTACACGGGCCTCTCACTGTTGCGGCCTCTCCCGTTGCAGAGCACAGGCTCCGGACGCGCAGGCTCAGTGGCCATGTCTCACGGGCCCAGCCGCTCCACGGCATGTGGGATCTTCCCAGACCCGGGCACGAACCCGTGTCCTCTAGCATCGGCAGGCAGACTCTCAACCACTGCGCCACCAGGGAAGCCCTGTGATGCTACATCTTTATAGTCCACCCTAGGTCTTGCCTTTGCTGGCATGTTATTTCCCCATTTTCTGATGGGAGACAGGCTAGGGAAACACGCTATATCCACTTAATGGAAGATTCTGCAGCTAAGTGATCTGTGTTCAAAATCTGGCTTTACCCGTGTGACCTTCGGCAAATTAACTTTTCTGTGCCTCAGCTTCCTCATCCATCAAATGGCGACAAGAATTGTCCTGCCTGATAGGATTGTACTGAGGATCAAATGAGCTAATACAAACACAATACTTGGAAGATCGCCTGGCCCATAGCAAGTCATCAATCAGTTTACATTAGATTTGTTTTCATCCTCAGCAGCTGCGCACCCTTCTGCATATTTCCAAGGCATTTTGCTGTCACACTTTCCACCCATATTTTCCTTTGCCAAGCACTTCTGGGAAGAGCTAAGATGTGGGACAGACATGGCCAGCTCAGTCCTCATCCTAGCATGCATACCACAAGATCATCAGAAAAGAAGCTTCATGAACAGAAAGTAACAAATATTTTGTTTGGAAACACCATATAGGAGCCAAAATTCCCTACGCTCCCCCGATCCCACGCTCTGGGATCCCACGTCCTTCACCCTTTGTGCTGAGACAGAGATGGCAGGGACTCCCAGGGCTGGTTTTCCCACAGACCCCTGGGCTGTGCCCTTGGCAATGACTGTGTCCCTCATACGACTAAAGTCCTAGAAACTAGAAATGGGAAAACACCACAGATCCTCTTATATCACTAGTATTTTTTACTTTGCTACCTGCCATTTCTCCCCCTCTTCCTCTTTTTCGCTGGGCCAAGAATTCTTCTAGTCTTCTCTTGGGAGACTCCTTTTCCCATCCTTGTCCCCCTCGGGGACTGCAGAGGCCATTTCAGCTTCTTACGTCTGTATTATGCTTGCCAATCTTACTCGGCTTTCAGCCAGGACTTCTGTATATCTCATCTGTAGAGCCCTTGGCAGCTTCCAAGATACTTTGGCCCAAGTTGTCTAATCCTCACAAAAATCTTGTATGGTGCATGCTTTTATTCCAAACCAGACTCCTCAGGGCTTTTCCCCTTTCCTGTGGAGATCAAGGGCAGAGGGAGGTAGGACAAAAATATTTCACTTTCTTTGCAATACAGACCTGAGGTGATTAGGACCTCGTCCAATTTTACCTCAGCAGTGAGCCTTTCAGGTGGAGAGAAAGCAAAGACCCTGCAGAAATCACTCAAAGTCCACCTGAAACTTGAGTACCTGGCTTTTAAAGGAAAAACAAACACCTGATACTTCTCTGGGTCAAAGGATCTGGTTCTGACTTCTCATTGGAGGTCCAACGCAGATAGAGGGAGAGGGAGGACAAAGGCTCTGGAATCTAAGCTGGTTTAACGAAGTGCTTCCTGGCTTGAAATCTTTGGCCATTTGTTTGAGACTGAAGAAGCACAGTACCTGGGCCCTTCAGATTAAAGACGTTCTATTGCTTTGTTTACCGGAGAGGCCCTCAAATGTTTATACTGGCAGCGACTGGGCTAGAAACCGAGGAGTCCACCCTGTGCTCAAAGGACTGGAGGTTTCAATTCTCTGTGAAGAGCTGACTGTGCAGGTGAGGTTTGCCCGAACAGGACTGCCGGTCTGTGGAGCTCCGCTTGCCGCATTCTGTAAGGTGGAAGGAAACGGAGGCCTCTGCGTGCGAGCTGGTACCTCACAGTTCTGCCGCCTCAGCCTCTGTCTGAGCTGCCAGACTCATGGAAAAGCTCCTTTCACGTCTTCAGTTTCATTCAGTGCCAAGTTGGGAGGCCTGGAGAGGGACCAGTGTCCCAACCACTGCGTTAACCAGAGCAGTACAAGTGACAAACAAATACTGTGCTTTCCTTTTTTTCTTTTTCTTTTCTGCCTTCCAGGAAGAATTTTTAAAACCACAGAAGCAAAAGCCCAGGTCACTTTCTGCTTTCAAGCACACCGTGTTCCTTCACAAGGAAAAGAGAAGCCCACAGAGCAACATTTACTCATAAAGTCTCTATTCAGCTCTCCTTGCTTGTTTTTGACACAGGGTTCAGCTAACTGGTGCCCACATAGTGCAGACCAGCGGGGGAAGTGGGGTTTGCAGCAGAGAACAGTAAAAAGATCTGCTCTTCCAGAATGCAGGGGAAAACTGCATTATTTCTGGATGAGTGGCCCGGAACACAGTGGGGACTCTCTTCCCTATTTTCCCCTTTGGATTGGAGACTGCCCACCTGCCCATTCCTGCCTGGGACACCCTTCCTCGCAAGGGGCTTCCTCGGGGGGAAATGGGGCGTCTGCCTTCACGTCATTTGAATGGGCTGTTTTTGGGTGGCTTTCATGGTACAGTGATTCCTACCTTAGAAGGAGACAAGTGAGCCACTTTCTAGCTGCTCAGGGTGAAAATTTTGGAAACATCCTTAACTCCTTTCTTCCTCACGTCCCACTTCCAGTCCACCAGCATATCGTGTTGGCTCCCCATTCAAAAGTTAGTCTGTATTTATAAAGATCTAAATCACAAGATGTACTCAGTATCTGTAACTATATATGGTTCCACAAGAGACAGAACCAGTAGGAGATTTATTGCCAGGAACCGGCTTTGACAGTTGCAGGGGCTGGTTAGGTGAGTCTGAAATCTGTAGGGTGGGCCATCAGGAAGGGCAGGAGGGAACTCTCAGGCATGAACCGAAACTGCTGTCCACAGGTAAATCTTCTTCTTCATCAAGGAACCCTTAGCTCTGCCCACAAGGCTTTTCAGCTGATTGAATCAGGCCCACCCTGAATCTAGGATAAGTTCCCTGACTTAAAGTCAACAAATTAGGGCTTCCCTGATGGCGCAGTGGTTAAGAATCCGCCTACCAATACAGGGGACACAGTGTTCGAGCCCTGGTCTGGGAAGATCCCACATGCTGCAGAGCATCTAAGCCCGTGCGCCACAACTACTGAGCCTGCGCTCTAGAGCCTGCGAGCCACAACTACTGAGCCCATGAGCCACAACTACTGATGCCTGCGCACCGCAGCGAAGGATAGCCCCCGCCCACCACAACTAGAGAAAGCCCACGCACAGCAATGAAGACCCAGTGCAGCCAAAAAAAAAAAAAAGGGTCAACTAATTAGAGACTTTAACTATCTTCACAGCATACACCCAGGTCAGTGTTTGATTCAATAACTAGGGACTGTAGCCTAGTCAAGGTGACATATAAAACCTACTGTCACTTATCCAAATTCAACTCTCCCCTCCACAGCCCCCTCCCTTGAGCCAGGCCACCAGCATTTCTCCCCTGAATTATTGCTTTAGCCTCTTTACCAGTTTCCCTGTTTCTTTTCTTGGCCTTCCTGCCCCTCCCCACAACTGTTTTCAACAAAGCAGCTAATTGATCATTACTCCATTGCTCAAAGCCCTCCTGGTGGGCAGAATCATGGTCTCCCAAAGATGTCTGTGTCCTAATCCCTAGAACCGTGACTCTGTTACCTGACATGGCAAAAGGGACTTTTAAGGATGTGCTCAGGCTATGGACCTCGAAATAGGCAGATGATCCTGGATTACCAGGTGGGTACAATCTAATCACATGTCATTAAAAATGGAAGAGAGAGGCCTCAGAGTGGTCAGAGACATCTGCTGTGAGAAGGGCTTGACCCTCCACCACTGGCTTTGAAAATGGAGGAAGGGGCCACGGCCAACAGCAAGGAAAGGGGGGCTTCGGTCCTACACCGGCATGGAACTGAATTCTGCTGACACACTGAACAAGCAAGAAAAAAGATTCTCCCCTAGAGCTTCCGGTAAAAAATGCTGCCCTGCCAACCGCTTGATTTTAGCCTGGTGAGACCCGTGTTGGACTTCTGATCGATAGAACTTCAAGGTACAAATGTATGTTGTTTAAGCCACTCGGTTTGAGGTAATTTGTCATGGCAGCAATAGAAAATGAATTCAGCCGTCTAGTGACTTCATGCTACTCAGGGTAAAAGCCACGCCCCTCCGATTCCCTGCGCCCTTTGCTGTGACATCATTTCCTCACACTCCCTTCTTTCTCCCCTCACCCCTCCAACAACTCCAGGGTCTGAACTAGAGTGTAGTTTGCGAGGCACAGGCCTTGACATGCCAAAAAACTCAGTAATCAAGATAAATATTTTAGTTTAATATCAGAATTAATGCAAAAAAATCCATGAAGCACAAAATGTTAAAAGTTAGAAGAGGGACTTCCCTGGTGGCGCAGTGGCTGGGGGTCCACCTGCCGATGCAGGGGGCGCAGGTTCGTGCCCCGGTCCGGGAGGATCCCACGTGCCGCGGAGCGGCTGGGCCCGTGAGCCGTGGCCCGCTGAGCCTGCGCGTCCGGAGCCTGTGCTCCGCAACAGGAGAGGCCGCAACAGTGAGAGGCCCGCGTACCGCAAAAAAAAAAAAAAAAAGAAGAAGAAAGACAGGACCCGACCCTGCATTTACACAATTTGCCTCCCCCTAATCCCAGCCCTGAACCTTATTGCTCTCAAGCTTCTGGGCAGACTCCATCAGCAGCACTTTTCCATTTGCTTTTGCCCCAAATATCTGCAAAGTGTCCTCCCTTACCTGCTTTGGCCTTTGCTCAAATATCACCGTCATAAGGAGCCTTCCCTGACCCTTTAAAATTGTGGTGCCCCTCACCAACTCTCCCTGACCCCTCCTTTGCTTCATACTTCCCCAAAGCACATTACACATCTAACATTCTATTTTATTTATTTTCTACCATAAGGCAGGTAAAATTTCTCCTTTACCCTCTTAGGGTTTCCACCTGGGACTGTCTTAACAAATTAACGGGAAGAAAGCATAAAAATTTCATTATAATAAAATTTTACATGTACATGGGAGTCCTCACAGGAAAATGAAGACCCAAAGAAATGTATAGGCCTAAGTGTTTATATGCTAGGTTGAACAAAGAGGGACGATTGTGGAAAAGTAAGTAAAATACATGAAGGGGCTAAAGGAAGATAAGAGTTATTTTAACAATGTCAGTTTCTATTGATTTCTCTCAGCCTCGACTCCCTGTCTCTAGTGATACGAATGTTCTTTTCTTCCTGGTATTGGGAGGGCATCTTTCACATGAGAGTTTCATCTCCTGCTCTCAGGAAGAAAATGGGAGGTCAGAGTGCCCTTCTTGCACCTGTTTTTCAAGTGCCTTTGGCTCGAAATAATCGTTATGCCGAAGTGGCATATTTTGGGATGTTGTATTCTAAACCCCTTCCCTACTTATTGTTCACTGCTGTTTTACCAAGGACTAACTGTATGTGGCACGTGATAGGTGTTCAATAAGTATTTGTAGTAGGAATGAAGGAAGGGAACGTGGGGGGAAGGAGAGGAAGAGAGGAAGGGTAGGAAGTGTTATTTGGGTAACAAGGTGTGTATGTGTATTTAAGGATAGACTTTCCCATTGGTTTATTGAAGCCTAAAATCCCTGAAGAACTGCAGTAAGTTTTAATCTGTCTGTTTAAGGAACCATCAATTTTTAAGCAGAGTTATATTTTTCCTTTCCCAAAGGAGAAAGCAAAAAAAAGCCAATGTGTTCTATTAGATTAATTAGCAGATTTAGGTTTGCTGTGGACTTTCTTTTCTAGGATTTTAGCTGAGATTCTGGGAAATGTTTGAAGCCCATACAGTTTGTCCAAATTCCTTTGAGATAGAATCTCTGCAGCCCTGTATTTAATAATGCTTAGAGATTTTATTCTCTTCTAGTTCCCCCTCAGATAAAAATTCGATTTTGATGATCTCCTTCCTCCGATTTTTTACGAGTGCATTCTAATAATGCTATTGTCAAATATCAGTGATAACTTGCATCACAGATAAATTGATTTTTCTGACACAATAACAAAAAATTGTATATATTTAATACAATTGTACATATGTAAATATATATTTCAAGGTTGATTAGGATGAAAAATAGACCCGAGTTTTACCACCATCTGTTGACTAACACCCGTAAGACTTGGGGGTTGGCTGGAATATACCAGCTGGGATTTAAGCAGAGTGAAGTTGTATTTGGTGGCACATGCTAAACTATGTGGATTGTGGGCCAGAGTGGCCAGCGTAGGCATGTGTAGGACAAGTAAGCAGGGGAACTAGGTCAGGAGAGAGAAAGGAGAGGTGCAGAGGTAAGCAAAGGAGAGAGAAACTGTGAGACAAACTTGAGAGAATAGCATCTGTTCCTGACGGCTGTTCCAGTTCCTGTCCTTGATTCTTTGCTTCCTGTCCATGAATACCCATGGACTTGCTCCTTGGCCTTATTTAAGCTAGTTTGAGGGATTCTCTGTTCCTTGTAGTCAAAACTGACTAGACTGTATATTCCTGAAGATGATTATTGAAAAAACAAAAAGGTATTTGAGCAGACTTGGAAAACCACAGCCAGAATTATGCAGTGCTTTCCACTGGAATTAAAGAGTGGGTTTTGATGTTTTTAGTGTATGAAAGAAAAATGGGTTTCGACTAAATGTAGTATCTCAGATTGAATCCTAGTACAGAAAAAGGATATTGGTGAAATCTGAATAAAGTCTGGAATTTGGTTAATAACAGTAATACCAATTTCTTAACTTTGACAAAGTTAAGTTTGAAAGATGTTAACGTTGGGGCAAACTGGTGAAGACCATACACAACTCTGTACTATCTTTGCAACTCTTTGTAGGTCTAAACTTATTCCAAAATACAAAGTGTATTTTAAAAATAGGCTTCAACTGACTCACTTTGCTGTACATCTGAAACGAACACAACATTGTAAATCAACTATACTCCAAAAAAATAACCTTCAGTTCCTAGATAGAGAAGGAAGTAGAATGATGGACTGGAAATAGCAACTATAACAGAAGTCAGAAAAAACAGGGCCAAATCTAGAAAACCATTGGTTCAAGTCTATGCTTGGCTTCTTCCCAGCTGTGATCCCCAGTTCTCTTGTGAATTCGTAGTGTTTTTTGGGGACACAAACAATGACACCAACAATGATAGCCTGGCATGATAAGCCAGGGTGGTGGAGTAGGATGGAGAGGAAGCTGATCCAGCCCAGTTACCTGAACTACATATGAATGAGTTCAACCCTAGGCTCCTGATTGATACTTACTTTTTTGCACTTTGACAAATTAAAAACTCACCATCATGCATACCACTATTACAGCCTCTTCAGAGATGCATGTTAATATACGTAGAAAATCACAAATCACCGTGCACACACATTTTGTGGGGGTCACCTTTTAGGTAACATTATCTCATTGGCATTTTAAATGTTTGTAATTGTCCTTATAAATATTTTAACAGAAAATATAAATGTATGTATACCCATATATATATACAACATTACTGGTCAAGACCATGGCTACAGAGTCAGGCTCTGCGTTTGAATCCTAATTCCACCACTGTGTGATGCCCATCCTCTCCTGTGCCTCACTTTCCTCAGGCAGAGAAATTGATAGAACTTGCTTAAAAGACAACTGAGATAGCTGAATGAGGTAATGGATACAAATAACAGAGTATACTGTCTCCCCCTCCCCATTTGGGGTCTTTGCATTTTTCTTGTCCATGTGTATGGATTATTTTATTTTATTTTATTTTATTTTATTTTTGCGGTACGCGGGCCTCTCACTGTTGTGGCCTCTCCCGTCGCGGAGCACAGGCTCCGGACGCGCAGGCTCAGCGGCCATGGCTCACGGGCCCAGCCGCTCCGCGGCATGTGGGATCTTCCCGGACCAGGGCACGAACCCGCGTCCCCTGCATCGGCAGGCAGACTCTCAACCACTGCGCCACCACGGAAGCCCCGTGTATGGATTCTTTATATTAAAAATAGTAGTCCTGGGGCTTCCCTGGTGGTGCAGTGGTTAAGAATCCGCCTGCCAATGCGGGAGACACGGGTTCGAGCCCTGGTCCAGGAAGATCCCACGTGCCACGGAGCAACTAAGCCCGTGCGGCACAACTACTGAGCCTGCGCTCTAGAGCCTGCGAGCCACAACTACTGAAGCCCGCGAGCCTAGAGCCCTTGGTCTGCAACAAGAGAAGCCACCGCAATGAGAAGCCCGCGCACCGCAACAAAGAGTAGCCCCCGCTCGCCGCAGCTAGAGAAAGCCCACGCGCAGCAATGAAGACGCAACGCAGCCAAAAAAAAAAAAAAAAAATAGTCCTGGGGACTTCCCTGGTGGTTCAATGGTTAAGACTGTGCTCTTCCACTGCTAGAGGACAAGGGTTTGATCCCTGGTCAGGGAACTAAGATCCCACATGCCACACGGCACAGCCAAAACATATAAATAATAACGAAATTTATTTTAAAAATAAAAATAGTAGTCCTTTGTCTTCCTGTTTGCTAAGTATTTCCACCAATCTATTGTTTATTTTTTGTTTTGATTATTGGCTTGGAGGTCACATGGAGGTTTGGTAAACATGATTTCATAGCCTATGTAAACTAGATTTCTGCCCATTCCCAGGCTGATTTCCTTTTCTTGAGGAAGTTCAGGGGGATGTGGATAGTATCAAGACGTTGAGGAGAGGGGCTGGAATTTTGTGCTCTCGGTATCACAGTGCATCATGGTGGCGCCTTCTGAGGTGCCCTCATTACCATCTGGTCATCAGTTGTGGGTTCATGCAGGTCCCAGCCCTGAGACCTCTTCAAGTCCATTGTCTGCCAGTGCCACATCTGGGACCCTCCTGACCAGATCAGTGATCCTGTACTGTTCTGGAACAAGCTCAGGCCTGTGGGAAATACTGAGACTCACTCGGGCCTTCTCAGCTAACCCAAGCTGCATGTCACTTCTCCTCTACTCTCCTGCACTAGGCTAAGCTTCAGGGATTCTGGGGACCTCTCCAGATGCCTTCCATTCCTCAGTTTTCAGGTGTCTTCCCAGGAGGTGCCAGGAACCTTTAGGTAGATGAACACTTGAGTGCAAGAAGCTACTAAGGAGTGGGAATGGGGAGACTTTTGGGAACAGCAGCTACGTTTGGGCCAAGGGAGAGATTGAACTGGGGTGCAGTTGCTGCAGAGGCCCCTACCAATGCCTCAGGAAGCTCTGACACTGGATGGCCTCTCAGAGTTATCCTAAGTTGAAGCAAGGGGGCTGGACCTTTGTTCTTCCACATAGAAGAATCTTTATTACTGGTTGTCCCTAGGGAGGGAACATAATCTTGGGCAAGGCAACCTTCTGTAATACCTGGGCAGGGACTCAGGTGTGAGCCAACAGCAGTCAGCACTCCCAGAAGTTGGGGGAGGGGTGAGTGTTCAGTCCTAAAGGGGGGATTTGGGCAGCGTCCACAGCAACCCTCACCACGGCCAACCGGCCTTTGAGCTCATTTGGTGCCCCTGGCTGCTCTCTCTTTTCACTCATTATTATCTAGTCTGCAGAGGTAGCCTGGCTTTTTTATATTTTTCCTGATTCATTGTGCTTGCTTTGAGGCCTGGGATTTTGAAAGTGCAAAGCCCCAAATGAGCCTCTTTTGTTATCCACGTTCTGCTGTGTCACCCCATCCCTGAGACGACAAAACAAATTGCCTAGCTTTCTAAATGTGGGTCAGGGAAAGGGTAAACAGGAAATACCAGGACAAAGCGTTCAGAAAACAACACACAACGTGTACCTAATGTTTCTTTTCTTTTCTAAAATTTATTTATTTATTTTTGGCTGCGTTGGGTCTTCATTGCTGTGCTCGGGCTTTCTCTAGTAGCGGCGAGTGGGGGCTACTCTTCGTTGCGGTGCACGGGCTTCTCATTGCGGTGGCTTCTCTTGCTGGGGAGCACGGGCTGTAGGCGCACGGGCTTCAGTAGTTGTGGCTCGCAGGCTCTAGAGCACAGGCTCAGTAGTTGTGGCGCATGGGCTTAGTTGCTCCGAGGCATGTGGGATCTTCCTGGACCAGGGCTCGAAATTGTGTCCCCTGCATTGGCAAGTGGATGCTACCAGGGAAGTCCCCCTAATGTTTCCATGATGCAAATGACCGAAGGTGATGTTCTAGACTCTTCTTACCCAATGAAGACACAGAGAAGATGGAGGGATTCTCAAAGGGCACCAGAGCACACCTCGCTAGGGAAAACCTTTCAGAATCTCCAGGGCATGGGGTGAGAAGGGATTGGTGAGATCTTTCTATTTAGCCAAAGGGAGTGTGGATTTATTTATAAATATGAGAACATTGCAAAAGGGTAAGATCTTTTCAGAGGCTGACAAGAGATGGGATCCAGAGACCAGAATGATTCTTGGCAGGAGGAGGGAAAGTTCTTCTCTTTTAACTGAAAGGGAAGAGGAAAAGTGGGATGTGTGTAGGAGGAATGGCTGGATACTCTGGAGTTGCCTTCAAGTGGTGTCTTTTTCACTGACAAGTTAGAAGCAGGGTCATTTGATGAGAGTGAAGGAGGAAATACCCCTGTGGAAAGAATTTTGAGAAAAGAGAAAGCCCTTCCCAGGGACATATGGAGGGATCGGTGGGCAGCACAAGAGCCCCACAGAGATTAGGCACCACTCACAGAGGTTGGGAGATTTTCTCCAGCATCGCTGAATAAAGCGATGCTTTATTTTTTTCTTTTTTACTTTTAATTGAAGTATACTATATACATAGCAGTGTGCATACATCACATATAACATGATGAATTCACACAGAGAAGACACTTGTATGTCCAGCAGCCTAGAAGCCCCTATAATAGTTTCCTAGGGCTGCTGTAACAAATTACAACCAATGTGGCTTAAAACAACAGAAACCCATTCTCTCACAGTTTGGAGGCTAGAATGTGAAATCAAAGTGTCACCTCTAGGGAAGGACCTTTCCTTGCCTCTTCCTGGCTTCCAGTGTTCCCCAGCAATCCGTGGGCCTCCTCGACTTGTAGATGCACCACTCCAATTTCTGCCTCCATTTCACACGCTCTTATTCCCTTGGTGTATGTCTGCATCTCTCTGTCTTCACATAGCCTTCTTATAAGGACACCACTCATTGGATTTAGGACCCACCTTCATCCACTACAATCTCATCCTAACTGATTACATATACAAAGACCCTATTTCCAGATAAGGGACATTCTGAGGTGCTGGGTGAATATGAATTTTGGGAAGACACTATTCAAACTAGTATACCAACTTTGTGTCTCTTTCCAGTCACTAGATCCAAGTTTGTTTATCTTTATTTGTTTTGGGTTTCTGCCACAGGGTATAATGGCAGGGAAATGGAGCAAGGAAGTTGAAAGTATAAGCAAATAATTGTTGAAACGAAACATGGAGTCTCCATCACGTTGGGAAGGGAGTGAAGACAAGAGATGAATAGGTAGGGATGGATACTAAGAAGCAGAGGGGCCAGGGATTCAAGATTTTGATAAGGGTGAAGAAATAGGTCTACAGGGATAACTAAAGGAGGCTGATGGAAGGAGAGGAGATTGTGCTGAGGAAAAGGCCATTGAGTTTGACTGTTTCTACTTTAGATGGTTCCACTGAACTACCTGTTTATTCCAGAATTATTAATATACTGTTTTAATCACTGTAACTCTAAAATAGTTTTACCCTTTAAAATGTCTAGCCCCTTCAGGGTTATCTTTTTCCAGAATTTTCTTTGATATTCTAAAATGTTTACTCTTCCAGATTAATTTTAAAATAATGTCATTACAAAAATTCTTTTTTTTAAATCTTTTTTTATTGAATGAAAGTTTTAAAATTCTACAGTGCTTTACAATTTTCAGAAGTTTCACACCAGGATTTCATATAATCCCATAATAACCCTTTTTTAAAATCCCCTATCCCTATATTTCCCCTCCCCCCACAAAATTCTTATTGTAATGTTGACTGGAATTGCATTGAACTTACAAATTTATTTAAGAAGAATTAACATCTTTTTTTTTTTTTTTTTCTGGTACACGGGCCTCTCACCAATGTGGCCTCTCCCGTTGCGGAGCACAGGCTCCGGACGCGCAGGCTCAGCGGCCATGGCTCAAGGGCCCTGCCGCTCCGCGGCATGTGGGATCTTCCCGGCCCAGGGCACGAACCCATGTCCCCTGCATTGGTAGGCGGACTCTCTACCACTGCGCCACCAGGGAAGCCCAAGAATTAGCATCTTTAATATTTCTATCCAGGAAAAAATTTTGTCGTACCATTTACTCAAGTCCTTTACAACTCTCAATAAAGTTTTACAGTTTTCTTTGCATATACTTTTGTAATGGAATGGAATGTTTCCTTCTGTCATGGAGCTTGGACTAGATGACCTTATATCTAGGAGGAGGGTGGCTATATGGTCTCAGGGGAGTAATTGTGCCCTTTGATCACTTTCTTAAAAAGAGAGAGATTTAAAGTGACCATTAGTTACTATTTTAAGACTATAATAAAAGTATGTTCAAGGAAGCAGTATAAAGACAAGGCTGTGAACATAAAAAGAAATGAACTACTGATACATACTATGACATCAGTGAATCTTAAAAATATTATTCCAAGTGAAAAGAGCCAGGCAAAAATGGCCACATATGATATGATTCCACTTACATGAAGTGTCCAGACAGGTAAATGCATAGAGAGAAAGCAGCAGTTGCTAGGGGCTGGGGGGAGAGGGGAATGGACAATGACTCTTTAATGAGTATAAGGTTTCCTTTAGGGATGATGGAAATATTCTGGGACTAGATAGTGGAGATATTTGTACAACATTGTTAGTGTGCTAAATGTCACTGAATTGTATGCATTGAAATGGCTGAAATGGTAAATTTTATGTGTATTTTATTGTGTGCATATGTGTATGTGTGTGCCCACACACGTAAACACACACACACAACTCAAGGCTAGGGAAAGCAGGCTCAGGGTTTTCTTTCATTGCACAGTTGCGCCACCACTTCTCTCACCACCCCTGCCGGGAACACAGGCCTGACTCCACACCCTGTCCAGCCTCCTTCCCTTGGTCTTTGACCTGGCTGCATCTCTGCAGGAGGGACGTATGTGCCGTGCCCACAGGTGTGGACAAGATGGCCTCTAAGGATCCTTCCAAATCTGAGACTCTCTGATCTTATCATTCATTTGTGGGAATCTCCTTTCCTTTCTCCTTCCCACACACTCTCCTACTTAGAGATATACCAGTATGACATACTGAGGAAGGAGCAGGAAATCTGGAATCAGCTGGATCTACATTCAAATCTCTGCTTTGCCAGTGCACCTGTTGTGTGACCTTGAGCCCATGATGTCACCAAGGCTCTGAGCTTCCTTCTTCCTTGGCTGTAAAGGGGAAATCATGACCACCACCTTGCCAGGGCACTGTGGGGATTAGCAATGGTGAATAGGACTGGCACTGAGTAAGAGCAAATCCATGTTTTTTGTTTTTTGTTTTTTTTTAAAACTTTATTGGAGTGTAATTGCTTTACACTGGTGTGTTAGTTTCTGCTTTATAACAAAGTGAATCAGTTATATATATACATATGTTCCCATATCTCTTCCCTCTTGCGTCTCCCTCCCTCCCTCCCTCCCTATCCCACCCCTCTAGGTGGTCACAAAGCACCGAGCTGATCTCCCTGTGCTATGCAGCTGCTTCCCACTAGCTATCTATTTTACCTTTGGTAGTGTATATATGTCCATGCCACTCTCTCACTTTGTCACAGCTTACCCTTCCCCCTCCCCATATCCTCAAGTCCAGTCTCTAGTAGGTCTGTGTCTTTATTCCTGTCTTACCCCAAGGTTCTTCATGACATTTTTTTTCTTAAATTCCATATATATGTGTTAGCATAAGGTATTTGTCTTTCTATTTCTGACTTATTTCACTCTGTATGACAGACTCTAGGTCTATCCACCTCATTACAAATAGCTCAGTTTTGTTTCTTTTTATGACTGAGTAATATTCCATTGTATATATGTGCCACATCTTCTTTATCCATTCATCCGATGATGGACACTTAGGTTGTTTTCATCTCTGGGCTATTATAAATAGAGCTGCAATGAACATTTTGGTACATGACTCTTTCAGAATTATGGTCTTCTCAGGGTATATGCCCAGTAGTGGGATTGCTGGGTCATATGGTAGTTCTATTTGTAGTTTTTTAAGGAACCTCCATACTGTTCTCCATAGTGGCTGTATCAATTTACATTCCCACCAACAGTGCAAGAGGGTTCCCTTTTCTCCACACCCTCTCCAGCATTTATTGTTTCTAGATTTTTTGATGATGGCCATTCTGACCGGTGTGAGATGATATCTCATTGTAGTTTTGATTTGCATTTCTCTAATGATTAATGATGT
Source organism: Phocoena sinus (assembly GCF_008692025.1). Taxonomy (NCBI): domain Eukaryota; kingdom Metazoa; phylum Chordata; class Mammalia; order Artiodactyla; family Phocoenidae; genus Phocoena; species Phocoena sinus. Next base: position 77,266,905 of record NC_045767.1, read on the forward strand.
TGAGCATTCTTTCATGTGTTTGTTGGCAGTCTGTATATCTTCTTTGGAGAAATGTCTATTTAGGTCTTCTGCCCATTTTTGGATTGGGTTGTTTGTTTTTTTGTTATTGAGCCGCATGAGCTACTTATAAATTTTGGAGATTAATCCTTTGTCAGTTGCTTCATTTGCAAATATTTTCTCCCATTCTGAGGGTTGTCTGTTGGTCTTGTTTATAGTTTCCTTTACTGTGCAAAAGCTTTGAAGTTTCATTAGGTCCCATTTGTTTATTTTTGTTTTTATTTCCATTTCTCTAGGAGGTGGGTCAAAATGGACCTTGCTGTGATTTATGTCATAGAGTGTTCTGCCTATGTTTTCCTCTAAGAGTTTGATAGTTTCTGGCCTTACATTTAGGTCTCTAATCCATTTTGAGCTTATTTTTGTGTATGGAGTTAGGGAGTGATCTAATCTCATACTTTTACATGTACCTGTCCAATTTTCCCAGCACCACTTATTGAAGAGGCTGTCCTTTCTCCACTGTACAATCCTGCCTCCTTTATCAAAGATAAGGTGACCATATGTGCGTGGGTTTATCTCTGGGCTTTCTATCCTGTTCCATTGATCTATCTTTCTGTTTTTGTGCCAGTACCATACTTTCTTGATTACTGTAGCTTTGTAGTATAGCCTGAAGTCAGGGAGCCTGATTCCTCCAGCTCCATTTTTCGTTCTCAAGATTGCTTTTGCTATTCGGGGTCTTTTGTGTTTCCATACAAATTGTGAAATTTTTGGTTCCAGTTCTGTGAAAAATGCCGGTAGTAGTTTGATAGGGATTGCATTGAATCTGTAGATTGCTTTGGGTAGTAGAGTCATTTTCACAATGTTGATTCTTCCAATCCAAGAACATGGTATATCTCTCCATCTATTTGTATCATCTTTAATTTCTTTCATCAATGTCTTATAATTTTCTGCATACAGGTCTTTTGTCTCCTTAGGTAGGTTTATTCCTAGATATTTTATTCTTTTTGTTGCAATGGTAAATGGGAGTGTTTTCTTGATTTCACTTTCAGATTTTTCATCATTAGTGTATAGGAATGCCAGAGACTTCTGTGCATTAATTTTGTATCCTGCTACTTTACCAAATTCATTGACAAGCTCTAGTAGTTTTCTGGTAGCATCTTTAGGATTCTCTATGTATAGTATCATGTCATCTGCAAACAGTGACAGCTTTACTTCTTCTTTTCCTATTTGGATTCCTTTTATTTCCTTTTCTTCTCTGATTGCTGTGGCTAAAACTTCCAAAACTATGTTGAATAAGAGTGGTGAGAGTGGGCAACCTTGTCTTGTACCTGATATTAGTGGAAATGATTTCAGTTTTTCACTATTGAGGACGATGTTGGCTGTGGGTTTGTCATATATGGCCTTTATTATGTTGAGGAAAGTTCCCTCTATGCCTACTTTCTGCAGGGTTTTTATCATAAATGGGTGTTGAATTTTGTCGAAAGATTTCTCTGCATCTATTGAGATGATCATATGGTTTTTCTCCTTCAATTTGTTAATATGGTTTATCACATTGATTGATTTGCGTATATTAAAGAATCCTTGCATGCCTGGAATAAACCCCACTTGATCATGGTGTATGATCCTTTTAACGTACTGTTGGATTCTTTTTGCTAGTATTTTGTTGAGGATTTTTGCATCTATGTTCATCAGTGATATTGGCCTGTACTTTTCTTTCTTTGTGACATCCTTGTCTGGTTTTGGTATCAGGGTAATGGTGGCCTTGTAGAATGAGTTTGGGAGTGTTCCTCCCTCTGCTATATTTTGGAAAAGTTGCAGAAGGATAGGTGTTAGCTCTTCTCTAAATATTTGATAGAATTCGCCTGTGAAGTCATCTGGTCCCGGGCTGTTGTTTGTTGGAAGATTTTTAATCACAGTTTCAATTTCAGTGCTTGTGATTGGTCTGTTCATATTTTCTATTTCTTCCTGATTCAGTCTTGGCAGGTAGTGCATATCTAAGAATTTGTCCATTTCTTCCAGGTTGTCCATTTTATTGGCATAGAGTTGCTTGTAGTAATCTCTCATGATCCTTTGTATTTCTGCAGTGTCAGTTGTTACTCCTCCTTTTTCATTTCTAATCCTATTGATTTGAGTCTTCTCCCTTTTTTTCTTGATGAGTCTGGCTAATGGTTTATCAATTTTGTTTGTCTTCTCAAAGAACCAGCTTTTAGTTTTATTGATCTTTGCTGTCGTTTCCTTCATTTCTTTTTCATTTATTTCTGATCTGATTTTTATGATTTCTTTCCTTCTGCTAACTTTGTGGGTTTTTTTGTTCTTCTTTCTCTAATTGCTTTAGGTGCAAGGTTAGGTTGTTTATTCGAGATGTTTCCTGTTTCTTTTTTTTTTTTTTTTTTAACATCTTTATTGGGGTATAATTGCTTTACAATGGTGTGTTAGTTTCTGCTTTATAACAAAGTGAATCAGCTATACATATACATATGCTCCCAGGTGTCTTCCCTCTTGCGTCTCCCCCACTCCCATTCTCCCCATCCCACCCCTCCAGGCTGTCCCAAAGCCCCGAGCTAAAATCCCTGTGCCTTGCGGCTGCTTCCCCCTAGCTATCTACCTTACTACGTTTGTTAGTGTGTATATGTCCATGACTCTCTCTCGCCCTGTCAAAACTCACCCTTCCCCCTCCCCATATCCTCAAGTCCGTTCTCCAGTAGGTCTGCGCCTCTATTCCTGTCTTATCCCTAGGTTCTTCATGACATTTTTTCCCCTTAAATTCCATATATATGTGTTAGCATACGGTATTTGTCTTTGTCTTTCTGACTTACTTCACTCTGTATGACAGACTCTAGGTCTATCCATCTCATTACAAATAACTCAATTTCATTTCTTTTTAAGGCTGAGTAATATTCCATTGTGTATATGTGCCACATCTTCTTTATCCATTCGTCCGATGATGGGCGCTTAGGTTCTTTCCATCTCCGGGCTATTGTAAATAGAGCTGCAATGAACATTTTGGTACATGACTCTTTTTGAATTTTGGTTTTCTCAGGGTATATGCCCAGTAGTGGGATTGCTGGGTCATATGGTAATTCTATTTGTAGTTTTTTAAGGAACCTCCATACTGTTCTCCGTATTGGCTGAACCAATTCACATTCCCACCAGCAGTGCAAGAGTGTCCCCTTTTCTCCACACCCTCTCCAGCATTTATTGTTTCTAGATTTTTTGATGATGGCCATTCTGACTGGTGTGAGATGATATCTCATTGTAGTTTTGATTTGCATTTCTCTAATGATTAATGATGTTGAGCATTCTTTCATGTGTTTGTTGGCATTCTGTATATCTTCTTTGGAGAAATGTCTGTTTAGGTCTTCTGCCCATTTTTGGATGGGGTTGTTTGTTTTTTTGTTATTGAGCTGCATGAGCTGCTTGTAAATTTTGGAGATTAATCCTTTGTCAGTTGCTTCATTTGCAAATGTTTTCTCCCATTCTGAGGGTTGTCTTTTGGTCTTGATTATGGTTTCCTTTGCTGTGCAAAAGCTTTGAAGTTTCATTAGGTCCCATTTGTTTATTTCTGTTTTTATTTCCATTACTCTAGGAGGTGGGTCAGAAAGGATCTTGCTGTGATTTATGTCATAGAGTGTTCTTCCTATGTTTTCCTCTAAGAGTTTGATAGTTTCTGGCCTTACATTTAGGTCTTTAATCCATTTTGAGCTTATTTTTGTGTATGGTGTTAGGGAGTGATCTAATCTCATACTTTTACATGTACCTGTCCAATTTTCCCAGCACCATTTATTGAAGAGGCTGTCCTTTCTCCACTGTACATTCCTGCCTCCTTTATCAAAGATAAGGTGTCCATATGTGCGTGGGTTTATCTCTGGGCTTTCTATCCTGTTCCACTGATCTATCTTTCTGTTTTTGTGCCAGTACCATACTGTCTTGATTACTGTTGCTTTGTAGTATAGTCTGAAGTCAGGGAGCCTGATTCCTCCAGTCCTGTTTCTTAAGGTAGGATTGTATTGCTATAAACTTCCCTCTTAGAACTGCTTTTGCTGCATCCCACAGATTTTGGGTTGTCGTGTCTCCATTGTCATTTGTTTCTAGGTATTTTTTTATTTCCTCTTTGATTTCTTCAGTGATCACTTCATCATTAAGTAGTGTATTGTTTAGCCTCCATGTGTTTGTATTTTTTACAGATATTTTCCTGTAATTGATATCTAATCTCATAGCGTTGTGCTCGGAAAAGATACTTGATACAATTTCAATTTTCTTAAATTTACTAAGGCTTGATTTGTGACCCAAGATATGATCTATCCTGGAGAATGTTCCATGAGCACTTGAGAGAAATCTGTATTCTGTTGTTTTTGGATGGAATGTCCTATAAATATCAATTAAGTTCATCTTGTTTAATGTATCATTTAAAGCTTCTGTTTCCTTATTTATTTTCATTTTGGATGATCTGTCCATTGGTGAAAGTGGGGTGTTAAAGTCCCCTACTATGAATGTGTTACTGTCGATTTCCCCTTTTATAGCTGTTAGTATTTGCTCCTATGTTGGGTGCATAAATATTTACAATTGTTATATCTTCTTCTTGGATTGATCCCTTGATCATTATTTAGTGTCCTTCTTTGTCTCTTCTAATATTCTTTATATTAAAGTCTATTTTGTCTGATATGACAATTGCTACTCCAGCTTTCTTTTGGTTTCCTTTTGCATGAAATATCTTTTTCCATCCCCTTACTTTCAGTCTGTGTGTGTCTCTAGGTCTGAAGTGGGTTTCTAGTAGACAGCAAATATATGGGTCTTGTTTTTGTATCCATTCAGCTAATCTGTGTCTTTTGGTGGGAACATTTAGTCCATTTATATTTAAGGTAATTATCGATATGTATGTTCCTATTCCCATTTTCTTAATTGCTTTGGGTTCGTTATTGTAGGTCTTTTCCTTCTCTTGTTTTTCTTGCCTAGAGAAGTTCCTTTAGCAGTTGTTTTAAAGATGGTTTGGTGGTGCTGAACTCTCTCAGCTTTTGCTTGTCTGTAAAGGTTTTAATTTCTCCATCAAATCTGAAGAAGATCCTTGCTGGGTAGAGTAATCTTGGTTGTAGGTTTTTCTCCTTCATCACTTTAAATATGTCCTGCCAGTCCCTTCTGGCTTGCAGAGTTTCTGCTGAAAGATCAGCTGTTAACCTTATGGGGATTCCCTTGTGTGTTATTTGTTGTTTTTTCCCTTGCTGCTTTTAATATGTTTTCTTTGTATTTAGTTTTTGACAGCTTGATTAATATGTGTCTTGGTGTATTTCTCCTTGGATTTATCCTGTATAGGACTCTCTGTGCTTCCTGGACTTGAGTAAATATTTCCTTTCCCATATTAGGGAAGTTTTCAACTATAATCTTTTCAAATATTTTCTCAGTCCCTTTCTTTTTCTCTTCTTCTTCTGGAACCCCTATAATTCGAATGTTGGTGTGTTTAATATTGTCCCAGTGATCTCTGAGTCTGTCCTCAATGCTTTTCATTCTTTTTTCTTTATTCTCCTCTGCAGTAGTTATTTCCACTATTTTATCTTCCAGGTCACTTATCCGTTCTTCTGCCTCAGTTATTCTGCTATTGATCCCATCTAGAGTATTTTTAATTTCATTTATTGTGTTGTTCATTGTTGTTTGTTTCATCTTTAGTTCTTCTAGGTCCTTGCTAAATGTTTCTTGCATTTTGTCTATTCATTTTCCAAGATTTTGGATCATCTTTACTATCATTATTCTGAATTCTTTTTCAAGTAGACTGCCTGTGTCCTCTCCATTTGTTAGGCCTGGTGGGTTTTTATCTTACTCCTTCATCTGCTGTGTGTTTTTCTGTCTTCTCATTTTGCTTATCTTACTGTGTTTGGGGTCTCCTTTTTGCAGGCTGCAGGTTCGTAGTTCCCGTTGTTTTTGGTGTCTGTCGCCAGTGGCTAATGTTGGTTCAGTGGGTTGTGTAGCCTTCCTGGTGGAGGGGACTAGTGCCTGTGTTCTGGTGGATGAGGCTGGATCTTGTCTTTCTGGTGGGCAGGTCCACATTTGGTGGTGTGTTTTGGGGTGTCTGTGGACTTATTATGATTTTAGGCAGCCTCTCTGCTAATGCGTGGGGTTGTGTTCCTGTCTTGCTAGTTGTTTGGCATAGGATGTCCAGCACTGTAGCTTGCTGGTCGTTGAGTGAAGCTGGGTGCTTGTGTTGAGATGGAGATCTCTGGGAGATTTTCGCCATTTGATATTGTGTGGAGCTGGGAGGTCTCTTGTGGACCAGTGTCCTGAAGTTGGCTCTCCGACCTCTGAGGCACAGCACTGACTCCTGGCTGCAGCACCAAGGCCTTTCATCCACATGGCTCTGAATAAAAGGGAGAAAAATTAGAAAGAAAGAATTAGTAGAAGTAGAAAGAAAGAAAGCAAAAAAGAAGGGAGGGAGGGAGGAAGGAAGGGAGGAAGGAGGGAAGGAAGTAAAAAAAGAAAGAAAGAAGATAGAGTAAAATAATATAAAGTAAAATAAAATATAAAGTTATTAAAATAAAAAATTATTAAGAAAAAAGAAAAAAATTAAAAACAAAACAAAACAAAAAAACGGACGGATAGAACCCTAGGCCAGATGGTGGAAGCAAAGCTATACAGACAAAATCTCACACAGAAGCAAACATATACACACTCACAAAAAGAGGAAAAGGGGAAAAAATCATAAATCTTGGTCTCAGAGTCCACTTCCTCAATTTGGGATGATTCGTTGTCTATTCGTGTATTCCACAGATGCAGGGTATATCAAGTTGATTGCAGAGCTTTAATCCGCTGCTTCTGAGGCTGCTGGGAGAGATTTCTCTTTCTCTTCTTTGTTCTCACAGCTCCCAGGGGCTCCGCTTTGGATTTGGCCCCGCCTCTGCATGTAGGTCGCCGGAGGGCGTCTGTTCTTCGCTCAGACAGGACGGGGTTAAAGGAGCCACTGGTTCGGAGGCTCTGGCTCATTCAGGCCGGCGGGGAGGGCGGGGCACGGAGTGCGGGGCGGGTCTGCGGCGGCAGAGGCCGGCGTGACGTTGCACCAGCCTGAGGTGCGCCGTGCATTCTCCCGGGGAAGTTGTCCCTGGATCCCGGGACCTTGGCAGTGGCGGGCTGCACAGGCTCCCCGGAAGGGGGGTGTGGATAGTGACCTGTGCTCACACACAGGCTTCTTGGTGGCAGCAGCAGCAGCCTTAGCATCTCCTGCCCGTCTCTGGGGTCCGCGCTTTTAGCCGCGGCTCGCGCCCGTCTCTGGAGCTCCTTTAAGCAGCGCTCTTAATCCCCTCTCCTCGCTCACCAGGAAACAAAGAGGGAAGAAAAAGTCTCTTGCCTCTTCGGCAGGTACAGACTTTTCCCTGGACTCCCTCCCGGCCAGCTGTGGCTCACTAGCCCCCTTCAGGCTGTGTTCATGCCGCCAACCCCAGTCCTCTCCCTGTGCTCCGACGGAATCCTGAGCCTCAGCTCGCAGCCCCGCCCGCCCTGGCGAGTGAGCAGACAAGCCTCTCGGGCTGGTGAGTGCCGGTCGGCCCTGATCCTCTGTGCGGGAATCTTCCCGCTTTACCCTCCGCACCTTTGTTGTGCTCTCCTCCGCGGCCCCGAAGCTCCCCCCTCTGCCGCCCGCAGTCTCCACCCGCGAAGGGGCTTCCCAGTGTGTGGAAACCTTTCCTCCTTCATAGCTCCCTCACACTGGTGCCGGTCCCGTCCCTATCCTTTTGTCTTTGTTTATTCTTTTTTCTTTTGCCCTACCTAGGTATGTGGGGGGGTTTCTTTTCTCTTGGGAGGTCTGAGGTCTGCCAGCATTCAGTATGTGTTCTGTAGGAGTTGTTCCACGTGTAGATGCATTTCTGGAGTATCTGTGGGGAGGGAGGTGATCTCCGCGTTTTACTCTTCCGCCATCTTCCCGGAAGTCCCATGTTGTTGTTTTTTTTTAAATCAGAGAAACTCTGAAACCCCTACTAAGAAGTAGCTATTTGACCACTGCTGATTTGGTGGGATTTAAATTTATAAATGTACTTGCTGAAGCCCAGAAACATCTAGGCCCAATCGGACACTTACAGGATATGTATTACCTTTGAGGCACACCTTGGCAAAGTTAGATAATGCCTAAGTAATAATTATTAAACTTTGTATGTGTCAGCCAGATTTGCCATCAATTAAGGCTGAAATTGGGGTATAATCTTATTTAAAAATCGAAGCCACACAATTACATCATCTCATCAGAAAGGCAGCAGAATTATAACATGCCACTGCTGTTTACATGAAGGACCTAAGCCCTGAACAATATTTTCAGCAAAACTCTGCTCTAACATAAGCCAATGAGATAATAAATGGGAGTTGGAAATGATTTGGAGTAAAATCCAAGATGTAGCCCTGAAGGAATGAGGCAAAGATATTCTGATACTGCTGCCTCTCCCAAGGGCTCTGCAAAACCCCTGAGGCCTTAACCTGTAATTTTCCAATAAATTCTCACGTCTCCAAACTTTACCTTACCTTAAGCTGACAAATAAAGCCCTGCAAACTGCTGTCTGAGAACAGTTAGTGCTCCCCAGATTTTCCATAAGTTCTTGTCTTAGCTTGAGTTCCCCCCAAAGCAGAATCTGACAGCAGGACTTGGTCCAGGTAGTTTACTGAAGAGGGCTCCCCTGAAATAGGAATGGGGGGAGCAGGGAGAGTGATGTCAAGAAGAAAAATGTGTTTTCAAGATGAGAACAGTACAGAAGGCCTCCTACAACCGTTCACCTAAAGGTGAGGGAATTTATCCACTAGCTTCCATCCCCCAGTGGTTGGAAGTTGCCAAGAGAGACATTAACACCCCTGTACTTTGGGGTACTATTACCTGTAGGCTGAGCAGGGTCCTAGGGTATTGAAGAAGGCCCTGGGGCAGAACAGGGAAGGCTGAGACCTCACACTGGAGGAGAAATGCTGTCAGAACAACACCTGGGCTCACATAGGATGACTGTCCATTGTAGCCGTGGCTGATATCAGAGATGGCCAAGGGGATGTGATGTGGGCCACCAAATTTGTTTGTTTCCACACTCTTACAGTGCCCAGCCTCTCTTGTAGCTAGGTTGTGATCATGTGATCCTTGAGTCTGTATGGAAGATATCTGACAAACCCAGACCATATTCTTTTAATTGGCTGCACTGCATAGCTTGTGGGACCTTAGTTCTCTGACCAGGAATTGAACCCAGGTCCCTTGCAGTGGAAGCATGGAGTCCTAACCACTGGACCAAGAGGGAATTCCCAGAACCATACTCTTTCTACTCATGTCCACTTCACCAGGGAGGTAACAACCTCCAGGCAAGTGCGGGGTGGACATAGAAGGGAATTGTTTCCCAGACTCAGGCAACAGCTTCAGTAGGGCGATTGTGAGGATTAGGTGGTATTTTTCTGTCCTTTTCCCTCTGAGGAGCTATATCTAACAACAGATAGATATGTCCATAGAACCACTCACCTCCTTGTAAATGTACACATAAGCATAGGATTTGTTTTAAAGTTCTGGGTTTGAATCTCATTGCTTTGGTTTAAATCACAGGTCCATCCCTGTGGCCAAGGTGTGGAAAACTCTGATGGCCAGTCCTGGATCATGTGACATATATATGAGGTGAGCATTGTCTACACCCTGTAAAGGTAAAGGACAGTGGTAAATCAGGGTTAATTACTTTAAGAAAAGGACAAAAAAAATGCTGGATAGCAAAAACAAAAGCTATCTATAACATACTCTTCTTTTTTTTTTAACTCTTTATTGAGGTATAAGTTAAAGACAGTGAATTGTACCAATCTTAAGTGTATAGCTGGATAACTTTTTACATATACTCGTGGGTAATCACCACCCAAATCAATATTTAGATATTTTCAGAACCCTCAGATTTTCCCTTGTGTCCCTTCCCAGTCATAACTCTGCAAAGATAACTCTGCAAAAAGGGTGTAGACACCATAGATTATCTTGCCTGGGCTTGAACTTCACATAAGTGGAATCATACAGTATATGTTCTTTTGTGTTTGTCTTCTTTCAACTCAATATTATGTCTATGAGATTCATCCATGTCATTATGTATAGCAGTAGTTTATTTTTTTCATTGCTGTGTAATATTCTGTTGTATAAAATACTATCCAATCTACTATTTTTTAAAATAAATTTATTTATTTGTTTTTGGCTGTGTTGGGTCTTCGTTGCAGTGCACGGGCTTCTCATCGTGGTGGCTTCTCTCGTTGTGGAGCACGGGCTCTAGGCGCGTGGGCTTCAGTAGTTGTGGCATGTGGGCTCAGTAGTTGTGGCTCACGGGCTCTAGAGCACAGGCTCAGTAGTTGTGGTGCATGGGCTTAGTTGCTCCGCAGCATGTAGGATCTTCCCGGACCAGGGCTTGAACCTGTGTATCCTGCATTGGCAGGCGGATTCTTAACCACTGTGCCACCAGGGAAGCCCCTATCCAATCTACTATTGATGGACATTTGAATTGTTTCCAGTTTTTGGCTATCATGGATAAAGCTGGCATGAACATGCTTGTACATGTCTTTTGGTGGACATAAGCACTTGTTTCTCTTGGCTGTTTACCCAAGAATGGAGTTACTGGGTCAAAGTATATATAAATATTTAGCTTTAATAGGTATTGCCAAACAGTTTTCACTCCTACCAGCAGTGTATGAGAGTTTCAGTTGCTACACAGTCTTGACAGCTCTGGGTTTTGCCAGTCCTTCTAATTACCTACTCTTCTTGATTTGTCAAATACCCTTCTATTATACAAAGAGATACAGATATTCACTAGTGGACTAAAACTCCCAGGCATGGGAAAGTTTCCATAGATCAACAGTTAGAGGTTGGGCTTCCCTGGTGGTGCAGTGGTTAAGAATCCGCCTGCCAATGCAGTAGACATGGGTTCGATCCCTGGTCCGGGAAGATCCCACATGCCGCAGAGCAACTAAGCCCGTGCGCCACAACTACTGAGCCTGTGCCCTAGAGCCCGTGAGCCACAACTACTGAGCCCACATGCCACAACTACTGAAGCCCACGTGCCTAGAGCCTGTGCTCCGCAACGAGAGAAGCCACCGCAATGAGAACCCGTGCACAGCAACGAAGACCCAACGCAGCCATAAATAAATAAATAAATTTATTTAAAAAAAAAAAAAAACAGAGGTTGAACTTAAGTGCTTGGTCCTGACCCTAAGGGCAATAGGAACTCAGAAATGGGAGAGGTCAGCATGGACATGGCGTTAGGTGATAGATACAGCCTGGAATCATGCAGGGGGACGTGTAAGGTAAAAAGGAAAGAGGGACAAGGACAGTGCCATAGAGAACACTAGGCTTTAAGGGGTATGTGAACAAAAGTCACCCCAGGGAAGAAGACAGAGGAGCAGTTAAAAAGACAGAATAAAGCCAGAAGAAATTTATACTGTGTGAGGGCCATTTCTCCTTGTTCATAATGTATCCAGACCTCATAGAAGTGTCCGGCTCATAGCTGTTGCCTGAATGAATAAACAATCGAATGGAGTGGTGCCATAAAGATAAGGAGGCATTTCTAGAAGAGTACACACTCCAGTGCTGCAAAGAGGTCAATGATGCAAGATGAGAACTAAGTGTTCCCAGGCTGATAGGCACTTGAACAGGAAGCCCTAGGATAGCCTCAGCCACTTCATCCTGAAGGGCTCTGCCTGAGTTGCTCTCCTCCCCACGTAGATGAGGGTGTGTTCTCCCCAGTGTGACAATAGGATGCTCCTTCAATGGTGACTCTCACCCTCAAGGCCTCCCCAACTTCCACCCTCATATCCTAGAGCTGGGTCTCTGGGTTCCCAAGTTCCTACTTTGGTACATTGCTGAATTAGTTATCTATTGCTATGTATCAAAATACTCTAAAATGTAATGGTTTAGAACAACACACGTTAATTATCTCACAGTTTCTGGGGTTAGGAATCTGGACATGGCTTAACTGGGATCTCTGCCTGAGTCTCTCAAAAGGCTGAAATCAAGTTTCAACTGAGGCCGGATCCATTTCCAGCTCACTCAGTGGTTGTTGGCAGTCCCTCATGGGCTGTTGGATTGTTGGTCTCAATTCTTTACAGGCTGTTTGGCCCCAGGCTTCCCCCAGTTCTTTGCCATGAGGGCCTCTCCACCAAGGCAGCTTTAGCATCATCACAGCCAGCAAGAGAAAGAGTCTGCTAGCAAGACCAGAATCACAACCTTTTGTAACCTAATCACGATAATGATATCCTACCATCACTGTCATATTCTGTGAGTTATACACAAGTCACCAGGTCCAGCCCACTCTCAATGGGAAATGGATTACACAAGGGTGTGAAAACCCAGAGGTGGGGATCTTTGGGTTTCATTTTAGAAATCCGCCTATTACAACTGCCTAGAACCTCCATTCCTTCCCAAAAGTTAGGATCTGTTTTACTGAGAATAATTCTTCTCTGACAGTCATCTACGCCATCTTGGTTGAACCAAGGCAGAAAAATCTCATGACCTCAAATTTTCCTGTACTACTAATAGCTAATGCTTATGTAGTGCTAACTACATGTTGGGCTTTACATGAGCTTTACAAATATCAACTCATTTAATCCTCACAACAGCTCTCTGAAGTAGATACTCTTGTTAACTCATTTTGCAGACAAAGCAACTGAGTCACAGAGAATGAAGTATCTTGCCAAAGGTCACACAGCTATTAAGTGGTAGCAATGGAATTTGAGATCCAAGAGTTTGGTCCCAGAATTCCTGCTGTTAAGCTGGAATACAATATTGTCTAGTCTAAGCATGGTATGACATAAAACCAAAACATTAAAAACATAAAACATTAAAAGCTGTGAGCAGCCAAAACCGAAATTGCAACATTTAATTAGTATTAAAAGAGATTCAATCCATGCTATACAACAACATATTTTCTATCTCGGGGGCTTTCATTTATCAAGACTCCCCCTGTAAATGTGCCCTGAAGCCCAGCCCAAAGTATTTTTCTTTTTTTTTTTTTTTTTTCCTACTTCTCTCTTAGGTCCGTATTATATGGGTTGACTTGATCTTCTGGCTTCATTCTTTAGTATCTAGTCGATATAGTCCTTGACGTGAATTTTACAGAGAGAAGGGTAACCCTGAACTGGACCAAGCCATCAGAATTTTATCCCTTTTCCTAACTGTCCAGTCTGGTTTCTCTCTCCCTATTTCTGTATCAGAAGTAAAACAGGATCAGTAGATGGAATTCTTCTTAGAGAGTAGAGAAGGGGAAGAAGCTAAGCAGTAAAAAAAAAAAAACCTCTCTTTAGTTGGTGGAGGGTGTGGAGGGGAGAAAGGACAGTAGGGTAAGAACATGTAAGCTAATAATCTTGTCGTTGTCACATTCCAAGAGATACATGACTGTTGTGCTATGTTTTTATTATCACAGATGAGGGTGCCAAGCCTCATCCTGTGATGTGGGGACTGTCCAAGCAGAACTGAGAACGTGGGGAGGGGCGGGGAAAGCTTCTTCTCACAGCTCGCTCCTCTAGCTCTTTCCTCTGAGGCCGGGCTAAAGCACATGGAGCAACCAAGGAGAATAAGAGATGTTTCCAGCTCTCCAAGCCCATCTCCCACCTACAGACCCGGGGTCCACACTTTGCTTCCAAGCCTGGGGTCTTTTCACCGGAAGATAGTGAGAGTTGATTTGGGAAAGATGAAGCATCCAAACTTCATTTTCTCTCCAAGTAAAACAAGGGAACTGACTTAAATCCTATCATAGTTACCTCAACAAAGCCTCTCCAATAGGCCCCTCTTGCCCATTCCTGCTGCCCACACCCTCGTTCGTAATTTCTTCCCGGATCCGCTTCAGCTGCTCCCTAAGTCATCCCCCACTTCCTGCCGTGCTCCACCTCAATCCCTTTCACATAACACTGCTAGTTTAATTTTCCCCATTACCAGTCTGATCAAATGACTTCCCTGCTCAAAATCTCTCAGTTGCTCTCCATTCCCTATAAATCTTCATCTGAACCTCAAGGCCCTCAAAGCCCTCTTTCTAGACTTATTCTTCTACGTGTATTATATGATCCACCTAAAATAGATGACTCACTGATTGCCAAGCACGCTACACTTTGTTCCTCTCATTCCCCCTGCCTCTAATCTACTTTCCTCCCCTACCCCATGGTACCAAATGCAAAGACCATCTGGAAGGGTACCTCTCTTGAGAAATATAACCAGATAATTACAACTGAATGTAATTTCTGCCTTCTCTCATTTCCCATATTGTTCATTTGATCATCTTTATGGCATTTTTCTCATAGTAGCATATCTATATGCTACCCATTTATTAGGAAGTATATGCTTTGAGAGAAGAGGTGTTTTCTTGCTAATCTTCAAATTTCCAACAGTGCCCAATGAAGAGCCTTAAATGTTAAACATTCAATAAATAGTAGAAGTTTGAACTGAAATGAAGTTTGCAGGGCTGATATCTCTCCTGTCCTAATTTATTATCCAATTTATCATTTTACATCTTTCACTGGAATAAACAAAACACATTCCTTTGAAGAGGGAGGGCATGAGGGAGAGCACAGTAGAGGCCCTTGACCTGGGTCATATACATTCCATAGCATGAATTTCATCAAACTCCATGAGCATTTAGTCTCGGTGTTACCTAGTGGACAACGCCTTTAACTAGCCTGACCTCATGCTTTGTGACCCTGTCACCCATCAGTGTGGGAGTGCGGCGTGTCAAACAGGAAAAGCATCTATATCAAATCAAGTCTGCAAGCATCCATTCAGTACGTACTAAGACCAGCACTCTGCTAAGTGCTGGGGAGAGAGGGATGAACAAGAAAGACATGGTATGGGACCCTCCGGAGTATAATTCCAGCTACCATGTACTGATAGCTTACTCTACTAGGCCCTGGACTTGCACTGTCTCACTTAATCCTCACAGCAATCCCTAGCATCACCCTCATTTATAGATGGGAAAATGGAGGCTTAAAGAGGTCAAGTATTGTGCCCTGGGTTAGCAGGTAGTGGAGCTAGGATGTAAACCTCGGGCTTATGACTTAGGTTCATTCTTAGAAGCACTAACTCTGCTTCCTCAGCATGCTTTTGTTAGGCCCCAAATAGATTCTTTCTTCATTCTTTGAGTCTTGCAATGTGACTTTGGGTGAAGTAATGTATAATATAAACAGTCTTGTCTTCCTTCGCCTCTGGAGCTTCCACATGTTCATAGAGCAATCTTGCTCTGGATTTCTCTGACATTCCTTCACCTACAATGCTCAGATTGAGAGAGCCCATGGACAGAGGCAGTGTCTGCTCATATATCTTAAAGGTATCCCTCCCACCTTTCTCTGCCCTGATACTCTTGACTATGTATTTTATCCTTTTCTATTGTATAGGTTTTTGCAAATCTCCTCAAATCCTTTGTGGAACAGGTAATGTATAAGTAAATCAAATATGCCTTATGCCTATTGGCTGCTCAATATGTCACGTGAATGTAGACTCATTGATACTTGACATGTGAAGGAGCCTTAGAGCAGCGGTCCCCAACCTTTTTTGGCACCAGTTGCATGGAAGACAATTTTTCCACAGCCAGGGGCGGGGAAGGGGGGGTGGTTCAGGCAGTAATGCAAACGATAGGGAGCCATGGGGAGCCGCAGATGAAGCTTCGCTCACTTGCCTGCCATCACCTCCTAACAGGTACCGGTCTGTGGCGGCCCGAGGTGTTGGGGACCCCTGCCTTAGAGAACATCTTATCCAGTTTTCATTTTGTTCCATAGAGACACTTTTGGGGTTACTGGACTCCTCGCCTCCACTGCTTTGGAGCACTCTACTCTAAATATCTTTTGCATATAGAGCATCCTGGAACATTTCTTCTGAAAAATGGATTCTCTGACTAATAAAAGTTCAATGTTTTATTGGCACCCTTGTGCATTGCTGATGGGAATGTAAAATGGTGCAGCCACTATGGAAAACAATTGGGTGGTTCCTCAAGGAATTAAACATAGAATTATCGTATGATCCAGCAATTCCATTTCTGGGTACATAGCCAAAAGAAGTGAAAGAAGGGACTCAAACAAATACTTGCACACCCATGTTCAAAGTAGCATTATTCACAATAGGCAAAAGGCAGAAGCAAACCAATCAATGGATAAATGGGTAAACAAAATGCGGTATATACATACAATGGAATAGTGTTCAGACTTCAAATTCTGACGCATGCTACAACATGTGAACCTTGAACATAGATAAACCTTAAAGACATTATGGTGAGTGAAATAAGTCAGTCACAAAAGAACAAATACTGTATGATTCCACTTATATGAGGTACCTAGAATAGGCAAAGTCATAGAGACAGAAAGTAGAATGGTGAGTGTCAGGGTAGGGGAGAGGGAGGAATGAGGAGTTTCTGTTTAACAGGTATGAAATTTCAGTTGGGAAGATGAAAAAGTTCTAGAGATGGATGGTGATGTTTGCACAACCATGTGATTATATTTAATGCCACTGAACTATATACACTTCAAAATGATGAAAGTGATAAATTTTATGTTACATATATTTTACCATGTTTTTTTAAAAGTTCAAATTCTAAGTCAGACAGAAAAAGACAAATACTGTATGTGGAAGCTAAAAACAAAAAAAACTAGTGAATATAGCAAAAAAGAAGCAGACTCACAGATATAGAAAACAAACTAGTGGTTACCAGTGGGGAGAGGGAATGGGGGAGGGGGTAAGACGGGGGTGGGGAGTAAGAGGTACAAACTACTAGGTATAAAATAAGCTACAAGGATATATAGTACAACACAGGTAATATAGCCAATATTTTATAATAACTATAAATGGAGTATAATCTTTAAAAATTGTGAATCACTATGTTATACACCTGAAACGTCTATAATATTGTAAATCGACTATACCTCAATAAAAAAAAAAGTTCAATTTCTCATTTAATACAAGAAGAACCCACGTTTCAAGGTGAAGTGGCTTGTCCAAGGTCACTCAGCAAAGCGAGGAGCACAGTTGAGAGCAGCAGAACCCAGGGCTGCTGGCCGTCAGGCCAAGGCTCTCCCTGTTGTAACATACTCCCTCCTCTCCGGGAGGAGGGGTCCAAAGGAGACCCCAGGGAAACTCTGGAGATCATCACCCTCTAGAGCCAGGAAGTGTTTCCACAGCAGCCCTTCTCCCTTGCCCGTGGCCTTGTTATCTTCATTCTACTCTCCTCTCCCTTTTCACCCTGAACTGAATGTTCTTTTTTTTTTTCTGCTGCACAGCTTGTGGGATCTAATTCCCCGCCAGGGATGGAACCTGCCGCCCCTGCAGTGGGAGCGCGGAGTCTTAACCACCACACTGCCAGGCAAGTCCCTGAACTGAATGTTTTTGATGGTCGATGCAAGTAAGGTCCTCACGGCAAGGCCCTGGAGAAACAAACACAGATGGAATGGCTCCAGTGAAAATGTATGTGTCGATGGGAGTTTTCCTGTTTTTTCCAACTCTCTTGGCTCTTGTTGGGATTCCTTTCAAAGTGGACTTTCCAGCCCCAGGTTGGCTCCCAAGTTAAGAGTTTTATTTTTCCATGTGCATCTCTCCTGAGCTTGCTGGTTGTCTCCTGTGGACGCTCCTGGCTGCCACGCTCCGGCGGCTCGGTTGAGCTTGAGCAGTGCCTGCATTTCTGGAGAAGCGTGCCCTGGCAAGCTCTGAGGGCACATCCTGTCTGACTGGGAGAGGGCACACCCTTGAGAAACAGGTTGTTTCACCCATTGAGAAAACATCTGCTCCCTTAGAGTGCTCAGTGTACCAGGGGAGAGACCTCAGAGAGACCCGAGTCAAGACTTTGTTTGGTTTTTGGATGGATAAAAGGCTTAGCCCAGGGCAGGAAGGCAACAAAACATGTTGAGAGTTTGAAAACCACTCTGAGAGCTAAGATGAACCTTCCACCAATACAGCAGCTAGTGCCCTACAGGGAAACAATTCTTTCAGTCTTTGCTCACCAAATATGTATTGAGCGCCTCCCACGGACTGGATACTGTCTTAGGAGCTGGTATATGCTGGTGAATGAGAGAAATAAGTCCTCTGCCTTCATGGAGTCTACGGTCTAGTGGAGGAAGCAGAAGCTAAGTAAGGAAACAACTAAGTAAATAAGAACGTTATAAACTAAGACGTACTAGGGAGGAAACAGTGAGCTTGATGGCAGGTAAAAGTGGCAGGAGCAGAGGTTATGCTGCTACTTTACATGAGATGGTTAGAGAAGGCCACACTGAGAAAGCGACCCTAAGCTGAGACCTGAAACATAATAAGAAGCTGAATCTATGAAAAGCCAGAGGAGCAACATATGCAAAGGCTACAAGAAAGGAAGGGGGTGGCATGTGTGAGGACCAGAAGGGTCACCAGTGTGGCTGGAGGACGGGGAGTGGAAGAGAGATAAGAGACCAGGACATGCAAGTCCTGCTGGGCTACAGTAAGGAGTCTGGCTTTTATTCTAAGGAAAGTAAGGAAGCCTTTGAAGGTTTAAACATAGATGGATATCCACACATGTCAGGTCTGTAGTCCTCCGCTCTACCAGCTGAGCTCTCAAAGGGTGCATGGAAGGTTTTAAACATAGATGGAATTGGTTGTGAACAGACCTCACCTCCTTGGCTGAGACCTCCTTATCCTGACCATTTAACTCTCCAAATTACTGGGCCCCGGTTTTGTTTTTTTTAATATAAATTTATTTATTTTATTTTTGGTGGCGTTGGGTCTTCGTTGCTGTGCGCGGGTTTTCTCTAGTTGTGGTGAGTGAGGGCTACTCTTCGTTGAGGTGCGCGGGCTTCTCATTGCGGTGGCTTCTCTTGTTGCGGAGCACGGGCTCTAGGCACGCGGGCTTCAGTAGTTGTGGCTTAGTTGCTCCGCAGCCTGTGGGATCTTCCTGGACCAGGGCTGGAACCCGTGTCCCCTGCATTGGCAGGCAGATTCTTAACCACTTCACCACCAGGAAAGCCCTGGGCCCCAGTTTTAAATAAGCCCTTCTCTGCCCTCATGCTAAAGGGTAGAAACTGGGCTGTCAGAAATTCCAGAGACCCATGAGATTCCTGAAAGGCCTGGGCCATGTTAAATCAACTTTCCTAAGTTTCCATCCCTTTGTCTGCTTTTAAGGTGTTGGAATTCAGCATTAAAAGCCTCCTCTTGTCTGAGACCTGACAAAGCAGAAGAGAAGCACAGAGCATATCACTGATCTCAGTACATCTGAAATAAAGATCAAGCCAGCTGCTCTTTAAATTCAAAGTGCAGATTTCCTTTCCTGCCTCCTCTCATTTAACAACTAAAGTTAAGCAACAGGCATTGAACTGGTGAATGACACATTCATCAAAAATCTACCTGGGCGTATTTTCATTATTTATTTACCAAAGCTACAATTAACCCTAATTAAGGCTCATCCATCTTCTCCCCATTGCCCCACCCCACCCACAGAGAAAAACCCAACCCACTCCCCACCTGTTACCCAGAAAAATAGAAACTGCTTTATGAGGGCATGTGGACCCAGAGCCCTCTTACAGAGTCATCATCTGTGTTTTGTTCCATATACTGGCCTGGACGGTGGAACATGGAGAACAGGTTGACATCTGTAAGAAATGTAGGGAAAGTGTCTGTCCCAGCTGGAAAGGTGGGATTCTGGCCCGTTTTCCTTCCTACTGACGGATTGTCTTTCTTTGGCCCCTTAAAGGATTCCTGGCTCCTGCTTGACTTCTTTCTTTTCTTTCATTTGTCCCATGAATATTTATTGAGCAGTTAATATAGGTCCTGCAAAAATGTCTTGTATGAGTCTTCTCTGGAATGATACAGTAGAAAGGGCATGAATTCTGAAGTTAAAAGACTTCACTGTTGGGCTTCCCCGGTGGGGCAGTGGTTGAGAGTCCGCCTGCCGATGCAGGGGACACGGGTTCGTGCCCCGGTCCGGGTAGATCCCACATGCCGCGGAGTGGCTGGGCCCGTGAGCCATGGCGTCTGAGCCTGTGCATCCGGAGCCTGTGCCCCGCAACGGGAGAGGCCACAACAGTGAGAGTCTCACGTACCGCAAAAAAAAAAAAAAAAAAGACCTCACTCTTGAGTCTAGGAGGTTTCACTTGCCTGGAGCAAAACATTTTACTTCCCAAAGTTTTGGTATCAGCTCTGGCAACCTAAAGGCTGCTCTGAGGATCAGCTATAGTGATGAGTATGAAAGCTCTGTAAGTTATAAAGTACTGCAAAATAACAGTTGGATTTTGAGGATATCGCATTTGTTTTAAGACGGATCTCCTCAGGGTCACTTACAACCTCTAGCCAGGGGAAGCTCATGGAGGTTAAGCTTGACTTGTACATGCCCCATCCAAGGCCCATTGAGCAGCCCTAACAATGTATTCCAATGGTCTCACATCTTTATAAAGTTTGGGAAATAAGGATTTTTTTTTTTTTTTTTTTTTTTTTTATGCGTTACGCGGGCCTCTCACTGTTGTGGCCTCTCCCGTTGCGGAGGACAGGCTCCGGACGCGCAGGCTCAGCGGCCATGGCTCACGGGCCCAGCCGCTCCGCGGCATGTGGGATCTTCCCAGACCGGGGCACGAACCCGTGTCCCCTGCATCGGCAGGCGGACTCTCAACCACTGCGCCACCAGGGAAGCCCCGGAAATAAGGATATTTTAACAGCAACGGTTTAAGACGACTGTGTCTTTCCTCTCCGACTTTCTCACCATCAATCTTTTCCTACTGAACAGTGATGTGTGGCAGTAGGCATTTTTGGTAACTGGCTAAAGAGAAGTTGAGTTGAGGATACATGAAGTTTGGACTGACTGGCATATATATCTGTGATTTGTAGTCACTTCCAGGTTTGGTCATGTTATCACAGGCCTCCTGGTGTAGAAATGGCTTCTAAGAATACTCCTGACCTTCCCATGCCAACTCATTGGGCACCATAACATAAAAGTGCAGAGCCAAGGGCAAAATAGTGGTATGAACATGTCCCAAGGTACCCAACACCAGAAATAGATGTAAGTAATGGAGGAGAAATCAGGTTTGGAAAGTAGGGGACCAAAAGCTAGTCTTCAGGAAGTTCTTCCAATCATTAGATGTGTACAGTTGTAAGTGGAAGGCTCAGTTCTCATCGAAACTTACTTAAAAGTTTGCTACTTCAGAAATATACTTGATGGTACCATGTACACAATTATTAATGCATCATATATTGTTTCTTTTTTGATGGAAATCTTGCAAAATAGAATTGATCACAATTCCTAGGTTTATAGGGCATACACCTGTAGCAGTATTGTCAATGGCAAACACATCTGTGTATGAAGACTCGTGTTTTATGCATCAGATCAAATCAGATTACCTCTTAGCCTACTGGATGCTTCTTGTGCTGACAAAGTCTATCAGTTGATGAAAACAAACACAACATTACCATAGACACAGGAAAATGGCCCGAAGAAGCAAGTGTTCCTGTATCAAAAGTCCCATACACATTCCATTAATAAGTCACTGTAAGTAATATAAAAATAATTTGATTACATAATTATGGAGATCAATACAAGAAGCAATTTTAAATTGCTCTTCTGTATACCTTAATTTCAGATTAATTTTGTGTATTTTTTGACAATTACTATGATTTCTTTCCTCATTCTAAATAAATATTTATTTTGTGTTCTTGATACATAGTTAATTTTGTATTAGTTTTTTTTAAAGAAGGCTCCCAAATTGTATAAGCTTCAGGCACATAAAAGCCTGGATCTACCCTGCCTGACCAGTGCAAAATGTGGTTACTCCACCGTGCCATAAACACGAGTCCAGTATCCCTTCCCTACTCACTGCTCCCCCTTCACCAAGAGCTCCAAGCCCAGCCATACACATTGCTGATCCTAGGACCTTCCACCCAGGACCAGAAGCAGAGCATCCCAGAGTCTGCTAACGAAAAGATTCTCATTAGCGAGCTCCTGAAAGTAAGGGTTAGGGTAGGGTGCCAAGAGAGGCTAAGGAAGGAAGAAATATGCAGAGGTTGCCAAGGCAAATGCCTCTCAGATAAAAGCCATATAGAGCCATCTCACAGTAAAGATATTAAAAGATTGTTTACACATCTCATCCTGCACTAATATTTCAAGTGGTGTAGAATGCTAGTTGTCTGCCAAAATCCATCTCCCCCTCTTCCATAGACGTAGATTTTAGGCCAAGCATAGGGACACTTGTGTAGAGATTCCACTTCCCAGCCTCCTTTGCAGCTGGCTGTAGCCCTGTGGCTAAGTTCACCAGTGGAACATGAGCAGGAGAGATGTGTGTAACTCATACCTGGTTTTCTTTTTTAAAAAAATTGCTTCCCTGGACTTTCTCCTCTCCCCTCCCTGCCAGCTGGCAAGTGACAGGTCTCACGTTTAAACATGTGGATGAGAACAATGCACTGAGCCAGAAGTTCCCAAACTTTCCAGTTCATAGCATCCCCCTAGTGTCTCAGTAATTTTATCATGGTGCTCCTGGGCCAAAAGAAAGAATAGTTCTGTATTTTAAGTAGTTTTGTCCAAACAACCTAACAAGTACTTATGTCCTAACCACTTAGTGTCAAGAACTGTAAAGAGTCTGAGGTTTTATCCTATTTGTAAACTAACAAGTTAGCCAGCAACAATTTCATGGGTGTTGGCAGAAGACAGGACTCTTGGGTCAGAGACAATGGAATGCATGACTCATGGCAAGAGCAATAGTCAGCGTGTCAGCACTGGCTTTGGTTTCCTGAGCCCCAGTTCCTATGGGGCTCTGTGAAGAGGGTGGTGTGACACCTGCCTAGGCAGCAGGTTGCATTACAGGAGAGGTGACCTGAGTCTCTCGTTACCAAGCTTTGGCAACCTGAATCTTTTATAACGGATAGTAAGCCTGCCTGATCTTTGCCCTAGAGGGAAACGTTATTTCTTTTTTAAAAAAAAATTTTATTTATTTATTTTTGGCTGTGTTGGGTCTTCATTTTTGTGCGTGGGCTTTCTCTAGTTGTGGCGAGCGGGGGCCACTCTTCATCACGGTGCGCGGGCCTCTCACTGTCGTGGCCTCTCTTGTTGCGGAGCACAGGCTCCAGATGCACAGGCTCAGTAGTTGTGGCTCACGGGCCTAGTTGCTCCGCGGCATGTGGGATCTTCCCAGACCAGGGCTCAAACCCGTGTCCCCTGCATTGGCAGGCAGATTTTCAACCACTACACCACCAGGGAAGCCCAAGGGAAACGTTATTTCTATTATACTAAACAGTAAGTAGACCCACCCACCCTTTGTTCCAGAGACAGTCACTATCTCTGTCTTCCAAGCCTATTAGTTATACAAGCATCCTTAAAAAGATAGCCTGGATCAAAGGCAGTCATTGCCTCTGCTTACAACATATGCAAAACAATGAGAGATCCATGGAGAATTGTCTCCCAACATTTAGTAGACGTTTGTAACAAATAATATGCATAAATTGAAAGAGAAAATTTTTACTTTAAACAACTGCATTCACTTGATGATGGAATGTGTATACCTATGAGGCACTGCACAACTCCTCAAACCTTGGAATCAGATTGGACACCACCACCCCATTCCCTGTTCCACATTGATTTTCTTAGAGGACTTGCTTTTTATCACGGCAACCACCAAAAACCTAGATTCAGAAATATGTCATCACAAGGAAAGCAGTGCTATCTGATGTTGAAACTGTGAAGAACCTCAAGCTAGTAGTTTATGTGGTGTATATCAGATGTTGAGGATTACTGTGTTTTCCTCAAAAATCTGACACGTCCCATGGTGCTCCTATGAGCTCACTGAGGCTCTTTGGGACAACTTGGGAACTGTAGCCCTAAGCAGTGGTGGAAGAAGCACTGATTCTGAATGACCTCACAGAGTAGCGCTGTCTTGGTAGCCTAGAGTAAATGGTTGTTATATCAGAGAGAAATAAACTTCTGTCCTCTTCCAGTCAGATCTGTGGATGTTTTTGTTGCAGTAGCATAGTCTCTATCCTAACTAGTACAATCTCCTAATAAATCTGGCTGCATCTCATAATGTAGTATTTGATGACATGTCCTTACATTGTGAAAACAGTATTCACTATGTGTTTCTTTTGTCTTTCCACCCTCAGTCATCACCTCAGTCCACATTTATTGAGCCCCTGCTATGCCCTGGCAGTGGGTTAAATCAAATCCAAGTCCACTTCTATGTTCCTCAGACCCCTCAGCTGCAGGCCAGCTGCTCTTGACCATTCAGCCACATCTAAGCAAGTCCCCTCCCCATTTAGTATATAGGGTCTGGAAGTTGCATTGATGCTTTACTTCCAGGAGTAGCTGGTGTGCCTTCATTGCTGGCTAGGCTTGGACCTGGAACTCAATGAGGAGAACTTGGGTGATCTGAACTGAAACACGTGCATCAGTCCTTTTTGGCCAGTCTGGTTAGAGCTAAGAACCTTCGGACCGAAAGCCAATCTGACACATCCAGCAAGACACAGAGAATGTGTCCAGAAAGAAGCAGGCAGGCAGCAAGATAGAAGGTACTTGTTTTCACTGCCTAGTGCTGAGCTGGCCTGAATTGCTGCTGGGGTAGTGAGCACTGTGTGTGTCTGTGAAAAAGGGAAGCAGGAAGGAGAACAGACTCTTGGTCCGTCAGTGATTGAAGGGAGAGAAGAGCCCAAGAGCTGGCCTTGGGTAGCATTGGGATAAGCAGGCCCTATGTCCACTCACTATTTTGCAACCTGGGGCTCACACACACACGCACACACACACACACACACACACACACACACTGAGCTAGGAATGGGCCCTGATACCCTCCAGTTCTGCAGCATGGAGAGAAGAGAATGCTGAAAGAGTTTCAGTCTTCCCACACCCAAAATGAGTGACATTTTAATGTACATTGATCGCTAGTAAATTTGATCCGATAAGAGTCCTAGAGGGACTTCCCTGGTGGCACAGTGGTTAAGAATCTGCCTGCCAATGCAGGGGACACGGGTTCGATCCCTGGGCCGGGAAGATCCCACATGCCGCGGAGCAATTAAGCCCCTGCACCACAACTACTGAAGCCTGCATGCCACAACTACTGAAGACTGCACACCTAGAGCCCTGCTCCGCAACAAGAGAAGCCACTGCAATGAGAAGCCCGCGCACCACAACGAAGAGTAGCCCCCCTCACTGCAACTAAAGAAAGCCCATGTGCAGCTATGAAAACCCAACACAGCCAAAAAAATTTTTTTTAAGTCCTAGAATTTGAACAATCCATACCAACTTTCTTCTTCTTTTTTTCTTTCTTTTTTTTTTTTTTGTGGTACGTGGGCCTCTCACTGTTGTGGCCTCTCGCGTTGCGGAGCACAGGCTCCAGACGTGCAGGCTCAGCAGCCATGGCTCACGGGCCCAGCCACTCCGCGGCATGTGGGATCTTCCCGGACCAGGGCACAAACCCGCATCCCCTGCATCGGCAGGCGGACTCTCAACCACTGCGCCACCAGGGAAGCCCCCAACTTTCTTCTTGATGGCAGCACAGGGAAGAGGAGAAAGTTGATGGAGGGGGTGCTTTGCCTCTCTTAAAGCATGTTCTGTGTAATACTCATGGACTTATTATAGTAGGAAGAGTCTATTTACCTAAGGATCTCAGAAGGGTTGAAATAAAGCAAGATTTTAGGTAAACTTTGAATAAATGAGAAAATTTGTCTTTGATTTCTGGTTTCAAAATCCACTGTTATATGTTATCATTTTTTAACTTGTAGATTGGCTTAAAATACTGTTTTATTGGAAATACTTCTATTATTTTATTGAAAGATAAATATACAACCAATAAAAAGAATCAAGCAGTACAACTCTTAGCCAATAGGACAGGTGAAAAGTGACATCTTGTTTGTTTTTGGCTGCATTGGGTCTTCATTGCTGCACGCCAGCTTTCTCTAGTTGTGAGGACCGGGGGCTACTCTTCATTGTAGTTCACAAGCTTCTCATTGCAGTGGCTTGGGCTTCTCATTGCCATGGCTTCTCTTGTTGCAGAGCATGGGCACGCAGGCTCAGAAGTTGTGGCTCGCAGGCTGCAGGGCACAGGCTCAGTAGTTGTGGGGCACGGGCTTAGTTGCTCCGTGGCATATGGGATCTTCCCCGACCAGGGGTCAAACCCGTGTCCCCTGCACTGGCAGGTGGATTCTTAACCACTGCACCACCAGGGAAGTCATGTGATATCTTGTTTTTATTTGCACTACTTTAATGATGAATGAAGTTGAGCAGCTCTTCCAATGTTTAAAAGCTTTTTCTGTGAACTGCCTCTTCACATCCTTCATCCATTTCTTTTCTTTTTATGCTATTGGTATTTTTCTTATTGTTTTGTAACAGTTCTTTGTATATAAAGGAAATTCGCATTTTGTCTGTCATAACTGTTTTAAGTATTTTTCTGGGATCTTTTACGTTGTTTAAGGTATTTTTTCCATGCAGAATTTTTTTTTTTGCCCGTGCCACATGACATGTGGGATCTTAGTCCCGTGACCAGGGATTGAACCCATGGTCCCTGCAGTGGAAGCATGGAGTCTTAACCACTTGACCACCAGGGAAATCCCCACCATGCAGAAATATTTGATAATTTAATGTTCTTTTTTATGAATTCAAGGTAACATGTCTTTTTCTATTCTGGGATTTTAAATAATTTTTCCAGTGTCTTCTTCTAATAATTTATAGGCTAAACTCTTTAGGTTTGCATCTGTTCTCCATTTGGAATTTGTTTCAGTGTATAGAATTAACTGGAGACTTAGCTTTGCTTTTCTTCAGGTGGCCAGCCAGTTGCCCCAGCACCATTTACTTAAAAATCCTTGTTTCTTATGATTTGAAATGCTACCTTTATCATAGCCTAAATTTTCACAGTTTTGGGTTGATTTCAGAGTTCCCTTTCCTGAGGCATTCGTTTGACTGTCTAGTCAGAGTCCAGTACCAACCTACTTTAATTAGATAGCACCTATATTAAATTAAAAATACATATTATTTATCAGATGTGCAAAGATAATAATAGCTTACATTTATTAACACTTGCACTGAACCCTATGCAATTGCTGATTTTTTTTTTTTACTGTTTATTAATTTCAAATGGCTCAACCTGAGATATTCGGTTCATTGCTAAGCACTTTACAAAATTAATTCACTGAATCTGCACAACAACCCAAAAGTACATATTATTACGCTCCTTGTATTATAGATTATGTAACTTGAGGCACAGAGATATTAGGTAATTTGCTCAAAGTCAACAGCTAGAAAGTAGCAGAGCCGTGATTCTAATTTAGGTACTCTGAAGCCATAGCTTATGCTCTTAACTACCATACTTTACAGACTCTAAAGAAAAAAAAAAACAGGGAGGGAAGCTGTCAATGTGCAGTGTAGGCAGGGATGTAAGAAAAAACACTCATTAAATATATAAATTGTTACCAATTTTCTAAAAACAAATGTTTCAATGTGCATTAACATTTAAAATACACCTACCTTTGACAGCAGTTCAACTCCTAAGAATTTACCATAATGATCTAAGAGTTCAGAAACACAGAGGAGTGTCTATTGGGATGTTCACACTTTACCACGGTGCTCTGCTTCTTGATCTCTTCCCCAGTAAGGGTTAGGAGCACCTCAATTTGTGAACGTCATGATTTTGCCCTAAATTGGCCCCGGTCTTGTCTCTATGAGTGTTAAATATGCATGTTTAACATGAATGTTTAAACGATATGTAATGGATAATCTCATGCTGTCATTAGAGCGAGAAACTGCCTCCCCAACAGACCAAATCTCAAACCATTTTTCTACGAACTGAAAAGAGAAAAAGTATTTGACCTGAGGGCTTATCTTTATGTGTAAAAGACATAGGAGGTGAGACACACTTGGTTTAATTTTAATCAGCTGTTATAATGCATGATATCAAAAAATTTTTAAACACATTTATTGTTAATGAATTTGAAGAGCAAGTACTTGAAGAGCAAGTGACAACTAAATTCAGAAATGAACATTTTATTCCACAATAATTCTTTGCACTTAAAGCATAAGCTCACTATTAAATTACTCAGTTGTTTCCCACACGGACATCAAAGGATTAGAATATGTTATCAATGTTACCTGGGAAAATTATACTTACGTTCTTGCTGAAATGTTTATGACCCAAACTACAGATGAAGAATTTCTACTTTTCTTCATTAGCTGGAGGTAGCTTAAATAAATTTCTCTATTCCTAGTTTTTCAATGGCAAAAGCTGGAAACCATTCGACTTGGCAGGCAGAGCAAATGGCCTTGGGATTGGTCCAGGATAATGGTTCAGTCGTCGGGGGTCAGAAGGACTAACCTGGTGCTTCTGGCTCTGCACCACTCCCTGCAGCCCCTCGTCTCCCAGGTCATGGGCGTCATTCAACCTGCTTCTCTGCCCTCACAGTCCCATCCTGTGGGGCATTTGGTGGTTTACTGAATCTGGGTTCTCTATACAAACAAATACATTGATTATTATAAGTCAATATATTTTTTAAAGATAAGATTTTTTTTTTTTTTTTTTTTTTTTTTTTTTTTTTTTTGCGGTGCGTGGGCCTCTCAGTGTTGTGGCCTCTCCCGTTGCGGAGCACAGGCTCCGGACGCACAGGCTCAGCGGCCATGGCTCACGGGCTCAGCCGCTCTGCGGCATGTGGGATCTTCCCGGACCGGGGCACGAACCCGTGTCCCCTGCATCGGCAGGCGGACTCTCAACCACTGCGCCACCAGGGAAGCCCCAAGATAAGATATTTTTAAAACATAATTTTTTCATTAGAAAATAGTTTACTAATGTACTGAGAGTCCTATGAAATTAGTCCCTGTTTTGTTAGAAACATATTACTTCTAAATATAGGTTGTTGCTAAATGTCTATCTTAGGGCACAAGTAAAAAAAAAAGTTGTTATTTACATAATGGAATACTACTACACAAGAAAGAATAAAGGACCACTCAAAATACGGATACAAAAATTTCTCTGAGGTATATTGTAAAACAAAACAACAGCAAGTTGCAAAAATGTGTGTATAACAATGGAATATTAATTAAGCACTAGTGAGAATGACTAAATTACAACTACATTTGTCAATATGGAAGAATCTCACAAACATATGTTGAGAGAAAGAATCCAGGCACAATCTTACTGAATAATTCCATTTATGTAAGGTATACATAACTGCAAAAGTAACGCATTGCTGTTAAAAGTCAAGGTTGCCCTATTTATATAAATATAGCAAAGTATACTGTTAAAAATGAGAATAGTGGACTCTTGAGGAATGTGGTGACTGGAAGGGACATTGAGGACATTGAGGGGGCTAAGGGGTTCAGGTAGTGATGTTTCTTGATCTCAGTACTGGTAACATAAATATGTCCAGTGTATGAAAATTAATTGAGGTGTGCATTCCTTTTTGGTTTTTTTTGTTTTTGGCCGCACTGCACAGCTTGTGGGATCTTAGCTCCCCGACCAGGGATTGAACCCGGGCCCCAAGCAGTGAAAGCCCCGAGTCCTAACCACTGGACCACAAGGGAATTCCCTGCATTATTCTTTATGTTATTCTTCAGTTAAAAGGTTTTTAAATTTTAAACTGTGCATAGGATGCCACCATTTGTGCAGAAAACATCTCTGGAAGTATAATAAGAAACAAACTGCCCCTCTGTTTCCTGTGAATAAGCAAACTGTATAGTACGGAGAGAGACTGGATGACTGGAGGATAGAAACAAGAGGAAATTTTCATGTTTACACCCGTTTATACTTTTTGACTTTTGAATCATTTGAGTGTATTACCTATTCAGAAAAGTAACTTTTTTCTGATAGTTTTTTTTTTTTCCAATAGCTTTTTTTTTTTAATTAATAAATTTATTTATTTATTTTTGGCTGTGTTGGGTCTTCGTTGCCGTGCGCGGGCTTCTCATTCTGGTGGCTTCTCTTGTGGAGCACGGGCTCTAGGTGCGCGGGCTTCAGTAGCTGGGCTCAGTATTGTGGCTCATGGGCTCTAGAGCGCAGGCTCAGTAGTTGTGGCACAGGGGCTTAGTTGCTCCGCGGCATGTGGGATCTTCCCGGACTAGGACTCGAACCCGTGTCCCCTGCATTGGCAGGCGGATTCTAACCACTGTGCCACGAGGGGAAGCCCCCTGATAGCTTTTTAAAAATTATTTTAAGAGTAAATTTACACTGACCAGGGACTTCCCTGGTGGCCCAGTGGGTAAGACTCCATGCTCCCAATGCAGGGGGCCTGGGTTCGATCCCTGGTCAGGGAACTAGATCCTGCATGCCACAACTAAGAAGTCTGCCTACTGCAGCTAAGACCCAGGGCATCCAAAATAAATATTAAAAAAAAATTTTACACTGGGCATGCTGCTCAATATAATCATGTTGTTTTAATTTTTTACTGAAGTATAGTTGATTTACAATGATGTGTTAGTTTCAGTGTATAGCATAGTGATTCGGTGAATATATATATATTCTTTTCAGATTCTTTTCCATTATAGGTTTTTATAAGGTATTGAATATAGTTCCCTGTGCTATACAGTAGGACCTTGTTATTTATTTACATATAGTAGTGTATCTGTTAATTCCAAGTTCCTAATTTATCCCTTGCCTCCCACTTTTCCCATTTGTTAATCAAAGTTTGTTTTCTATGTCCGTGAGTCTCTTTCTGTTTTGTAAATAAGTTCATTTGTATCATTTTTTTAGATTCCACGTATAAGTGATATCATATAGTATTTGTCTTTCTCTGTCTGACTTACTTCACTTAGTATGATAATCTCTAGTTGCATCCATGTTGCTGCAAATGGCATTATTTCAGGGTTTTTTATGGCTGCGTTGTATTCCATTGTATATATGTACCACGTCTTCTTCATCCATTCATCTGTTGATGGACATTTAGGTTGTTTCCATGTCTTGGCTATTGTGAATAGTGCTCCTATGAACATAGTGGTGCATGTATCTTTTTGAATTAGAGTTTTGTCTGGATATATGCCCGGAGTGAGATTGTTGGATCATATGGTAATTCTATTTTTAGTTTTCGGAGGAACCTCCATACTGTTTTTCATAGTGGCTGCACCAACTTACATTTCCCCCCAATGGTATAGTAGGGTTCCCTTTTCTCCACATTCTCTCCAGCATTTGTTACTTGTAGAGTTTTTAATAATGGCCATTCTTAACAGTGTGAGATGGTACCTCATTGTACTTTTGATTTGCATTTCTCTAGTAATTAGCAATGTTGAGCAGCTTTTCATGTGTTTATTGGCCATCTGTATGTCTTCTTCGGTGAAATGTCAATTTAGGTCTTCTGCCCTTTTTTTTTTTTTTTTGCGGTACGCAGGCCTCTCACTGTTGTGGCCTCTCCCGTTGCGGAGCACAGGCTCCGGACGCACAGGCTCAGCGGCCCTGGCTCACGGACCTAGCCGCTCCGCAGCATGTGGGATCTTCCCGGACCGGGGCACGAACCCGTGTGCCCTGCATCGGCAGGCCGACTCTCAACCACTGCGCCACCAGGAAAGCCCCTTCTGCCCATTTTTTGATTGGGTAGTTTGTTTTTTTGTTGTTGAGTTGTATGAGCTGTTTGTATATTATGGAAATTAAGCCGTTGTAGGTCCCATCGTTTGCAAATTTTTTTTTTCCAATCCGTAAGTTGTTTTTTCATTTTGTTGATGGTTTCCTTTGCTGTGCAAAAGCTTATAAATTTGATTAGGTCCCATTTGTTTACTTTTGCTTTTATTTCATTTGCCTTAGGGGACTGACCTAATAAAACATTGCTGGTGAATTCCCTGGAGGTCCAATGGTTAGGACTCGGTGTTTTCACTGCTGGGGCCTGGTTTCAATCCCTGGTTGGGGATCTAAGATCTCACAAGCAGTACACTGCGGCCAAAAGAAACCCTAAACAAAACAAAACAACAACAAAAAAGGGACTTCACTGGTGGTGCAGTGGTTAAGAATCCACCTGCCAATGCAGGGGACACAGGTTCAAGCCCTGGTCCAGGAAGATCCCACATGCCTCAGAGCAACTAAGCCCATGCGCCACAACTACTGAGCCTGTACTCTAGATCCTGCAAGCCACAACTACTGAGCCCTCCTGATGCAAGTACTGAAGCCCACATGCCTAGAGCCCATGCTCCACAACAAGAGAAGCCACTGCAATGAGAAGCCCATGCAGTACAATGAAGAGTAGCCCCCGCTTGCCACAACTACAGAAAACCTGCACACAGCAACAAAGACCCAACACAGCCAAATAAATAAATAAATAAATATTTTTTTAAAAAAACAAAAAAGACCATTGCTACAATTTATGTCATCAAATGTTTTGCTATGTTCTCTTCTAGGAGTTTTATGGTGTCATGTCTTATATTTAAGTCTTTAAGCCATTTTGACTTTATCTTTGTGTATGGTGTGAGGGAGTGTTCTATCTTCATTGGCTTAGAACCAGTGAAGTGCTGTGGCTGTTCAGCTTTCCCACCACCACTTGCTGAAGAGACTGTCTTTTCTCCATTGTATATTCTTGCCTCCTTTGTTGAAGATTAGTTGACCGTAGGTGTGCGGGTTATTTCTGGGCTCTCTATTCTGTTCCACTGATCCAATCATATTATTTTATTTTATTTTTTATTTTTATTTTTTTTGTGGTACGCGGGCCTCTCACTGTTGCGGCCTCTCCCGTTGCAGAGCACAGGCTCTGGAGGCACAAGCTCAGCGGCCATGGCTCACGGGCCCAGCCTCTCCGTGGCATGTGGGATCTTCCCGGACCGGGGCACGAACCCGTGTCCCCTGCATCGGCAGGTGGACTCTCAACCACTGCACCACTGGGGAAGCCCTAAATACAATCTTTTATTTAGGAATTTTCTACAGGAATTTATTCCTGTACAAAATTTATTAGGAATTTTGTAAACTGTGGCTCAGGGTACCTGTCCTTAAAAATTGCTACACTCTGAGATAACTGGTTCTCCAGATGAAGAATATATTACAGTACAAATTGTCAGCAGAAGAAAGGTTTTCAGAGTCTTCACATCTTGTTGAAGTCTGAGGAGGAGAATGTTTTAGGCAATGAAGACCATTTCAAGAAACTGAAGGGCAATTGGAATACAGTTTGTAATGGGATGTCATCTTACGTCCTCTAAAAAGATCAGCTTGTCCTGCTCTCTTTGTGCATTTTAATCTGCTAGACACCCTGGCAGACAAGTTCTCTACACTGTATATATGCAAGCCTGTGGACCCTTGTTATTTCCAATTTGAGTTCAATCTCCCGCCATCATCAAGATCTTCACCTGCCATCCATGTGGGTTGCTGGGTGGTCCATCTGAAGTCCCCATGCCTGCCATGAGGGGCTGAGGAAGCCCTTGGAGAGGACTGCTCCTAAAGGAAGAGGGAACCAGACAGGACAAGTTTGTGCAGAAGAGAGATGTGATGTCAAGTAGAGTTTGGGGGCTGCCATTCAGCCTGGTGTCTCAGCCTGGGATCCCCATATAATCGTGTCTTAGTGCTATGGGAGCAGCAAATAAAAGAGCTTTCAGTTAAAGAACACTCAATTAAAACAAAACCAAAACCCTCTGTGAGACGGTGAAAGAACATAAGCAACGCTGTTCGTATTCATTTCCTAAGGCGGCTGTAAAAAGTTACCACTACTGGGCTTCCCTGGTGGCGCAGTGGTTGAGAGTCTGCCTGCCGATTCAGGGGTTACGGGTTTGTGCCCCGGTCTGGGAAGATTCCCACATACCGCGGAGCGGCTGGGCCCGTGAGCCATGGCCGCTGAGCCTGAGCGTCCGGAGCCTGCACTCCGCAACGGGAGACGCCACAACAGTGAGAGGCCCGCATACCGCAAAAAAAAAAAAAAAAAAAAAAAAATTACCACTACTGGGTAGATGAACACAAGAGAAATTTATTGTGGCACAATTCTGAAGTCCAGAAATCAGAAATCAAGATGTCAGCAGGACTGTACTCCCATTGGAGACCCTAGAGAACAATCCATTCCTGCGTCTTCCATCTTCTAATGGCTGCCTTAGCATTTCTGGGCTTGTGGCCTCATCATTCCAAATCTCTCTTCATGTTACCTTCTCCTCTGTATGTCTGGCTCTTCTCCTCTGTGTTTGTATCTTATAAGGATACATATGGTTGCATTTAGGGCCCACTAGGATAAACACCTCCTCTCAAGATGGGTAATTTAATCACGTCGGCAAAGTCCTTTTCTCCCCAATAAGATAACATTCCAGGGATTTGACGTGGATATCTTTTGGGGGCTATTTTTTGGCTTACTACATGACTCTTAAATACCCTAAACAGAGTAAAATTTAAACTAAGAGACAAGGTACTCTCCCCCTGCTTTGCCCTGAACTTCAGTAGCACAAGGGGACAGTGCAGGATGCTGGCAGCAGAGTCCAGGGACATAACATTGTAACTGAACTGATTTAATACTAAAGACCCAAGAGAAGCGCCCTGTGGGCATCCAGAATTATTTAAGATGAAGAGTAGGGAGAACTTTGCAGGCGGCTGGGATCCTGCATTAGCAGGAGAGGCAAGAACACCCTAAGACTTTACTATTTGAACAGTTTGTAACAAGACCAGTACACAAAGCCTGTGGCTGGCTTGGAGGAGGTCCAGAAGAGGCTCCCTGCACCCCCTAGTTTGCAGCTGTTGATCTGACAGGTCAGCCTTTTCCAAGGGACTCAACTCTTGGCCTCTAGGGCTGCAGCGTGCTCTGCCTCTGGGAGAATAGCCAGCTTGGTGCTTGTCAAGGCTTCACTGCCCGACCCCAGGCAGCTTGGTCCTTCATGCTGATTCTGGGTCTGGATGGTGTGTTCCAGGCCCAGCCTGGGCCAGTATCAAAGGTCACCCTTGTGCCATCTCAAACCAGCTTGGGTTCTGGAGATGTAGGATGGAAATGGCCAAAGATCCAGGGTGTACAGCAGGCCAGAGGCAGAACGCTGTCAGTCTGTGGGCTTATGTGGTGGGAAAATACTCAGACATAGTGCAGCCGGGTCCGCCATACCCAGGCCTTGCAGGCAGCACCAGCGTATCAAACAATCTGAGAGCTACGGGCAGCTCGGGTATGCTGGTAGGGCTGGATGGGCTTGACATTGTTAAACACTTAGTTGTGTATGTGGGCAAGTCTTGAGGTCTCCGAGCAGAACCTGAGCTTTGTGTTTGTTTTGCTGTTAAGAAAGTACAAGTACAAATTATGTTATTGTCTTTTTCCCTGATGGCCTGCCTACTGATCTGTTGCTTGAGAGAATCCAGTGCACCTCCCACAAATACTCAAGTAGCTGGGGAGTGTCCTGGCACCCAACCTTCTATTCTGCCCTGTTAGTGTGAAGCCCCTGCTCAGGCCGTCAAGCAGGAGGGACACAGGATGAAATATGGCATCTCTGGAGCCTTGGGTTTAGCACTGAATTAGGAAAGACTGTTGCAGTGGAAAGCCTGGGGTGGGGGTTCAGGGGCTAACTGCCAGGATTTGACTTTCAGTGATAAGACATGGGGGTGGGTGAGTTTAGTGCAAAGAACTGGGTTTTACTCGCTAGGAGCCTATTCAGCTCTGCAGGGGCTAAACCTAGGTGCTTTTTTTTTTTTAATATGGTTGTTTGTTTTGATCTCCAGCTTCCTGCAGTATCAGTTTCTGTCAGACTAGTTTGTTAAAAAAGCACTTTGAGTAAATACCAGGGGCCAGGATGAAAGTCAAATAAGGAGACTTAAAAAAATGTTTTGTTTTCACATAACTTGAATTTAATTCCCACTCAGGGTTAAACAAACTTCTCTTCAGAATAAAGAATGCCCATTGGCTTGGGTGAAGTTTCGGAGCTGGGGGAAAGCAAGCTATAGCCCTGGAGTTGGAGACCCACCTTATGGTATTGCAGGCATTTGGTTGCATCTACGGGCTTTAAAACACCAAGAACAAAATTAGAGAAGAGTTGTACCTTTTGTTATAAACTAGCTATGTTCCTGAAAAATTATATGAAAAATTTCTAAACTGACTCCTATTCATAGTGCAATGGATGAGCTCTCCAAAGAAACTTCACCAGAAAGTTTCATAAAGCAAGCCTCAGGACTTCCCTGGTGGTCCAGTGACTATAACTCTGTGCTCCCAATGCAGGGGTCCCGGGTTCGACCCCTGGTCAGGGAACTAGATCCCACATAACGCAACTAAGAGCCTGCGTGCCGCAAATAAGACCCGGCACAGCCAAATAAATAAATAAATAAAAACAAGGCTCTTGCAGGGCCAGGATTAGAGTGAAGCAAGTAAGGGGTGGCCAAAATACTTAGCGATCAAGATGAATAATATGTTAATGTAATATTCTAACAAATCAAAATTAAGGCAAAAAATCCATGATGAACAAATCGTCAAAATTTTAAATGAAGACAGGTCCTGTCCATGACTCTTTTTTTTTTTTTTTCAGCAAGTTAAAAAGATTTATTACCATTCCAGGTTTCATATGAGTCCAGAACCCAGGGCTAGTCATGGGTGATTACATTGCGTTTGTGACACTTTCTTCTCTGAGTTTTCAAGCACCTGCAATTGCTTCAGGTGAGGATAAGGTTACTTCTTCTCTGATTGAGGGATGGAGAGAAATTTTCAGGTGTCAACCCCCATGATACCCTCATCACTCACTACCTTGCTAAAAGTGACCCCGTCCTTTTGTCTCCACTGAATGCAAACACCTTAACGACTGCTTATGTATTCAATTACTGTGCATGTGGATTTTATCACATGTTCTTAGTATCTCTATCAGTGTTGCCTGGATTAATTTGAAAGTCTCCCTGAGATAGACTTTCAACTGAAGTCTACAGTGGACAGTGACCCTCACGATTAGACATATGGACTGGATGACAGTGATGATGATCAGTGGCATCCTAGTAACCACCAGATATAGAGTAGAATTGTTTCGTGAAAACTACGTGCAGGATCACCGTGTGATGAGCCGTACGGGGAACCCAGGGGGGTGCAGAGACAGAAAAGAAAATAGGAGGTTAAATCCACTTTGACCATATGTGTGAGCCTGGGATGACATTCTGAAGAAGTACCACTGATATTCACTTTTTTCTTTGTTTCCTTTTGCCCAGTGGATAGAAAGTCCCCTCCTTGGGCAGACACTGCTGCCCTGGAAGACCAACTGTGCAATGATGAATAAAAGGGTGGTGTGCTGGGTATTTTCCATTTTTTCCCACCAGATCCACTTTCTCAACAAGGATCCCTGGTGCCCTGTCTTTGAGTTGGGTTAGGAAAATGGGAGGCAACCGCAGAAGATAGAGGAGGGAGAAGAGAAGCGTTGGAGTATTTAGTCCCCTGGCTCCCTTCCAGCTGGGCTTCAGATTGGCTGCATTCCTCCACTGAAGGACCCAGCTGTTCAGTCCTTCTCAGTTGTTGTCTCTGAGCTTTGTAACTACTCCCTCCCCCTGTCTCTTTAGACCTGGGGTAGGGGGTGTTCTAGCCCTGAGGGGTCTCAGCATTTCTCATTTGTTTCCTTAACCCTACCCACACCTCGTAAATAGCCTTATATTAAACCCTCTTCCTCCATTGACCTCTGTTGGTGTGGCATCTGTCTGTGGCAGGACCCTGACTGATGTCAGTCGTAGGTGCCTATCACCCAGCAAAGGTGGGGCACAGTCCCGGCCTCAGGACCCTTGGCTCTGGCAGTTACCTTTCCCCTTAGAGAATAAAGCAGCCCTGCCTGGCATTTCCTGGCTATAGATCCTGTGCACAGTCAGGTGCACCTGTGAATGAGTGAGCTGCAGGAAGTTTAAAGAATGGAGGATTCCCATTAGCATCATCTCTTTGGATTTAAAATATTTATTCAAGAATTTGAAGCTTGACCTCATTCCCAAGGATGACATCCAATCACCTGCCACTGAGAGGGGACAGCCCTTAGTCAGCATAAATAAATACAGCCCCAGCAATTGTGTTACTATTAAGCTTTCTTCCTTGTTCCAAAGTACTGGGAAGAGCAGACATTTCAGGCCCCAGACAAGATGCTCTGTACCTCTGCAGCTGTGAAGATGACAGGCGATATCAAAAGATCAAGGGACTTTGCTGCGCTCACTGAGGTACCATCTGCATCCTCCTGTACCTTTAACTTGGTGTCTCATACCTAATGGCTTCCAGGACATCCCCAACCCCCTTTTGTACCACCTCTGTCTCCAGGTATGCCTCAACAAGGAAGCACTGTAGCCCTGATAACTTGGCAGGTAACTTACAACTCTAAGGAAAATTGACCTTAGGATGAAGCTAAGGACAATGGAGTGGAGGAGTGGAAAGAGCCTGAGTTCTTTTTTAAAAAAAATTTTATTGGAGTGTAGCTGATTTACAATGTTGTGTTAGTTTCAGGTGTACAGCAAAGTGAATCGTTATACATATACACGTATCTACTCTTTTTTAGATTCTTTTCCCTTATAGGTCATTACAGAGTATTGAGTAGATTTCCCTGTGCTATACAGTAGGTCCTCATTAGTTATCTATTTTATATATAGCAGTGTGTATATGTCAATCCCAATCTCCCAGTTTATCCCTCCCTTCCCTTTCCCCCCTGGTAACCATAAGTTTGTTTTCTACATCTGTGACTCTGTTTTACAAATAAGTTCATTTGTATCATTTTTTTAGATTCCACTTATAAGTGATATCATAGGATATTTGTCTTTCTCTGCCTGACTTACTTCACTCAGTATGATAATCTCTAGGTCCATCCATGTTGCTGCAAATGACATTATTTCTTTCTTTTTTATGGCCGAGTAATATTCCATTGTGTATATCTACTACATCTTCTTTATCCATTCCTCTGTCAATGGACATTTAGGTTGTCTCCATGTCTTGGATATTGTAAATAGTGCTGCAATGAGCATTGGGGTGCATGTATCTTTTTGAATTATGAATTTCTCCAGATACATGCCCAGCAGTGGGATTGCTGGATCATATGGTAGCTCTATTTTTAGTTTTTTAAGGAACCTCCATGCTGTTCTCCATAGTGGCTGTACCAATTTACATTCCCATCAGCAGTGTAGGAGGTTCCCTTTTCTCTGCACCCTCTCCAGCATTTATTGTTTGTAGATTTTTTGACGATGGCCATTCTGACCAGTGTGAGGTGATAGCTCATTGTAGTTCTGAGGATGTCACTGAGAAACTGATGCACACTGTTACTGCAGCCCATCCTAATTCTGGACTTACACTATAGTGACACAGTGAGATCCCTTTTGGTTTTCATCAGTTTAGTCAGGGTGTTCTGTTTCGTTCAGTCAAAAGCAACATAACTCAAGAGTATCTACAAAAAATCCATAGCTAACCTCATATTTAATGATGAAAGACTGCTTTCCCTCTAAGATCAGGAACAAGGATGTTCACTCTCACTATTTCTATTCAGTATGTTTGCATACACACACATACAGTACTAATAAACAAATTCAACAAGGTTGGAGGATACAAGCTCAATATACAAAAGTCAATTGTATTTCTATGCACTAGCAAGACTAATCCAAAAAGGAAATTAAGAAAA
Source organism: Phocoena sinus (assembly GCF_008692025.1). Classification (NCBI taxonomy): domain Eukaryota; kingdom Metazoa; phylum Chordata; class Mammalia; order Artiodactyla; family Phocoenidae; genus Phocoena; species Phocoena sinus. The sequence continues at coordinate 77,306,237 of NC_045767.1, forward strand.
CAATTCCATTTACAATAACACGAAAAAGGATAAAATATCTAGGAATAAATTTAACAAAAAAGGTACAAGACTTGTATACTGAAAATTATAAAACATTGTGGAGGGACTTCCCTGAGGGTCCAGTGGTTAAGACTTCACCTTCCAATGCAGGGGGTGCGGGTTTGATCCCTGGCCAGGGAGATAAGATCCCACATGCCTTGCAGCCAAAAAAACCAAAACATAAAACAGAAGCAATATCGTAACAAATTCAATAAAGACTTTAAAAATTGTCCACATCAAAAAAATCTAAAAAAAAAATTGTGGAAAGAAATTAAAGAACTAAACAAATGTTTATGGATATGAACATTTAATATTAAGACAGCAATATTCCCTAAATTGATCTGAAGATTCAATGCATTCCCTACCAGAATCCTAGCTCTCTTGTAGAAATTGACAAACTTATCCTAAAATTCATATGGAAATTCAAGGAACCCAGACTAGACAAACAACCTTGCAAAAGAACAAAGGACTTTGAAGGAGTCCCTGATTTCAAAATTTATTACGAACCTACAGTTATCTAAAGAATGCAGTACTAACATAAGGATAGGTCTATAGATCAATGGAATCGAATTGGGAGTCCAAAAATAAACCCTTTCATTTATGACCAACTGATTTTCAACAAGAGCGCCAAGATAATTCAGTGGAAATAGAATAGTCTTTTCAACAAATGGTGCTGAGACAAATAGATATCCACATGCAAAAGAATTAAGTTGGACCCCAAAATCACACTGTATACAAATATTAATTCAAAATTGATCAAAGACTTAAATGTAAGAGCTAAAACTATAAAATTCTTAGAAGAAAACATGAACACATCTTCATGAACTGAGATTTGGCAATGCTTTCTTATACATGGCATCAAAAAACACAAGTGATGAAAGAAAAAAATAGATAAGTTCGATTTCTTCAAAATTAAATACTTTCATGAATTGAAGGACACTACCAATAAAGTAAAAAGAAAACACACAGAATGGGAGAAAATATTTGCAAATTGTATATCCCATAAGGGACTTGTATCTAGAATATATATGGAATTCTTCAACTCAATAACAAAAAAGATGAATATATCAATTTAAAAGTGAACAAAAGATTTGAATAAAGTGAACAAAAGATTTCTCCAGGGAATTCCCTGGTGGTCCAGTGGTTTGGACTCTGAGCTCTCACTGCTGAGGACCCAGGTTCAATCCCTGGTTGGGGAACTAAGATCCAGCAAGCTGCAAGGTGCGGCCAAAAAATTATTTTAAAAAACCCCACATTTCTCCGAAAAAGATACACAAATGGCCAACAAGCCCATGAAAAGATGCTCAACATCATTACTTGCTAGGAAAATAGAAATCAAAACCACAATAAGATACCACTTCACACCCATTAGGATGACACTATCTAAAAGACTGTAAGAAATGTTGACAAGGATGTGCCTTTCTCCAAGAATCTCCTTCAAAACTCTTTGTTTTAGACTCTTTGTCTAAAAGCTCTGTTCATTCCTGGGCTTCCCTGGTGGCGCAGTGGTTGAGAGGCCGCCTGCTGATGCAGGGGACACGGGTTCGTGCCCCGGTCCGGGAAGATCCCACATGCTGTGCAGCGGCTGGGCCCATGAGCCAGGGCCGCTGAGCCTGCGCATCCGGAGCCTGTGCTCTGCAACGGGAGAGGCCACAGCAGTGAGAGGCCCGCGTACCGCAAAAAAATAAAATAAAATAAAAGCTCTGTTCATTCCTATGAAAACTCAGGCTTTAACTACAAGGAGGGAGCTCACTCGTGGAGCGGTTTACCTGTTCACATTCAGTGTATAAAAACTTTCTGTCTCAAAATGCACCTTGTGTGGATGCTGCAGTGTAGTCCCTGGGTCCCCTCCTGGAATGAAGGACTTGCCCCTGCTGTGGAAATGTGGCCAAAAGACAGCTCTCGCCTGTCAGCCCCCTCTTTGAAGACTGCCTCTAACGATAAAAACTGCCTTGTCCCAAGTCAACCTCTTTCCAAGGGTAGCACACATGCAATGACTAATCAACACAAGGGTGTAAAGGCCCAACCCCCTCACTCTGACTTGGGGCATCTCTGCAGGACCATTTCAGACCCGAATCTCCCTGTGGGGTTGTTTAAAGCCCTTTGCTGGGTCTGCAGCACAACTCAGCTTCTCCCTTTGTCCCCATCCTGCTTCCTCTCCTTCCGTTTCACGAGTGTTGGTTGCAAGAGCACTGTGATGCCCTACACGAACACACAGACACACAGACACACACACACACAGACACACACACACACACACACACACACACAGAGGCTTTCTTTATTTATTTATTTTTGGCCACCCCTTGCGGCATGTGGGATCTTAGTTCCCTGACCAGGGATCGAACCTGTGCCCCCTGCATTGGAAGCGTGGAGTCAACCACTGGACCACCAGGGAAGTCCCCATGTAGGCTTTCAATATTTATTTATTTATTTAGGCTGTGCCGGGTCATAGTTGCGGCACATGGGATCTTTTTTTTTCAGTTGCAGCATGCGGACTTCTTAGTTGTGGTATGCGTGTGGAATCTAATTCCACAACCAGGGATCGACCCGGGCCCCCTGCTTTGGGGGCGTGGAGTCTTATCCACTGAACCAGCAGGGAAGTCTCCCCACATGGGCTTTAATATGATGCTCCATGTCCCTGTTGCAAAACATCAAGAGCATTAAGGGGTAGGGAGCTGGGGCCTCTAGGTCTCAAAGTCAGTAGGACCTGTGTTCTTCTTATAGGATTTGTTTTCAATAATTCACCAGTATGAGCTGCATACACACTGGTTTCTTTACCAGTGAATACATTTAGTTAAATGAATAAAATGTACAGCCATACTAGAAAGGACATATTCAGCAATTCTCATTTAGGTCCTTATTTTCATGAGGGGAACACTTTCCCTATTCTTTGGAAAAGAATTCTTTCCTCATCTATAAAAGGGAATAAATAATCTCTTCAAACAGTTGTAGAGTAGTGAGTTAGTATATGTGCCCAGCATGTTGTGAGTGCTATGCTTACCAGAATAACAAAGACATGAGAGTATTTTGAATAGCAGCTCCCTTTGTTATCCCAGGACTCTCAGACTTAATGGTTAAGGTTCTGCAGTTTCTCTCTGTGGGAGGAGGGTTGCCAATTCGTTCATCTTCACTTGAGACATTTTACGTGCATATGTGGGAGGGGCTCTTTCCCATAAATGCGACAGACACTCTGTGCTTCATGATAATGCATATTACATTCCCCGTGGAACCCACTGCAACATCATCATAGAGGTATGTGCCTTGTGAATCTTGAAAGGGTACATAGTGTTTCTTAGGTGTATTTGTCCATGAAATCCACCCCCTCCCTTGGTTTCTGAGTCATACCTAGGAATTATTTCTTGAATAGTGTCCTGTGAGACACATTTCTGGAATCCCTGATCTCTTCCAGGTGATTCTATTAATTTAGGAGGACGTTTTCCCTAAATAACAGCAGGGAACCTGCTTTATGTGTCGGGTACCAAGCATTGTCCTGAGAGCTGTACAAGCATCACCTCTTTTAACTCTCTCAATAGTTTTTTTAGAGATGGCCCTTTAAAGCCCCACTTTAGAGATGAGGAAATTGAGGAGCAAAAAGGTTAAATAGCTTGTCACACAGCAAGTAGTGGAGCCAAGATTTAAATCCAGGTCTATCTGACTTGAAAGCCCATGAATTTCAATTTCTGGTTTGAACATGGTGATATAAAAGTAGCATCTCTCTTTTCTCTTCATTGAAATCAGCCAAAAGCAACAAAGAGGTAGAGAAACAAAGATACAAAATTATTTTTCTTAGAATGTAGGAGATAGTTAAAACCCCAGGTCCCCATTTATTTGGAAGGGCTGCCAAAACCAGTAAAAACCAAGGGGACATGTGGGAACAAGAAGAGAAAAAACCTACAGCAAGGGGACACAGGGGCTGTTTATCTCAGAAAGAGCTGGATGCACTTCTCCAAATCAAGGGGCAAAACCTAACTCTCTTGTTTGTTATATTTGGGTAAATATGTGTCTGCTGGTATCAAGAATTTCCCTGCACCCTGTTTGATATCAAAAGACAAAGATAAGCCTTCCAAGGAACCGGAGATTAGCCACATTTGGGAGAAACCCTGTCTTTGTGGCAGCACAGAAGAGTCTTTGTGTTGTAAAAACTTCACAGCTGCTCATCTTCATTGCTTAGGAGATGCAAAAGCTAAACAAACTCACTTAAAACCCCAAATAAAGAAAAGTTCCAGCTAGCCTGACCCTTCTCCTACACAAACCTTCTGAAAACAGCTCATCAAGGAAAAACTCATATCCTGCAAGGCTGAATAATATAAAAGAAACCAGTACAGGAAGCTACACAAAAATACTATAAGAAAAAAAGTGGAAACGGGTAGGAAACCACATAGTAGACAAAGAATACAACCTGGTATGTTGCTATGAAGCAGATAATAGATGTGATCAAATTTTTCATCAGGAATTTTTAAAATTTAATGAAGCAATTGCCTGTGTGAGACCAGCACACAAAGCAAACAATGCCAAAGGTCAGGAAGGACACAGTGAGATGATGGGATAAAATGAACTGGCAGAGCTCAGATGTCAGCGCAAGCCCAGTAACAAAGCTCACCTGTTCTTCTACATACATCACTAGTAGAGCACAAAAAGGATGATGATAGCAAATGGAAACAGGGTAGGTTTCTCTTACGGCCAGAGCATAATTGGAGGGGACATTTGGGGCTAGATGAGCTCACGTCCAGAAATCCAAGATGGTCTGTTATAGTTTTTGGTACAGCTGTAGGGCTAACTCTGACTACAACTTTCAACAGATATGATGTATTCATGGATATGTAAGGTAGAAACTAAGTATCAATAGATTGTGTCAAAGTTTCTCTTGGCTGTCAATTTTTTTTTATTTTATTTTAAAAAATTTTATTTTATTTATGTATTTATACAGCAGGTTCTTATTAGTTAATCTACTTTATACATATTAGTGCATATGTGTCAATCCCAATCTCCCAATTCATCCCACCACCACCACCCTGCACCTCTGCTTTCCCCCCTTGGTGTCCATACATGTGTTCTCTACATCTGTGTCTCTATTTCTGCCTTGCAAACTGGTTCATCTGTACCATTTTTCTAGATTCCATGTATATGCGTTAACATACGATATTTGTTTTTCTCTTTCTGACTTACTTCACTCTGTATGGCAGTCTCTAGGTCCATCCATGTCTCTACAAATGACCCAATTTCATTCCTTTTTATGGCTGAGTAATATTCCATTGTATATATGTACCACATCTTCCTTATCCATTTGTCTCTCAGTGGGCATTTAGGTTGCTTCCATGACCTGGCTATTGTAAACAGTGCTGCAATGAACGTTGGGGTGTTTCAAATTGTTGAATGGGGAATTTAGTTTGAAAGAATCATGCCAAGGAATGATTGCTATGGGAAAATATAGGAATTCTTAAATCCTTTAACACACACATACACACATACACACACACAAACATGCATGTACACTAGATAGATAGATAGATAGAAAGACAGACACACACGTATATCTTAAATAGACTCTAAATGTGTAGGCCTAGGCCTTTCCCACCAGAGACTACAAAAACTGCCACATTTTCCTCTCATTGCCAGAGGGCTTAAGCCAGAGGGCTTAAGCCCTCATTTCACTTGTCTTTAGGAAATCTAGCGTTTTTGATTGTGTTTTCCACACCAAGTATCACTGAAATTCCTGGAAAATGCTTACTTCTGAAATTCATCTTGGTTGTCCCTTTCCTCCTCAGCAGTGACTAATCACCTCTGAGCCATCTTGGGCCACCATTTCTTCTGCCAAATTCTTCCCCTGGAAGTTCCTAAAACGCCCTCCCTCTGGTTACTGCTGCTTTCCCTTCTACCGCTTCATCCCAACCAGGCACAGACCTCTCCCTCATTTCTACAGAGCACCAGTGGAAACCAGACTGTAATGTTTAAAAAAGATTTTTCTAGAAGCTGGTGTCTAACATGAATTATAACACAGGCCTAGAATCTTCACAGTCCTTGAATGCTTCACAGGAGTCCCTTGTGGAGCATAGCTTTACTTAAACCCCAGCCTGCAGTCACATACTGACGCTACTAAACATCACTTTTCTCCTGAGAAGACCCATGAGTGAGTCACTGGTTACGTTGTGTCTTCCAAGAGTTCAGGTCCAAGTAGAGGATGGAATTGCCCACTCACACCTGTGTAAAGCCTTCTTCCAGAAGCCTTATCTCATGTTCTAGGACCTACATTTTCCCAGAATGATTGACAGTAGAAATGTCCCCTTCCCAACCAACAGGGCTAACCTTGCCCCAACTGGGCAAGCAGTTTCTCAAGAGGTCCAGCTAATTCAGTACTTTATAGGATCACAGTCTAGTGCCAGGTCAGGCACAGCTAGTCCAATCAAATTTATTTTTTAGAATCTCCTTTAATTCAAGAGAATAACGCTCCAGCTGTTTTCAGAGTCTTGTGTCTTGATTTCCTGTTTGCACAGCAATACACATGCATACCTTTACCAAAAATAAGAAATAATATATTATCTATACCTTACACATTATCATTCAGGGCATTTTAACTTCTTGGAGCCACACATATCGAATCCATCCATTCTAGAAGATATGGTAGCCAGTCTCTGAATATACCCCCCAAAAAACCATACCTCCTGGTATGAAATCCTTGTGAAGTCCTCTCTAACACGAAATCTTGGCTAGCCTCATGACTCACGTATCCAATCGAACGAGACAGAAGTGACATTGTGCCAGATCTAGGCCTAAGGCTAAAGAAGGCCAGGAAGCTTCTATGTTTGAACTTTTGGGAGCCCTGAATCACCATATAAGTCAGACTACCCTACTGAAGAGACCATGTAGAGGGAGAGGTCATGTAGATAGAGGTCCCAGCCTTCCAGTCATCTCTGCCAAGGCTGCAGACGTATGAATGATGCCTTCTTGAAGGTTCCAGCCATTACCACTCTCCCACCGTTGCAGCTGGTTGAGAGGCCCCAAATCACTGTGTTCTGGAGTGCATTGTTATGCAACTATAGATAATCGCGACTTAACCTGTTGTCATACAAGAAATTCACAGGAAAAAAAAAAGGTAGCTTACTCCAAAGGCGAACTTTTTTAAAAATTTATTTTATTGAAGAATAGTTGATTTACAATGTTGTGTTAATTTCTGCTGTACAGCAAAGTGATTCAGTTATACATACACATATATACTCTTTTTCATATTCTTTTCCATTATGGTTTATTACAGGATACTGAATATAGTTCCCTGTGCTATAGAGTAGGACCTTGTTGTTTATCCATTCTATATATAATAGTTTGCATCTGCTAGTCCCAAACTCCCAATCCATCCCTCCCCGACCTCCCTTTTCTTTTGGCAACCACAAGCTTGTTCTCTATGTCTGTGAGTCTGTTTCTGTTTCATATATAAGTTCATTTATGTCATATTTTAGATTCCACATATAAGTGATAACATAGGGTATTTGTCTTTCTCTCTCTGATTTACTTCACTTAGTATGATAATCTCTAGGTCCATCCCAAAGGTGAACTTTTTAACTGTCATCTCTTATCTGCTTAAAGTTGTAAAATTTTAATTGTTTCCCTTTTGATATTTCAAATATTTTAGGAACAGTATGTAAGATTTGAGCTCAAAGTACCATCACTTTCTTATCCCCTTAGCAGTCTCAGTGTAGCTCATAGCTTTCACAGGTCAGTTTAAGCCTGAAATTAGGGTACAGGATCTCTTTCCTCCTTCCATGCTTAACTCCAAAGGTCATGGCCTTTCTCTATTACAGTAAGTGAGTTAGTTAAATTAAACAAAGCTATTTATGAAAGAGCATGCATTAAAAGTTTTACAAGTATAAAAAAACACATGAAATTTAAAAACATTAAGCTAGAGATATAGGGATGGAATGAAAGGTAAATGTAATAGAATGGAGCATATTGTACACCTAGATTAAAATTAAAATTTTATTCTAATCTGACCTTACAACATCGCAGTTAGTATAAGGCAATTCCATTTTTACCACTGCCTAAGGGAATCACTACTGAGTCAATGGTTATTTTGTGTGGCCGTCTTACCTAAAATATGTTTTTGCGACATAGAGCAAGAGGACACTATTTTATCTCCACTTACTCAAATAGCCAATTCCCAATTACCCAAAAGCAATATCATGGGTATAATATCATATGTTGCTGACAAGTCTCCTTCTGCCAGTTAGCTCCCTCTCGTCATCCCCAAGTCCATTATCTTGGTCTTTGTAATGGCCTTCTACTCCTGGCCCACAAGGTCTATAGGAAGACAATTCATATCTATTCATTCAATCATCCATTGTTTCAACAAATATTCAGTGAGTACTTACTATAGGATAGATACCCTTCAAAACACTCAAAATAGGGTAAAAATTCTAGCTGCCCTATCACTGCTGCAACAATTACAGAACATTTTGTAGTTTACAAAGTGTATTCAAACACATTACTTCCTCTGCTTTATTAAATTGGTCACCAAACATTTAAACCTCTCAAAATGAGGCTCATTCTTCCCACCCATCTCTAAGTTAGTAGGATTTTTTTTGCCTAACTTCAGCACCATTTAATGAGGGTTACTAGTGCCCTGAATTATTCCAGACATAAAGAATGATAGTGATATCTCTGCACAGGGAGGCCTAATAGAAGTTTTTATCAATAAGTGGTCACAAATGTAGGTGATGATGTCATTGTAAAATCACAATTTATTGTATAAATAATACAATGCAGTTGAAAACTAAGTGCAACTCTGAAAAACAGAAATGACGCAAGCAGACAAAGAGAAATAAATGACCAGTGTGTTATGATAATAAGTGCTTTATAAATACCTACTTACATCATATTAAACTTGGGTGGAGAATGGGGTTGGGGGAAGCTATACTCACATGTGTCTCTCTCTGGTTCCTGAGTATTTCTCAGGATTTTCCTTACAAGGTGGGCACACAGTTTTAAACTCCATGTCTTAGGACAATGTCCAAATTTCCTTAGGTGGACCTGATATATTATTGAATAAGCTCAAGCAAATGATAATATTTTATTAGTAGCAAGAAAAGCATTTTGAACATGTAGCAACATTTTCTTAAAATAGGTGATTTCTAGAATCTTCAGGCTAAAAAACAAAAATATTCAAAAGATAGTATGGATTTCTCAGATTTAAAATGTGGGCATTAACATTGTATTTGCTAAAATTTGGTTGTCTATTTCAATATATAAAAAATAATTTGAACACATTTGATATGGGTGGCTGAATGATAGTGGTCATTTGAAACATGTTTCTCAGAGGCTGTATCTAGGCATCAAGAAATTTAAGATCTAGTTTTGTTTTTCAGTCCAGAGTGAAGGTAACAAATGTTGAAAGCTATTAATTTTACAGATGATGGAAAAATGATGAGAAAGGAAAATGAGAATCCCGTTTCCCTATGACTTCAAAGAATCCTGTAAACATAGCTTCATTCATGTAAGAAAAGAAACCTGCTAATTATATTATATGTAATTATATTATTATATATAATAAGTAATCTCATAGTTGCCTGTTTTATAGAAAGAGAAGTCAAGCCTTGGGAGAAGAGTTGTGCAAAAGTGGAAAAACCAGAATGAAGCCCCTAGATTTTCTAACTTCTTGGCTCAGACTAACCCTCCATGTAAATGGAGATACGTTTTCCTCTTGGTCTAACTGGTTCAGTGGGTTGTGAGCTCCTCCCTAGTGGGAATGTATCTTCTTCACCTCCCTGGTTTCCATGTCACCACTCACCCACTTCGTTTCTCTTCCTATCTCTCTAGTCCCTTCTCAGTCTTCTGTAGGTTTCTCTTCTATCATGTGCCTCCTACATCTTGCAGCTATTGGTCCTTCCTTGGCCCTTTTTCCTTTTGACGTTATTCATTCTCCCTGGGTAAATTTTTCTTTCCCATGTCTTCAACTACCAACCATATGCAGATGGGTTTCAACTTTAATCTCCAATACCAACTTCTCCTAACCTCCAAGCCTATCTGTCCAGCTGTCTACTGAGTGTTTCCTGGAGTTCAGCATATCCAAAGCTGAGGTCCTCATCTTCCCCTGAAGACCTAGTCTTCTTCATTTCCCCCCATCTCAATGGATGTCACACCATCTACTAAATGTTGAAACCAGAAAACTGGGAATCGTTCAAGATTCCCTTTTCTTTCACAGACTCTACATCCAAACCATCAAGTCCTGACCACTAGTCCCTGAAATCTTTCTCAGGTTTGCCCTTGCCTGTCTGTTCCTATTGTTGCTGCCTTTTTTTTTTTTTTTTTTTTTTTTTTCAAGTTTTCATCCCTTCTCGCTTGGACGAAACACTACCCTCCTTTACTGGTCTCCCTGACTTTAGACCCATTTCCTGGCTGCCCCCCCCCATCCACCATAGTGTCTCCAAAGCAGCTCTAGATATGAATTCTCTGTTAACCTTCAGTGGATCCTCATCCAGGACAATATAACATGGTCCCTCTCTATCTAAACTTCCTTGTCTTACACCAATTTCATACTTTCATAAATCCTTTCATGCTGCATTTTATGCTCTAAGAACATCAAACTCTTTGTAACTCCCCAAATGTGCTAGGCCTCCCTGCCTTTGCATGGCCTTTTCTCTCTGCCCTACCCTGATGTCCAGCTGGCAATGTGCACAAGCCCTTCATGTCCTGGTTCAAGCATTCCCTCCTCTGTGAAAGCCTTCCCTGAAGGCAGGTTTTATCCTTCCTCCTACAACTGCACCAGCCACACTACTGTTAGCGCATTTATAACATGGATTGTGAGGCAGGAGCATGCTTTGATATAATGAATTGGAAAAACTCAGTCTTTCCCTCTTATGTGTCTCCTTTACCACAACAAAGCACTTCACTTCTCGTTACTAAACATGTGCTGGTTTTTCCCCCACCACACCAAGGAATCCTCTTTGACACGAGCTAGGTGTCCTACGATTTAACTCAATTCTAACACTGTTTAGGTGGAGATAGTGTCAGATCCCATAGGTTAAGTGCTCAGTCCCATTAAGACTGCTACCAACCTGGGAATGTAAATTGACACAGCCACTGTGGAGAACAGTATGGAGGTTCCTTAAAAAGCTAAAAATAGAACTACCATACGATCCTGCAATCCCACTCCTGGCCATATATCTGGAGAAAAACATGATCCGAAAGGTTACATGCACCCCAATGTTCATTGCAGTATTGTTTACAATACCCAAGACATGGAAGCAACCTAAATGTCCATCGACAGAGGAATGGATAAAGAAGATGTGGTACATATATACAATGGAATATTACTCAGCCATAAAAAAGGATGAAATAATGCCATTTGCAGCAACATGGATGGACCTAGAGATTGTCATACTGAGTGAAGTAATTCAGACAGAGAAAGACAAATATCATATGATATTGCTTACATGTGGAATCTTTTTTTTTTTACGTGTGGAATCTTTAAAAAAAAATGATATAAATGAACTCATTTACAAAACAGAAACAGACTTATAGACCTAGGAAAAAACTTATGGTGACCAGGAGAGAAGGTTGTGTGGGGAGTGTCAGTTAGGGAGTTTGGGATTGACATGTACACACTGCGATATTTAAAATGGATAACCTGGGACATCCCTGGTGGTCCAGTGGTTAAGACTCCACACTTCCAGTGCAGAGGGCATTGGTTCTATCCCCAGTCAAGGAAGTAAGATCCCACATGCCTCACGGTGTGGCCAGAAATGTTTTTAATTAAAAAATAAAATAAAATAAATAAAATAATAAAAAAAATAAAATGGATAACCAACAACAGGGAACTCTGCTCAATATTATGTAACAACCTAAATGGGAAAAGAATTTGAAAAAGAATAGATGCATGTATATGTATAACTGATTCACTTTGCTGTACACCTGAAACAAACACAACATTGTTAATCAGCTATACTCCAATATAAAATTAAAAGTTAAAAAAAATGTACTACCAGAAAACCAAGAAAGAAAGACTGCTTCTACCCTACATTAGATGCCGATCACAAGTAGTAGGTCCCCAGGTTACCCACAACTTCTGCCCGATTTGCCTACAAAGCAAGGGTGCCCATGACCCCCTCTTCAGGTTCAGTTAATTTGCTAGAGCAGCTCATAGAACTCAGGGAAATATTTACTTATATTTACTAGTTTATTAAAGGGTATGATAAAAGATAAAGCTGGACACCAAGATGAAGAGTGATATATAGAACGAGGTCTGGGAGGGTCCCAAGCTCAGGAGCTTCTGTCCCTGTGGATTTGGGGTGTGTCACCCTCCCAGTGTGTAGATGTGTTCCCCAACCTGGAAGCTTGTCGAACCCCATACTATTGGGATTTTTATGGAGGCTTCATCATGTAGGCATGATTGATCATTAACTCCATTTTCAGCCCTTCTCCCTTCTCAAGAGAATGAGGGGCAGGGCTGAAAATTCCAAGCTTCTAAGTATGGCATGGTCTTTCTGGAGACCAGCCCTCATCCAGGAGCCATCTGGGAGCCCACCCAGGGTTAAGGCAGGTGGATTGTACCTTTGCCTCCATAGTGTGATTTTAGGGACCTGAGCAGCTCCCTACAAAGCCTTCTTACCTGCTCGTTCTAGGTGATGCCTGGAATTCCATTGTCAATACTCCATTCCCTTAACCAGAGATTTTGATCCTTACTAAAATGGAGGCACATTTGGGAGAAAAAATATTTTGAGTTGCTATCAATATTTGGGGTGACCAAGAGAGTTGAGGAATTTTTGAAAAAGAGGTGATAAGGTGGAGAAGAAGAGAGTAACAGGTACCTGGAGATTGGGAAGGGGACTCCATGAATAGAGAAAAAAGACAGAATAGAGAAATGTGGGGTGCAGATTCTTGGTGGACTTTGCAGTGCTGCCTTGGACCTACTGTACCTGTGCATGGATAGGATTTGGTTCTGGATCTGGGAAGGCTGGGACAAGAGGACAGAGATGCTTTCCCCTTTCTGCCAATTCCTGACAGTAGTCATTGGCGGTGTGGGATTATCCTGGCCTGCTCGGCAGCAGTTTTCTGTCTTGGATCAGTTGGTGCTTTTCTAAGCACGAAGAGAGCTGAATTGGACTAAATAGACGTAAACACTGCGGCATGCGCCGACTCACCAAATTGCTTCCTGAGCTTGTGATGCAGAGAACTATGTAATTATGAGACTAATACGTATATGTTGGCTTGAAGAAATTAGACATATACACCCAATTGCCGAGAGCAATGAGAAAACATGGATTTGTTGGAGCCAAGTGAATGGTGTGGAGACAAGGACCTTGGAAGCTTGGGTTTTCTGATGAGAAGATACTGCTGAATTAAATCTAATTGCTGCAGGAAGTAGCTCTCACTTTCCAAAGCAAAGAAACAGTCATGGCTGTGGCATGGCTATGACAAGCAGGACCTGAAGGTGTGTCTCAGAATTTCCTAAGATTGACTGCCAGAGCAGCCCATTGTTCTCCTATTTCACTGGGTCTTCTCAAATGGGGTGAAGATCTGTTTCTCTCCAAGTTCATCTCAGCTGTGCTTCTGTCCCAGTTATTGAACAAGTGATGTACCCCTGCTGTTGCTTAGAAACAACTGTACAGTCAGTGATTGTAACTTAGGTGTCTCTGGAAACTTAGCACCTCTTTGCTCTTCACCCTTCCTGCCAATGGCTCTGCCAATTTCTCAGCCTCTGAGTTGGTAGATAGTAAAGTAAGCTCTTGCCAAGAGCCAAGGAAATGCTTGTTGATTCTCCATCAGGAAAACAATGCAATCACTAGTTCATCTCAGTATAGGGTTAGCAGGACCTTAGTGCTAGAGCTTGAAATGCAGTGGATAAGTAGGCCCCCAAGGACTCCTCTTGCAGGTTGCACAGGGGGAGAAACAACGGGGGTGAAATGTCCCTTCACTGTGCTCGAGAGATAATTGCGCACACAAGAATGAACGGGGGCTTCCCTGGTGGCACAGTGGTTGAGAGTCCGCCCGCCGATGCAGGGGACGCGGGTTCGTGCCCCGGTCCGGGAGGATCCCCCGTGTCGCAAAGCGGCTGGGCCCGTGAGCCATGGCCGCTGGGCCTGCGCTTCCGGAGCCTGTGCTCTGCAACGGGAGGGGCCACAACAGTGAGAGGCCCGCGTACCGCAAAAAAAAAAAAAAAAAAGAATGAACGGGTGTGTAAGAATAAATCCACGCTAATATCTAGACAGAAAAAAGTATTGAAAAGAAATCAAGAGAAATTTGCATTGCTGAGATTGGCACATTAGAATCAGGATAATGAAAATATCAGCAATTCCCCCCAAGGACCACTGTATTAGCCAAGGTTCTCCCGAGACAGAACAAATAGGATAGACAGAGATAAAGACAGAGTTAGAGAAAAAGACAGAGAGAGATTTGTGGGGATTTCTTATGAGGAATTGGCTCAGATGATTATGAAGGCTGAAAAGTCTGAAAAGATCTGCTGTCTGTTAAGCTGGAGACCCAGGAAAGCTAGTGGTGCAATTTAGCACTGTTCCCAAAGACACCTAAGTTACAATCAGTGACTGTCCACTTGTTCCTAAGGTACAGCAAGGGGTACAACACTTGTTCAATAACTGGGACAGAAGCACAACTGAGGTAAACTTGGAGAGTGTTTCCTGTTATTTTTTTTAGTTTAGTACCTTGAAATATTTCCTCCTTCACTTGGGTTTATGTGGTGAATACAAAGTATTCATCAAAAATTTATCTTTAAATTTGGATTTACTTTATAAACATTTTCATTTACCAACAACACTCTGAGGATATTTTTCAAGTGATGGCAAGTTGCATACCTTAAGGAAGGTGGGATGGAAATGAAATGTGAAGGGAAACCCCCCTCCCAGGCAATGGGAATGGGTGGCTGGTGTGAACGGAGGAAAGCAAATATTACAGAAGAGAAGGGCCCTGCACAGTCTGTCGATGCAAATGCGTTCTGAGATAAGGTGCCTATTCACCTCAACTCTGCACCTGGTGTCTTGAAGAAAAGAGATTAGCGGGTGGGGGTGAGGAGGGGAGAGGAGGAAGATAAAGGAAAGCAATGCAAAGAGTTACTGTCAATAATCCTACAAAACTCTGCAGGATGACACATGGATAAAATTCATCTGGCATCAGCTGACCCAGGAATCCATGACAGTTCTCCTAGGCTCAAATCTTCCCCATCTTGCCAGGGTCTGACTTCACTTGGGGGGGGCTCTCAATGTCTAACAGTACGGTAGCCAGTGCCCTGGGGATGACTAAGGCGAATTCTCTGCTTGCAGTACCTTTCCCTGCAGATGTGAACAAGAACCCCATGGCGCTCCTGCCAGAAGTACACGGGCTGCTGGCCAGCCCTCATGTCTCAAATCCAAACACTAGATTCCCTTTCCAGATCCTCTGTCCTGGGCTTGGGCTTCCACCCAGCTAGCTTCAGGGCCTGGATCAGTCTTTACACAGCTGTCCCTTTTAAGACTCAGTAGACCTAACTTCCTGTGTAGGTTCTGTTCTCCCTGGGGGCAGATTGCTGGCTTCCTTCTTCCTCTAAGCAGAGGTGCATAAAATTAAATGTTAAGTCAAACATCTGTGTTGTGAAAGAGAGATTTGACAGAAGAGCCATGCAACAGAAGCCTCAGGAGGAGCGCAGTAGGCTGCCACGTGGGTAACCCCTGATGGACCAGGCCTCCTGACATTCGCACCCCGTGTAGACCCCTCTCCTTGACTCTCGATGGCCCTGTGACGTGCTTGACCCCAAAAAATGAGGCATAAGTGATGCCGGGCCAGTTTGGGGCCTAGAACTAAAGAAAGCCTGGGAGCTTCTGCTCTGACACTTGGTGTTCTGGGGGAAGCCAGCTCCTAATGAGGAGGGCTGATTACGCTGAGACCATCATGCTGGGAGGGAGCCCACAGGTTTTAGGGTGGTTTGTCACCCAACACGAGATAACCAAAACAAAGAGCTACTATATCCATTCTATTTAGGGTTTAAACCTAGAAAGACTTTGGAAATCTTTCTATAGAAAATAGAAAGATTTAGAGGGAAAGGTAGTATTTCTTCACTCAAGGGAAAGAGAGTGGGTTTTTTTTTTTGCGGTACGCGGGCCTTTCACTGTTGTGGCCTCTCCCACTGCGGAGCACAGGCTCCGGACGCGCGGGCTCAGCGGCCATGGCTCACGGGCCCAGCCGCTCCGCGGCATGTGGGATCTTCGCGGACCGGGGCACGAACCCGCGTCCCCTTCCTTGGCAGGTGGACTCTCAACCACTGTGCCACCAGGGAAGCCCAAAGAGAGTGGTCTTTTGATAAACGGTCTTCCAACCCAAGCTTAAGAGAATGTGTGCTACTGCAGAGCTTCGTGTGAATACTAAGTTCATCTCCCCGCTCATCTCCTTCCCTCCTCCAGCTCCTCAACGTAGGCCGTTCCCTGTCCCCGGGATTTGTGTTATGCTTCTCCCACTCCTGTGGTTGGCCTGTGCTGTACCATCCATCTGTAACGGCTCCTCCCTTCCTCACTGCATATCAAAGTCCCACCAGGTCTTGTAACCATTGTGAAGCTGGGCCACTTTATGACAGTTTCCCAGTGAGGGCTCTTCCTTTCCTCTGAACTCCATTCCCAGAGCAATTCTAAAATGGAAAACTTATGGGTCATTAGTCATTTTGTACCATCATTTCTCTTATTGTCTTGAACTGACATGTAAATGTATTTTGATTTAACTTTATACTGGTTCATTTCTTGTTCCTCAAATCAGATTGTAGCTTATCAAGACAGGAACATGTGTGTCTCCCCTCAAAGGACAGTCAGTAAATATCCATTGATTTCTACTATACTTTCCAGTTATCCCCAATCCGAGGGACCCAGCAGTTGTATTTTCTTTTTTTACTTTTTTTTCCTTTTGTATGAAGCTTGAAATAGGGCTTTTGCAACATGCAGGTTTTAATTTATTTTTTTCTTGCGATATAATTGACATATAACATCATATTAGTTTTTATTTGAAGTATAGTTGATTTACAATGTTGTGTGCACAGCAAAGTGATATATATAGATACAGATATATACACATACGTACATATTCTTTTTCATATTCTTTTCCATTATGGTTTATTACAGGATATTGAATATAGTTTCCTGTGTTCTGTAGTAGGCCCTTGTTGTTTATCTATTGTATTTATAGTAGTGTGTATATGTTTGTCCCAAACTCCTAATTTATCTCTCCTCCACCCCCATTCCCCTTTGGCAACCATAAGTTTATTTTCTATGTCTGTGAGTCTGCCTCTGTTTCATAAATAAGTTTATTTTTATTGTATTTTAGTTTCCACATGTAAGTGATATACGGTATTCGTCTTTCTCTGTCTGACTTACTTCACTTAGTATGATAATCTCTAGGTCCATCCATGTTACTGCGAATGGCATTATTTCATTCTTTTTTATGGCTGAGTAGTATTCTATTGTAACGTTATATTAGTTTTATCTTTTCTTTTTAAAGCTTCCATTTCCCATCAAAACAGTTGTAGTGATTTTAAACTCTTGCCCGAGGCTGAGGAGACTCCTGGGAAGTAGGACCTTTAGTATGAAAACTGGGAAAGTCTCTTGCAAACCAGGGTAGGTTGGCTACCCTCCTTCTACAAGTTATTGCCACATCTAATTCATTTGGTGTCCCACCCAGAGTTTCAACTGCAGAGACTGCAGAACGGTTGCCCAATCCTATTTTCACATAAAGTTCAAGCAGATGGTCTCCTAAATGAGTTTCACTATCATTTACATTTGATAGGAAGGTTTTTGAAAACTACTTGTGGTAATTATATGTTAGCATAACGGTGGTTGTTTTCATAGTAGCAGCTATAAAAAGGAAGATTAAAAACTTGCTGAGTTTTCTCCAGCGTGGTTCTAGAGAGGGAAGCAATGTGACAAGCACATGCAGTCCAGAGTCCAGAGAGTTTACCATAGTCCATGGGGCAGTAAAGAAAGTCCAGGACTTCACTCATACCTTCATTATAGCATTTATGACATTGCATTGTATTTGCTTCTTGACATGTCACTCTTTATGCCTCAGTACTGTGAGCTTCTTAAAGACACAGACAGGTGTATTTATATGGCAATATTTATAAAACATATATAATATGCCAGATAGTATTCTCTGCTTTTTACAAATGTTAACTCGTTTAATCCTCATATCTCTCTTATAAGATAGGTGCAATTTTTATTCTCATATTACAAGTGAAGAAACTGAGGCACAAAGTAGTTATGTAACTTGTCAAGCTAGTATGTGACAGACTTCAGACTTGAATTCAGGCAATCTGGCTCCAGAATTGCTTCAACTATGACACAATCCTGTCTAGTCCTTATTTATTTTTGTATTCACAGCACCTAGCCCCATCCTTGGCATAGGACTCAATAAGTATGTACTAAGGAATTAATAAATGAACAACTCTCAAATGTAAGACAATCATATGTCCAGAATATTCTTGGAGAGTTCTAATTTTAAACGTTCTGCTGTATTTTCAAAGCATGTATTTAATCTATACATCAGGTGCTCGCTTTGGCAGCACATATACTAAACCATGCATCAGATGATGTATCTAGATTTGGGGGTCAGAAACTGTGGCACAGTTTCCATAAGTTTATAAATTCCATTTATTCTAAGTTCAAACTGATATTCTTAGTCCAAAAAATCGTGATGCCCTGGATAACAAGTTTCAAATACCAGACATTGGAAAAATATCAAGTGCTCTTCATTCCTACTGGCTGTGATCAAGTTTGAAGCTGAAACAGTAATGAAAATATACATTATATATGATTTTGCAAGGGTTTGGGTCAAACAAAGGATTGGAGGGAGGATGTAAGAAGGAGTCTTCTTAGATCTGTTATTATTAGATGTAAAAACACTTGGAAAATCTTAGAAGGGTTGCCTGGCCAGGAATGCACTTTGTTAAGATACTATCTTATAAAAGGGGCTGCTATCTCAAGTTTCAATCTGGTCTCCAACATATTTGAGCTAAGGACTCCCAGGTCCAGAATATTATCTACAGCAGTGATTCTCAAAGTATGCTCCCTAACCAGCAGCATCAGCATCTCCAAGGAACTTACTAGAAACACAAATTCTTGAGCCCACCCTAGACCTATAGAATCAGAAATTCTGGGGGTGGGGTCCAGCAACCTGTTTTTCTAACAAGCCCTCCTGGTGATTCTGATGCAAACTAGAGTTTAAGAGTCACAGATCTCGACTCCCCTGGTGGTGCAGTGGTTAAGAATCCGCCTGCCAATGCAGGAGACACGGGTTCGAGCCCTGGTCCGGGAAGATCCCACATGCGGGGGAGCAACTAAGCCCGTGCACCACAACTACTGAGCCTGCACTCTAGAGCCCGCAAGCCACAACTACTGAACCCCGTGCTCCGCAACAAGAGAAGCCATTGCAATGAGAAGCCCACGCACCGCAACAACGAGTAGCCCCCGCTCACTGCAACTAGAGAAAAGACCGCGTGCAGCAACGAAGACCCAACGCAGCCAAAAATAAATACATAAATAAGAATCACAGATCTACAATAATGAAATTTGGTTTGTTTTTAACTTTATTCTTTCAAAAAGAGGAATGATTTGAGAATAAGTGAACTGGTCTTTGAAGTGAACTAAACACAGAATTGTTGAATTAGTAATGTAAACAAACATATATACACACCCATAGGTGACAAGTGTGACCCAAGTTTCAGAAGCCGCATAGGGTTAAGCGGGTATTCGTCTCACATTTAATCAGAGTCCGTAGCAAAAGCCTTCCATCTGTTTCAATGGCCCTGTTATTTCATGACACCCCACCAAGCAGAAAAGCGTTCCCAAGACTGAACCTGTGGCTCCTTGTGACATGGTTCTTTCTTTTCTTTCCTTTGCACCATGGCTTCCTCTTCCCAGGCAGGTGTGCTGTCCCTGAAGGAGCTGGCAGCTAAGGTAGTTAAGACCAGCTGCCCCTAGAACACTGCTTCCTTGGGACAGTCTCAAGTCCTGATGCTCAGTCCAGCTGGCTCTACTAGAAGGTCCTACTTTCTCTCCTTCTAGTCCTTTCTTCTAGGGTCACAGTCCATAGGTACAATTTCTACATGTCTGAACTGCAACTCTACTGGGTTCCACTTCTTTCCCACAGGGTTTCTAGACCCCATGTGAAATGAGGGGTATGTTTGGGTATTTATGTTAATTCATATCCCTGAGTGTGGCAAAACGGTTTAAAAGCTCTCAGAATATTCTCTAATACTCAGGAGACTGACTTGTCTAAACCTCAGAGGTCTTGTACAGGATAGTGTTGCCTCAACTAACCTTACCTAAATGACCTGTCAGACATATCCATCTATCTATCATCTGTCCATTTGTCCATCCATCCAAAAACACACATAGGCACATGCATATCCAGGTGCTTTAAGTCCTTTCTAGAAAAAGGCAAAATGTTTTTTTAAATACACATATCTATAAGTGTGTCTAAGAATGAAAAACATACAAATACTATAAAATATGACTTTCAAAAATATGATTTTTATGTATAGAATATGACTACTCATCACTAAGGAATAGATGAAACCTTAGTCAGGTGAAGCTAATGTAAATATTTCTTCTTTCTTGGTCCAATATGAACCCTCCACTCCATTTTTAAAAAATAAATTTGTTTATTTTTTGGCTGCGTTGGCTCTTCGTTTGTGCACGGGCTTTCTCTAGTTGAGGCGAGCAGGGGCTACTCATCGTTGCAGTGCACAGGCTTCTCATCGTGGTGGCTTCTCTTGTCATGGAGCACGGGCTCTAGGCGTGCAGGCTTCAGTAGTTGTGGCACGCCGGCTCAGTAGTTGTGGTGCATGGGCTTAGTTGTTCCACAACATGTGGGATCTTCCCAGGCCAGGGCTCGAACCTGTGTCCCCTGCATTGGCAGACGGATTCTTAACCACTGTGCCACCAGGGAAGTCCCACCACCCTATTTTCTGTCAACTAAATCTATATTTTTTGCTAATACTCTTCAGTGGCTACATCATTCTTTTTTGAAGACTTTTTTTTAAAAAATCTTTTTGGTCGTGCAACACGTGGGATCTTAGTTCCCTGACCAGTGATTGAACCCGCAGCCCCTGCAGTGGAATCGCAGGGTCTTAACCACTGGACCACCAGGGAAGTCCCCATTCTTTTTTGGAAGGAACAATGCAAGACTTTTATGCTCACCACTGAATATTTGGTCTCTCTGCAATAGTCAAAATGTTAGACTAAGAACAGAATTGAATGTACCTTCACAGCCTTCACTATTTTGTTATTATTTATCAGGAGCTTCCTTCACTTTCAAGCTGCTTTCTGGAATGTGTCAGCTGCAGCTGGCACTCTCTTAAAAGGACTTCGCTCTCTGTATGATTTTTGCTCTGCTTTTATATTATGGGGGTCATGGAGACTGACTTTTCGTAGGAAGAAAACAAATTCAAGGTAGTTCAAGCAACACAACACCTGGAAAATCTCCCCCAGTGTGCAGGAGACGTTGACCTCATTGTTTTTTTCCGGGTGACACCATCAAACTCCCCTTGGCAGTAGCTGCTCAACATTTTCCATTCAATTTCAGGCCCACTATGTGTGAGCTTCACTTGGCTTAGGGATAGAAGAATATCTGTGTGCAAGTCTTGATGAATGAGCTGTTTGGAGATGGATAGTTACCCATTTAGGAAGGCCTGACAATATTCCACTATTATAAAGTAAATGTCCCACAACTTTTATTTTGTAGATCAGCCACCCTGGTTTTTTATTTCTGCTATTAAAGTAGTATTGGGGGGCTTCCCTGGTGGCGCAGTGGTTGAGAGTCCGCCTGCCGATGCAGGGGACACG
Source organism: Phocoena sinus (assembly GCF_008692025.1). Taxonomy (NCBI): domain Eukaryota; kingdom Metazoa; phylum Chordata; class Mammalia; order Artiodactyla; family Phocoenidae; genus Phocoena; species Phocoena sinus. The sequence goes on from NC_045767.1 coordinate 77,328,076, forward strand.
GGTTCGTGCCCCGGTCCGGGAAGATCCCACATGCCGCGGAGCAGCTGGGCCCGTGAGCCATGGCCGCTGAGCCTGCGCGTCCGGAGCCTGTGCTCCGCAACGGGAGAGGCCACAACAGTGAGAGGCCCACGTAACGCAAAAAAAAAAAAGTAGTATTGGACAAAGAGCCTGGGGTGAAATTGTGATGTAGAACAAGCTTGACCTTAATAGCTCCTCTCATGCCCTTATTATCCAGTTTCCCTGCTTCGAGAACCTACCAAGGGGATATCGTATTATCAGTTCATTCAATTTACACTGCTACAACAGGGATGCCAAAGAGGCTTCAGCTCATCTGCCAACTTTGATTAGCCTGGATAGGCTGCCAGGAGGACTGTGTTGAGGATTTAACTCCAGACTCCTTGAGAAAGCGTGCATGTCTGCCATAGACCAGGAGTGTGCCAGGAGATTTGCCTAGAATTTGCCATCCCTGTGTTAAGAATTTAATATATTACCTTTCTATGGGATATTTGCACATTAAAAGAAGAATGTGAAAGAGAGAGCAGTTTATTACGATGGATAAGTGGATGTTCAGGCATTTGTAGAAGGTCAGTGGGGTATATATTTTGGGGAGTCCTTAGAAAGAGTGCTGAAGAAAGTGAAAGGAAGATCTGTCCCAAAAGAGAATCAGTTTGAAAGGGTGCAGAGAAGTTGCTAATCCTAGCCTTACAAACTACGATTTTATGGACCTAATATTAACTCTAAATTTTGGTTAAGTGTATAAAATGTGTCCCAGGTGCTTTGATTTACTTTGCTGCTAATGTGATTTCTATTTAACAACAACTTTCTAAGATTCACATTACACCCCTTGGTCTGTTGCTTATTTTATTCTCTATGACATGAGCCAAGGAGCCTGAGAAGGTGGCTTATAGAAGGCACAGACTGTACCATGCGTCATTTTACCGGACTGAGCACATGCTTGATTCTCAACAAATAATAAACCATCCAAGTGCTGCCACCTACTTAGAGACCAACTTTTTTCCCAACAGGGTCTAAGTAAGAAACTCCTCACTCAGCAGCACTGAAAACACCAAATGCTGGGAATTCCCTGGCGGTCCAATGGTTGGTTAGGACTCTGCACTTCTATTGCAGGGGGCACGGGTTCGATCCCTGGGCAGGGATCCTGCAAGCCACGTGGTGCGGCCATAAAAAAAAAAAAGAATAAGAAAACACCAAATGCTTTTGGAGCCTTAGTTTTTTAGGTTCAGAATTGGAAAACAGTAGCCACCAAATCCACTGCAGAGAGATGAAGCAAAAGTGGTCTGGTGATAGGATTTCCTTAACAGAGTGAGATATTTTCAGAGCACAGTGATTTAAAAAAAAAAAAAAAAAGAATCCCAGATTTAGAGTCAAAAGATCTGCTGTGCCCTTTGATTGACCATGACACTTAACCTGTTTCAGATTTTCTCCTAAACCATAGAATAGAAACACAACCACCCCCAACTTTCAACCAAATCATTCCTGGTTGACAGTCAAAAGAGAAGCCATCATGAATTTAACCCTGAATTCCTATAAGCACAATGCTGTTTCCTATCACAAAAATTATAAAATTGATCACAAAAATAGAACAAAAAAACCCCTCCAAATATATGTGCCTTTATTAAATATGTAAAGCCACACAGCCTTCAATACTACGTAGTAGATGCTTCTTTTGTGAGATTCTTCTGCATAACTTAGACTTGTTGCAACTTATCAAAATATATGGTTTAGGAGGACAAGTTTCCCTAATAAATCACCCTATGGCAAACAAAGGATTTCTTCACTCCTCCGAAGATGAACATACGACATTGCAAGTTAGGGTCATCTGTCTCGCAAATATTCATTGTCGATTCCATGCGTATGGATGCCTCTGAAAGTCTTTGAGTGGCAAATGCTTCTACAGTGCCACCTTGCCCTTCCTTTTCAGAAAGGAATTCATTCCTGAGCTCCCTAACCCAGATTCTAACACTTCCATTCTGCCCACATCACACCGTTTGCCCTGCAGCTTGGTCCGTGTTTCCAGGCTAATGCGATGTCCTTGGCACTTGGTTCCCAGCTTTTCATTGGTGTTTTGGTATTAGCTTTGGTCCATATGATGGAGTCTATTTCCAGTAATAAAGTTCACTAAAAAGTGGGTGTCAAAAGTCAAAGCATTTCAAATGGTGGGTGATAAACATACATGAAAGTGGTCTATAAAGTATGAAAGACTTTGGAAACTGTAAATAGCCAAGCTAATATTGGATATTACGGATTTTCTGAATTAATGGATATGGTTACCAGGGCAGAAGTTTTAGTCAGCATGAAAGATGTTGAACCAGAGAGGGACAGGAGGCAGAAAACCTAGAGAAGAAAGGTTGGAAGCTTCTTCATAAACCTGCCCACCACGGAAGAGCGGTCTTCTCTTAGGCCTGTCGGGCCAGAGCTTTTTGCTCAGGTCACCTAAGCTTGCACCCTCCTCCTCTGGCAGCTTTTCAAATTCCACCCTTTCCAGCCACAATCTGAGAGCATTTGCCTAACCCCTACTCCAGAAGGTAAAACTGTTTATTTGTCAGCATTTCACTTAGGTCCTTGACCCTGCATGAGCTCCAACTGGACCATTCTTTCGGTGTTATTCATAGAAACAGTGTCTTCAAAGAATCAAAGCAGGAGTCTTTAAAAGCAGTTTGCAAGTGAAATGTGACTCTCCCAGGCCAGTGGCAATGCACTAGAGACACATGACTGAGCTGGTTTCAGGCTGAGCTGCATGATTTGCCGGCAAGTGCCAGTTCCCAGGGAGCCGCTGCCCCCTTGTGGCTCAGCACTGGCCAGGAATTATTCCGTGACGGGGAGAACACTTGGCAAAAGTCTGTAAAAGGTTATTGGTGGGGGCTTCCTTGGTGGCGCAGTTGTTGAGAGTTTCCCTGCCGATGCAAGGAACACAGGTTCGTTCCCCGGTTCGCGAAGATCCCATATGCCGCAGAGCGGCTGGACCCGTGAGCCATGGCCGCTGAGCCTGCGCGTCCGGAGCCTGTGCTCCGCAGCGGGAGAGGCCACAACAGTGAGAGGCCCGCATACCGCCAAAAAAAAAAAAAAAAATTTTTTAAAGGAATATTTTATTACAATTATCAAAGTAGTGTATTCTCCTTGAAGAAAAATTTGTGTAAAATTATTTAATTTTGTTAATGTTTTTATGTATTTCTTCCCTGACTTTTAAAATCTTTTTCCATATATAAGGAAACCTAATTTTACTTCGGGACAGAAAAAAAGCCACAGAACTATGAAATCTAATTGTATCATAAATGTTATGTAAACATGATCTCTTCTCCACAGTAAGAAAATAGGCTTTTGAATATGATAGAGTACTACGAAACAGAATTGACTTTTTTTCCTACAAAATTTAAAATGTAAAGGATAGCATTTTAGATCATAGAATCTCATAAACTTTGCTTGTAATTTCAATTCTATGGATTAAGAATACTGTAGTGAATGCAACTATTAGACACATTAAATTAAATATTACCTCATTTTAAAGACAGAAAAATAAAACTCCTTTCTCTAAAGATGGACTGTGGGAGTTATGGTAATTTAGCAGTGTAAATGATCCAGTCACTGACAAATGCTTCAGATGTTGGTCATATTTCTAAATGCTGTAGAGATATGTTGCTTCCCCCCAATTATGGAGAATGTAGAAACAAAGGCATTATAAGAAGAGCTGAGGGGCTTCCCTGGTGGCACAGTAGTTAAGAATCCGTCTGTCAGTGCAGGGGGCACAGGTTCGAGCCCTGGTCCGGGAAGATCCTACATGCGGTGTAGTAACTAAGCCTGTGAGCCACAACTACTGAGCCTGTGCTCTAGAGCCCTCGAGCCACAACTACTGAAGCCCACGCCTCGAGCCCGTGCCCTGCAACAAGAGAAGCCACTGTAAAGAGAAGCCTGCACACCGCAGCTAGAGAAAGCCTGCGAGCAGCAACAAAGACCCAACGCAAACAAAAATAAATAAATTAAAAAAAAAAACGAGCTGAGAATGAGTCAATTGTGTCTCCAAATACCTTTGTTGCCTTCTATATCTCGTTTGCTGTATGTGTCATCTAGATGTGTATATAACACAATATAAATATGGGTGATGGTGTCAAAGAGTCTGTGGACAAGTCCTAGAATGGGCTGGGAGGAAATTGACTGTGTCTTTAACTGCTTTATCTGATCCTTTATTTTCTCAAGCATTCTCAAACTTTTTGATCCGCAGATCATTTTAATTCTACAGGAAAAATGTCCACAGTCCACCTACTTCTTGTGTATCACTTTTATAAAAACGTATATGAACATTTTATCACTTTCAACATAGAAAAATAAAACTTCCTAAAAAAAAAAACTTCCTTCTGTAAAGACAGCCAATGGGAATTATGTAATTTGGTCAATTAAATGACCCAGTTATTGGTGACTGCAAATGGCTATTACTATGCATACATGCAAAATAATGCTGTATAAGTTTAAACAACTTTACCAAAGAGTCTATTGAATATTAAGCTATTAATTATAATACCTCAAAGTCTCTTACTGTTATTACACATTTCTACATGTTAACATCCTTGTAATCCATGCCCTATTTTTGTTGCTTTTCTTTTTATTTATTTATATTAATTTATTATTTATTTTTGGCTGCATTGGGTCTTTTTATCTTCGCCCCTTGGAGGGAGGGGGCTGGGGGGACTACTTTACATTGTGGTGCGCAGGCTTCTCATTGTGGTGGCTTCTCTTGTTGCAGAGCACGGGCTCTAGGCGCGCAAGCTTCAGTAGTTGTGGCTCCCGGGCTCTAGAGCACAGGCTCAGTAGTTGTGACTCACAGGCTTAGTTGCTCCACCGCATGTGGGATCTTCCCGGACCAGGGCTTGAACCCGTGTCCCCTGCACTGGCAGGCGGATTCTTAACCACTGCGCCACCAGGGAAGCCGTTATTTATTTTTTTTACTTTTTTATTTTTTCTACCTAATTTGACTTATAATGAGGCCAAAAAATGATACAATGGAGAGTTAACAAGAGAGTGAGGAAATGGGCACTCTTGCTCACGTTCAAGGTCACAAAGCTGGGAAGAGGGCAAAACAAAATCAAAGCCAAAGTCTTATCAGAGTCCCAAACAAAAAGATGTGTTCTCTCTCCACCAGTACTCACTACCTCCTGGGCTTGGAATCCTGTCTCTTGAGTAGAACCAAGGATGATGTCATTCACCTTCAGATTGTAGGCGAATTAATGAATGTAACCTCCAGTGAGTGTCAATCGATGTCCTTCCTGGTGAACACACTGCTGTAGCCTCTTCTTATCCTCTGAAACTTCACAAAGTAGCTTGAATAAAGCGTTTTCAATGGGCGATGACTGGATTAGACCAATGTCATGTGGATCGTGCAGGGTCTGGCCGTGTGATCTGGTTGTTTTTATTCTCACTCCAACTGCTGGTCCAGCAGAGCCTTCTCCCTGCTTGGCACTTTTGTGGTCGCGCTGACTTTCTGAGGCTCAGCTGACATCACATGCAGATTCCCCAAGTCATGTGCATCTCTGATATTAACCTAAGCTCCAAGCTTCTCTTCTCTCTTCGGGGGAGGCTTCGGAAGTCTGTATGTAAAGCGACTCCTCCCGCAAGACTGGCCAGGGCCGGTTCTCTTCCAGGCTTCTAGAGGATGCTCTGCCCCCTCCCTGTAATGGGGAAAGCTGGAGGTCCTTCCCTCCTTTAGAAGGAGGAGAATCTCCAAGGTGAACCGAAATACAGTTAAAGGAAAGAAATGTTCATTTTAAAGAACTTTAACATGTCATGGAAACATATGTCTGTTCAATTTTCTTTTAAACCCCTAAAGGTGGTGCTCTTCTTCTTTTTAAAAAAAAATTATTTATTTATTTTTGGCTGCGTTGGGTTTTCGTTACTGTGCGTGGGCTTTCTCTAGTTACGGTGAGCAGGGGCTACTCTTTGTTGTGGTGCGTGGGCTCCTTCTCATTGCTGTGGCTTCTCTTGTTTCAGAGCACCGGCTCTAGGCACGCACGCGGGCTCAGTAGTTGTGGTGCACAGGCTTAGTTGCTCTGCGGCATGTGGGATCTTCCCGGACCAGGGCTCGAACCCGTGTCCCCTGCAATGGCAAGTGGATGCCACCAGGAAAACCCTGGTGTTCTTTTTTTTTTTTTTTTTTTTTTGCGGTACGCGGGCCTCTCACTGTTGTGGCCTCTCCCGTTGCGGAGCACAGCCTCCGGACGCGCAGGCTCATTGGCCATGGCTCACGGGCCCAGCCGCTCCGCGGCATGTGGGATCTTCCCAGACCGGGGCACGAACCCGTGTCCCCTGCATCGGCAGGCGGACTCTCAACCACTGCGCCACCAGGGAAGACCCGGTGCTCTTCTTTTTAAATTCATTTTTATTCTTTGAAATATATGAGATTCAAATCTAGATCAAGATGGTGGAAAATATATATCCCGTATATTTTAGTGGGATTTGCATTTTACACTACTCTAAGGAGATAATCTGAAGGGTCCAGAGAGATCTGCTTGACTAGCACCAGTGGAGTAGAGTGCTCTACTCTAGGGCATGCGAGGGCAGAGTAAAAGATGGGGCCCACATTTCTCGAGATGCATGTATGGTCAGGCCACTCAAGATGGCTCTTTTCTTCCTCTGTACATCCCCTGCTCCACCGGTCCCTGCTTCACTCACAGGACTATCCAATCCTCTTAATTACAGGGCTTAATCAGTAACTAATTGTGTGCTTGCCCCTGCCAGCTGGTTTCCCTGGTAACTGACAAGCCAAACCGACGTCAATTCCCCCTATAAATGGTAGCCTCCTTCTCCCGCCATGTCCCGCCTGCAGTCTGCCGTCCACCGTAGGGTGTCACTCCAGGACCCTTTTGCTTCTGACACGTAAGCTCCCCTGTCCGATAAACGGGATAAACGGTTGACGGCTCTGTCACTGTCTCCTGGTTCTTTATTCAGTCTCGAGGCTGGGCAACTACAAGGGTGCAGGCCTGCGGGGTGCAGCCCAACAATGCAGCTCATCAGAGCTGAGGATAAAGAAAGCCAACCAAGGCCACAAGTAACTGTATCAGGTTCACGGCCCTAATCCTTCTGGCTTGTGGTTTCTCTTGCCATCTCAGTTGAGCGTTTCACTCTGATAGAGACTATTAGAAAGAATCCCTCATGCCCCAAGGAATTTTGCAGTTGTACTTCCCAACTATCACCTCTAGCTCTCTGCTATCCTTGCCTGCTCCTAAAGCGGGGGAAAGGGGAAATTACAAAACTGAAAGCTAATGCCAAGCCAGTGATTAGCGATCATTATCACTGTGATATCTACCAATCAGATCCAGAGAGACAATGCCATTTTGGGCAACTCTCAACCCAATTGTTCCTCAGTTTACTCATCTGTAAATGACATTGGACCAGTTATACCTAAGTCTATACCAGTTCAAACTCTAAGAATATGTATTTAATACTTGGGCTTCACAGGCAGAAAAAGTGTTTGGTTCAGCCAAGAAACAACAAGTGTGTCAAAATAACTTTATATTGGCCACCCCAATACCTTAAAAAACCAAATAAAACCAAGTACTTCCTTAAAAATAAATATTGTTGATCAAATATTCCAATAAACTAGGACGTAGATCACTTATGTCAAGGCTCATGGCCTTGGTGCACGTCCTGCACCTGGTGAGGAGGTGGCTGTCCCTGGAGGTTGACTGAGAGTGACTTCTTTCTGACTGTTGCAACCTGCTTTACTGCCTGAATTTCAGACTCTCCTGCTGTTCAGAATACTCTTACCTTCCTAAATCTGGCCATAGAATACTGAAGCCAACACAATGGAACTGACTTAAGGTAGCCAGCCCACCTGCTGTATGTCAAGCTAGGAATATAGTAGAGAAGATGACAGGTAAATGTTCTAGCCTCATGGAATTTATAGTCTATAGCAGACATCAGGTTTCTAGTTTCCAGAAGTGAGAGTTGTTTGCTTTTCAGAGAAACTTAAGAATATGATCCTATAGGCTCTGCATGAACAGGGCTACATTTGGTTCATCACTGTAGACCCAGTGCTCGGTACATGATATCCACAAATGTTCATGGCATAATTGAGGGAATAATCAGATATAAACTGGATACTTAACAAAAAACCTAAACCAAGTTTGAGGTCCGCTCCAAGAATCGTTCAAGATCACCTGGACATTCAGTCCCTTTTTCAGAATAATGAAGGAAAAAATTGCAGTTCACTGTTGGCCAAGAGTCAAAACCTTGTTTCCTTTGTGGTGTGTGGGTTGTATATTTGCCTGTTTTCAAGGAAGAAGGGAATTCAGGGAGATTAGTGGTTTTGTTGTCATTATTTTGTGAAGCCTCCTGGGCTATTTTTTTCTTCCTTTAATCAACAAATATGCACTGTGCTAGGCATTGTCCCAGGCACTGAAGATACCATGATGAGCAGGACTGGCGAGAACTCTGTCCTCTGGGATCTTCTATTTCAGAACTCTCCATGGACTGGTGGGCTATTCTTTTCTCCACTTACTTTGGGTGACTCTAATGATTACATACCACTTTTATAATGAGAGCATTTTTAAGAGGGTAAAAAAAGAGACTTCTTCAACAAAGTATGGATATAAATCTGAGTTTTCAGTACAACTCTGAGTGAGCATATTTGGGCAGCACTGCTTCCATTGCACAAAAAGAAAAGAAGACCAGGCACTAGTTTACCACAGAGAATATGTAAATAGGCACAACCTTTTCAGAAAGAAATTTTGCAGTCTCTTTCAACATTTTAAATTTGTTTGTCTTCCAACCAAGCGATTCCAGTCTTATGAATTTATCCTACACGTTGCTTGCAAAAATAAAGAAGGATATATGTGAAACATTATTTGTGATGGTGGAAAATGAAAAATAACCTAACTGTCCATCACAGGGGAACTGCATAAATAGATCATTGTATGTCTGTATAATAGAATACAATAACGTTCTTCTTTTTTTTTTTTTTTTTTTTCGGTATGCGGCCCTCTCACTGTTGTGGCCTCTCCCGTTGCGGGGCACAGGCTCCGGACGCGCAGGCTCAGTGGCCATGGCTCACGGGCCCAGCCGCTCCACGGCACGCGGGATCTTCCCGGACCGGGGCACGAACCCGTGTCCCCTGGATCGGCAGGCGGACTCTAAACCACTGCGCCACCAGGGAAGCCCAATAACGTTCTTCTTAAAATGAAGTAGTAACATATACACACTACTATATATAAAATAGATAACCAACAAGGACTTACTTTTTAGCACAGGGAACTATACTCAACCAAGAGAATTCTCATAAACAATTCAAATACAGAACAGAGACTGAATAAATTATGACACAATAATATAATGGAACACTATGTAGCTTTTACAAAAAGGAAACTGTACATTAATATGAAAACCTAATATAAGGGAGAAAAACAAGTTTACAGGATGTATATGTATAGGTGTTTTATAATAATAGAAGGTTGTACAGAAAAGCACAGAAGTATTGATAGTTCAATGTCATAAAAACAATACTGCAGGGACTTCCTTGGTGGTACAGTGGATAAGACTCTGTGCTTCCAATGCAGGGGGCCCTGGTTCAATACCTGGTCAGGGAACTAGATCCCACATGAATGCCACAACTATGAGTTTGCATGCCACAACTAAGGAGCCCTGGAGCTGCAACTAAGGAGCACATGTGCTGCAACTAAGGAGCCTGCCTGCCACAAATAAGACCCCATGCAACCAAATAAATAAATAAATATTTAAGAAAACAACACTGCAACAAAATCTTTATAACACGTTTACACATTTGAGTTTCTTTTTGAAATACTATTATTATCAGTTTTTTTCCTGAATATAAAAGTCTTCCATGCTCACTGTAGTGGGCAATAATTGTTTTATCACCTCACACACTTAAGAATTGCTTGAATTTATTAGTAGACGAGTTTCTTTTAACAACCCAACTCAAACTGCTACAAGCAAAAAAGAAGAAGGAGAGGAAGAGGACAAAGAGGAAGAAGAAGGAGAAGAAAAATAAAAAGGAAGGTGTGGGGGGATCCTGAATGGGCAGCAGGCCAGCTCACAGATTCAAAGGAAAAGTTGACCAACTAAGAATGAGCCATGGCAAGGTAGAAAACAAGGGTGCTCCAGGAACCCTAATGCCTGGAACCAGACTTTTTAAAATTTTATTGAAGTGTACTTGATTTACAGTGTTGTGTTAATTTCTGCTGTACAGCAAAGTTATTCAGTTATATATATATGTATATATATTCTTTTTCATTCTCTTTTCCATTATGGTTTATCACAGGATATTAAATACAATTCCCTGTGCTATACAGTAGGTCCTTGTTGGTTATCCATCCTATATATAATAATTTGCATCTGCTAATCCCAAACTCCCAATCCTTCCCTCCCCACTTCCCCTTCCCCTTGGCAACCACAAGTCTGTTCTCTATGTCTGAGTCTGTTTCTGTTTCATAGATATATTCATTTGTGTTGTATTTCAGATGCCACATATAAGTGTTATCATATGGTATTTGTATTTCTCTTTCTGACTTACTTCACTTAATATGATAATCTCTAGGTCCATCCATGTTGCTGCAAATGGCATCATTTCATTCTTTTTATGGCTGAGTAATATTCCATTCTATATATGTGCCACGTCTTCTTTATCCATTCATCTGTTGATGGACATTTAGGTTGTTTCCATGTCTTGGCTACTGTGAATAGTGCTGCTATGAATATAATGGTGCATGTATCTTTTTGAATTAGAGGTTTGTCTGGTTATATGCCCAGGAGTGGGATTGCTGGATCACATGGCAACTCTATTGTTAGTTTTCTGAGGAACCTCCATACTGTTCTCCATGGTGGCTGCACCAATTTACATTCCCACCAACAGTGTAAGAGGATTCCCTTTTTTTCACACCCTCTCCAGCATTTATTATTTGAAGACTTTTAAAAAATTTAGTTATTTATTATATTATTTATTTTTGGCTGCATTGGGTCTTTGTTGCTGCACGTGGACTTTCCCTAGTTGCGGCGAGTGGGGGCTACTCTTCATTGCAGAGTGTGGGCTTCTCATTGTGGTGGCTTCTCTTGTCGTGGAGCACAGGCTCTAGGTGTGCGGGCTTCAGTAGTTGTGGAACGTGGGCTCAGTAGTTGTGGCTCCCAGGCTCTAGAGCACAGGCTCAGTAGTTGTGGTGTATGGGCTTAGCTGTTCCACATCATGTGGGATCTTCCTGGACCAGGGATTGAACCCATGTCCCCTGCATTGGTAGGTGGATTCTTAACCACTGTGCCACCAGGGAAATCCATTTGCTGACTTTTTAATGATGGACATTCTGATTGGTGTGAGGTGGTACCTCATTGTAGCTTTGATTTGCATTTCTCTAATAATTAGCAATGATGAGCATCTTTTCATGTGCCTCTTGGCCATCTGTATGTCTTCTTTGGAGAAAAGTCTGTTTAGGATTTCTGCCCATTTTTCAGTTGGGTTGTTTGGTTTTTGTTATTGAATTGTATGTGTTGTTTGTATATTTTGGAAATTAAGCCCTTGTTGGTTGCATTATTCGCAAATATTGTCTTCCAGTCCATAGTTTGGCTTTTCATTTTGTTTATGGTTTCCTTTGCTGTGCAAAAGCTTATAAGTTTGATTAGGTCCCATTTGCTTATTTTTGCTTTTATTTCTGTTGCCTTAGGAGACTGACCGAAGAAAACATTGTATGTCATCGAATATTTTGCCTATGTTCTCTTCTAGGAGTTTTACAGTGTCATGTCTTATATTTAAGTGTTTAATCCATTTTGAGTTTATTTTTGTGTATGGTGTGAGGGTGTGTTCTAACTTTATTGATTTACATGTGGCTGTCCAGCTTTCCCAGCACCATTTGCTGAAGAGACCATCTTTTCCCCATCATATATTCTTGCATCCTTTGTCAAAGATTAACTGACCCTAAGTTTGTGGATTTATTTCTGGGATCTCTATTCTGTTCCATTGATCCATATGTCTCTTTTCGTGCTGATACCATGATGTTTTGATTACTTTAGCTTTGTAGTATTGTCTGAAGCCTAGGAGGGTTATGCCTCCTGCTTTGTTCTTTTTCCTCAGTATTAGTTTGGCAATTCTGAGTTTTTTATGTTGGAACCAGAATGTTGAGCTCCACCAAGACTCTCTGGGTCTCGGGTCTCTGCTCTCCGTGGCATGTTGGCCTCATGCTGTCCTACCACAGTCTTTCTCTGTAGTGAGGGATCATGGCTTCCAGCAGCTTTCAGCGACAAAGACTCTCAATCCCACCACCTAAAAGGAAAAGGGCTCTTCTCTGAGGAAGGACTCTGAATGGTCAGAAACCCACTGCAGACCAACCTCTGTGACCAGGGTAGGGGGAATTATTACTGGTCATGACTGGTCTAATTTGGACCAGGTGCTCACCCTTCAACCTATCACCAGGGTCAGGGATACAGGATCTTGTAAGAAGGCGGCAGCTCCATTCAGCCAGAAGTCTGGAGTGGAGTGGAGAAGGAGAGTGGGAAGCAGAAACAGTGCTTTTTTGGAGCAGAGGAAGGAAGAGTTGCTGGGCAAAACAGGTGATTAGTGTATGCTACATGAGCGTAATTTTCTTCTAAATATTTTTAAGTTATTTTCATCATGTGTATATATACATTCAAGTGCCAAGAATGTATTTATAAGGATATTCTCTGAAACAGTTTTATAATCATTAAAAACTGTAAGCAACCTATAGTTAACATCTACTGATATTTTTTCTTCTTGAATTTTTCCCTCTGGGAACATTGCACCCAAGTGCTCATCTCAGCTGAACCAATCACATATCACCCTACTTCCTGTGACTACAGCAATTGGCCTGAAGGGTGGGTGTGTGATCCAGCGTGAACCAGTCTGTCTTGGCCCAGAAAACGGTCATTTTCTTTTCAGGTAGTGAGGCAGTGGGGCTGTGACTCAGGCAGACTTTTTCACCTGGAGCTGTTACAAAAGAGTCATCTCCTGTCAGGCCAGGAAGCTGCTAGGATATGATCTGGAGCCGCCAATTCTGCCTCCCACACAGGGCATAAAGCTAGTCTATGAAGGAAGCTGTTTATGCTGAAATAAACAGAGATGAGACACGAAGAGACAGGGAGTCCTGATGGGTTAGAGGCCCTGGTCCCAAGCACCCTCTGAGGCTAACGCCCCCCACCCCGCGTCCCCCCACTCTTCAGCAAATATGACTAAATGGGCCAATTTCCTCCTTACCTAAGGCTAGTTTGAATTGGGATTCTTCCAGTTTCAACCACGAGACTCCTAATATCTGACTACAGATCAATAGAGCTGGGTAACTTATGGCACAATAAAATACTTTTAAGTGTAGCTTTTAAAAAGAGAAGACTACATATATTGACGTAAAAAACAAATATAAGGAGAGAAGCAAGTTTATAGGACAGGGGTGTGTTTCTGTGTGTGTGTGATTTTATATACACCACATACTTACGGAGACTGTGTTCCAAAAGGTTAATATTGGTTACCTCTGGAGGCTGGTATGGGAAAGACTTTCACTTTTTAAATATATTTCTGTGGGTTTTTAAAAATAAATTTATTTATTTATTTTTGGCTGCGTTGGGTCTTCGTTGCTGCGCATGGGCTTTCTGTAGTTGAGGCGAGCGGGGGCTACTCTTCATTGCAGTGCGCAGGCTTCTCATTGCAGTGGCTTTTCTTGTTGCGGAGCACGGGCTCTAGACTCACAGGTTTCAATAGCTGTGGCACGCTGGCTTAGCTGCTCCACAGCATGTGGGATCTTCCCAGACCAGGGCTCGAACCCGTGTCCCCTGCATTGGCAGGCGGAGTCTTAACCACTCTACCACCAGGGAAGCCCTCTGTGTACTTTTTTAACTTTCTGAAAATCATACATCACTTTTATAAAACTTTTAAGCCAAAAATAACTACAGGACGTAATGTAATTGTGGCACATTTATGTTATACAACTTCCCACTTCATTGCCTCTATTTCATTTAAGAACAGAGGTCTGGGAATTTGGAGACCAGGCTTCTAGTCCAGACTGTTTTGCATGTATTCTATAACCTTAGACAAGTTGGTTTGCCTCTGCAGGCCTCAGTTTCTTCCTCCTTAAGAGGGGTACTTAAGTAACAGTAGCTACTATTTCAGTGGTTTCCATGTGCCAAGTGCTGTGCTGAGCAGTTTCCTCACAGCAGCTCCATGGGTTGAGCATTATCCCCCTTTTCCAGATAAGAAAACAGAAGCTCAAGTAAGTCTTGGAATCAGAATTCAAATTCACGTTTAGCCCATCCCCCAAAGCCATGTTCTTTTCACTACACACTCTCCCAGCCACCTCTTGCCTCACGGTCTCACAGTTTCCTGGCCCTGGAATGCACTTAAACCCAGGACTTGACTCAAAATCCTCTATCTGGAAAACACTATCTTTCTAAATTAACCTTTGGTCACTTTTGTTATTACTATGTCTGTTCTTTATGTTGCATCAAACTCTAAGACAGCATGTCTCAACCTCAGCACTACTGACATTTTGGACTGAAAATTTCCTGGTTGTTGGGAGCTGGATGTCTTTGGCAGCATCCCTGGCTTCTACCCGCTATATGTCAGGAGCACACACCCTTCAAGTTGTGACACCAAAAATGCTTCCAGACATAGTCGCAAATGTCCCCTGGGGGATAATCACCCAGGGTTGAGAATCAGTGTTCTAAAAAAAGGGAAAAGGCAAATTCCTGCATTAACCCTGAAGGAACACTGTTTTGAAAGGAGTTATGGAATCTTATAAGTATTTTTACCTGCATGATTCTTAGACTCTACCAGCTCAGACTAAAGTCTCATCTCACATTATTTGCTCTGTGCAGAACACTGTACCAGTTACACATACATTACCTATCCAAGATTTAGGGAAATGGGGAAGGAGAATAAACTTTGCCCTCTAAGAAAATGACTCCACTTCTCCCTTAGTGAAATTCACTTTTGCCTCAGAGGGGAAGAGCCATATGAGGCTGCTCAGTGAGAATGGATATTCAACAGGGAACAGTGGTAATTGAATATGATGCTGATTTTATTCCAGCTAAATAAAGCAGCACATAAGTCATCTGGGCAATAAGCTTAACTCAAGGGGCAAAAGCCAAGAAACAAGTATTTTTGTTTGTTTGTTTTAATTATTAGTCACAGTCCATGGCTCTCTTCCATACCTCATCTCAGAAAATGTGGGTTAACATATTTCACGCAAAGTAACATAGGAAAAGAGAAAAAGGGAAGATGAGATGCATTTCGTGTGCAGTTAAAGGTGGTTTCTCCAATTTCTCTTCTGTGAACTGTTCCATTAGCATGGTCCACTTTGGATTATTTTAATATCATGACCACCTTCCCTGCAAAATGAACAACCATAGAAACACATTTATTACCTACCATATTGAAACTGTCCCCCTCTTTGTATTAAAAAGAGCCATGTCATTATACATTAGATTCTTTCCAGGGTGACACTTAATTAGTCATTTTTAAAGCTAAATCTAGGAAATTATGAGGGCGAAAGCCCAACTCTGCCATTTTTTTCCTAACCCAATGGCACAAGGAACTATCCCCAAAGAATCACTCTGAGAAGACCTAGTAATTTCCTGAAGACTGAGTTCAGAGAATGGACCCCTGAAGTACAAAGCAGCATACCTGGAGGGGGAGTCATGATCACCTGAGCTGGTCAGGTATGTTACATGAAGGGCATCAGGTATAATATCAATACACTTATTACTGAGCATTCTAACAGGTAGAGTTATTAAGATCTGTTTTCTGACCAGTAGTGCAGGCTGTGTAGGTCGCCTGTACATACCCTCTGAATTTAATAGAACATTTACTACTCCACAGAGTTTGACTACTAAATATATTCTTAATTTTGGGAAACTACCCATCCCTGGATAGTAACATCACTTCATTATTTGGTCTATAATTGATTAATCACTCACCTCATTCTCTAACCTTGACCTAGAAAATGTACTGAAGGAGTCTGTGTCTTTTTAAATGTCAGTCTTAAAATAGAACTACTTATGTCTCATTTGATTCTTATGTCCAAGAGTCACAACTTCCTAAGTAATAAAAATGCAAGATAAGAACGGAAGAAAACTTGGCTAGTTTATACTGTAAAATTATTACCTGATTTTCATGCACAGAGTACACTCATTGGGATATGTGGACATGTCGCTTCCACACACGGGGTTAAAGTCCCTGGGACATCCTGGTAATTTATACTGATCGCAGTTTGGCTAGAAAAGGGAAAGGAAGACAGAAATTGGAGAATAACTTGAGACGTTCACATCACAAAATAGCTGAGGGGAGGACAAAGTCCCAAGTTTCCCTAGCTTTCCTAGAAACAGCCTACAGAAAGATTTCTATTTTCCACACACAAAAAAAGTTTTTCTAATGCAAAAATCAGATGCAGTGTTGAAGCAAGGGATCAATACCTGCTATGTAAGAAAAGGACCTCGGAGGAAGGTTCTGTCTGGCTGATTTTTAAATGAAAGTCCAAGACATGTCACCAAACCTACTTTACTATCCTCCAGCTTCATAATTTGCTCTTCACTACCACCTCCATGAGAATGTCCTGTTACATTCCACCTAACCCCTGGGCATAATGCCCAGACACACTTGGGAATCCTGTCTGGACTTTTAAGATACTGGCATTTAAGCAACAGTGTTAAAGAAAGCAGTAGGTTCAGAATTAGATCTCAGAAAGATAGGTTAAAGTCCTAACCCCCAGTACCTCAGAATGTGACCATATATGGAAATAGGGTCTTTATATAGGTAATCAACTTAAGGTTAGTAGAATTGGCCTTAATCCAATATGACTGGTGTCCCTATAAAAAGGGAAAATTTGGACACAGAGTCACACACAGAGGGAAGATTGTGTGAAGACATGGAGAGAATGTCATTTACAAGCCAAGGAATGCCTGAGGCTACCAGATACTAGGCGAGAGGAAGAGAACTTCCTCTCTGGGAGGGAAGCAACCCTGCCAACACCTTGAGTTTGGACTTCTAGCCTTGAGAACTGTGAGACAATCCATTTCTGTTGTGTAAGATACTCGGTTTGTGGCTTTATTAACGGCAGCCCTAAGAAACCGATATGGGGTCATGGAACTCAACCCTCAGATTTCATGGAATTGAGGCCAGATAGGTAACATGTCTTGTGCACAGCCACTAGTCTCTAGCAGGGCCAGGACTAGAAATGGTCACAATGGTCACACCATGGTGTGCAGAGTCCCACTTTAATAACAGGTTAAATATATGGCCTGCTGTATTTCTGTTTTGTGTGTGCGTGTATGTTTTAGTAAATAGTGATTACCTTTCCTCACTTCAGAGTAAGTCACACTGTTTAGCACTCTTAATAAATGAATTACACATTTCTACTGACATTATCTGGATTTATAAAGTGCTAAGCAGGGCTGGCCTTGGGCCAAACTCTGAAGTAAGGAAATTTTTTGACCCTTTCCATCCTCCGTTCAGCCCTCTATCTCCATTTTGGAGCCGGATGTGTTTCTTGCAGCTCCAGGCTCACTAAGATGTTGCCTTCCAGGGCTTCCACAGGAGAGTAGATGCCCTCTTATCCAATGAGATTGGGGCAAGTGGTTCTTGGTCATTTAACTGAAAAAGTCAATTAAAGCACATAAACAGTAACAAAAAATATAACATATCCTAAATATTTTATCTTAAAACATATAAATGAAAATAAAATTGCCACTCTTTTGATGTAAGGCAAAGACAGGGCACATGGCCAGCTGTAATGCTACCTACACTAAGATAACCTCCCTTGCAACCAGGTATGACCACATGATCAAGATCAGGCTGATGGGATACAAGTGGAATTATTGTGTAGTAGCATCTGGGAACCTTCTTCAAAAGAAAGTTGGTACCTGTCCTCTGCTTCTCCCAATTTTTATTCTCCTTTGTCCATTCCTCCATCCTGCTCCTGGGTGCATGGAGCACTACTTTTTATCTTACAGACCAGGAAGACAAAAGCCACATCCTAAGATGGCAGCTCTGTGAGCTGTTATTTTGAGTCGTTGTTTCTTGCAGCTGAATCTAATCCTACCTGACACAAGACGACTTTTCCTATGAATGTTTCAACTAGAGTTTTGTGTACTAACACTGCAAAAATCATACCCACAATAAATCACCTATGATTTCTTGTTTTGATTTCTTTAAAATGGAATTTCTCAACCCCATTCGTATTTTGGACCAGATAATTCTTTGCTGTGTGAGGCTGTGCACTGTAGGATATTTAGTACCATCTCTGTTCTCTATCCACTAGATGCCAGTGACAACTCCCTGGTCATGACAATCAAAATGTCTGCTGGGGGGTAAAACTGCCCCTTTTTAAATATGGTGAGACTTTATAGACACTGGCACAGCAAGGTAATGTACAATTAAAAAAAATAATTCCCCAATTATTTTCAGTTGTTTTGCCTACACCTAATTCAATTTGTTTTTAGCATTTTGTCTTTCAAAAGCATTTGACTCATTTCTCATAAACAGCTTTATTTCTCTACACTCATGTTTATGCTGTCTTTACATTTTTAATTAAAATAGGACTGGCAACTGGCATAATAGGCTTGTGAACACACACACCTGAGTCTTGGTCAGCACATAACACCACTGTTGGAAAATAAGCTTTACTGGAATACAGGAGGGTAGTTAAGCAAGAAGGTAACCTGTCTATAACCAGTGTGTAATCGATCTTCTGTGGGAATCATTCAGAGAGAAAGGAGAGGGTCGTATGTGAGTCTGCTTAAATGCAGGTTGCCTGATTGAGTTTTTACTGTTATTATCCCCCATTTTCTGAAAGAAAATGAAACCCAAGAAAACGGAGTCATCTGAGCAAAAGTAATATTGGGCACCCATTAAGTGCTGAAGGCTGGGTATCAAATAACAAATAAGACATCATCCATGACCACAGGAGTATACCGCCTACTAGGGAAAGACAGGCTATTACAATTCAGTGCTATGATGGGCTAGTGAAGAGCACCAATCTGGAGTCAGAATGCCTGGGTTGGACCCATAGTTGCACCATTTCCATGTGACCTTGCAAGGGGATAATAATGGTACCTACTTCATAGTGCTGTGAAAAGTTAAATGAGGGAATTCCCTGGTTGTCCAGTGGTTAGGACTTCACACTTTCAGTGCCAAGGGCCTGGGTTCAATCCCTGGTTGGGGAACTAAGATCCCACAAGCCTTGTTGCGTGGCCAAAAAAAAAAAAAAATTAAATGACTTATTCTATATAAAGAATTTAGAACAGTGCTTGGCACATAGTAAATGGTATCTAAACATTTAGTGTTGAAGAAAATCAGAATGTCACCCCCAAAATATGGCTCTATGACATAAAAATTATTGTGAGCTAAAGGCAGTTAATATGCAGCTCTCTCTCTCTCTCTCTTCCCCTTTTCTGCCTAAAGGCAGGATATAAATTCTCCTTTACTGGAGATGACTCTGGACTCTTATCAGCCCAGAAATGGCACCTGAGGAATCTGCAAACAAACCTTACTTCATTAGTTTCCTCCCACTATTTTTCTTCCCACTGTTTGCCACCCTTGGAAGCCTAAAACCATTTTCCTTTGTCCTGTCATTTATCTACAATCTTATTGCTCTCTGGTAAAGATGCTATCTATATAAGGCAGATTTCTAAGCCACCTCTTTGAGTTACTCATCTCTTGAGTGCTCCCATGTGTATGCACAATGCACTTGTTAATAAACGTTTGTTTATTTTTCTCTTGTTAACCTGTCCTTTGTTATAGGGGCCCCAGCTGAGAACTTAGAAGCGTAGAGGAAAGATATTTTTCCTCCCTACACTAGCATGGTGGTGATGATAATGCAGTGTAGTTTGAATGGAGGCACAGAGAAAGTCCATGTATGTCTGCTTTGGAGGAAAAAAAACAGGGTGGGAAGATTCCTGGAAAAGGTCTACACTGAATTGCATACTGAAAGTTACCTAACCCACGGAGGTCAATATCCCCATATGTAAAATAATAATATCTATCTGTCTTACAAGGTCATTGTGAGAATTGAGAGACTGCATATACAAATGGACAGTGTCAGACCACATATTAAAATAGAACTCTGACCCATAACCTGTAGCAACTTGCCTAGGAAACCAACCCATTACTTAGAATAACCAACCCAAGAAGCCAACCTGCTATAAATTAGACTCGTCAGAAGTCAGATGGTTATCTCTAGTGACAATCCAATAAGCCAAAGAGTAAGCTCTGTAACGATGGGCCAAAATGGCCAGGACTTGATTAATAACTGATAGTTTCCCTAAATTTTTGTTCCTGCTTCCAACTTAGGACCAATCAGAGAAAGCCAATATGCCCTCCTAACCAATCACATAGGATTCCTGCCTTTAGTTACCCACTTACAGCCTCCCCATGCCAACAGTCTTGATCAGGGCACACCTGATTTCTTCCCTTTTTCCCACTTTAAAGCTTTCCCACTCCTCTGCCTTTGAGTCTCTGCCAAAATGCAGGTGATATGCCTGATTCACTTGCTTCAACAAGCTCTGAATAACTAGCTTTTGCTTCTCATTTGGTCGACCTTCACTTGCCTACACAGAATTTAATTTGATAATATACATAAAATGTCTAGTACAAGGTGTAACTATTAGGGAAACAAAGCCCTGAGGCCTTCAAGGCCTGAGCTATTGTCAACCAAATTTTACATCGTGATCCGCATCAAAAAGCCTGCCTGAGAATCTGGTTTCTAAAGAAGCAGTCCACTGTTTCGAAAGTGGCAGGTCAGACCTGAAAACCAGCCCCCAACCCAAACTGTTGAGGGCTTCGCTGTATCAGTAGAAACAATACAAGTGGTTTCCTACTTACTGTTCTGTATTCTGAAGGGTGAGCAGACTGAGTGTTCAAAGAGGCTGCAAGAAGGAAACAGACACTTTAAAGCATGGGGTTAATAAAGGTCAATTCTTGTTCATAAGGGTTTTTTAAAATTCAGCTTGTGATTTATAAGGGCCATGTGTCTCCCTTTCCCTCCGATGCCTAGTTTCTTTGAACCCCCCCTAAGAAGTATGTTCAGTTGTGTTCTGGCACCTCTCCTAGCGGGCACAAAGAGAACATTTGGTACCGGTTCCGTAACGGACCACGCTAATAGGATTGCTTGAGAAACTTTGGAGCCACCAAATAAAAGTTAGAGAAGAAACTCAATAATTCACGATGTTCTTTTCCTCTGTGGCTCGAGGTAATAAATGCAAAATTTGACATTAGGTGTTACCACTTTAACTCCATTTTTTTTTTTTTTTTTTTTCAGTACGTGGGCCTCTCACTGCCATGGCCTCTCCCGTTGCGGAGCACAGGCTCCGGACGCGCAGGCTCAGCGGCCATGGCTCACGGGCCCAGCCGCCCCACGGCATGTGGGATCTTCCCGGACCAGGGCACGAACCCGTGTCCCCTGCATCGGTAGGCAGACTCTCAACCACTGCGCCACTAGGGTAAGCCCTTAACTCCATTTTAAATGGGCATCAAGTCTGGCTGGACTAAGGCCCCTTTCTCATGAGCCCCAGAGTGCCTGGCGCCCTTGGCATTCACAATTCCTGATTCCTGTACATCTCCTGCTGAGGCTCTGTAGGGCCCCTGGTACATAAAAACCCAACTCCCGATCTTGGGCTCCAGGAAATCTGCTTTAAGGGAGAAAGAGCAGACAGCAGGGTCACTAAGAAGATGCTGGGAACGAAGCCCAAGCAAGAACTAAAGAGGGTTGCTGGCTTCACAGCGCCAGCCCCGCACACCCCCAAGTTCGTGTCCCTAGACAACCGCGGGGCGGGCCTGGAACCGCCAGTAACGGCTGTGCGGAGGGACGCCAAGGCCGTCCGGACCCGGGCAGGGGCAGTCTCCAGCGAGACCCCCTCTCGGTAACTCCTCGGCCGGTCCTCCGCGGAGCAGGCCCACAGGTGAGCGTTACCTGCCGAGTCCCAGCAGACCAGGAGCAACAGCCCCAAACGCAGGGCCTCGAGCGCCATCCTCCCTCCGCGGCCGGCGGTCGGGTCCCTGCGCTCCAGCGCCCGTGCGACACGGAGAGTGCCCTCGGGTCGGACACGCGACAGGGTGGGGTGAAGGAGAGGCGGGTAAGAGGAGGAAGAATGGAGCAGGTAGGAGGAGGGGGGAGGGGCAGGAAAGGACGCACGGGGGGAGGGGGAGGGGAAGGCAGAGGAGGGGTGGCGGCTAGCCCCCCATCTCCGCAGCCCGCTGAGGATGAGAGTAAGCAGTTAGAGGGCCACCTCTCCCTGCAGCAAACAAGAACCTTGTAAGAGCCCTGGATAAGCTTGTGGGCTCTCAGTCAACCTCAGTTTCTTAAGCATCTGTTCTGTACCAAGCAGTGTTTGGGGCTGAACTTAAAAGCGTCCCTGCTGTCTAGAAGCTTTCCAGTGTAGGTGTTGGGGGAGAGGTAACAGAGGGAACTCCAAAACAAGTGAATACAATAATTTCGAAAATTAAGTGCTAGAGAGTTGAGAACGGGGAGAAGACTTTCCATTGGGAGGTCAGGAAAGGCCTTTCAGAGGTAGTTGAGCTGAAAGCTGAAGGATGAGAAGGAAGCCTGGTGAAGACCCTGGGGACAAGTATTCCAGGCTCAAGGAAAAGCGAGTGCGGAAAACTAGAGGCAGGAACAAACTCAGTGTGTTCAGCTGGAGCCCTAGGTGAGGGAGGGGGAACGGGGAGGGAGATGGAACCACAAGGTCATGAACATGTGTGGTCATGTAGGCCATGATAAGGGGTTTGGATTTGTTCCTGTTGCAGTGGGAAGCCAGTGGAGGCTTTTAAGCAGGGGCATGGCCCTGATACTTACGTCTTAAGAGATCGGATGAAGAATGGAGGAGACAGGTAAGAGTGGAGGCGGGGGTGGGGGGGGGTGCGGAGAAATTCGGTGGCTTTTACAGTAATCCAGGTAAGGGATGGTGGCAGCTTGAACTGGTGGCTAACAGGGGACTGGTGAGATGTGGTCAGATTCAGGATGTCTTTTGGAGGCAGAACCAATTGGAGTGAAGAGAAGAATCAAGGATGCTTCCTGGGATTTTGTCCTAAACAGATGGGTGTGTGGTGATGCCATTTCTGTGATGAAGAATGTTTGGAGAGGATGCCTATTAGACCTCCAAGTGGACATGTAGACAAGGCAGTTGGAATTACAAATTTGGAGCTAGAGATATAAATGCAGAAGTCATCAGCATATCAATGGTATGCTGACCCAAAGCCCAGGGGAAGAGTACCACGTGGGTCAGAGGTCAGAGCCCTGGGGCACTACTATGTGCAGAACTCTGACAGATATGGAGAACAAGGAACAAGCCAGTGAAGGAGGAAGAAAACCAAACTAGAGTCTGGGGTTGCTGAACTGTGGAGCAGCAGTGCTACCACGTCAGTCGCCGCTGCAAGGCTGGGAATTAGGAGGACTGAGCATCGTCATGAGCTTTGGCGAGATTGTAGTCACTGACGACCCTGATAAGATCTTTTTCAGAGAAGTGATGGGTTCCAGAGCCCAAATGGCCTGGTTGAAGGGATGAGGTGAGAAAGTGGTGACAGAGAGTGTAGACAGTCCTTGTGAGTTTTGCTATGAAAGGGGAGCCAGAGGTGGGCAGTGAGTAGCCTATGAAACTTCCGAGTCTTCTGGGGCTCATGTCAAAAACCCTCAAGTATCTTCCCAGCTCCGTTGTCTTAGGAGGAAATCAAAGTTCTTACTGTGGCCGCCAAGGCCTCTGCTGGTCTCTTACTGCTCTCCCCTGACTCACTCTTCCCCAGCCCCACCCGGCTCCCTGTTCCCACCCTAGTGCCTTTGCACTTGCCTTTCCCTCTGCTTACATAACTATGGAGCTCCCTCCTTCCCTTCCTTCTGTTGCAGCTCACATGTCCCCATATCAGAAGTGCCTTCCCTGACCATCCTATAAAACCATAGTGCCCCTCCTTTCTATTCTCCTTAGCCTGCCTTATTTTCCCTCCCCCATAAGGTTTATCTCAACTTGACTTTAAAAAAATTTATTTATCACATCCTCATGTCAGTTCCTAAAGGGGAGTGATTCTTTTTTGGTTCATGGCATATTTCCAGCACCTAGAAGAGTACTGCTCAACAAATATTTGTTAAATGAATAAATGGATTCCTACGGAGTCGGGACCTTAGCTTACCTAAAAGTATGGTCCACAGAAAAAAAAAACCACCAGCATGCATAAACAAAATGGCTCTTTGGTTAAGAAGGAATTAAACCTTGATTTCTGGTTTTACATGCATTCATTTCTTAGTATAACATGGCTATAAAGAGTTTTGCAGTCAGATACTTGCTCTGCAAGTTACTTTACAAGCTCTGAATCTCAGAGCTTCCACTTTTGCCTTCCCTCTATAAAATGGGTATTATAATCATATAATCTTGGGAGTATTAAATGAGAACATGTACATAAAGAACTTAGGACACAGTGGACTCAATAAATTTTTGTCTCTTGCCATCTTCTCCATGATGGCATCTGTAACAAAGACAGTTATTCAGTTTGTAAGTGATTATGCACCTGCCCTGAACTCACATAACATTGGCCACTGTGTTGTTACAGAGCTGGACATCACGAGCCTATAGGCAGTGACATTTTCTATTTCTCTTACTTCTCTAACCCTAGTGCCTAGCACTGTGCCTGACACAAGCTCAATAAATATTTGGTGAATAAGTAAATCTTTGAAATATTAAACTGACATCACAACAGGAAAATAGACCAAAAAGAGGAAGACATAGGACCCAGGAAACAGGAATTCCAACCCAAGAGAGAAGCAAAGAAATTAGTAGGCAGCAGTTTAGCAGTCCTAGAGTTCAGCCAATCCAGAATGGAACAAGCAAGAGGCCCCTGGAGGCAGGTTCTAGAGGAGGAAGTAGATAGAATAAGAAATGTGTCTTACAGTAATTGAGATGAGATTGACATCAAAGGGGTAAAGTTTAGGGATTGATGTGCAACAAGTACATAGAAAACTAAGCAAATAAAAAAGACAGTAATTGGCTTCAGGAAAAACAAAGTTGTTCAAAGTTGTTCAGTCATTGATCTATCCAAAAGTATGATTCACTATTTTGGGAGAATGGGAGGCGAAGAAGTGTGTATGTGGGTAATGCGAGTGATGGGAGGTATGACAGAGTTACGTCTTTCATAGTAAAAATCAAGGGATGAAATCTAAACCTGAAAAACCAAGAAGAAGCATTATATACATATTATTTAGAGATGGGAAGTTAACTGCTCAAATAATTAGTTAAAAGAGTACAAATTGGAGGGGCTTCCCTGGTGGCGCAGTGGTTGAGAGTCCGCCTGCCAATGCAGAGGACGTGGGTTCGTGCCCCAGTCCGGGAGAATCCTACATGTGGCGGAGTGGCTGGGCTCGTGAGCCATGGCCGCTGAGCCTGCACATCCGGAGCCTGTGCTCCGCAACAGGAGAGGCCACGGCAGTGAGAGGCCCGCATACCGCAAAAAAAAAAAAAAAAAAAAAAAAAATACAAATTGGATTCTTCCAGGAATTGGAAAATGAGGCAGGAGGGATGGAGTACAAGCAGCCCACTGCTACTTTCTTAACAAACAGTGCATGTGTCATGGGCTGAACTGGGTCTCTGCCCCAAAGTTACATTGAAGTCCTAACACCAAGTACCTCAGAATGTGACCATATTTGGGGATTTAATTAAGTTAAAATGGGGTCATTAGAGTGGACCCTAATCCAATATGACTGGTGTCCTTATAAAAAGATATTAGGACACAGACAACACAGAAGGATGAGCATGTGAGGACACAGAGAGAAGATGGCCATCTGAAAGACAAGGACGGAGGCATCGGAAGGAAACAAACCTTGATCTTTGACATCTAGCCTCCAGAACTGTAAGATAATACATTTTTGTTGTTTAAGCTACCTGGTCTGTGATATTTTGCTAGGACAGCCCTAGCAAACTAATACAACATGTACAATGTTTAAAAAATTAAAAGTATCATTTTGTATTACAAGAATAATATTTTAAGAAATTAGCAAAAAAAAAAAAAAAGAAAGGTTATTCTGAGACTCATTCGTCAATGACCTCTAAAAGTAACTAGTATAGTATGAGAACATTTATTTACTGATTATTTTTTTTTCCCTTGAGAAACTCCCTTTGATATATTGACTGATTCTACAATACATACAAATTTTTGTGGCTATTCAGCAAACCTTAATGAGAGGTTTAGAGATGAGAAATAATTTGCCCAAAGAGGCACAACAAGTTAGTACATTGGCAGATCTGTTTCTTTTCTGCCTCCTATATCTGTGTGTCAGTGTTGATCTGTGACTCCCTGGTTCAGTCCAGGTCTAGTCTGGAAAATACAGTCTACATCAAACAAAAAGATTCCTAAGCCCAAGCAGGTAGTTCACTCATTTGAAATAACACATGCCCTTCATCCACATTCCCGCATAATCACAGAAGTGGGACTAGGCCAAGTAAGTAACTCTATGAAAACTATCTTGTATTTCCTCCCTCAGCTCTTTGTTTAGTTGGGCTCCGCTCTATTTTGTGATGTCTACTGCCATCTAGTGTAAATGAATTGACATTTTTAACTAGTGCCTCATTTTTAGGGTACTTTAGTTTTCGAAGAGCTCTCATTTTATCTTCACAATAACCTATGAAGTAGACATTGTTATTCCATTTGGCTTTAACTTTTTAGAAACACTTAATATTATTGAGTTTATTGTGCTTCAGACACTATACATGAATGATCTTATTTATTCCCCGTATCAATTTTTTTTTAATTTATTTATTTTATGTGGCATTGGGTCTTCGTTGCTGTGCGCAGGCTTTCTTTAGTTGCAGCGAGCGGGGGCTACTCTTCGTTGTGGTGTGCGGGCTTCTCATTGCAGTGGCTTCTCTTGTTGCGGAGCACAGGCTCTAGGTGTGCGAGCTTCAGTAGTTGTGGCTCACAGGCTCTAGAGCACAGGCTCAGTAGTTGTGGCTCACAGGCTTAGTTGCTCCACCGCATGTGGGATCTTCCCGGACCAGGGCTCGAACCTGTGTCCCCTGCATTGGCAGGTGGATTCTTAACCACTGCGCCACCAGGGAACCCACCCCCCTTTTCAATTTTGTGTGATCTGTGCATATTGCCTATGTTGTTATCCCATTTACAGATGAGCAATCTAAGGCTTAGAGAATTTAAGCCTTAGATTTAAACCTCAGTAGGAATCAGGATTCAAACCCAGGGGAGGCACACATCACTAATACAAACCTTCTCCCCCTCCTTCTCCTTCTCCTTTTCCCTTTCCTCCTCCTCCATTTTCTTCTTCTCCTCTTCTCCTTCCCCTTCTTCATCTTCATCTTCATTATAGCAAACATTGTGATTATGTGCCAGGCATTTTCCTAAGTCCTGTACAGGTATTATATAACTTAATCCTCACAACAACTCTTATGAATTAAGTATAATTATTATTCCCATTTCATAGATGAGGAAATCAAGGCATAGAGCAGTTAAGCAAGTTAACTGAAGTCATCAGCTAGTGAAAGCGTAGCCAGAATTGGAACCCAGAGACTTTTGGGTTTTATTTTTATTTTTATTTATTTATTTGTTTATTTTTGGCCACGCCGCACAGCTTGTGAGATCTTAGTTCTCCAACCAGGGATTTAACCTGGGCTCTGGCAGTGAAAGTAGCAAGTCCTAACCACTGGACCACCAGGGAATTCCCTGTTTTAATATTTTGTTTTCTAGCTTTATTGAGCTGTCACTGACATATAACATTGTGCAAGTTTAAGTATACAGTGTGATGATTTGATACACATAATATATGTGAAATGATTACCACAAAATAGTTAATACATCCATCACCTCACATAATCACAAATTGCGTGTGTGTGTGTGATGAGAACATTTAAAATCTATAATCTCAGCAATTTTCAAGTATATGATACAGTATTGTTAATCGTAGTCACCATGCTGTACGTTAGATCCCCAGAGCTTTCTCATCTCATAACTGGAAGTTTGTACCCTTTGACCAACATCTTCCCATTTCCCCACCCATACAGCCCCTGGCAACCACCATTCTTATTCTCTATTTCTATGAGTTTGGGTTTCTTTTATATTCCATGTGTACGTGAGGTCATACAGTGTTTGTCTTTCTCTGTCTGACTTGCTTCACTCACCACACCACAGGGCCCTCAGGGGAACCCCAGGGAGCATTATATTATTCCAGACCCCACGCTCTCAACAGTAAGCAGTTTCAGAAGTAATTTGTCTCCTCATTACAAAATTAATACATATTTATAAAACCAGAAAGAAAAAAATCACTCAAAATTCTGTCTCCCGGAACTTCCCTGGTGGTCCAATGGTTGAGACTCTGCACTCATTCCCAATGCAGGGGGCCCGGGTTCGATCCCTGGTCAGGGAACTAGATCCCACATGCGTGCTGCAACAAAGATCCCGCATGCCGCAACTAAGACCCGGCACAGTCAAATAAACAAATACTAAAAAAATAGGGCTTCCCTTGGTGGCGCAGTGGTTGAGAGTCCACCTGCCGATGCAGGGGACACGGGTTCGTGCCCCAGTCCGGGAAGATCCCACGTGCCGCAGAGCGGCTGGGCCCGTGAGCCATGGCCGCTAAGCCTGCGCGTCTGGAGCCTGTGCTCCGCAATGGGAGAGGCCACAACAGTGAGAGGCCCGTGTACCGCAAAAATAAATAAATAGATAGATAGATAAATAAATAAAATAAAAAATAAAAAATTCTGTCTCCCAAACACAATCAAAATTAATATTTGGTGTCTTACTCCTAGCCATAATTCTAAGCTACTTTGATTTTAATATAGCTGTGATTATACTATAAAAACCATTTTGGGCTGTTTCTTTTATTTAACGTTTTAACTTAGGCATTTCCAATATCCCCAAACTCTTCATAATTGTTACTGTGAATAGGTCCTTTATTAACATTATAACTTGTGTAATGCCTTCTATGGGTCAGGTACTGGTGTAAGGAATTTCTATGTATTTATTCCTTTAATCTTCACAGCAAACCCCTTAAGATAGAGAGTATTTTTAGCCCTATTTAGATGGGGAAACTGAGACACAGCTGGTTAGTGACGCAGCTTGGATATGAACCTCCACAGTCTATGCCATCATCTAACTGAGGAAGCAAGGATTTAAATTGTTTATATTTTGAATCAGTTACTAAAAAGCACATGGAGAAGCACTAACAGTTTTACCATTAAATTGTAAGAAACATTTATGCAAAAAATAATGATGGTGATTAATGTGTTACTTATTAAGAGGCAAAATTTGCATATAATTAGATAAAGCCCAGAAAATAGAGGAGAGTATTAATAGTCAACCATTTATCAAGTAATAGCTATGTACTTTTACATATGTTATCTCTAATCTTCACTGTGACCCTGTGAAATAGTTAATATTATTTCCTGTTCATATAATGAGGAAAGGAAACCAGAGAGGAGTAATTTGCTCAAGATCACAAAGCTAATATGTGCTGAAGCTGGGTTCACTCACAGATTTTTTTACTTTAACCTTAAGTTCTCATCTGCAAGCTAAACTCTAGAGCTGCATTTTCTAATACTGTAGGAATTAGCCATGTGGCTATTGAACACTTGAAATGTGGCTGGTGTGAAGTGAGATGTGGTGTAAGGTTAAAATACACACTGAATTTAAAAAACTTAACAGAAAAAGGAGTGTAAAATATTTCACTGATTTTTATATGGATTACACGTTGAAATTATAACCGTTTGTATTTATTGAGTTCAATAAACTATGATGACAATTAATTTCACATGTTTCTTTTCACTTTTAAATGTGGCTGCTAGAAATTTCAGATTACACACATGGCACACATATTTCTGTTGCTTAGTGCTGCCATAGACCAGCACCTCTTAAACTTTAATGTGTAGATGAATCACTTGGGGATCTGAATTAAAATACAGATTCTGGACTTCCCTGGTGGCGCAGTGGTTAAGAATCCGCCTGCCAAGGCAGGGGACATGAGTTCGAGCCCTGGTCCGAGAAGATCCCACATGCCACGGAGCATCTAAGCCCGTGCGCCACAACTACTGAAGCCCGCATGCCTAGAGCCCATGCTCTGCAACAAGAGAAGCCCGCGCATGGCAATGAAGCGTAGCCCAGGCTCACTGCAACTAGAGAAAGCCCGTGCGCAGCAACTGAAGACCCAAAGCAGCCAAAAAAATAAAAAACAATAAATCAATAAATTAAAAAATAAATAAAATAAAATACAGATTCTGATGCAGGAAGTCCAGGGTAGGACCTAAGATTCTGCCTTTCTAAGGCACTCTCAATGAAACCAATGCTGCTGGTCCAGGTGGAACACGTTGAGGAGCAAGGCTCTAGATGGGAGGGAGGCGGGGGAGATCAGCATTAGAACCCTTAGCAACACCTGTGTTTGGGGGAATAAAGGGAGGCTCCAAGCGGGGAAGGGGAGAGGTGGCCTGAGAAGGTCCTTGCAGAGCCAGGACGGTGTGTTGTTGGGGAGGCCAGGGTGGCAGCATATCAAGGCGAAATAATCAACAGCAACGCCTGTGAAGAGACTAATCGGGGCCTTGCTGGTTTGTCGACGAAGACGCTGCTGATGAATGCAGCGAGGACAGTTTCCGTGAGTAATGAAAACGGGAAGCAGATGTCAGAATGTTGGGGAATAGGACAAGTGGACCTGGTCGCTCTCTTTTTTCCTAGAATGACAGGGAAAAAACAGTAGCTAAGGCTGATGTCAGGGGCAAGTGAGAGAAAGTGGGATGAGGAGTGTAATGGATTATGGGGACACTTGTTTGGTTTGATTTTGCAGGGGGGAGACCTGAGTCTATGACTTATGCAGAAAGGGAAGGGTGTGAGGGAGAAGTTGGCCCAGAGAACATGGGCAACTTCTCTCCTAAGTAACGGAACGGCCTCACTGAATGTCAGCTGTGAGGCCGTGCCAGGAATAAATATGACACAGCCTCTAGCTTCAAGGATCTCACAGTCTCGAGTACTAAGAGACCTGTGTGCCCCTTCCGTGAAGGCAGTAAAGCTGGCATGGGTTAGTGATGAGCAGTCTCTTCTACATAAGGCCCAAATCAGGAAAGATGTATATGATCCCCAATTTTCCTCACAGTTACATTTAAGCATTCTATATTTCTTGTATGGTCAGGCCACCCAAGATGGCTGTTCTCTTGCTCTCTGTACATCCCCTGCTGACCAGTACCTGCTTCACCTATACCCTACTCACCTGACCGACCTTCATAGGTTCTTGCCGGGGCCCCAGCTGGTGATTGTCCTTATCAAAGGGGCAGTGAGGGGTGGGCCTCTGCTGGTTTCCCTACTGATGAGCCAACCTGACTTAATTCCCCCTGTAACTGGTAACCTCCCTTCCCCCTCCCTACGCAGACTGTCACCACGTCCTGCCCGCCGTAGGTCACACAAGGTGGGGGGGTGGGTCACTCCGGGACCTTGCTTCAGTTGCATAAGCTCCCCCCATCCATTAAATCATTGATGTCTGTCGCTGACTCCGGGCTTTTTCTTTGGTCTAGAAGCTGGGCAAGTACAGGCCTTGTAGACCTGATACAGCCCAACATTCTCCATCACATCAAAATGAAGGGTTTTATTTTTTAGGCTAAAATTTCACAAACAACTTCACTAGTAACACCCACTGCAGTGACCTTGGTGACAATGAAACTGTGCACCTCAGTTTGGGACTTGAACCCATGTGGCCGGTACTCGAACCCAGCCAAAACCCACGGTCTTCCAAGTGAGATCACACACCTGTTTTCAGGACTTAATGAAGCTCAGGTTCCTGATGTCTCATCACAGAAAGAATTCAGTGAAAGACAGTGATAGGTAAGAGGTGGATTTATTTAGAGAGAAACACACTCCACAGATGGAGTGTGGGCCGTCTCAGAAGGTGAGAAAGGCATGGGGAGAAACACTCCATAGACAGATATGAGCCATCTCAGAAGGTGAGAAAAATACCAGGGTATGGGGTTGTTGGTTTTTAGAGGGGTGGGTAATTTCATAGGCTAATGAGTGGGAGGAGTATTCCAGCTATTTCGGGAAGGGGTGGGGATTTCCAGGAATTGGGCCACCGCCCACTTTTTGATCCTTATGGTCGGTCTTGGAACTGTCATGCCGCCTGTGGTGTGTCATTTAGCTTGCTGATGTGTTACAGTGAACATATACTGAGGCTCAAGGCCTATTGGAAGTCAACTTGTCCGCCATCTTGGACCCATTTGGTTCTAATCAGTTTGTCTTGTCCTCCCGCTATGTCATTCTTTCAAAGGTCGTGCCCTGCCCCCCTTCCCTCCTGTTTCAACAACACCAAGTCTCTGAAGAAATGTTGAGTGAGGTGACACCACGTGGGGTTGGTGAGGTTATGACATAGAGGCAGGGAAGAGATTTGGCGTCAGGATACAGTCACAGACCAGGAACGACCAAAAACCTCTGGCCCCTCTGGAAAAGGCTACTTTTGGTGGCAACTGGAGCAGTCGGGGGTCTTGTCCTTTTAGTGGGAGAACATGGGGGGTATGGAGTGAAGTGGCAGTGTGCCAGGCCAGAGTGAGGGGGAGGGGATGCTGGTGCAGGTGCAAAAGAGAGACTTCTCCCTCCCTTATCTCCTTGTCAGCCTAAAAACAGTTAAAAGAGAAATCCATATCAGGCCCCACCCAGCCCATCTTCTGAATAAGCTCTGCAGTCCATTCAGTTGCTGTAGAGATTCCCAGAAGGGTTAAAGGTCAATCCTCCAATTCTGTCCGGAAACCAGCCCACCTGGGGGTTTGTGTAACTATTGTCCCATTGTGTCACATTCTTATGCAAATATTCTGAAGCACAGCAATCAAAGAACCAGCCACAGGGAGTAAACAAACTTTAAACACACAATGAAGATGCTCATCCCTCTTCAGGATTTTTTTTTTTTAATTTTTATCGGAGTATAATTGCTTTACAATGTTGTGTTAGTTTCTACTGTACAGCAAAGTGAATCAGCTATACGTATACATATATCCCCTCTTTTTTGGATTTCCTTCCCATTTAGGTCACCACAGAGCACTGAGTAGAGTTCCCTGTGCTATACGGTGGGTTCTCATTAGTTATCTATTTTATACATAGTATCAATAGTGTTTATATGTCAATCCCAATCTCTCAATTCATCCCACCGCCCCTTCCCCCTTGGTATCCATAAATTTGTTCTCTACATCTGTGTCTCTATTTCTGCTTTGTAAATAAGATCGTCTATACCAGTTTTTTCAGATTCCACATATATGCATTAATATACGATATTTGTTTTTCTGACAAGAGTACAGAATCAGGGAGCTCTTTGGAGATTCACCTCCAGCATCTTGGCTTCCTGGGGACTCGACTGCCTCCTAGCCCTGGGCCAACCCTTCTCTGCCAGCTCTCTGGGTCCTTCTTCCTCCCTGAGACAGTCTGAGCCATTTTAAAGCAGCCTGGCTCAAATAAAGGAAGAGCCATTCCTGTTCTTTCCCTCAAGGATGAGTGTTTACACAGGCAGACATGGAGCATTTAGAAGTGGTTCTTTTAACATGTCTCTGGAGAATGATCTTCTACTTCTGTAATGACCTGTCCAATACACCAAAGAAGCCCAGCCACTTATGCACCTTCAACAGTTTTCTGACACCTTAATAATTAAGGCACATGCACCTCACCAAGGTTTTTTTGTTTTGGTTTGGTTTTTTTGTGGTACGCGGGCCTCTCACTGTTGCAGCCTCTCCCATTGTGGAGCATAGGCTCCGGACGTGCAGGCTCAGTGGCCATGGCTCGCTGCGTGTCATGTGGGATCCTCCTGGACCGGGGCACGAACCCACATCCCCCGCATCAGCAGCTGGACTCTCAACCACTGCACCACCAGGAAAGCCCACCAAGGTGGTTTTAAAAAACCTTTCTGTTTCCTTGAAACTTTCCTGCTTAAAGCCACTGTCTCACCCTGTTTAAGCTTCCTCCCCTCAGCCTCCTCCGCAGCCTCCTAAGTGCACCTTCATCTCCAAAAACCAGGCTCCAGTTTGCCAGCATGTAAAAGCCCTGCCAAGCCCTGGCCCTTCCGTGAAGCGTGTCTGAAATTTCAACATTCTCCAAAAGGCACACCTAGCCCTCATGAATGACTTCTTTCTCTTCACTCCTACGGTTATTTTGTAAAATGTCCACACTCACAGTGGCTAATTCAGAAAATATTTATGAAGGCTTACTGCATGCCTGGAGATTTTTACAGTGCACTAACAATTCCAGGATGTATAAAGTGGTCAGTCCTATTCCCACAGAGCTTGAAGATCAGTGAGGGAAAATGACATGTAAACATATTACTGTATGGGAGGTGCTATGTTTGGGATATTCCCCAAGTACCATGAAAATCCATCCCAGCCTTGAGGACCCTAAAAAGGCTTTCTGGAAAGGGAATGGGGAAGGGCATCCCAGGCAGGAAGTAGACAGGCAAAGGCCTAGAGAGGGGTCTTAGCCTAGCTAAGAACAACATTGGGTCAGCTAGGCTGGAGGGCAAGGGGAGGGTGGGATGATGCTGGAGTGGAACTCAGGGTCCAAAGGGTGAAGGATCTTTTCAGCCACGTTCAGGAGTTTGGTCTTGATCCCTCAGGCATGTGGGCCACTTAAGAAAATTCCTCTGTGGTGGGCTGAATGCATTGGTTGGGGTGAGGGGACTGCAAGAATGAAGGTGCATCACATGGGATCTGACACAAATAGGAACCAGACGAGTGTTTCTTCCACGAGGAGACAGCTAGAAGCCTGTGAGGTTACCCAGATAAGAGATGACTGAGGCCTAAGCTCAACAGATGACTGTCTTCAGAGTATTTGTTTCTTCACTTGTGTACGCGTGTGTGTATGTTTCTCCTTCATTGGAATGGAAGCCCTGAGATGGCATTTCTGTCTTGTTTACTGCTTATTATAAGCCCAGGACTTACGGTGGTGCCTTGACCCTAAGAGGCCCTCAATAAATAGGTGAATGAAGGAACGAGAGCAGCTGACAGTTGATTTGACAGGTGACTGGTTGGGGTGGGGGGAGAGGTAGAGGGAGGCAGGACTGCCTGCGGTCCCTGCCCCAATGCCATGACCCCTGAAATGAGGCCCCCTCAGAGTTGGCGACTATTAGTTTCCTATTGCTACTGTAACAAATGACCACATGCTTAGAACAACACACATTTGTTCTCTTCCACTTCTGGAAGTCAAATGTCCAAAATCAATTTGACTGAGCCAACACAAGGTATTAGCAGATCTGGCTCTTTCTAGGGATGTAGGGGAGAATCTAACTTTTCTAATTTCTGGAGGCTGCCTGCATTCCTTGACTCGTGGCTCCCTCCTCAAATCGATCCAACCCCTTGTTTCCATCCTCAGGTCTCTTACTTGCTATTTTGTACTCAAATCCCCTTCTGCCCGCCTCTTATAGAGACACCTGACTATGTTCAGACCCATCTGGATAATGCAGGAGAGTGTCTGCCTTTCAAGGTCTTCTATTTAGTCACATCTGCACAGTCCCTTTTGCCATATAAGGTGACATTCACAGGTTCTGGACATTAGGCCGTGGATATCATTGGGGGCCATTATATCAGCCTATGACAGTGACCAGCACGTGAGGTGGTTACTGGGTGCTTGAGCTGAGCCCCCGTTGAGGTTGGTAGGACTGAACCTCTTCACCTGAGAGTGTTTAGGAGCACAGCCTGGAGCCAGACTGCCCAGATTCAAAGCTCTGCTATTCATTAGCTGTGTGACCTTGGGTAAGTTACTTAACCTCTCTGTGCCTCAGTTTCCTCATCTGTAAAATAGAGAATAGCTGCTACACAAGGTTGCTGGGATGAGTTAATACAAAAAAAAGGCATGCAGGTAGACTAATGCTAGTCACACAGTAAGTCCTCAGGAAGTGTTGGCTACTTGGGATAGACCAAGGGAAAATCTGAGGATGCCCTGATCCCACTTCTCAGCATGAGGTGTGTCAGCAACTCAACCCTGAAGAAGCAAACTACCCTGGGCATCTGAAGCCTCTCTTATGCTGGGGAGATTGAATGACTTGGAGGTGGTGAAGCAGGACATTGCTACTCAGAACTCCTCCATTGAATCTCCCCATTTCAGATAATCTTTCTATAATAAAAGTCAACACAAATGTATGCCACGTGCTAACTTAAGTACTTTTAATATTTTGAATCCATGTAATTCTCACAACAACCATATGTTATAGGAACTGTGATTATGTCCATTTTACAGTTAGGAAAATTGAGGACCAGAGACCAAGATTCACTGCAGGAACAGTCTGGCCAAAAAGCTGCCTTTAGCTCCCTCTACTGTGGGATACTCAGAGCAGCCACTGTGAAGAATCATTTCTCAACGATCGATCCCTACACCTTTAGGTCACTAAATCCCAGGCTGTTTCTGAATAGGCCGAGCCCACACGTGCCCATATTCTCGAGGAACTGAGGGCAGGCCATGTCTGGCTCTTTTCAATAGCCTTAATGGAGGCTGAGCCACGCCTTCAACCAAAGCTCAGATAATCGGTGAATTGCCCCTGGATTAGTTCCCTTTTCTGTGTAACAAATTACCCTAAATCATAGCAAGTCAAAACAACAAAACAAACGTCATTTCAGCTTCTGTGGGTCAGGAACCTGGATCCGGTGTCGTTGGGTCTTTTGGTTCAGGACCTCTCACAAGGAAGCAATGATATTGTCAGGAATATAGTCATCTCAAGTCTTGACTAGGTGAGGATCCACTTCTAAGCTCACTCGTGGCTGTTGTTAGGCTTCTGGTCTTTGCTGACTGTCAGCCAAGTCAATGGTTCCTTGTCATGCAAGTGTTTCCATAGAGCTGCTTACACCATGGCAGCTGGCTTCCCCCAGAGTAAAGGCTGAGAGAGAGGAACGTGAACACCTCCTCAGTACAATATTTAGGAGGAGAGTAGAAAAGAGCAGACAGAAGGAATTAAGGTAGGAGGCGAGGACAACCCAAAGGACTGGTGAGATGGCTTGATCCTCAACATTTTTCTTTGTATAGTTTAGGCAGACTCAATATGAAAAACTATATAACTTTAAAGGAAAAACAGCACAAAGTTCAGGAATCCACCATGTAGCAAGAAATGAACAGATTCTCAATATGAAAAACATGCAAGCATAATTTTTAAATAAATAAAACTGAAGAAGTCTAGGGGCTGCCGTGAAATACAAGACCATTGGAACAGATGGAAATCATCAATGACATTATGCAGCAGGTGGAGAAAGGAAAGTTAACCCCTGGAAAAAATGAGTCAGAGTTTGAAGGCTGTAAGGCTGTGGTATACATTTTAATGGAGAAAAGTTGTACCTTCCTGTTTTGGTGTTAGGGTTCACAATTAAAGATACTCTCGGGAGTCATTTGTGTGTACAGAATTACATTCCATGTACCCTGAGTCCTGTGCACTAGTAGTGGCTTTCAGACACTTTTGAAGTGGACAAAGAGTTAGAAATACATTTTACACAGCAACTGAGGTGCACACACTCACACATGTAACAGGAAAGAGCCAATCAGACTACATGTTGGATCTGTTTCTTTTACTTTAACCTTTGCTTTCTGTGCTTTTGTTCACTAAAAGGATACTGTCTCTACATAATGGCCTGCCTCGGGGAGCCCTGCCCCTCTGCCTGAATGTTAAACCAAAGTGCCTTTGTGCAGGGAAACATCCAGACCCTGTCCACCTGTGGATGGCTGCAAGAAAGAAGAAATTAACACATCCCCTCCCCGAGGCTGGCCATTCCAGGGGATAGTTGCAAAACTTAGTGCCTTTTTACTTTACTTCCTCATCTGCTCCCCCTCTCTGAGCTGTAAAAGAAACTGGCATCCAAACCCCGATAAGATGGTTATTTTGAGACATTAGTCTGCCATCTTCTCGGTCTGCTGGCTTTCCGAATAAAGTTGTATTCCTTGCCCCAGCACCTCGTCTCCGATTTCTTGGCCTGTTGTGTGGCGAGCAGAGTGAGCTTAGACTTGGTGACACACACACAACAGAAGTACAAGTTTTATGAAAACAATATTTACCCTTATTATGTGCTCAGATTTTTATATTCTATTTTAAAATTCTGGTCAAGATCCACTACACAGATTTCATGAACATTTAATAGATTGTAAACATGCAGGTTGAAGAATACTACTCTTGGGAGAATTTTAGCCAGTTTCCTCCTGAATTATAGAGAATGGTCAGGATAAAGCCACAAAGCCCATTTACATTAACTGACTTCCCCATAGGGAAAAGGAAGAAAATCAGGTGTGAAATAAACATTTTATCTTAAAGATTTTTTTTTCATTTTTATTCTTTTTTTATTTTACCATTTTTAATTGAAATGTTACTTTACATTAGCTT
This sequence comes from Phocoena sinus, assembly GCF_008692025.1. Classification (NCBI taxonomy): domain Eukaryota; kingdom Metazoa; phylum Chordata; class Mammalia; order Artiodactyla; family Phocoenidae; genus Phocoena; species Phocoena sinus. Next base: position 77,366,358 of record NC_045767.1, read on the forward strand.
CAGGTGTACAGCAAAGTGATTCAATTATATATACATTATATATATTATATAATGTATATATAATTCAGTCTTTTCCATTATAGTTGTTACAAGACATTGAATATAGTTCCCTGTGCTATATAGTAGGTCCTTGTTGTTTATTTTATACATAATACTGTGTATATGTTAATCACAAACTCCTAATTTACTCCCCCCCCCCCCCCCCCCCGCTATCTCCTCTGATAACCATAAGTTTGTTTTCTACATCTGAGCCTATTTCGGTTTTGTAAATAAGTTCATTTATATTATTTTTTTAGATTCCACATATAAGTGATATGCTATAATATTTGTCTTTGTCTGACTTACTTCACTTAATATGACAATCTCTAGGTACATCCATGTTGCTCCAAATGGAATTATTTCATTCTTTTTCATGACTGAGTAATATCTTTTAATAATGCATAAAGTTGAACCAAGTACTTAAAAATGTTTTTCTATATCTGTGCTTATTTCCCCATTCTAGTTTTTTATTTTGTGTATCATTTTGTTTTCTTTTTTCTTTGGTTAGCAGTTTATTGCTTTTCAAAGAATTCAGTTCTTGGGTTTATTTATTCTATAATTTTTCAGTTCTCTAATATGTTAATATTTGTATTCATCCTTTATTTTTGCTTTCCTTAGGTTTATTCTGTTTTTCTGTTAAATTTGAAAAATTCAATGCCTAATTTATTTTAATTTTTCTTGTGTGAGTTATCTATTGCTAATACATTACCCTAAAACTTGGTTACTTAAAATAACATACATCTATTATCTCACAGTTGCTGTGGGTCAGAAATCCAGGTTTCACCTGCCCTCTGCTCCAGGGTCTATTGTGAGGCTGCAATAAAAGTGTCAGCCAGGGACACAGTCATCTCCAAGTTCAGCTGGGACAGAACCACTTCCAAGCTCACCCAGTGGTTGTTGGTAGGAATCAGTTCCTCTCTGGCTGTTGGTCCAAGGTTTCCCTTAGTTCCTTGACAGGAAGCCTTCTCCATCAGGGTAGGCATGGGAGAAAAGCCAGGGACAGAAACACCAGTAAGATGAAAGTCAGTCCTTTGTAATGAGGAAAGCAAGAATTTGTCACCCCAAAATATTGCCTCTTTGATATAAAAATCATTTTGAGCTCAAGGCAATTGAGAAGAAGCAAATACAGGAAAAGCTCTCTGCCCTTCCCTTATTTTCCTAAAAGCAGGACATAAATTTTCAAAGGTGTCCCTCTCCTCTCTCTACCAGGAAAGATAAAAATTATCAGAGATAGCTTTAGGCTCATATCAGCCTGGAGTTGGCACCAGAGGAATCTACATAACCAACTTTACTAACTAGCCTTTATCTGCCATTGGTTCCTCATATATTTACCTTTCCTTGGAAGTCTAAAACAATTCTCCTTTGTCCTGTCATTTCTCTACAAATTTATTGTTCTTTGTTGAAGATGCTGTGTAAGCCAGATTTCTAAGCCACCTCTTGGAGTTACTCTTTCCCTGAGTCTCTCCCAGGTATATATGAGATATACATGTTAGTAACTTCAGTTTTTCTCTTGTTAATCTGTCTTTTGGTACAGAGGTCCCAGCTAGAATTTAAAAGGGTAGAAGGAAAAGATTTTTTTTCCTCCCCTACAGAAACCTGATGACAAAAGGAAGCTTCAATCCATCTCTGTCACCATGTTCTATTCATTAAAAGGGTATCATTACGTGTAGCCACACTCCAGGGGAAAAGATTACACAAGGGTGTGAATTCCGGGAGGCAGGGACCACTAGGATTCATGTCAGAACTCCCTACTTCACTTATATACAATTGATCCTCAGGCACTTTTGCCTGAGGCTGTACAAGAAGGCTGTACATCATTCACAGACATGCAGAGCAGCAAAAAATTTGAGTCAGCTGATATGTTTGTTCCCAGATGGGGTTGAACAAGGTGAAACTCTGCCTTCTTGTTTTAGCTCTCATACTATAAAGTGTCCCTTCCACAGTCTATTTAGTGCCACATTTTTGTGTTTTTTGGTGGTGATTTCCATATTTATGCCCCCCCCATGTTAAGTACTGAGCTATTGCCTAGTATTCCCAAGTACAAGAAACTTGTGATGAGCTTTAAGGAGAAAACACATGTGATAGATGAGCTCTACTCAGGCATGAGTTATAGTGCTGTTGAACATGAGTTCAATGTTAATTAATCAAAAATGTATACGTTAGGGGACTTCCTAGCGGTCCAGTGGTTAAGACTCCGAGCTTCCACTGCAGGGGGTGCAGGTTCGATCCCTGGTCAGGGAACTAAGATCACTAAGATCCCACATGCTGCACAGCCCCACCCCGGCAAAAAAATTGTATGTTAAAAAAGGTGTCTTTAAACATAAACACCCATAAAACTAATTTATGTACTAATTGTTTGACAGAAATGTTGTGACCAGAGGCTCATAGGAAACTAACCCTGTATTTTCCCTAGAGCAATGGTTCAGTATTCACTAATGCAGCGTTTGTGGCCACTTTATAGAACATAACTACTAAAAATAATGTGAATAGGCTCTATGAGTGTTTGTATTTAAGACTATGATATTCTTCTGAGGTGGGCTTTTTATGCATCTCAGAATTCTGATATGTGGAGTGTGCCTGTTACTAATCTTTTATCAAACCCAGAAAGAATTGCTTTCCAACTAGCTTGAATCCTATATGTTAGTGGTTTTGAAACCTCTGTGCTGGGCTTTGTGATGGCGGGTCTAGAACTCTACAGCTTACATTCATTCTTTGTCAGCTGGCTGCTGTTAGGTTCTGCCAATAGGGAGCACTATAGGGAGACTTGAAGGCAGGAGGAGGAAGCAGGAACTTTGGTCCGCAATGCTCCTTTACCCTGGCAGAAGCAGCAGCTAGTTTCAGCCTCCAGACATTTTTCCAGGCTCCCTGAACCACTGTAGCCCTCAGAGGCCTGAGTCTCAGCTCTGTGGAGCCCTTCCTAGAACATGGCAGATGCTACCTGCAGGCTTTACCTCAGAGTTACTTCAGTGTCCCTTTCCTTTTTTTTGAGACCTTTAAGGTCTGTATAACTAATTTAATTTCCAAGTTAAATTCTCTCTGTTGAGCTACCTACTATGGTTTCAATTTTCTTGGAACTTAATTGATACATAGAGGTTTCTTTAACTTTTTACTTTAAAATAATTTTATACTTACAGAAAAGTTGCAGAATAGTACAGAAAAATTCTGTATACGCTTTATACCCTTTACTCAAATCCATCATTTTGTTTCATTGAGGTGAAACTCAATATAAAAGTAACCATTTTAAAGTGAACAAGTCAGTAGCAATCAGTACAATAAAATGAATCGGTCAACTTTTATCATTTTCCCACGTTTGTTTTATAGTTCACTATCTATCTCTATAAAGCACATATGTAGGATGCATAATTTTGCATAATATTAATTATTTCTCCTGAAACATTCATAAGTTGCATACATCACACTCCTTTACCTCTTACTACAATTACATGTACTTTTTTAGAATATATTTGTATATAACCATTGGTACATTACTTGAATCTATAATCCATATTATAATTTTGCAAAATATCCCAGCAATATCCTTTAAAATATTATTTTTCCCCATTAGTCCAGGACACAGTCCAGGATGACACATTGAATTTAGTTGTTATGTCTCTTTTATTTTATTTATTTATTTATTTATTTTGAAGGTTCACGTCTTTATTTAAGCACACATACAGCTTTTGTAGGGTTGCAAAATTCAGTTTTTGATGCCCGCAATTTTTGCTCCCTTTTTACCATTACTGCTGTTGTGATTTGTAACCCGTTATGTCCATTAATAACTGTGACTTTTTCTTTTTTTTCTTTGATTTTTTTTAACATCTTTATTGGAGTATGATTGCTTTACAAATGGTGTGTTAGTTTCTGCTGTATAACAAAGTGAATCAGCTATGCATACACATATATTCTCATATCTCCTCCCTCTTGCGTCTCCCTCCCACCCTCCCTATCCCACCCCTCTAGGTGGTCACAAAGCACCGAGCTGATCTCCCTGTGCTATGCGGCTGCTTCCCACTAGCTATCTATTTTACGTTTGGTAGTGTATATATGTCCATGCAACTCTCTCACTTCATCCCAGCTTACCCTTCCCCCTCCCCGTGTCCTAAAGTCCATACTGTATGTCTGTGTCCTTATTCCTGTCCTGCCCCTAGGTTCATCAGAACCAGTTTTCTTTTAGATTCCATATATATGTGTTAGCATACGGCATTTGTTTTTCTCTTTCTGACTTACTTCACTCTGTATGACAGACTCTGGGTCCATCCACATCACTGCAGATGACTCAATTTCATTTCCTTTTATGGCTGAGTAATATTCCATTGTATATAGGTGCCACATCTTCTTTATCCATTCATCTGTCAATGGACACTTAGGTTGCTTCCATGTCCTGGCTATTGTAAATAGAGCTTCAGTGAACATTGTGGTACATGACTCTTTTTGAATGATGGTTTTCTCAGCATGCATGCCCAGTAGTGGGATTGCTGAGTTCTATGGTAGTTCTATTTTTAGTTTTTTAAGGAACCTCCATACTGTTCTCCATAGTGGCTATATCAATTTACACACCCATCAACAGTGCAAGAGGGTTCCCTTTTCTCCACACCCTCGCCAGCGTTTATTGTTTGTAGATTTTCTGATGATGTCCATTCTAACTAGTGTGAGGTGATACCTCATTGTAGTTTTGATTTGCATTTCTCTAATGATTAGTGATGTTAAGCATCCTTTCATGTTTTGTTGGCAATCTCTATATCTTCTTTGGAAAAATGTCTATTTAGGTCTTCTGCACATTTTTGGGTTGGGTTGTTTGTTTTTTTGATATTGAGCTGCATGAGCTGCTTGTATATTTTGGAGGTTAATCCTTTGTCAGTTGCTTTGTTTGCAAATATTTTCTCCCATTCTGAGGGTTGTCTTTCTGTCTTGTTTATGGTTTCCTTTGCTGTGAAAAAGCTTTTAAGTTTCATTAGGTCCCATTTGTTTATTTTTGTTTTTATTTCCATCTCTCTAGGAGGTGGGTCAAAAAGGATCTTGCTGTGATTTATGTCATAGAGTGTTCTGCTTATGTTTTCCTCTAAGAGTTTGTTAGTGTCTGGCCTTACATTTAGGTCTTTAATCCATTTTGAGTTTGGTGTTAGGGAGGGTCCTAATTTCATTCTTTTACATGTAGCTGTCCAGTTTTCCCAGCACCACTTATTAAAGAGGCTGTCTTTTCTCCATTGTATACTATTGCCTCCTTTATAAAAGATAACATGACCATTTGTGTGGGGGTTTATCTCTGGGCTTTCTATCCTGTTCCATTGATCTATATTTCTGTTTTTGTACCAGTACCATACTCTCTTGATTACTGTAGCTTTGTAGTATAGTCTGAAGTTTGGGAGCCTGATTCCTCCAGCTCCGTTTTTCGTTCTCAAGATTGCTTTGGCTATTCGGGACCTTTTGTGTTGCCATACAAATTGTGAAATTTTTGTTCTAGTTCTGTGAAAAATGCCATTGGTAGTTAGATAGGGATTGCATTGAATCTGTAGATTGCTTTGGCTAGTATAGTAGGTTTCACAATGTTGGTTCTTCCAATCCGAGAACATGGTATATCTCTTTGTATCATTTTTAACTTATTTCATCAGTGTCTTATAGTTTTCTACCTACAGGTCTTTTGTCTCCTTAGGTATGTTTATTCCTAGGTATTTTATTCTTCTTGTTGCAATGGTAAATGAGAATGTTTCCTTAATTTCTCTTTCAGATTTTTCATCATTAGTGTATAGGAATGCACGAGATTCCTGTGCATTAATTTTGTATCCTGCTACTAAATTTACCAAATTCACTGATTAACTCTAGTAGTTTTCTGGTAACATCTTTAGGATTCTGTATGTATAGTATCATGTCACCTGTAAACAGTGACAGTTTTCCTTCTTTTCTACTTGGATTCCTTTTATTTCTTCTTCTTCTCTAATTGCTGTGGCTACAACTTCCAAAACTATGTTGATTAGTAGTGGTGAGAGTGGGCAACCTTGTCTTGTTCCTGACCTTAGTGGAAATGGTTTCAGTTTTTCACCATTGAGAACAATGTTGGCTGTGGGTTTATCATATATGCCTTTATTACATTGAGGTGAGTTCCCTCTATGCCTACTTTCTGGAAGGATTTTAACATAAATGGGTGTTGGATTTTGTCAAAACCTTTTTCTGCATCTATTGAGATGATCATATGGTTCTGTTCTAGTTCTGGATCTGAACAAATTTCTCCTTCAATTTGTTAATATGGTTTATCATATTGATTGGTTTGTGTATACGGAAGAATCCTTGCATTCCTGGGATAAACCCCACTTGATCATAGTGTATGATCCTTTTAATGTGCTGTTGGATTCTGTTTGCTAGTATTTTGTTGAGGATTTTTTTTTTATTTTCATTTATTTTTGGATGTGTTGGGTCTTCCTTGTTGCGTGCAGGCTTTCTCTAGTTGTGGAGAGCGGGGACTACTTTTCGTTGGGGTGTGCGTGCTTCTCATTGTGGTGGCTTCTCTTGTTGTGGGGCATGGGCTCTAGACACGTGGGCTTCAGTAGCTGTGGCTTGTGGGCTCTAGAGCACAGGGTCAGTAGTTGTGGCACACGGGCTTAGTTGCTCCGTGGCATGTGGGATCTTCCCAGACCAGGGTTCGAACCCATGTCTCCTGCATTGGCAGGCAGATTCTTAACCACTCTGCCACCAGGGAAGCCCTTGTTGAGGATTTTCGCATCTATGTTCATCAGTGATATTGGCCTGTAGTTTTTTTTGTGACATCTTTGTCTTGTTTTGGTATCAGGGTAATGGTGGCCTCATAGAATGAGTTTGAGAGTGTTCCTCCCTCTGCTATATTTTGGAAGAGTTTGAGAAGGATAGGTGTTAGCTCTTTTCTGAATGTTTGATAGAATTTGCCTGTGAAGCCATGTGGTCCTGGGCTTTTGTTTGTTGGAAAATTTTTGATCACAGTTTCAGTTTCAGTGCTTGTGGTTGGCCTGTTTATACTTTCTATTTCTTCCTGGTTCAGTCTCGGAAGATTGTGCTTTTCTAAGAATTTGTCCATTTCTTCCAGGTTGTCCATTATATTGGCATATAGTTGCTTGTAGTCACCTCTCATGATCCTTTGTATTTCTGCAGTGTCAGTTGTTACTTCTTTTTCATTTCTAATTCTACTGATTTGAGTCTTCTCTGTTGTTTTTTTTTTTTTTTTTGATGAGTCTGGCTAATGGTTTATAAATTTTGTTTATCTTGTCAAAGAAAGAGCTTTTAGTTTTATTGATCTTTGCTGTCTTTTCCTTCATTTCTTTTCCCTTTGTTTCTGATCTGATCTTTATGATTTCTTTACTTCTGCTACCTTTGGGGTTTTTTTTGTTCTTCTTTCTCTAATTGCTTTAGGTGTAAGATTAGGTTGCTTATTTGAGATGTTTCTTGTTTCTTGAGGTAGGATTGTATTGCTATAAATTTCCCTCTTAGAACTGCTTTTGCTGCATCCCACAGGTTTTGGGTCGTCGTCTTTTCATTGTCATTTGTTTCTAGGTATTTTTTGATTTCCTCTTTGATTTCTTCAGTGATCTCTTGGCTATTTAGTATTGTTTAGCCTTCGTGAGTTTGTATTTTTTTACAGATTTTTTTCCTGTAAATGATATCTAGTCTCATAGCGTTGTGGTTGGAAAAGATACTTGATAATGATTTCAATTTTCTTAAATTTACCGAGGCTTGATTTGTGACCCAAGATATGATCTATCCTGGAGAATGTTCCATGGGCACTTGAGAAGACAGCGTATTCTGTTGTTTTTGGATGGAATGTCCTATAAATATCAATTAAGTTCATCTTGTTTAATGTATCATTTAAAGCTTGTGTTTCCTTATTTATTTTCATTTTGGATGATCTGTCCATTGGTGGAAGTGGGGTGTTAAAGTCCCCTAATATTATTGTGTTACTGTTGACTTCCCCTTTTATGGCTCTTAGCATTTGCCTTATGTATTGAGGTTCTCCTATGTTGGGTGCATAAATATTTACAATTGTTATATCTTCTTCTTGGATCAATCCCTTGATCGTTATGTAGTGTCCTTCTTTGTCTCTTGTAATAGTCTTTATTTTAAAGTCTGTTTTGTCTGATATGAGAACTGCTACTCTGGCTTTCTTTTGATTTCCATTTGCATGGAATATCTTTTTCCATCCCCTTGCTTTCAGTCTGTATGTGTCTCTAGGTCTGAAGTGGGTCTCTTGTAGACTGAATATATACAGGTCTTGTTTTTGTATCCATTCAGCCAGTCTATGTCTTTGGGTTGGAGCATTTAATCCATTTACATTTAAGGTAGCTATCAATATGTATGTTCCTATTACCATTTCCTTAATTGTTTTGGGTTTGTTATTGTAAGTCTTTTCCTTCTCTTGTGTTTCCTGCCTAGAGAAGTTCCTTTAGCAGTAGTTGTGAAGATGGTTTGGTGGTGCTGAATTCTCTTAGCTTTTGCTTGTCTGTAAAGGTTTTAATTTCTCCACTGAATCTGAATGAGATCTTTGCTGGATAGAGTAATCTTAGTTCTAGGTTTTCCCTTTCATCACTTTAAATATGTCCTGCCACTCCCTTCTGGCTTGCAGATTTTCTGCTGAAAGATCAGCTGTTAACCTTATGGGGATTCCCTTGTATGTTATTTGTTGCTTTTCCCTTGCTGCTTTTAATATTTTTTCTTTGTTTTTAATTTTTGATAGTTTGATTAATATGTGTCTTGGCCTGGTTCTCCTTGGATTTATCCTGTATGGGACTCTCTGCACTTCCTGGACTTGATTGACTATTTCCTTACCCATATTAGGGATGTCTTCAACTATAATCTCTTCAAATATTTTCTCAGTCCCTTTTTTTTCTCTTCTTCTTCTGGGACCCCTATAATTCGAATGCTGATGTGTTTAATGTTGTCCCAGAGGTCTCTGTGATAGTCCTTAATTCCTTTCATTCTTTTTTCTTTATTCAGCTCTGTGGTAGTTATTTCCACTATTTTATCTTCCAGGTCACTTATCCATTCTTCTGCCTCAGTTATTCTGCTATTGATTCCTTCTAGAGAATTTTTAATTTCATTTATTTTGTTGTTCATCATTGTTTGTTTGCTGTTTGACATAGTTCTTCTAGGTCCTTGTTAAACGTTTCTTGTATTTTCTCCATTCTATTTCCAAGATTTTGGATCATCTTTACTGTCATTACTCTGAATTCTTTTTCAGGTAGACTTCCTATTTCCTCTTCATTTGTTTGGTCTGGTGGGTTTTTACCTTGCGCCTTCATCTGCTGTGTATTTCTCTGTCTTCTCATTTTGCTTAACTTACTGTCTTTGGGGTCTCCTTTCGCAGGCTGCAGGTTCATAGTTTCCATTGTTTTTGGTGTCTGCTCCCAGTGGGTAAGGTTAGTTCAGTGGGTTGTGTAGGCTTCCTGGTAGAGGGGACTGGTGCCTGTGTTCTGGTGGATGAGGCTGGATCTTGTCTTTCTGGTGGGCAGGACCATGTCCAGTGGTGTGTTTTGGTGTTTGTGAACTTAAGATTTTAGGCAGCCTCTCTGCTAATGGGTGGGTTGTGTTCCTGTCTTGCTAGTTGTTTGGCATAGGGTGTCCAGCACTGTAGCTCGCTGGTCGTAGAATGGAGCTGGGTCTTATCGTTGAGATGGAGACCTCTGGGAGAGCTTTCGCTGTTTGATATTATGTGGGGCCGGGAGATCTCTGGTGGACCAATGTCCTGAACTCAGCTCTCCCACCTCAGAGGCTCAGGCCTGACACCTGGCCAGAACACCAAGATCCTGTCAGCCATATGACTCAGAAGAAAAGGGAGGAAGAAAAAGAAAGAAAGAAAACAAATAAAATAAAGTTATTAAATTTTTAAAATTATTAACAATTAAAAAGTAATAAAAAAAGAAAGAAAGAAGAGAGCAACCAAACCAAAAAACAAATCCACCAATGATAACAAGCAATAAAACCTATACTAAATACAAAACAAGGCCGCACCGCTGGAGGGACCCAGCCTATCCCAAGTGCGCTGTTAGCCAGGGGTAGCCAGAAGAGACCGGGCAGTGGGGGAGAGCTGCAGAGGGTGGTGGAGCCCGCCCCGCACGCCCAGGAAGGGAAGGGGGAGAGAGGGAGGCAGAGTTAAGCAAAGAGCGCAAGTAAGTGAACTTGGGTCCGACTTGAGCTTGGGTCCGACTTGAGCTTGGCCAGGCCCCCAAGCCAGCGTCACACCCCATCTGAAGAAGACAGGCAGTCACATGGCTTCGCCATTCCTGCCTGCAGGAGCCACCACGGGTGACAGCGGCGGAGAGCTGAGCTCGGGGGACAACTCTGGGGATATGGAATCCCTCCAAAGCCCGGAGACCGAGGCCTCCAAAAGCCTGACAGAGCTGTTTGAGAAGGCTGTCACGCGCTTCCGAGGCCTGGTTCAAGGTGCCAGCAGGGAGCAGCTCTTGTACCTGTATGCCCGGTACAAGCAGGGAAGCATGGAAAGCACTTGGTGATTCAAGCCCCAGCCGAACAATGCAGGAGTATATTGCCGTAGCTAAAAAATTAGATCCAAGTTGGAATCCTCAGCTTCTTGAAATGGAAACTTAAATTACTATGTTCTTTCGGGAATTAAAAATCACTCAAGGACTTCCCTGGTGGCGCAGTGGTTAAGAATCTGCCTGCCAATGCCGGGGACACGGGTTTGAGCCCTCATCTGAAAAGATCCCACATGCCTCAGAGCAACTAAGCCCGTGTGCCACAACTATTGAGCCCAAGCTCTAGAGCCTTTGAGCCGCAACTGATGAAGCCCGCGTGCCACAACTACTGAAGCTCGCACTCCTAGAGCCTGTGCTCTACAACAAGAAAAACCACCGCAATGAGAAGCCCACGCACCGTAATGAGGAGTAGACCCCACTCGCCACAACTAGAGAAAGCCCGCGCGCAGCAACGAAGACCAAACACAGCCAAAAAAAAAAAAACACTCAAGAAGGAACTTACTGAGGATAAATATCCAGATATATTCTTAACTTTTACTGGATCCTGTGGCTTTTCACTTGAAAAAAAGGAGGAATTTGTTCTTGTTTCATCAAACAGGATGTTGATGAATAGAAAGAAAGGGCTCAAAATAAAAATTTCCTTGCCTATGTAAGGCTAATCTTATTTAAGTATAGGCTAAAAACAGACCGACAGACGGTTTATCTCAGGACTGCAATACATGGGGCATAGAAAGATAAATAAAGTAACATTTCCCCAGGGAGTATATTTTAGACCCCCCGACAATAATCAAAAATATCTTAAGTAACTGTCTCTGACCCATGCAGATATGCAGAATAACATCAAGGAGGAATGAATAGGAATTGTTTCTTTCAGTTAACTGAGTAGTTCACTCCTTTACCAATTTAAAGTCCTTATTCACTAAACTTGTCTTGCCTTATCAGTCTCTGCACCTCTTTTTCATGAAATCACCCATTTTATTAAGATAGTTGGTTGAATGGAGGCAAAAGTAATGGAAAAGAGAATGGAATGGAAACAGTTTAGCAATACTAATCTATTCATTTGTGTATTCCCATTCAGGGAAGCATGGAAAGCTTGGTCTCTTGCCAGGTAATGGTCTCTTGCCTCTTCGGCAGGTCCAGGTCAAAAATCATTCAGAGTTATTGGAATTTGGGAATGATGATAGTGGTTGTAGCATAGTTTTTGAATTTTCCCGAATCCTTAACAGAATAACTAGGATAGCATCACCAAAAGCACTTGGGCAATATCTGTAACAAAACCTAGTTGATCAGAGAAACTAGGGACAAACTATCAACAGCTCCAAGATTTGTGTAGCATTGGCATCTCTGTGGGAGGAAGCAGAGGAAACAGTAGGGAGTCTAATTGACCTGAGAATGGCAGAAGCCTAAAATTGTCCACAGGTGAAGAGTACAGGGGGTTCATGGTAAGGTTTTCTAGAGCTGTCAGGAGCTCTAGAGTTCCAAAATTAAGCAGCCAAAATTTCCCTTCCAGTACACAGCCTCACACTGAGAGGAATCTGCAGGACAAGGACAATGAAGACAAAAGGAAAAAGAAACCAGATGAGCGTGGGAGAGGGGACCAGAGCCAAGTGATCTTGAAAGTATCCTAGGGGCCAGATTTTTAATTACTTCATGAAAATAACAGAAAAGGGACTTATATACCTAAAACTATATCCTGATTCACATTTCTATCTTAAAAATTCAAAAACATTAATTTCACATAAAGATGAGCAACAGAAAAAGAATTACGGTTGAAACCTATACAAAGTTACTATAATTCAGAATTGTATCTTTTTTCTTATAATATCCAGAAGCTGTATTAATGGTTAAAATAATGAAAGTGTGCTAATATTTTTATGGGTCTTGGTAGGATTGCAATATTGCTTTCCAAAAGAGTAATACCATTTTACAAGAGCATTAGGGCCATTAACTTAGTATAGTGCCTGTTTCACTACAGTTTTACCAATTTGGATAATTTTGTTACCCTAATGGAATTAGTTTAAAATCTGTTGCTCGTTGTTGTTTTAATTTGCATTTTCTTAAATGATTATGGATGTTGAACTTTTTTCCAAGTAGTGATATAACATTATTGATATTTATGTATGCGCGTGAATAAAATCCTAAACCTCTGTGTCACTTCAAAAAAAAAAAAAAAGGAAAGAAAGAACCCTAGGACAAATGGCAAAAGCAAATCTATAGAGACAAAATCACACAAAGAAGCATACACATACACACTCACAAAAAGAGAAAAAGGAAAAAAAAAATATATATATATATATAAAAAGGAAGAGGGCAACCAAATCAATAAACACAAAGATAATAAGCTCTAAATACTAAACTAAGGTAAACATAAAACCAGAAACAAATCAGATGCAGAAAGCAAACACCAAGTCTGCAGTTACTCTCAAAGTCCACTGCCTCAATTTTGGGATGATTCATTGTCTAGTCAGTTATTCCACAGATGCAGGGTACATCAAGTTGATTGTGGAGATTTGATCCGCTGCTCCTGAGGCTGCTGGGAGAGATTTCCCTTTCTCTTCTTTGTTCACACAGCTCCAGGGGTCCAGCTTTGGATTTGGCCCCGCCTCTGCATGTAGGTCGCCTGAGGACGTCTGTTGCCCACCCAGACAGGCCGGGGTTAAAGTAGCAGCTGATTAGGGGGCTCTGCCTCAGGCCGGGTGGAGGGAAGGGTACGGAATGCGGGGCGAGCCTGCGGCGGCAGAGGCCAGCTTGACGTTGCACCAGCCTGAGGCGCACCGTGTGTCCTCCCAGGGAAGTTGTCCCTGGATCACGGGACCCTGGAAGTGGTGGGATGCACAGGCTCCCGGGAGGGGAGGTGTGGATAGTGACCTGTGCTTGCACACAGGCTTCTTGGTGGCTTCAGCAGCCTTAGCACTTCATGTCGGTCTCTGGTGTCCGCGCTGATAGCCGTAGCTCACACGTGGAGCTCGTTTAGGCGGTGCTCTGAATCCCTTCTCCTTGTGTACCCTGAAACAATGGTCTCTTGCCTCTTAGGCAGGTCTAGACTTTTTCCCAGACTCCCTCCTGGCTAGCTGTGGCACACTAGTCCCCTCAGGCTGTGTTCACGCAGCCAACCCCAGTCTTCTCCCTGGCATCTGATCTCCAAAGCCTGAGCCTCAGCTCCCAGCCCCCACCCGTCCCGGTGGGTGACCAGACAAGCCTCTCGGGCTGGTGAGTCCTGGTCGGCGCCGAGCTTCTGTGTGGGAATCTCTCCGCTTTGTCCTCTGCACCCTGTGCTGCGCTCTCCTCCGTGGCTCCGAAGCTTCTCCCCTGCCCATCCCCCCATCTCCGCCTGCAAAGGGGCTTCCTAGCGTGTGGAAACTTTTCCTCCTTCACAGCTCCCTCCAGGAGGTGCAGGTCCCATCTCTATTCTCTTGTCTCTGTTTTTCCTTTTTTCTTTTGCCCTACCCAGGTATGTGGGGAGTTTCTTGCCTTTTGGGAAGTCTGAGGTCTTCTGCCAGCATACAGTAGGTGTTCTGTAGGATTTATTCCACATGTAGATATATTTTTGATGTACTTGTGGGGAGGAAGGTGATCTCCACATCTTACTCCTCCACCATCTTGAAGGCACCTCTAGTTTCTTTTAATGTGGAACAGTCGTTAGCTTTTCTTTGTCTTTCATAACTTTGAAATTTTTTAAAGAATACAAGTCACTTATTAGAAAATGTTCTTCAGTTTGGGTTGCCTCATGATTAGATTCTGGGCTTACATTCCCACAAGTGATTTGTGTCCTTTTCATGGTGTCACAATATGTCTGTCTGACTCTCATTGGTGATTTTAATCTTGATCATTCAGTCAAGGTGTTGCTTAGTTTCACCACTTGATATTATACTTTTACTCCTTGGCAACAGATCAACAATCCATGCAAAGTCACTTTGAGGCCATGTAAATATCTAGAAATTTTATATTTATGTTCTGTACATTTTTCAGTTTGGTCTTAGATTTCTCTTTGAATCAAAGTTGTTGTAAAGATAGCTTTAAAATGTCCAGGTGTCAGGGTAAAATGTATGACTCCACAATTCTTGCTTATTATTTCCTTAAAGGAAAATATAAATCATATTATTAAGGAAACTGTTGGTTATGCCTATTTTGTTATGTGTTAAAATTCTCAATAGTTTCAATTTTCACAAATTCTTTAAAATTGTTGATATAGGGACTTCCCTGGTGGTGCAGTGGTTACGAATCCGCCTGCCAATGCAGGGGACATGGTTTCAAGCCCTGGTCTGGGAAGATCCCATGTGCCGCGGAGCAACTAAGCCCGTGCACCACAACTACTGAGCCTGTGCTCTAGAGCCTGCAAGTCACAACTACGGAAGCCTGCATGCCTAGGGCCTGTGCTCTGCAACAAGAGAAGCCACCACAATGAGAAGCCCGCGCACTGCAACAAAGAGTAGCCCCAACTTGCCGCAACTAGAGAAAGCCTGTGCGCAGCAACCAAGACCCAATGCAGCCAAAAATAAATAAATAAGTTTAAAATTGTTAATATAGTTGAAAACTCAAAAGATAAAAAGAGCATACACTGAGAAGTCTCCTCACCAGCTACTCAGTTCTCTGAAGTAACCAACATTGTAATTTTCTCTGTGTCCTTCTAGAGATAGTTTCTGCATATAAAGCAAAATCATATATATCCCCACCACCACTACCCCATACAAGTTGACTTTTGTCTACACTTTCCACACTGTTCTGCATTTGGCTTTTTTCATTTAACTATATATCCTGGAGATCATTAATATCAGTACATTATATATTAGCTTCCTTATTCATTCCAATGACTGCTTACGATTCCATTGTATACATATACTGTGATTTATTAAGTTAGTCCTCTATAGACACTTAGGTTCTTTCCATTCTTTTGCCTTTATATAAACTATGGTGCAGAATAACCATGTACATATATCAGTACATGTGCAAGTATGTCTATAATATAAATTCCTGAATATGAAATTTGAGTCAAAAAGTTTGTAGTTTTGTATTATAACTTTGATAAATGTTTCCAGTGTATCCTTCATCAAGATTTCACAGAGACTGTACCAATTTACAGGGAATACATTTTAGCACAGTTGTTTCTTTCTTTTTTCTTTTTTTAATTATTTATTTGCGCCAGGTCTTAGTGTCCTAGCTGAGAGAACTCAACTAAGTGTCTTAGTGTCTTAGTTGCGGCACGTGGGATCTTTGTTGGGGCATGTGGACTCTTAGTTGCGGCATGCTGGATCTAGTTTCCTGACCAGGGATGGAACCCAGGCCCCCTGCTTTGGGAGTGAGTACAGAGTCTTAACCACTGGACCACCAGGGAAGTCCCTAGCACAGCTGTTTCTTTATCTTTTTTTTACTCTACGTAATGGCTGTAAGAAAGGTAATTTGAAAATAGTGTTAACCCAAGTAGATTCAAAAGGTGTGGCTTTTCCAAAAATGATACCTTCAGTATTGCAAAATATAATTCTTAGGGTTCAAAAAACTTACCTTATAGTTGAGGTTGGAATTTTAGTTTAATTCTTATACTTGTAAAGTACAAGTATTTCCTTGTTTCTCTCACTCTGAAGTCTTGCTATTGGCTTAATTTTTAACTTTATGATGCATATTTCCAGGTCTGCTGTAAACAGCTGAGCAAAAACTCAGGAAGGTAACAAATAGTTCATCTGTTTTACAGACATGAACCCTGGCAGAGGGAAAGAGGAAAAAGGGCTCTCAGCTGGATTCTTCTGCAGGCTTTTACTGTCCTTGAGGCATTTTCCCTGCCCAAATATGAAGGAAAATTGTTTTCCAGTCTTAAGTTGAATGCCAAAATTATTCTTGGAATTGCTCCCTTAATCTGTCAGTTTCTCTTTTTCCCATGGAGGTGTGATCAGGGCGGCCAAACCTTCCCAGTCAGAATCTGAGTTAGAACTTGATTGTCCCCACAGACAACTGGTTTGGAAAAACTCCCTGCAAGGTGATTTCAATTAGTGACCAGAAATATCAGAGAGCTGGTACTAGGATCTGAAGTTCTAACCTTACATGTGACTTCAGTCTTTCTACAGAGCTAGTGGCTAACAGAGATACAAAGGAATTAATCACCTCCAGGGATTTCTTAGGAAAGTAAAGACTGAGGAATCAAATTCCAAAGCTCCTTAGTGTTGGTCTCTAGCCCATTTCCCAAGTTCTTCATTTTCATTCTTTTTCCCACTCTGCTCTAGTCAAGAGTGTGGGCTTTGGTGGCGGATGCACCTCAGCTCACATCTAAGCTTTGTCCTTTGCTGGCTTGGGACCACAGGTGAGCTAGTTAGCCTCCCAGAGACAAAGGGTCCTCACCGATAAAACTGGGATCACACTACCTTCCTTGCAGTGTTGATGTGAGGATTAAAGGAAGTCAAGTGTATGGGCACAGTGCCTAGCTCAGTCCTGAAAAATTAGCCTCAGTAAATGTTAGTTTTTCCCTAGTATCACCTTTCTACCCCTCTCACCAATGGATTAAAACTCATTCTTCTGGAGCTCATAGTCTTAACCAGTATTAAATTATTAGAAAAGAAACGTTATTGGGAACTCCACTTTGCTGTACAGTAGAAACTAACACAACATTGTAAAACAACTATATCCTAATAATAAAAAAAAAGAAAGAAAGAAAAGAAAAACGTTATGGTAAGACAATCTGAGTGAAAACCCCAGGCTTTATCTGGGCCTAACTTAGAATTTAGAAATTTTTTAGATATCCATTCTTTTCTAGGTGGTAAGTTTCAAACCCTCAGAAATGCATTTTGCAGTACTGACAGCCACACTGTTAGAAAATCCACACCTTTGGGGGCAACTCTGGCAGGTTTTGTAATCAAGTCAAACTGTAGTTTATATGTAAACATTTCATAATCTTGTAAAGCAATTTAGATACAAATGGAATTTTTACAAAAATCAAATTCAATTTTCTCTTTTCTTTCCTCTCCCCAGAGAATATAGAAGGCAGATCTTAAGAATAGGGAATGGTTTTATCATAGATGGAGACTTTGGAAATTCTCTGAAATAAATGGTTTCCAGATTTTATAAACACAAATATACAGTAGTGAATTATTTTACTCTGAACTCTTTATTTATAGATATCTAACAGGGACCGACTTATTTAACTACAGTGGCAGAGATCGGCTAGTTGTTTACCAAACCCTCTTCCTTCTCCACCTAGATACACACCTGAACTATATTTCCAAACGTCCCTTGCCCTTAGGTATGCCAAGTGGTATGTGGTCAAAAGTGATATGTAGCACCTCCAGGCCTGGCCCATTAAAACTTCCATGTGTTATCCTCTATGCCCTTGAACCCTCCCAGGTGATGGAAAGGGAGATGACTCCCAGGGCAACCTTGAGAACCACATTTTGGAATGTGGAAGGAGCCGCATATGGAAGGAGACTGAGTCCCTGAATCGATACTTGGAGGAAAACTGCCCAACCAGGAACATCTGCATTAGACTATTTTGTGAGTGAGAAATAAGTTCTTTGTGTCAAGCTACTGAGATTTTGGGAGGTTTATCTCTTATAGCAGCTAGTATTACCAATACAGTCTGAAACACAAAATACCATCTCAAAGTCCTCAAATATCTTTATACCAGTCCCTTTTTTATGTAGTGTTGAGCTAGGGACCAACATTAAGGAGCTTTGGAATTTGATTCCTTCCATCTCTCCTTTCCTGCCTCCCTCCCTCCTTCCCATCCCACCCTCCCTTCCTTCCTCCCTTCCCTAGTACTAATTGAGCAACTAGTACATTCCTTCCAGGCACTATTCTAGGCACTGGGGATTTGGGTGAACAAAGCAGATAAACCTTTGCCCTTGAGAAGCTCACATTATAATGGGTGAAACAGGCAATAAATAAGTAAGTAATATGGTTTCAAGTGTTGAAAATTGCTTAGAAGAAAACTAAGAAAGAATTAAAAAAAAAAAAAAACGTGAGCGTGACAAGGAGGATCTTTTAGACAAGGTGGTTAGGAAGGGGCTTTCTGAGGAGGTAGCATTTGACCAGAGACCTAAATAATACAAAGAAACCAGTCATACAAAGATCTAAAAGGACAAAGAACTGAATCATTTCTGTAAAAGCAGTGATCTGTAGGAGAAAAACAAACATAATAATACAAAAGGAAAAACTGAAATGACATAACTTAGTCAAAGATGAGTCAAAGAGAGGTGAAACTCAAACTCCAGATTTATGTATTCCTAACCTAACTTTGCCTTAGGCCAAGAAACTTAGCAGTGTCAGTAAACTCTTTCATTCTTGGCTGACTAGTTCCATATCTCCCAGTCTTCAATATGATGTTTGCCCATGTATTCAGGCAACTCAAAAAATACAGTAATATGTCAGGCTCCATCCTTAGATATTTATAAACACTGGGAACTCCAGCAGGTTATTTAACTTCTCCAGTTCTTAATTCCCTCTTCTTTTAAAATGGAAAGAGTCCTAGTAACTAAGTTACTTCATAGGTTTGTTCTGATGTTAGATGAGGTTGTACACATAAAATGCTAGCACAACATAGGTACTAAAGAAATGTTTTTATTAATTTTAACTTAACCTGCTGCATGTCTATCAAATACTTGAGTCCATATTCTTAAAGCACCGAGATATTTCTGCTTTCTTTAGGGTCATACTCCAATTCAATCCTGATCTGAAGGGAAAGGATAATCTTCCCCAGAGCCTTTGTCAGTGGAGGCAGCCAACAGTTGGCTCTGCAGGAGCCAAATTAAAAAAAAAAAAAAAGACAAATAGCCAGAAGAATACAAAAAAAAAAGTGTCAAACTCAATAAATTTTTACAGAATGGACACACCCGTGTAGCCAACTTGTTGTGAAAAAACAGAACATTGCTAGCATTTCAGAAACCCTCTATGCTCTATGCAGGAACCTTTATCTTAGGGATGCTTATTCACAAGCAGCTGATCTGAGATACCCATCTGGCTGTCTGAGGCAAGATCACCACCAGCCACTGTCTTATACAACCCCATTGGGCACCATTCATATAGAATTGTGAGTTGTAATCTGTAGGTTGGGAAATCAATTTGTGGATCATGGCTGGCATCTTTTAAAATGTTATTGAAGTATAACCTAAAAGCAGAAAAGTGAACACATCAAAAAGTGTCGAATTCCATGAACCCCAATGTTCATTGCAGCACTATTTACAATAGCCAGGTCATGGAAGCAACCTAAATGCCCATTGACAGACGAATGGATAAAGAAGTTGTGGTACGTATATACAATGGAATATTACTCAACCATAAAAAGGAATGAAATTGGGTCATTTGTAGAGATTGGATGGATCTAGAGACTGTCATACAGAGTGAAGTAAGTCAGAAAGAGAAGAACAGATATCATATATTAACATATGTGGAACCTAGAAAAATGGTACAGATGAACTGGTTTGCAGGGCAGAAATAGAGACACAGATGTAGAGAATAAATGTATGGACACCAAGGGTGGAAAGTGGTGGTGGGGGGTTGGTGGTGTGATGAATTGGGAGATTGGGATTGACATGTATACACTGATGTGTATAAAATGGATAACTAGGGCTTCCCTGGTGGCGCAGTGGTTGAGAGTCCGCCTGCCGATGCAGGGGACACGGGTTCATGCCCGAGTCTGGGAGGATCCCTCATGCCGCTTAGTGGCTGGGCCTGTGAGCCATGGCCGCTGAGCCTGCACGTCCGGAGCCTGTGCTCTGCGACGGGAGAGGCCACAACAGTGAGAGGCCCGCGTAATGCAAAAAACAAATGAACAAACAAACAAAACAAATAGTGGATAACTAAGAAGAACCTGCTGTATAAAAAAATAAAATAAAATTCAAAAATTCAAAAAAAAAATCTTATGATAAACCGTAATGGAAAAGAATATGCAAAAGAATATATATATGTGTATAACTGAATCACTGCTCTACAGCAGAAATTAACACATTATAAGTCAACTATACTTCAATAAAAAAAAAAAGACAAATAGCCAGAAGAATACAAAACCAAAAAAGTGTCGAACTCAATAAGTTTTTATAGAATGGACACACCCGTGTAGCCAACTGGACGTGAAAAAACAGAACATTGCTAGTATTTCAGAAACCCCCTTCACATGCTCTGCCAGTCACTGCCTCCCTCCAAAGCTAACCACTGGGCTGATTTCTAGCACTAAACATATGTTTTGTCTTCTTGGAATTTCATATAAATAAAACCTTATGGTATATATTCTCTTTATTTGGCTACTTTTACTCTGCACTGTATTTGTGAAACTCACCCATGTTGTTGTGTGTATCAGTAGTTCTCATTGCCATAGAGTAGTCCATTATAAGAATATACTGCAACTATCTGTTCTACTATTATTGAACATTTGCGTTGTTTTCAGTTTGGGACCATTACAGATAGTGATGTAAAAGAAGGACCATCTTATCATGTTTGCAGATTCTATGAATCAGGAATTTGGAAAGGGCACTCTGAGGTTGGCTTATCTCTGCTCCAGTGAGGTCTGGGGCCTCGGCTGTAAAGGCTCAATGGTTGGGGGTGAGTTGACGGTGGCACCAGCACACATCTGGCACCTGGGCTAAGAGGACTCTAAGACTGAGTACTGTCAACTGGGTCACCTATGTGTGGACTCTCCTCGTAGTTTGGCTTCCACACAGCATGGTGGCCTCAGAGCAGCTGGACTTCTTACACAATGGCTCAGAATTCCAAGCATGACCGTCCCCAGGAACAAGGAGGAAGCTGTGTAGCTTTTTCTAATGTAGGGGAGGAAAAACTGTTTTGCCTTTACCCATCTTAGGTTCATTGGCTGGAACCCTGTAAATTAGGCTAACAAAAAACTGATTAAGAGAGAAAAACAAAAGTTTATTATCACGTGCACAAACACATGAGAACACTCCGTGAAGAGCAACTTAAAGGGCAGTTGGAACTTGGGTTATACAGCGTCTTAACAAAAGAACAATAAATTTTTAGAGAAGTGACAAGGGAAATGAAAAGGACTTCAGGTTTTTAGGACAGCAAATTGTGGGAACGTAAATATAGCGGGGAACTAATGGGAGATAAGGGCTGGACTGATAGGTCTACCATTGTCTCTGGTGATTATTAACTTCTGTTCTTCCTGGTAGAGAGGAGGGAGAGGACATCATTACAAATTTATGTCCTGGGCTTCCCTGGTGACACAGTGGTTAAGAATCAGCCTGCTAATGCAGGGGACACGGGTTCGAGCCCTGGTCCAGGAAGATCCCACATGCCACAGAGCAACTAAGCCTGTGCACCACAACTACTGAGCCTGTGCTCTAGAGCCCGCGAGCCACAGCTACTGAAGCCCGCACACCTAGAGCCCATGCTCTGCAGCAAGAGAAGCCACCGCAATGAGAAGCCCACGCACCACAACTAGAGAAAGCCCGTGCGCAGCAACAAAGACCCAATTCAGCCAAAAATAAATAAATTTATAAAATAGACAAAAACAAAAACAAATTTGTGTCCTATGAAAGTAAAAGGCAGAGAGCTTTTCTTATATTTGCTTTTTTCTCAATTACTTTCAGCTCAAAGAATCCTAATGTCCAGTGGCACATTGTTAGGTGGCATATTCTTCTACCCTCCATTCACTTAACTTTAGAAGTCACATGGTATCACCTACACACCACTCTATTGTTCCAGATGAGTCACAAGCCTCCCTAGGTTCAAAGGGAGGAGGCAGACCCTACCTCTCCTAGGGAAGAGTCTCCAGGTCACATATAGGAACGCATATGCAACAGGAGAGATTTTTACAGCTGTCTTTGGAAAATAAGATCTGCCTCAGCTGCTATGAGCATTCTGGGATATTTTTCGTAACCATATGTACATTTCTGTTGGGTATGTACCTTGTAGCTTAATTGCTGAGTCAAAGTGTATATGTATACTAAGCTTTAGTAGATAATGCTAGTTGTTTTTGGCTT
Source organism: Phocoena sinus (assembly GCF_008692025.1). Classification (NCBI taxonomy): domain Eukaryota; kingdom Metazoa; phylum Chordata; class Mammalia; order Artiodactyla; family Phocoenidae; genus Phocoena; species Phocoena sinus. The sequence goes on from NC_045767.1 coordinate 77,388,760, forward strand.
GTGCCAATTTATACTCCCATAATGTATGAAAATTCCAGTTGCTCCATCTTTGCTAACAATTGGCATTGTTTTTGGTTTTTTTAAATAAATTTATTTACTTATTTTTATTTTTGGCTGCATTGGGTCTTTGTTACTGTGTGCGGGCTTTCTCTAGTTGCGGAGAGCAGGGGCTACTCTTTGTTGTGGCACGCGGGCTTCAGCAGTTGTGGCATGTGGGCTCAGTAGTTGTGTCTCGCGGGCTCTGGAGCGCAGGCTCAGTAGTTGTGGTGCACAGGCTTAGTTGCTCCGCAGCGTGTGGGATCTTCCCGGACCAGGGCTAGAACCCGTGTCCCCTTGGCAGATGGATTCTCAACCACTGCGCCACCAGGGAAGCCCAATTAGCATTGTTTTTCTCAGTTTAGCCATTTGGTTGGGTATACAGTGGTATTTTGCATTGTGGTTTAAATTTGCATTTCTCTGATAACTAGTGAAGTTGAGGTACTTTTCATATGTTTATTGGCTATTTGAATATCTTCTTTTGCGAAATGCCTGTTCAGAGGTCCAATATATTTTTTAATAGAATAGAATAGAAAATATCAGAATATATCACACATAGCAAGAGTAGATATATTTTCCTGAAACATAGTTTTAGTTTCATATATTGTAGTAGATGCTGTAGTGTTCTCCCCAGATTTTTCCATCTGTGATTAAACACACACTCCCCAGTTCCCAGGAATGTTGCCTGCTGCTGACTAACTGCTTAGAATTGCGTCCTTCCCCAGAAATTTCCCTTGGTCTGAGGAAGCTGAGTTACCCAGGGTTAAGGTCCCTCCCCGAGAAAAGCCCACACCCAATGACTGGTCAATTTGGGAGGTAGGTACAGAGGTCCAGCCTTCCTAGATGTATTCTGGCTTGCCTGGGGATTTTGAAACTGAAAGTCCTGTGTCCTGGGAGACCTCCCAATACTGGACAAACTAGAATGGTTGGTCACCCTACTCTTGCCACAATTTGGGACACCACTGACAAGCCAACTTCAGAACTCTGTGTAATCAACTGAAGCTTCACTTAGGTTGCAGGAGCATCACAGTTCAATTTCTCCCTCTGCCCAGTCCTGTGTCCCTTGTTCTTTCACAGGTACTGCTTCTAGAGCACTCCCCAATAAACAAGCTGCATGCAATTCTCGATCCAGAGTCTGCTTCCCAGGGAACCCAAAGTACTATATACATGTAGTGTTTCCTAATGATAAAATGCCTTTTCTTGCTGGCTCAAAAAGGTAATGGAAGCCACTGATAGAGTAGATATTACTGTTTTGCCCACCCAGTACTCCTCTCTTTTTTGACAGCATCCTGCTTCTTTGGGTGAAGTAGTACACCTCTCACTCAAGTCAGGGGTTCTTGTAGGCACATCCAATTTAAGTACCCCCATCCTCTGCCAACTCTCAACCACCATCACAGGAGTGGGTCTGTGACTTAATCCAGGCCGATCAGAATCCCTTCCCAGAATTCTTCTATTCAGCATTAGAGAAAAAGTCCTTTCCTGGGTCAGCCTCCGCACTACAATACTGAACCAGAGGCTGTATAGACCACATAAAGAGAGAAGAGCGGGAGAAACACGGAGAAAGGGATTCCTGTGACATTACAGTTTGGTTCCAAGGCAGCCCTGAGACACATTTGCACCTCTACCCTTCCCTGATTCTCCTCCACTTTGGCTTGTGCCATGTGCAGCCAAAAGCATCCTGATTAGTGCACAGGCTTTTAAGAAGGGCAGATTAGATAATTCATCGGGCAAATAATCAATAGCTGTGCTGCTGCTTCTATCTAATGTTTTTTTTCTGTCTTCTATTTATCTGTCTTCCTTATTTTGTCTTCTTTTCTCTACTTAAATCAAACCCCTCCTTCAAGATTTGTTTGAATGCCCCCTGCCCAATGAAGTCAAACTTTCCTGACACTCCCAATTTACATGAATGCAGCCCACAAACATTATTGAGTTCTTGCTACTCTTCTACCTTAAGCACCGTCGTGCTAGCACTGAGGCCCAAAGACAGAACAGAGCATAGCTCAGGCCTCCAGGTGCTTTAGTATCATAGTGGGGGAAGCTGACTCATAAACAGATAGTTACCATATGAGGTGGCAAGTGCAATGACAGTTATTAGAGAGCCCCTAAGAGGGGAAGTACATGGCAGCTAGCCTCCAGGATGGTCCCCAATGATCCCTGCCTCCTCTTATTCATACTCTGTGTAGTCCTCTCCCACACTGTATCAGGGTTTATCTCTATAACCAATAGAATACCATGGAAGTAATTGTGCATGACTTCCAAGGCTAGGTCAAAAGTTGACAAACGTTTTTGTAAAGGTAGTAAATGTAGTAAATATTTTAAGCTTTACAAGCTATAGGGTTTCTATTGTAACTACTCACCTCTGTCACTTTAGCATGAAAGCAACCAATAAGTAAATGATGACTGTAGCTGTGATCCAATAAAACCTTATTTCCAAAAATGTAGCAGGGTGGCTTTATCCATCACTTGTAGTTTGCCAACTCCTGGTCTAGGTCATAAAACACATTGCAGCTTTTGACTTGCTCTCTTGGATCACTTGCTCTGGGGGAAGTCAACTGCCATGTCATAAGGACATTTGAGTAGGTGAGGAACCAGTGCATCTGCCAACAGCCAGTACCAAGTGGGCCACTCATATGAGTGGGCTATCTTCTAAGTGGATCCTCCAGCTCCATCAAGCCTTCAGATGAGGTTACAGCCCCAGCTGACAATTGACCACAACTTCATGAGAGACCCCAAGCCAGAAGCATCCAGGTAGAGCTCTACCAAATTCCTGAAATTGTCTGAGCTAGTTTGTATTTATTGTTGTTTTAAGGCACCAAGTTTTGACTTCGTGCAGAAATACCAAAGATTTGTCCTCCTACTGACTCCTGAGATAACCGTTAAGAAACAGTAGGCTGGGCTTCCCTGGTGGCGCAGTGGTTAAGCATCTGCCTGCCAATGCAGGGGACATGGGTTCGAGCCCTGGGCTGGGGAGATCCCACATGCTGCCGAGCAAATAAACCTGTGCGCCACAATTACTGAACCTGAGCTCTAGAGCCCGCAAGCCACAACTACTGAGCCGGTGTGCCTAGAGCCCGTGCTCCGCAACAAAGAGAAGCCACTGCAATGAGAAGCCTGCACACCACACAAAGAGTAGCCCCCGCTTGCCGCAACTAGAGAAAGCCTGCGCTCAGCAACGAAGACCCAATGCAGCCAAAAAATAAGAATAAATTTATTAAAAAGAAAAAAAAAAGAAACAGTAGGCTGTTGGCACAACATTGTAAATCAACTATACTTCAAAGAAAAGAAAAGAAAAGGAACAGGCTGGCTGTAGCCTTTAGTTAAGTCTTTTATTTGAATTACAAATACATAAATACACACTCATGGTAAAAGATTCAAATAATACAGAAGTACAGAGACCAAACAAGTAAAGCCTTCTGTATCAACTCCCAACTGTGAATGAAGAATTTCACCTGTCGTAGCAGTAAACAAAGGATGTTGGGGCCATCAAGCCATCAGCCACTTCAGCCATCCCCCGACTGTGGACCCTGAGGGAATTCAGGATGGAGAAAAGCAGGATCCTGGCCCTGGATAGCTAAGGTTCATATCAAAGGAATGATTTCAGTGAGCCCAGACTCTTGCATCCTCCCATACACAGAAAAGCACCATATTCATTAACTTGAGTTGTCAGGTTTTCTTTAATTAACGTAATCTTTTGATGTTCCAACTACCTGGGTTTTTTTGTTTGGTTGGTCGGTTGGTTTTTGTTTTTTTGCAGAAACTCCTATATATCCTGGCTCCTCCCTCACCTCTTCGGAACAGTCCCTCTGAGCTATCTGACAGGCTGTCTCCTGGCCTTAAGTCCTCAGCAAGTTTACCGAATAAAACATAATTCTCAACTTTTTGGTTGCGCATTTTTTTCATTTGACACTACCCTCCTCAGCCCCACATCCACTGCCCTTAGAGGAGGTATTGGCATTTTTGTGTGTAATCTTTCAGCCTGTTTTCTGTAGCATGGCTGCCTAATGGCTTATTCCCTTCTTATTTCCTCAGCACCTTGTGCATTTCTCAAGAGTTTATTTCATTCTATTTTGTCTTAATGATTTGTTGTTTTCTTCAGGGACAGCTTCATGGTTGTGTGACCAGTGCAATCACATGGGGCCCCGCAATTAGAAGAGCATAAGCTTGATTTTATGCTCTGTTGTCACTAATTTGAAATTCTTAAAAATATTGTAACAAGGGGCTGCACATTTTCCTTTCGTATGTGCCTGGTTTTCAGATTTATCTTCCCCAAGATTACAAAGACGGGGGCCCAGGGCAGCAATATTGTCATGGACATCTTTGAATTCCTCACAGCACCTTGAGAATACCCACAGTAAATATTCGTTAATATGAAGGGAAATTTTCTTATCTCTGAAGGGCTTTTTTTTTTTTTGCTTTTTGTTTTGTTTTGTGCAGCCATACACAGATATCTTTAATGATGATCAACAAGCACAGAATAATCCAAAGTTCTTATTATTGTGGTGGAGTCCCATTTTCTCTCTGATTTTTGCATGCTACTCTGAACTTCATTTGTTCCAGGCAAAGAACAAAGAAGAATGCTGTTCTCTGTTTCTCATTTAGAGAGATCTATAAACACATTCTCAAGAAGAAAGAACTTCAGCCCCTTGCAGCCTATAAGTTCCATGTTTCCACAATATCTGTACTCAAAGAAGGATTGTGAGTCAGGCATAATGAAGTTCATGTTTGCAGGCAAGCAGACAGCAGGAACGAGTGAATATGTAATGGAGCTTAGAACTAAGATATTCAAATTTTTTCATCTGTCCATACATCAGTCAGTGATTCTTCTGGTCATTTCACGTGTTGGATGTTCCTTGGATGTCAGTCATTGGGAAAATTTACCATAATTTCCTGAAAAAAAATAAAAGTTAGATTTCAGGTTGTTCTGGTTAACTTTTTAGAATAGCTTATATAAAATCAAATTCTCTACTTTTCCAAATTTATATTTGGAGATCATTCAGGTCTTTCTCTAATCCATGTCCCCTACATGCAAAAATAATATTTTTCTCCAATTTTTATTACTTAAATATTTTATGCTTTTGAGAGTGTATTTTTTTTTGTGGCTGCATTGGGTCTTCATTGCTGCACTTGGGCTTTCTCTAGCTGCGGCGAGCAGGGGCTACTCTTCATTGTGGTGCATGGGCTTTACATTGTGGTGGCTTCTCTTGTTGAGGAGCACAGGTTCTACGTGTGCAGACTTCAGTAGTTGCAGCACGCAGGCTCAGTAGTTGCAGCATGCAGGCCTTAGAGCACGTAGGCTTCAGTAGTTGTGGTGGGGAGGCTCAGTAGTTGTGGCGCACGGGCTTAGTTGCTCCGAGGCATGTGGGATCTTCCTGGACCAGGGATCGAATCTGTGTCCCCCGCATTGGCAGGCAGATTCTTAACCACCATGCCATCAGGCAAGTCCTAAGAGTATATCTTCTATATTATTTTATTTATTTTTTTGGCCACACAGCGTGGCCTGCAGGATCTTAGTTCCATGGCCAGGGATTGAACCCATGGCCCTGCAGTGGAAATGCAGAGTCCTAACCACTGGACGGCAGGGAATTCCCCTATTTTATTTTATTTATTTATTTTATTATTTTATTTTTTTAATACATTTTTTATTGGAGTATAACTGCTTCACAATACCGTGTTAGTTTCTGTTGCACAACAAAGTGAATCAGCCATATGCATACACATGTCTCCATATCCCCTCCCTATCCCACCCCTCTAGGTCATCACAGAGCACCAAGCACCCTGTGCTATGCTGTTTCCCACCAGACAACTATTTTACATTCAGTAATGTATATATGTCGATGCTATTCTCACGTCGCCCTCCCACCCCATGTCTTCAAGTCCATTCTCTATGCCTACGTCTTTATTCCTGTCCTGCAACTAGGTTCATCAGTACCTTTTTTTTTTTTTAGCTTCCATATATATGTGTAGCATACAGTATTTGTTTTTCTCTTTCTGACTTACTTCACTCTGTATGACAGACTCTAGGTCCATCCACCTCACTACAAATAACTCAACTTTGTTTCCTTTTATGGCTGAGTAATATTCCATTGTATATATGTGCCACATCTTCTTTATCCATTCATCTGCCAATGGACATTTAGGTTGCTTCCATGACCTGGCTATTGTAAATAGTGCCGCAATGAACATTGTGGTGCATGTCTCTTTTTGAATTATGGTTTTCTCAGGGTATATGCCCAGTAGTGGGATTGCTGTGTCACATGGTAGTACTATTTTTAGTTTTTTAAGGAACCTCCATACTGTTTTCCATAGTGTTGTATCAATTTACATTCCCACCAACAATGTAGGAGGGTTCGCTTTTCACCACACCCTCTCTAGCATTTATTGCTTCTAGCTTTTTTGATAATGACAATTCTGACCAGTGTGAGGTGATATCTCATTGTAGTTTTTTTGTTTTTAATTAATTAATTTATTTTTTATTTTTATTTTTTTTGCGGTACACGGGCCTCTCACTGTTGTGGCCTCTCCCGTTGCAGAGCACAGGCTCAGCGGCCATGGCTCACAGGCCCAGCCACTCTGCAGCATGTGGGATCTTCTCAGACCGGGGCATGAACCCATGTCCCCTGCATCGGCAGGCAGACTCTCAACCACTGCGCCACCAGGGAAGCCCCTCATTGTAGTTTTGATTTGAATTTCTCTAATAATTAGTGATGTTGAGCATCTTTTCATGTGCCTCTTGGCCATGTGTATGTCTTCCTTTCTGAAATGTCTATTTAGGTCTTCCACCCATTTTTTAACTGGATTGTTTGTTTTTTTGATATTGAGCTCCATTAGCTGTTTGTATATTTTGGAAATTAATCCTTTGTCTGTTGTTTCATTTGCAAATATTTTCTCCCATTCTGAAGGTTGTCTTTTTGTCTTGTTTATGGTTTCCATTGCTGTGCAAAAGCTTTTAAGTTTAATTAAGTCCCATTTGTTTATTTTTGTTTTTATTTCCAGTTACTCAAGGTCAAAAAAGATCTTGCTGTGGTTTATGTCAAAGAGTGTTTTTCCTATAAAAGTTTTATAGTGCTTCATCTTACATTTAAGTCTTTAATCCATTTGGAGTTTATTTTTGTGTATGGTGTTGGGGAGTGTTCTAATTTCCTTCTTTTACATGTAGCTGTCCAGTTTTCCCAGAACCACTTATGGAAGAGGGTGTCTTTTCTCCATTGTATGTTCCCGCCTCCTTTGTCATAAATTAGGTGCCCATATATGTGTGGTTTATCTCTGGGCATTCTAACCCATACCATTGATCTACATTTCTGTTTTTGTGCCAGTACCATACTGTCTTGATTACTGTAGCTTTGTGGTATAGTTTGAAGTCGGGAAGCCTGATTCCTCCATCTCCGTTTTTCTTTCTCAAGATTGCTTTGGCTATTCGGGGTCTTTTGTGTTTCCATACGAATTGTAAGATTTTTTTCTTCTAATTCTGTGAAGATTGGCATTGGTAGTTTGATAGGCCTTGCACTGAATCTGTAGGTTGCTTTGGGTAGTATAGTCATTTTCACAATATTGATTCCTCCAGTCCAAGAACATGGTATATTTCTCCATCTGTTTATGTCACCTTTGATTTCTTTCATCAGTGTTTTATAGTTTTCTGGGTAAAAGTCTTTCACCTCCTTAGGCAGGTTTATTCCTGGGTATTTTATTCTTTGTGTTGCAGTGGTAAATGAGAGTGTTTCCTTAATTTCTGTTTCTGAATTTTCATTGTTAGTGTATAGGAATGCCAGAGATTTCTGTGCATTAATTTTGTATCCTGCAACCTTACCAAATTCATTGATTAGTTCTAGTAGTTTTCTGATGGCATCTTTAGGATTTTCTATGTACAGTATCATGTCATTGGCAAATAGTGACAGTTTTACTTCTTTCCCAATTTCTATTCCTTTTATTTCTTTTTCTTCTCTGACTGCTGTGGCTAGGACTTCCCAAACTATGCTGAATAAGAGTGGCGAGAGTGGACATACTTGTCTTGTTCCTGATCCTAGTGTAAATGCTTTCACTTTTTCACCACTGAGTGTGATGCTTGCTGTGGGTTTGTCATATATGGCCTTTATTATGTTGAGGTAGCTTCCCTCTGTGCCCATTTTCTGGAGAGTTTTTCTCATAAATCGGTGTTGAATTTTGTCAAAAGCTTTTTCTGCATCTATTGAGATGATCACATGGTTTTTATTCCTTAATTTGTTAATGTGGTGTATCACATTGATTCATTTGCATATATTGAAGAATCCTTGCATCCCTGAGATAAATCCCACTTGATCATGGTGTATGATCCTTTTAATGTGCTGTTGGATTCTGTTTGCTAGTATTTTGTTGAGGATTTTTACATCTGTGTTCATCAGTGATATTGGTCTATAATTTTCTTTTTTTGTGATATCATTTTCTGGTTTTGGTATCAGGGTGTTGGTGGCCTCGTAGAATGAATTTGAGATTGTTTCTCCCTCAGCAATTTTTTGGAAGAGTTTGAGAAGGATTGGTGTTAGCTCTTCTCTAAATGTTTGATAGAATTCGCCTGTGAAGCCATCTGGTCCTGGACTTTTGTTTGTTGGAAAATTTTTAATTATGGTTTCAATTTCAGTGCTTTCGGTTGGTCTGTTTATATTTTCTAATTCTTCCTGGTTCAGTCTTGGAAAATTGTACCTTTCCAAGAATTTGTCTGTTTCTTTGTGGTGGTCCATTTTATTGGCATATAGTTGTTTGTAATAGTCTCTTATAATCCTTTGTATTTCGGCAGTGTCAGTTGTGATTTCTCCTTTTTAATTTCTAATTTTATTGATTTGAGTCCTCTTCGTTTTTTTCTTGATGAGTCTGGCTAAGGGTCTATCAATTTTGTTTATCTTCTCAAATAACTAGTTTTAGTTTTATTGATCTTTGCTGTTCTTTTCTATTTCATTTATTTCTGCTCTGATCTTTATGATTTCTTTCCTTCTACTTGACTTTGGGTTTTCTTTGTTCTTCTTTTTCTCCTTGTTTTAAGTGTAGCGTTAGATTGTTTATTTGAGATTTTTCTTGTTTCTTGAAGTGAGATTGAATTCCTATAAACTTCCCTCTTAGAACTGCTTTTGCCTCATCCCATAGGTTTTGGATCGTCTGTGTTTTCATTGTCATTTGTTTCTATGTATTTTTTAATTTCTTCTTTGATATCTTCAGTGAACTCTTGGTTATTTAGTAGTGCACTCTTTAGCCTCCATGTATTTGTGATTTTTACAGTTTTTTTTTTCTGTAATTGATTTCCAATGTCATAGCTTTGTGGTCAGAAAAATGCTTGATATGATTTCAATTTTCTTAAATTTTCCAAGGCTTGATTTGTGACCCAAGATGTGATCTATCCTGAAGAATGTTCCATGTGCACTTGAGAAGAAAGTGTATTCTGCCACTTTTGGGTGGGATGTTCTATAAATATCAATTAGATCTATCTGCTCTATTGTGTAATTTAAAGTTTGTGTTTCTTTATTTTCTGTTTGGATGATCTGTCCATTGGTGTAAGTGGGGTCTTAAAGTCCCCTGCTATTATTGTGTTACTGTCGATTTTTCCTTTCATGGTTGTTAACATTTGCCTTATGTATTGAGGTGCTCCTGTGTTGGGTGCATAAACATTTATAATTGTTATATCTTCTTCTTGGATTGATCCTTTGATCATTATGTAGTGTCCCTCCTTATCTCTTGTAACAGTCTTTATTTTAAAGTTTATTTTATCTGATACGAGTATTGCTACTCCAGCTTTCTTTTGCTTTCCCTTTGCATGGAATATCTTTTTCCATCCCTTCAGTCTATATGTGTCCCTAGGTCTGAAGTGGGTCTCTTGTAGACAGCATATATATGGGTCTTGTTTTTGTATCCATTCAGCCAGTCTGTGTCTTTTGGTTGGGGTATTTAATCCATTTACATTCAAGGTTATTATCGATATGTATGTTCCTATTACCATTTTCTTTTTTTTTTTAAACAAATTTATTTATTTATTTATTTTTGGTGGTGTTTGGTCTTCGTTTTTGAGTCTTCATTGCTGCGCATGGGCTTTCTCTAGTTGTGGTGAGTGGGGATTTCTCTTCGTTGTGGTGCACGGGCTTCTCATTGCTGTAGCTTCTCTTGTTTCGGAGCTCAGGCTCCAGGCATGTGGGCTTCAGTAGTTGTGGCACATGGGCTCAGTAGTTGTGGCTCACAGGCTTAGTTGCTCTGTGCCATGTGGGATTTTCCCAGACCAGGGCTTGAACCTGTCTCCCATGCATTGGCAGGCAGATTCTTAACCACTGTGCCACCAGGGATGTCCCCATTTTCTTAATTGTTTTGGGTTTGTTTTTGTGTGTCTTTTTCTTCTCTTGTATTTCCCACTTAGAGAAGTTTCTTTAGCATTTGTTGTAAAGCTTGTTTGGTGGTGCTGCATTCTCTTTGCTTCTTTTTGTCTGAAAAGCTTTTGACTTCTCCACCGAATCTGAATGAAATCCTTGCTGGTTAGAGTAATCTTGGTTGCAGGTTTTTCTCTTTCATCACTTTAAGTATATCCTGCCACTCCCTTCTGGCCTGCAGAGTTTCCACTGACAAATCAGCTGATAACCTTATCGAGATTCCTTTGTATGTTATTTTTTGTTTTTCCCTTGCAGCTTTTAATATTTTTTCTTTGAATGTAATTTTTGTTAGTTTGATTAATATGTGTCTTGGTGTGTTTTTCCTAGGGTTTATCCTATTTGGGACTCTCTGTGCTTCCTGGACTTGGGTGACTATTTCCATTCCCATGTTAGGGAAGTTTTCCCCTGTAATCTCTTTGAATATTTTCTCAGACCCTTTATTTTTCTCTTCTTCTTCTGGGACCCCTATAATTCGAATGTTGGTATGTTTATTGTTGTCCCAGAGGTCTCTGAGGTCGTCTTCAATTCTTTTCATTCTCTATTCTTTTTTCCGCTCCTCGGCAATTATTTCCACCATTTTGTCCTCCAGCTCACTTATTCGTTCTTCTGCCTCAGTTATTCTGTTATTGATTCCTTCTAGTGTATTTTTCGTTTTGTTTATTGTGTTGTTCATCTCTGTTTGTTTGTACTTTAGTTCTTCTAGATCTTTGTTAAACATTTCTTGTATTTTCTCAATCCGTGCTTCCATTCTATTTCCAAGATTCTGGATCATCCTTACTCTGAATTCTTTTTCAGGTAGTTTGCCTATTTCCTCTTCATTTATTTAGTTTTGTAGGTTTTTACCTTGCTCCTTCATCTGTGATCTATTTTTTTGCTGTCTCATTTTTTGTTTTTTTATGAGTGGGATTGTGTTCCTGTCTTACTGGTTGTTTGGCCTGAGGCTTCCAACACTGGAGTTTTAGGCTGTTGGGTAGAGCTGGGTCTTGGTTCTGAGATCAGGAAATCTGTGAGACCTCACTCCAATGAATATTTTCTGGGGTCTGAGGTTCTCTGTTAGTCCAGTGGTTTGGACTCAGAGCTCCCATTGCAGAAGTTTCCACCCAACCCCGGGCTCACAAATCAAGATCCCGCAGGCCGCAGAGGGTGGCAAAAAAACAAACAAACAAAAACAATAACAAAGTAAAAAATAAAATTATACTAGGAAACTAACAGATATGTTAGAAAGAATGTAAAAATAAAAATGAATCAACAAATGGAAGGTACATCAGTACCAGAATAGTAAAAAAGAGGAGGAGGGAAAGGAAAAACAAAACGGGGGGGACTTGGCTGTGGAGAGCGGGGCCTAAGCATGGGCAAGGTTTGGACGGTGGGCAGGGCCAGTGCTCAGGACCCACAGGGCTGGAAAAGGCTCTGGGGCTCTGCGGGGTGGGGCTTAGGCTCAAGGATCAGACGGGGCCCAGGCGTGCCTCCACCCCAGGTCTCAGAGGGCAGGGGACCTCACCTGGTAGCCCAGCAGGTTTCCTGGGCTCGAGTGGGTGGGACAAACTCCCTCCTCTCCTCTCCTGCTCCTCTGGCCTGGGGTCTGGGAGGGCCCCTCCCACTTCCCTCTCCGGATCTCCCCAGCCTCCCTCCTATGCCTCCAGGACCAATGTTGGGGGGGAAGGGGAAGGGGGAGCCTTGGAGGGCAGGGTACTGGCCTGGGAACTCAGCAGGCTCCCCACGCCCAGGTGGGCGGGGCAATCGCCCTCCGCTCCTCTCCTGCTCCTCCCTGAGGGCCCCTCCCACCTGCCTCACCTGATCTCCCCCGGCCTCCCTCCTACGCCCCCAAGGACCCACGCAGTCTGGAGGGGGCTTGGAGGGCAGGGGATCGGCCTGGGAGCTCTGTAGGCTCCCTGGGCCCCTAGAGGGTGGGGCAATTGCCCTCCGCTTCTCCCCGAGGGTCCCTCGAGCCTGCCTCTCCTGATCTCCCCAGCCTCCCTCTTATGCTCGCAGGGCCGACACAGCCTGGATGGGGCTTTGGATGGGGGGTACCGGCTTGGGAGCTCAGCAGGCTCCCCAGCCCGAGTGAGCCAGGTGATCGCCTGCCGCTCCTTTCCTGCTCTTCCCGGAGAGTCCCTCCCACCTGCCTCTCCTGATCCCCTCCACCTCAGGGGCGCCAATCCTGTCTGGCCTCCACTTCTCCTCCCCGCTCTGTCTCCTTACATCCTACCGGTTCACTCTGGGGTTCCTCCCATCTTCTTGGGGGTCAGAGTCCCACACTAGCGTCCGGCAGGCGCCCTAGTTGTGGGGAGAGCTAACTCTGCATCTCTGCACACCGCTATCTTGACTCCTCCTTTATTTTTTTAATTTATTATTATTTTTTTGGCTGCGTTGGGTTTTTGTTGCTGTGCACGGGTTTTCTCTAGTTGCGGCAGAGTGGGGGTTACACTTACTTGTGGTGCACGGGCTTCTTGTTGCAGTGGCTGCTCTTGTTGAAGAGGACAGGCTCTAGGTGCGGGCTTCAGTAGTTGTGGCTCATGGGCTCTAGCGCATAGGCTCAGTAGTTGTGGTGCAGGGGCTTAGTTGCTCCACGGCATGTGGTATCTTCCCAGACCAGGGATCAAACCTGTGTCCCCTGCATTGGCAGGTGGATTCTTAACCACTGTGCCACCAGGGAAGCCCCTCCCCTATGTTATTTATTTTTATTTATATTTATTTATATTTTTTTGCGGTACGTGGGCCTCTCACCGCTGTGGCCTCTCCCGTTGCGGAGCATAGGCTCCGGATACGCAGGCTCAGCGGCCATGGCTCACGGGTCCAGCCGCTCCGCAGCATGCGGGGTCCTCCCGGACCAGGGCACGAACCCGTGTCCCCTGCATCGGCAGGTGGACTCTCAACCACTGCACCACCAGGGAAGCCCCCCTATGTTATTTTAAAATGGAGCAATCCACAAGTTCAGAAAAGTAAAATAATAAAAATTTAAATAAAGTAGTTATATCTTAACTTTTTTAAAATTAATTTTTATTAATTTTTATTGGAGTATAGTTGCTTTACAGTGTTCTGTATACCTTAACATTTAAAGTGAATTTTTTGTTATTCATTCAATCATTAATTTAACAAATATCTATGAAGTTCCTACTATTTGCCAGGCAGTGTTTCAGACCTGAGGAGCAGCCGACAAGTTCTCTGCTTGCATTATGGTGAGAGAACAAGACAGTCAAGAGAAATAGGGAGAGGATGGATAAGCAACATAATAGAATGTTTCATTTTAGCTAGTGATATGTAGTATGAAGAAAAAATTCAATTTTGGATATTTTTTGATTTGAAAAGATCTTTAGAGTATAGTTGACCCTTGAACAACACAGGTTTAAACAACACGTGTCCACGTATGTGTGGATTTTTCAGTGAACATGTACTACAGTACTGTCCAATTTGTGGTTAGTTGAATCTATGGATATGGAACCATAGATACAGAGAGCTGCCTTTAAGTTATGCACGGATTTTGACTGCACAGAGGGTCAGTATCACTAACCTGAGAATTGTTCAAGGGTCAACTGTATACTGTTAAATGAAAAATGGGAGTTGCAAAATAATGAGGTATAGGGATCTCAGTTTTAGGCATATGTAGGTGTCCTACCAGAAGAAGTTGAGAAGTATATACACTAATATATAAGTATATAAGATACTGAAAAAAAAAAAAGAAAGACCGTTTGAATTAGGGATCTATTTTCCAATATTAGGAACAAAGAAAATAGGAGGAGCTGAGTTCTCTGGGACCTTCAAAACATCTATCAGATTTTATGGCCACCTAGGGAGAAATTTTTCCTAATGGTCTGGAGTCATACTGACAAAAATAATTGACAGGGTGATAATTAATTTAAGATCTCTTGTTTGCATTAATGTGTTCCCCTGTCCACTTCTAGGGTCAATTTTTTTTTTTTTTTAGCAGTGCTGTGCAACTTGTGGGATCTTAGTTCTCCCACCAGGGATTGAACCCGTGCCCCTGCAGTGGAAGCACAGAGCCCTAGCCACTGGACCAGCAGGGAGTTCCCTATGGTCAAATTTTCATATTACCTGAAGAAATGCTTTGCAGGTAGTAGGTGCTTCATAGCTATTTGCTGCAAATTGGCAGGAAGGAATGTATGAACTTACTATGGAATGAAAAACAGATGTCACTATTTTGGAAATGTAATCAAACAGCTTTTGAGGTACCACGAAGGAGCATATTTGCAAATCAGGAAATACTCAACCCCAGGAAGCATGTGCTAGTATGCTTTTGGTCAAAACATCTTCATAGAAAGCCCTGGGTCACATTTTTACTTTGGTGACTATTAAAATTTTTAATCTGTCCAGGGAATTTATTTCCAAAATGACATTCTGAGTGACCGCTTCCATTCACAGCAAGCTGGGTTTCGTGATAATTGCCTTTGATGTCTGTTCTATGGCCTTCCTCCTTCTCCTAAACCGTGTAGCTGTCAATTACGGTGGGATGCTGCACATAACAATGGAGACTATTGCCTCAGTAAAGGCGGTATCCATGGTGCCAGAGGCTGCAGGCACTGCTGAAGGCTATAATGAGAGCAAAGGGAACTTCCAAGGGTTTGCTTACACTGAAATATATGATTTTCCTTTCTAAAACCTATGCCCATCGTCACATGGTTTTGGGTAGCAGTTTCATCTCAACTCTTCACAAGCTGTGGGCAAAGTGATTCTTAATATTGCAAGGCTGCATCTGGAGAATTCAGAGGGTAGGTAGAGAAAAAAGATCATCCATAGGGTGTTAACAGTGCCCCAGGGGCTGTTTTTCATAAACCATTTCCGCCTTCCACAACCAGCATCTTTCTTGAAGGATTAAGATGTTTTACCACTGCCAGAGAAAGGAACTAACATTTACTGAGTAATGATTATGGGCTGTTGGCTGTATGGATCAGTTTTAATTCTACCTTATTTAAGAGGTATTATCAATCCACTTTACAAATGAGAAAAATGAGGCTCCTTTAGGGTATATACTCAGACTTCTTGACTCTAAAAATCATGTTCATTCTACTTACAAGGAGCTTTGAGAGAGTAGGGGATGGGAGTCAAGACTACTGGGTTGTTTGGGGCAGTATGCTCAGTAAATGACACCAGGACAGTGCTTCACAAGGATGAGCATAAAGTAGTCTAAGCCAACATATTAGTTTAATTATATTGGAATAAAACACTCACCTTGAATGCATCCTGATTTGGGGGAAATAACTGAAATTTTAAGACAATTGAAAGTGCCTCTATGAATTTTTAAACAGTTTAATAGATGTCCTGATCCTCAGCCCATCACACCTCTACAATTAGTCAAGGATCAAGGACTCCTTTTTCAGATCCTAATGCTCCAGGTTTCCACTCTTGGCCATTTCCCAGTAAGATAAAGGAAGATGCCAGCCATACTGGGATAAAGTTGTACTTTGGGCTCCCGCTGACTTCCATAATTCATCACTTTTCAAATATGCCCGTGTTAGTGTAAGCTATGCTCATCATGAACTTCTCAATGTCTTTCTGAATCTACCACTAACATTATTTAAAATTGACAAAATGTTTCCTAGACATGAAATTAAAATGTACTCATGGGTTTCCCTGGTGGCACAGTGGTTAAGAATGCACCTGCCAATGCAGGGGACACGGGTTCGAGCCCTGGTCCGGGACAGCTAAGCCCGTGCACCACAGCTACAGAGTTTGCACTCTAGAGTTGTGATCCGCAACTACTGAGCCCCTGTGCCACAATTACTGAAGCCTGCGCGCCTAGAGCCTGTGCTCTGCAACAAGAGAAGCCACCAAAATGAGAAGCCCTCGCACTGCAATGAAGGGTAGCCCCTGATTGCTGCAAATAGAGCACAGCAACAGAAGACCCAATTTAGCCAATAAATAAAATCTATAAAAAAAGAAAAAAAATGTACTTGCAAACCTGACAAATAGAGTTGCAGGTAGAAGTAGATACAAAGAATTCCTTGAAACCCAGAACTTCATAGAAAGGAAATTTAAAAGTTATCAAACTCTTGGGACTTCCCTGGCGGTCCAGTGGTTAAGACTCCCGCATTTCCACTGCAGGGGGCGTGGGTTCAATCCCTGGTCGGGGAACTAAGATCCCCATACTGCACGGCCAAAAAACCAAAACCAAACAAACAAAATTATCAAACTCTTGATTGTGTGGAATAGGACAAGAACAAATTGTCATAGAGAATGCTAGGTTGTCTACAAGCAGTGAAAGATGAGTTCTTTAGAAATAGAAAAAGGTTTTAATTGATTG
Organism: Phocoena sinus; assembly: GCF_008692025.1. Lineage (NCBI taxonomy): Eukaryota > Metazoa > Chordata > Mammalia > Artiodactyla > Phocoenidae > Phocoena > Phocoena sinus. Next base: position 77,405,431 of record NC_045767.1, read on the forward strand.
ATTCTGGAAGGAAAAAAAGAAGATATGTCAAGAGAAGCCATTTCAAATCTTCTACTTGAATCGTGTTCTTGGAGATGACTTTTTCCCAGGGCTGAGTCTAAAATAAAGAATGTGTCTTTTCCATTGTCATTATTTAAGTCCTACTTATCAATATGAAAGTCCAGCTCTCTGAAAAAAGTTGAATACTTTAAAAGGAGCTTCAGCTATTTAGCAAGTCAGTGGTATGAGTATATCACATGTCACAAATTCTGTTTTGAGCTTAAAATCTGATTTTGAAAAAATCTGATTTTGGAAAACATTTCAATGGTAGATTTAGTTTTAATTTGCCCTACTTTAAGAGATTTTGCACAGAAAAATTCTCCTGAAGTTGTCCTAAGTTCCTTTTACCTCTTTTATAACAGTTTCTCTTAAATTTTAATGTGCATGGACAGCTTGTCAAAATGCAATTTCTGATTCAGTAGGTGTGGGTTGAGTTTCAGATTTCGCATTTTTAACAAGCTCTCAGGTGATAACAGTGTTGCTGGCCCATGAAATACATTCTGTGTGAGACTTTAGATCACAGAATTCTTAAAACTTGGTGGAACCAGTTCTCAAAAGCAGGGACTAAATGGAAGACTTTTCATAAAGGGACATTTAAGAATGAAGAGAATATGAATAGAAACTATCTTAAACCAGGACTCAGTGAGGGCTTTACTATGGAGAAACAATGATAGGTTTTAAACAAGGAGGAACTTGGTTAGATTGGTTTACTATCACTCCTTTCTTGCTAAGTAGGAGTCTATGTTAACAACACACAAGCCCCCACTGGGGAAAGTAGCCAGAAAACTGCAAAAAGGCCCTAGCAAAGTTTTTCTTTCTCCCTCCCTCATGGCAGTTATATGCAAGTTGAGAAATTTCATCAAGCATAGGATAATAAACTTTGTTCAAGATACATATGATCTCAAAGTTACAAACTCCCAGGGCTTTACAGTTTTGTAAAATACAAGAAAAATTATTTAAGGAAGCTTTCTGGATGCCATAACAAACTGCAACATCTTTTCTCTGATTCTTTTTAAGCCTTGATATCTTTGCAGTATATTCTCATAGGGTCATCATGAGACAAAACCATATCGTCCTTGGGAATTCCCTGGTTGTCCAGTGGTTAGGACTCTGTGCTTCCACTTCAGGGGTCACAGGTTTGATCCCAGTTCAGAAAACTAAGATCCTGCAAGCCCAACGTCTGCTTTCATCATGACACTTAATACCTTGTGTTTATAAATCTCTTTATATAAATCTCCTTACTTAAACTGTCTCCTTGGAAAAATAATAATAAAGGTAACCTTTATTCATCACTTACTATGTGAAGGCATATTCTAAATACTTTTTATCATTACAACAGGCTAATGAAGTAGATGCTGTTATCCACGCCCACTTATAGATGAAGAAACTGAGACAGAGTTGTAGTAATTGCCAAAGTCATTGAGCTAGTTAGTGAAAGGGCTGAGATTTGAGCCCAGGCAGTCAGGGTCTAGAACCCACATTCCACTTCAGTAGAAGCTTCCTCAAGTATTGCTCTCAAGAATTCTATAACATGGCACAGTGTGGTGTGTACCAGGCATCTAATCTTGTTGGATTTCACTTTGGAGAGAGCATCAGGATCCTGCTAGGAACGTAATTAATGTTTGTAGAGTCTAAATCTCTTCCAGAAGTCTCAGGTACATCTGTAGTATAAGTTTTCTACTTGTACTGTCTCCACATCTTCAGCTTCCATTTACCCTTTAACCCATTCAAATCCAGCCAGGCATCTGTCCTCATCATTCCACACTAAGCGACCTTTTTAAAGTCCTGGCTGTCTTCCGTGTTGCCATATTTAATACATGCATTCTACTCCTTATCTGACACAGCCTCTCAGCAGCATTTGACCCAGCCCTCTATTTTCTCTGACACTAGACTGTTTTGTTCTCTGATGTCTCTGTTCCCTCTCCAGTCTCCTTTGCTACCTCTTCATCCTCTGTGGGTCTCTAAATATTGGAGTTCCAATTTGATATTGTATCACATCAACTACTCTGTGTCAGTCTTTATTCCTTCTCTCATTCTTTTCCCCACTCCTTCATCCCTCTCTGTTTATCCTCATGACTGTAAATACCTTATTTAAAAAAAAATATTAGTTTTATTTATTTATTTTTGGCTGCGTTGGGTCTTTGTTGCTGTGCACAGGCTTTCTCTAGTTGCGGTGAGCGGGGCTACTCTTCATTGAGGTGCGCAGGCTTCCATTGCAGTGGCTTCTCTTGTCACAGAGCATGGGCTCTAGGCGCCCGGGTTTCAGGAGTTGTGGCTCCTGGGCTCTGGAACACAGGCTCAGTAGTTGTGGTGCATGGGCTTAGTTGTTCCACAGCATGTGGGATCTCCCTGGAGCAGGGCTCAAACCCGTGTCCCCTGCATTGGCAGGTGGATTCTTAACCATCTGCGCCACCACGGAAACCCTGTAAATACCTTCTTGATGATGCAAATGACTCTCAAACTTACATTGTCAGCTCAGGCCTCTTCCCTGAACTCTAAGCTTAGAACTTCCTTAACATCTCCACTGGCGTGTTTCATGGGCATCTTAAACCTCGCATGTTCAAAACTAAACCTGATTGTATAGTATAAGCAGAAAAAATAAGCACCATAAGCTGTGGAGACTGGGCAAATCTTGTGCCAAAGAAAAGTTCTTTTCTCACATGACATTGACTACAAAGAGGAAACCAAGGGGTAAGGAAAATGATGTTTATTAGCTACTTGCCCAAATTTAAAATATGACTCCCAGAGGTGTGTGTGTGTGTGTGTGTGTGTGTGTGTGTGTGTGTGTGTGTGTGTGTGTGTGAGAGAGAGAGAGAGAGAGAGAGAGAGAGAGAGAGAGAGATGTGTTTAACTTATCAGCAAGGGAACTGGCAGACAATAAAGCTGTTTCAAAGACCATTTGAAGAGTACAGATTTGTAAAGTCAGCCAGGAAAGACATGCTAAATAAATTTGCTAGATGAGAGACACAACTAGTTAATGTCCTACAGGGCACTAAAATTGTAGCCATTTGGAGGTATTGTTTCAGCTGAAGAGGAATCATTTGCCCCTCTATCAGGCAAAAGTCTTCACATTAACATGTAATTTCCCAGAGCCTGGGCCTAATCAAAATGAAATAGCATGACAAAAATTGGCCGTTTCCCTAGAGAATTAAATCATCCTTGGGTGGGCCTGTTAAGATAGACCTTAAGTGTGACATTGGAATGATACGCAACCTTCTTTTTGCCTTATTTCCCTCTTTTGGATAATTTTCTTAACAAGTATCAGAATCTTTACACACTTTTTTCTTTTCTTTTTTTTTTTTTTTGCGGTACGCGGGCCTCTCACTGTTGTGGCCTCTCCCGTCGCGGAGCACAGGCTCCGGACGCGCAGGCTCAGCGGCCATGGCTCACGGGCCCAGCCGCTCTGCGGCATGTGGGATCTTCCCGGACCGGGGCACGAACCCGTGTCCCCTGCATCGGCAGGCGGACTCTCAACCACTGCGCCACCAGGGAAGCCCAACACCCACTTTTTTCTTGAGCACACAGTTTATAATAAATGGACAGAACTGGGATTTTTATTCCAAAGCTCGTATTTCTTCTACCATATACCATTGACACATACCTTTTATTTAGGTTGCTTTATTTATCTTATGACAGGAGGTCCTGGTAAGGAATGCGGAACTAACAAGCTACCATCAACCAGGAGAATTTGGGAAAGGTCAAAAGGAGACAGGAGACGCCAGTCCATATGTCCTACCGACCTCCCAGAACCCTTCTGGCTGGAATCCATCTTGGCTGAGCGATATGCGCGCCACCAAGAAGGATCCTGAGTCAGAGTGATTGGCCAGAGACAACTGGGAAACTAACCCCAATACCATAAAACCCAAGACTGCGAGCCACGTGGCAGAGCAGTTCTCCTAGCTTCCCTTACCCTGCTGCTCTCTGCCCAGGTGCCCCTTCCCGATAAAGTCTCTTGCTTCGTCAGCACATGTGTCTCCTCGGACAATTCATTTCTGAGTATTAAATAATAACCCACTCCTGGGCCCTAGAAGGGGTCCCCCTTCCTGCAACAAAACGACAAAAATAATACAATTTAGTAATGAGTTCGATGAGCTGTATTCAAGGGAAAACCATCCCTGGATTGGGGAGTACACTGCCTCACAGACAGTGGAGCACTTTTCCCAAGGAATTTTGGGCTACAATGAGTTTTACAGAGCGTAGAAGAGGCAACAGGAAACAAAGCAAGATTGCCTAGGAGGTCAGCGATTTCTTTATAAGTCTAGAGGGTCCTATTTTCCAGGGTAAGGTGAGCTAGCTAAAGCTCAGCTAGAGGACTGTGATCTGTGTATGTTAGGTTTCCTTGAGAGTGCGGCGTTTTCTGGAAGTGCAGGCTGACTCAGGTTTAGATTTGTGACCTGGGCCGGGCTGCTGGGGCGGCCTCCATTTTCTGGGTCCCCATACATGAATTATCTTTATCCATACTTTCTATACAGGGGATATTGTGAGAACAAAGTGAGTCTGTGTTGGTCCCACATTCCCTAATCACTGAACGTCATTTTTTCTTAACTGTTCCTTGACGTTGAGTAATCGATGTCACCACAGCTGTCTGCATAAACCACCAAGAGTGACCACATAGTTGTCTCTTTTTGAGTTATATTACATGTTAAAAATAAACTTGAAGAAGTTCCGGGTTTGTTTTAAGCTGGGGACTGTTACCCATTTAATCGCTTCCGAATATAGAAAGCAAAGATAACAGTTTATATTCACTAAAACAATTATATGGAAGGTGAGTGAGTGGTGAGGTAATTCGATTGACTTTCAGTCTGAAACCTCTGGATCTTGGAAGGTGGTGGTTGACAGTTAAAGGAATTAGCTTTAGCTTTCAGTTTCTTTTCTGAAGAAGCTGGTGTGGCAGGCCTTCCTTAGGATTGTGATCAAGGAACTCTTCAAATAGCACCCTCTATTTTATCTTCTACCCTGTCTTTCTGTACCCTGTAGATTCCTTGGTACCCACAAAACATTCAGTTAGTCATCTCCTTACTTTCTCTCCTTTTACAAATTATTTTTTCATCCCAATCTTAGATTGGTGAGGGAAGATTCAAAAGAGTAAAACCTGACACACTGTAAGTACCAAATAATTGTTAAGTGAATGAAGCAATTTATAAGCAAATTTGAACACTATAATTTGAATATAACATTATAAGCTGCATAATATAGAAATGCATATTGTTGAAAGTACCCTCCCATAAGCCCATTTCACAAAATAATTCTGGTTAATATTTTGACCACTAGTTTTACTAAAAACACTGAACTGAGCATTCTTATTTATCTCCTTGCACGGTAGGAGGTTATGTTGGGTGAAAAGGTTTCTCGCTCTGTGTGTGTGTGTGTGTGTGTGTGTGTGTTTATTCTGGTAGTGCCAACTTATTCGCCAAAAAGTTGTAACAATTTTGACTTCCCTAAACAAAGTGTTGTAAAATATTCCATGATGAATTTATTTTACTTGAAAAATTCTTATTTTCTAAATTATAAAAGTACACACAACCTTTAGGAAGAGTTGAATAATTTGGGAGCATAGAAAGTAGAAAATTAAAGTATTTCCCACCCTCTATCCAATTTTTGAAATTATTTTACAGTGAGATGACAATATGGTCAAGGTAGTAACCTCCCAAAGTCAATTATAGTTTTTTTTTCTTCTTTTTCCTCCAGCACATGTAAACAACTTATGTCACTCCTAAGGAATTCTGGGAAAGAGCAGCCTAGACCTCTGAGGTCTCAGGCACTCTTGCATTTTGAAAAGCAAAACCCTACCTTACATCCTACCAATCATCTTCTAATGCACCCACATCAAGTATATATAATACAAAAGTAATAATTTAACATTTTTTCTCTGAAAATTACTTGACTATAAGTAACTTATTTATCAGCTATGATTTTTCAATAATTATTCCGCATACTCAGGGTTTCTTGGAAAGTAAAATCTAGCCTATAAATTTTTTAAAAGATATAATGACATTTAATAAATGCTAAATTTATGCATTAAGTTGACATAATGTATTTATAGTCTTTTCATTCAACCATTGTCAATTTGTCTTAGAATTCATTTTTCAAAGCTTGGAGCATAAACCTTTGTAGCGTTGGCTGATCTGGCTTAGAATTGAAGAGAAATTTATTCTCTCACAGTTCTTGAGGCTGGAAGTCCAAAACCAAGGTGTCAGCAGAGCCATGCTGCCTCTGAATGGCCTCTAGGGGAGGATCCATTCCATGCCTCTCCTAAATTCTGGTGGTTGCCAGCTTCCTTGGCTTGTGGCCACATCACTCCAATTTCTGCTTCAGTCTTCACATTGCCTTCTCTGTTTTCCCCTCTGTGTGTGCTTTATAAAGACACCTGTCATTGGATTTAGGACACAACCAGATAATCCAGAATGATCTCCTCATTTCAAGATCCTTCATTTAAGTACATCTGCAAAGGCCTTAAGACAGCACTATGCAAGGCATGTGTGGCTGGAGCCCAGTGAGTGAGGGTAAGAAAAGGAAGAGATATAGTAAGAGACGTTAGGGGGAGAGTAGGAGGAGGAGATGCAAAAATGAGAATACTAGTTGTTAAATGACATAATTGTCTCTTGAAATCAAAGTATGGACGATATATGTTATTAGCTATTAAGTGACTTTGAGAGTATGGACTTAATGTCAGGAGAGATAATCTTCACATCTATTCTGAGCCAAAAAAACCAAGTGAACTTATGCTTGTCCTAAACCTGGATGATGAACCTCTATCTGCCAGATTCAGTATCTCAATGCTCTGTGGACTGTTAGGTAAACAGTGCCAGTTTTCCCCCCTTTGTTTTCCTCTTTTCTAGGTTACATGCAGACTGGCTTCTTATGGAAACAGTCTATCTTCTGATAGAATCTATCTATCTTCCACAACACAGGAATTTAGATTTCATTTTTGTCCAAATCAGTATACTGAATTCGGATAAGGTTTCATGGTGTGACAACCACAGCTGTGATTGGATTGTAGTGGTCTGGTTTTGTTTTCCAAAGAGACTTCATCACTGCTTATTTAAGACTTCCTTGGAGCAAGCCAAGCCCATGCTTAAAATGGTATCTGTTCTAGACTGATGCCATGCACTTTATCTTCAGTCCTGATTTGCTCCAACGCCAGGTGCTTTGCCATTCTGGTTTACTTGAGTTTCCTGCATCCCTTCTCCTGCCTCTTCATCTTTCAGCAGAGGACCAGGCTCCCCTCCTCTCGGATGACACATTAAGAATGACCTTAAGGGGACTTCCCTGGTGGCACAGTGGTTAAGAATCCGCCTGCCAGTGCAGGGGACATGGGTTCAAGCCCTGGTCTGGGAAGATCCCACATGCCTCAGAGCAATGAAGCCCATGCGCCACAACTACTGAGCCTGTGCTCTAAAGCCTGCGAGCCACAACTACTGAAGCCCGCGTGCCTAGAGCCCATGCGCCGCAACAAGAGAAGCCACCGCAATGAGAAGCCCGTGCACAGCAACAAAGACCCAATGCAGCCAAAATATAAATGTAAAAAATAAAAATAAATAAATTTATTTAAAAAAAAGACCTTAAGGTAACGGATCTCTAGACTTTGGAGTTTTTGCTTATAAACTGCCCATGAGTTGCTTACTTTCCTGAAATAAATACTCCTCCGAAGCTTTGCCTAGCTAGAAGCCATTTCTCCTCCAAACTCTAAAAACTCTTACTGTTTGTGCTTTTACTAAAGCAGGGTATGTTTTATTTCCCAAACTAGATCGTAAGTTTGGCGAAGGTCAAAACCTATTTTAGGGCTTCCCTGGTGGCGCAGTGGTTGGGAGTCCGCCTGCCGATGCAGGGGACACGGGTTCGTATCCCGATCCGGGAGGATCCCACATGCCGCGGAGCGGCTGGGCCCGTGAGCCATGGCCACTGAGCCTGCGCGTCCGGAGCCTGTGCTCCGCAACGGGAGAGGCCACAACAGTGAGAGGCCCATATACCGCAAAAAAAAAAAAAAAAAAAAAAAAAAAAAAAACCTATTTTATACTTCTTTACTCGCCCTCCACCCCCATACCACTTTTCACCTTAAACAGAGAAGATGCTTGATAAGTACCTGTTGAATAAAGCAGCTTTAAGGATAAGAAGTGACTTTATAGTATAAATTAGTAGAGACTCTATCAGGAGGAAAATCAACATCCTTGGATACAATATTTTGTGAAAAGGTTTGGAACACTTACCAAAATAATGCAAATAACTAAAACACCCCAATAGATCAAGTCTCCATTGTTTATAGTTACATTTTTTCAAGTTAGGTTTATTGAGATATAATTTGCATTTAGCAAAATTTACCCTTTTAAGTTCATGTCTATGAATTTTGAGTAATTTTTACAGTTAGGTATCCATTACTACAGCCAAGATATAGATCATTTACATCACCCCCCCCCCCCCAATTGCCTTGTGCCCTTTTATAGTCAATCCATTTCCCTCACCACCAGCTCCTGGCAATTACTAATCTCATTTGTATCTCTAGAACCTTTCCCAGAATGCTGTATAAATGAAATCATAAGGTAAGTAGCCTTTTGTATCTGGCTTCTTTCACTTAGCATAATGCTTTTGAGATTCATCTGTGTAGTTGCCTCTATTAATAGCTAGCTCCTTTTTATTGATATTTAAAGGGTCAGTAATACCCACTCATTGTGGCATATAAAAATTACTTTTAGCAGAAGGCATTTGAGTTCCTGAAATTACTTATCTTCCTAAAAACAGAACTAACATGAACTCAAATCCCCTCCACTAGAGGCCATCCCTGGGATCCACCAGGGATGATTGACTCTTATCAAGAGCCATGAGAAGTCTCCACACCACATATAAACAGACATTGTCACAAAACTATCCTATCTCCCATCTGTTCTCCTGAGGTCCATTTATCTTTCCAGAAAGTCATTTGTTTTCCCATGAGTTCCCTTTCTCCCTCCCTTTCCCTTATTGAGAACTCATTTGTTTCCCCATAATTGTCTTTCTCTCCCTCCCCTTCCCCTATTAAAATGGTATATAAGCCCCAAATTCTAACTACCCCTTGAGTCACCCTTTTCTCTGCACCCTCTACTACCTTAACAAAAATACGGTGATTGAATGTTATCTTTTGCTAATCTGTCTTTTATCAGTTGAATTTGAAAGATCCAAATCACTAAAGAGAGTACAGGAAAAGTTGTAATTCCCTGAGACTTTATTCCATTGTGTGAGTGTACTAAAGTTGTTTTATCCATTCACCAGTTGGACTTTTGGGCTCTTCCCAGTTTTTGGACACTTCCCTACCAGGTCTTTGCATAGCATGAAATTTCAGTTCTGTTCTGAAATGGGATATCTAGATTATATGCTATATATCTCTATAGGAAACTTCAAGATTGTTTTCCAAAATGGTTGTATTGCAGGAAAGAGAGTGGGGCAAGAGAGGATGGTCATGTTACAGGTTGCAGGCGAGTCCCTGGGATGGCCACCAAGTGTGGGTTCTTGGCTTTGTGCAGGAAAGAATTCAAGAGCAAGCCATAGTAAAGAGAAAGAAGGTTATTCAGGGAGATACACACCCCACAGACAGAGTGTCGGCCATCTCAGAAGGGGAGAGCGGCTCCAGGGTATGAGGTTGTCAGTTTTTATAGGAGTGTAATCTCATAGGCTAGGTAATCTCATAGGCTAATGAGTGGGAGGAGTTTCCAGCTATTTGGGGGAAGGGGTGGGGATTTCCAGGAATTGGGCCACCACCCACGTTATGACCTTTTCTAGTCGGCCTTGGAACCGTCATAGTGCCTGTGGTTGTGTCATTTAGCATGCTGATGTGTTACAGTGAGCATATACTGAGGCTCAAGGTCTAGTGGAAGTCGACTTGTCTGCCATCTTGGACCTAGCTGGTTCTAACCAGTTTCTGTCGTGTCCTCAGGGTATGTCATTCTTTTAAAGGTTGTGCCCTGTCCCCTTCCTGTCTCATTTGTAACAGTTTGCATTGTCATCATTAATATATGAAGTTCCAGTTGCTTAGCATCCTCGTCAGCACTTTATATTGCCCGCTGTTTTACTTTCAGCCATTCTGGAAGGTTAAGTGATAATTTGAAGACAAATAAGGAAAACACACAGGTTCACCCATCAAAGAAACATTTATTGATAAAGCCAGTTAACTTTGGCTGGGTTGCTACACTTTGTCAGATGTTTGATTTTCTTGACTGTCAGGAATAAGATCATGTGGAGAACGGATAACACATTTCTTTATCTCAATGTCCTCATGGTCATGTCAGAAAGACATGGGAAAGAAAGTATGTGCACAAGTACATTTCCCACGGCACTTTGGGAGCACAGACTAGAAGCATTTTGCCTGTTTCTCAATGGAAGAGAAAGGCTGAGAGAAGTTGTATTTTGAGTCAAGTCCCCTTTCCCCTAAACTGATGATGAGCTTTGTACATTAAAATGTCAATCCTGGGTCTTCAGTATTTTAAAAGCAATAGAAGACAATAAGGCCTCTCCTAGCCAGAAGATAATTAATTTTAACATAAAAATATACTTAAAAGTTAAGAAAATGTGGTCTGAAGAGACTTCTTACCTCAAATACCCTGTCTGTACAGCCATTGAACAAAGTAGCTCAACAGGCCCAGAGGGGTTTTCAGAAAGGAGTGCTGCTGGGGTCAGGAAAGAACAGAGGAAGCCTGGAGAGTTTGAGAGACGTAGAAAGATCAGCAGACTGGTTGGAAATCTGTGTCTCTGGATCCGAGTTCCAGCGGTGCTCTAACTAGTTGTGCAAACGTGGACAAGCCAAATGCTTGCAGGCCTGTTTCTTTTCATCTGCAAAACAACTTGGACCTCTAAGGTCTCTTTCAGTTGTGACATTTTCTGGTCTGCATACCATATGGAGGAAGAATCCTAGGAAGAAGGATAATAGGGAAGGCAAGAGCAAATAGATGGAATGCAGGGGAGGGGCAGGGCTGTGCAGGGAGAGGGTTATGGCTTGTATTTAAACAGGGGCAAATGGAGGGACCCTTGAGGCCCAAACGGACTCTTAAATTTCACCAAGGAAAATCCAAGGAAAGACTGGTGTGTGGAACTAGGAGTGTGCTAGGAATACAAAATGCAGAAGAGCAGGAAGGGAGATTTTCGACAGGAAGGCAGTGCACAGGGACCGGTGATCTGAGAGCATTTATTTGTCCATTCAACAAATAGCTATTGAAAAGGAAATATTTTAAGGGCCATTCAAAGAGGCAGGCCAGCATTTAGCATGAGGGAAGTCTGTGATGGGTATTGAGCTGGGGGTACCAATGGGGATATGAAGGGCCCCATTTTGAGAGACTGTGACACCAAGCTAGGATCCTGTAAACTTAACGAACACTTGTTGAGTAACTATCATGTTACAGGCACTGGAGATAAAGACTAATTTCTCTGCCCTTCTGCACCTTGGTTCTAGTAAGGAAAGATAAACAATAAAATGGTAAATAAAATGAATAAATAAAATACATGGCATGTTTGTTAGTGATAAATGCTAATAAGAGAAACAAAGCAGGGAAGGACAGTAGGATTGGGTGTAAAGGGAATGGGGCTGTAATTCTAAAGAGTGCGACCACTGAGAAGATAACATCGGACCCAGGAGGGGAGGGAGTGAGTGGGATGGACAGAGAGGTACTGGATAGTCTTTCAGAAAAAGAACAGCAAGTTGGGAGAGTAGCCAGGGTTCGACAAGGCCAGTGAGGTGAAGGGAAGAGGAACGAGGGGAGAGTAGTTCAAAATGTGGTCTGGGCTCCATGAGGAGGCAGGAAGGATCCCGGCTCATTCTGGAGCTCCCTTGCTCACCTCCTTCCCGTCCCTCAGCATTTAGGGAACACCTCTGTGGCTCAAGCTGCAGATACTGTCATGGATAAGACACTGTGTTCCAGTTACCAGAACCAGAACAGAAGGTCGGGGCCCAACTGGCAGCGAGGGGAGATGAAGCTGCCACCAACAGCACTAGATCAGGCTGTAAATCCCTGTCTTCAGACACCATCATTCTTGAAGCCAGTGTGGCTCAAGACCTACTGGTGGGTCTCCCCACAGAGGGCAAAAGAAGCTACAGAGAAGAAACTAGGGTATATTGAACTAAAAAATATATATATATAATTTTTCTAGAAAACACCTGCAGGAGATTCAAAATTTAACAGAATAAAAAGCACTTCAGATTTCTAAGCTGCTGAGAATTTTAGACATCACTAGTGCAACCTCTTCATTTTTTGGACAAAACTCAAGAGATGTTATTTCTTTTTTTTTTTAATTTTATAGAAGTATAGGTGATTTACAATGTTGTGTTTAATTTCTGCTGTACAGCAAAGTGACTCATTTATACATATATTCTTTTTCATATTCTTTTCCTTTATGATTTATCACAGGATATTGAATATAGTTGCCTGTGCTATACAGTAGGACCTTGTCATTTATCCATTCTAAGAGAAGTGATTTCTCAAAGCAACAGAGGAAAGGAGAAACAGTTCTCTAGCCTACATGGCCAGTACAGTGTCTAATTTATCACCATTTTTTAAACTTCACCAAAAGCTTCAGAATAAGGTTGTAGAGAGCACAAAGCAATATTCTAAATTATGTTGTAAGTTCACTGTGACCTAAATGAGAAATAGAAATTGTGCTGACTCAGAGGACAAAAATTTCAGAGCCAGAATTCAATCCCTATATGATCAGTTATATCAGGAGGAGATTCCTGGAGGGACAAGCATTGACAGGTACTATTGGAAATGTAGGGAAAATGGGAGAAGGGCACCATACATAAGTCCCTAACAGACCAAAGCCAGCTCTGGCTGGTGACAGCAAGAATAGACCTGAAACCCAACAACATCAGGATGCAGATGTTGTACCCTTATTTTTAAATAGCACTAACTTTATGTAATATGTAACATTTAAAGCAGATTGTTGTAATTCAGTGTAACATTAACATAAGTTCAGTCAAGATAAGCTTTTTTCTAAAGGAAAAAATGAAACATGGTAAGGAATAAAAAGTACATGGAAGCTCAAAAACAATATTAAACCGAACTTGTGAAATAAGTCTCTAGAGAAAAATATTACTAACAGCATATGATAATTAATTTTTTTTGTGTGTGTGTGTGTGGTATGCGAGCCTCTCACTGTTGTGGCCTCTCCCGTTGCGGAGCACAGGCTCCGGACGCGCAGGCTCAGCGGCCATGGCTCACAGGCCTAGCTGCTCCGAGGCATGTGGGGTCTTCCCGGACCGGGGCACGAACCCGCGTCCCCTGCATCGGCAGGCGGACTCTCAACCACTGCGCCACCAGGGAAGCCCTAAATTTTTTTTAATGATGAATTAAATATATGGGAAAAAAATCCATATTCTCAAAATAAGAAAACCAGAATTCATTGACATTTTAAAGTCTTTATTTTGCAGAAGATCTTAAATTTTGCTTGAAGCAAAGTAAAATACAACCTCTTGAAAAACAATTAAGAATTCAAGTTTATAACACTAGTTTCCCCCAAGGAGAGTTCCTATTGATTTGTAACCTGGCCTTGAATTTGACCTGTGGCCTTCATGTAAGGATAATTTGGGTCACTCTGAATATGCCATCTCTTGAACAAGGGCCTCTACTAATTTTAAATGAATGCAGCTTCCGATTTGCCATTCATTTATTTGTATCACAATATGTGGGAATAAATTTGCAATTAATAAAACATTTCCAGTAACAGTCAGACTGAGGAAATGAAGAACATTTATCTAGTAAGTTTAAAAAGATGTTTCAAAAAAAAAGATGTTACATTTTTGCCTTTTTGGACATGAAAAAAGGAAAGAAAGTATATATCTTTGAGGTATTGATTGAGGCCAGAATTGTTCCCTGGGGTACAGCATCTAAGAAAGCCATGCAACCTCAAATTAGATTTTAGTTTTAAAAAAAAATACATTTTTAAAAAAAGAATAAATGTTGAAAATTTTGTACCAGTTCTACAAAAGTTTTTTTCTCCCTTTTTTCCCTCCTTCTTTCCTTCCTTCCTCTCTTTCATTTTTCTTTCTCTTTCTTTCTTCCTTCCTTTCTGCATTTCTTTTTCTCTTTGGTTCAATGAAAATGAATAGTTCTCAAGTTTGATTTATGGAGAGGGCTTGCATTTGATATTAAGAATCAAAGCCTTTGGTAAACACATTGGGGCCTTCATTCCATCTTGCATCTGACACTGCAAAATTAATAATATATTGTCTAGATTTAGGGAAACGGTTCTACTGAGGAGTAGACCAGGGGAGTAAGGAGTTTGGAAGCTCTCGAAAAAGCTAGACAAATGAAGGAACTTGAAAAGAGAAGGAACTGGGGGAGCTCCGGAAAGAGTTAGGGAAGCCTCAGTGGATGGGTTTTGAGGCTTGCTGTTTTCACCGTGTGAAATATTCCTTCCTCTATTTTCCACCTGTTGAAATTCTAATTCTCCAGGACCAGACTGGATAATCACCTACGGTGAGAAGTTTCTAGATCCTCTTGGTTAGAAACTATCTTCCTACTCTGAAGCCTCCTAGTACTTGCTGCTACCTTTATAGCATATTACTATGTACCAGGTAACATGCATGGTTGCCCCACTTTATAAACGTGGAAGCAGGTTACTATGGGACACTTGCTCACGAAGCAGCCGCCATGTGTTTAACACCCTTTTTACCCTCTATAATCTGAGGGTAATTGCTACACTGAGATAGTGCTTCGAAGGTTCGGCAATGACCTGCTATTTTCTGTGTCTAGGGACTTGTCCCCTCAGTCCTCATTCGTGAATTTTGGGTCCACGATCTTCCCGAAACATTTTCTTCTTACAACTCACTGATTGAGGTTTTTTTTCTTACATATATACATATATATGCCTTCCAAATTTTAAACAGTAAGAAGAAAACCTCAATCAGTTCATATATATATATAGTTTTTTTGTTTTTTTCTAAAGAAGCTTAAAACGAAGCTTAATTGGTTAAGGGTGGCTATGGATGGAGACTTGAAGAGATTCTGAAAGGTATTTTTGAGCACTTTAGACTTGAAAGGGCGGGTGACAATCCTTCTAAAGAGAATGGTCAAAGTCTGTAGATTTTTCTTTTAACAGCGCCTTTTTCGTGCATGCACTCCAGGGCTGGGGGATAACTTTTCTGTTGTTAGTTTATGAAGGAAATCAAGAATGGGAGCGGAGCGCTCTTCTCTTTAGACCTAAGGGTCAGAGTTGGGGCTCTGGGGAGATTACGGACCTCCACCTCTTGGCGCGCCCCCAGCACAGCCGGGGCCCAGAGCAACCTCCTTCGTCCAGGGGCGGGGCGCGCCAGGCGGCCACGCGCGGGGGCGGTGGAGGGGGCGTGTCCCGCGGGCGCGCGCGGGAGGCGGAGGGGGCGTGTCCCGGGAGTGGCTGCGGCGGCGGCGGCGGCGGCGGCGGCGGCGCGGGCCGGGAGCGCGTTGCAGCCTTCTGTGCTGGAATGTGCGGCTCCCGAGAGCTCACGGCGCAGGAGCAGAGCGAGCGCCGCCGAGGCCCGGGGCCCCAGGCGGCGGCGGCGGCGGCGGCCGGGACGGCAGGTCGAGAACCGGAGGCCTGAACACTCTCTGCAGCCCCTCTCCTGGGTCTTCGCGGGCCTCGACTGCCCCAGCGTCTAACTTTTCCGCCCTCTCCCTCCCCTCCCCCGAAACTCCAGCAACAAAGAAAAGTAGTCCGAGAAGGAGCGGCGACGCGGGTCGTCGCCCTTCCTCGCCCAGGAAGGACGGTAAGCGTGGCGCGGTCTGGGAGACGGTCGGGTGGGGGCGGCGGGCCGGCCGGGCGGTCGTGGCGGCGGTGGCCGCGGGAGGGGGAGGGCGCGGAAGGACGCGGAGCGAGGCGCTGTCCAGGGCTGATTTACAGATACTGTGGCTCCGGCGGTGGCGGCCGCGTCGGGCGGGGACTGGCGGCTGAACGGGATCGGGTTACACCGTCGCGGTCCGGGGGCTGGGCCGGGGGCGTTGGTGGGGAGCGGCGCGGCGCCGGGACCCCCTCCCCAGTTGAGGCCGGGCCGCCGCCTCCGCGCGGGCCCGGGCGTCCCTGGGAGTCTTGTCCTGAGGCCAGGAGCGGAGCTGCTTGGGGCCTTAGTTCTGAAACTTCCTCTCGTGCTCCTGCTCCGGGTCCCGCCGCAGCTCCTTGCCTGCCGGCGGTCCTCCCGCCCCCTCCCACTGCGGCCTCTCCCTTTCGCCGGAAGGCGCCGTTGAGTGCGGCCGGGAGGGTTGAGTCAGCCTGGGGCTCGGGTGGTTCTGCCAATGGGGCTGGACAGCGATTTCTGCGATCGGGCCGCCCCGCCGCCGGGGCCCTCTGCGTGGGGCCACCTAGCCGCCGCCGTCGGCGGGGCCGGGGCGCGCGTCCCGCGGGGCGCCGTGGGGGAGTGAACCCGCAAACTTCCGGGGCGCGGGGGGCCCCCTCCGGCGCTCGGGGCCCGGCGCCTCGGGAGGGCGCTCGCGGCGGCTCCTCGGCCACCTGCGGAGGGCGAGCCTGGGGCCGGCGAGCAGCCGGGACGGCGGCGACGCGGTAACTTTCCTCCCTCTTCCCGGACTCGGGCGCGCGGGCCAGGAGGGGGCAGCCTGGACTGGGGAAGACTTGACCTGGCTCAGCGGCACCCCGAGTTTGCCCGTCTTTAGTGTTGGGGAGCCCAGGGAAAAGTTCAGGACGAGTGTGGCGGCAACTGGTGTGTCAGTGGTGCAGTGAGCGGGCCGAGCCGAGAGGAAGCGAGAGCTCCCGAGTTTGCAAAGAGCTGCTTTGTGTTTGGTACGTATTTTGAGAAAATGGCCGAATGCCTATTTGAGTTAGGAATGCCGCCGCCGAGGCAGGCGCTGGTGGCAGCAGCACGTAGGAATTCGCGTAGCACGTTGGGCTTTCTGACTGTGCTTGGACAGTCTTCCCGACCAACGTTAAAATCCCTTTGGAGATGGTAGTTAGAGTTAGAGTTTGGGAAGAATTAGAAATTACCGAGTATTCTGGGCTGTTATGTTAAACCCTTGGACAGCGTTTGCTTTGTGTGATGGCATTTGATTCCAACTTTTGTTGGTACCTGTGACTCAACCGGTTTGTGTTTATGCACTTGGGTGAGACAGGATTACTTTTTGTATTTTGGGTTTAACATTTTTTTTTAGCCTTTGCCACCTATTTTGCAGGAGAACACCTAATTTGTGAATAACACCTTTTAGATTGGAAAGTAAAGTGTGAAGACGGTTTATAAAAAGACCAACAAGTTTTCAAGGTGATCTTGTAATGGCTCCGGTAGGCAAGTGAGCCAAGTCAAGCGCAGTGCAAGAAAGTTGCTGATTGCGGAGATGACTTGATCGGCTATTTTATATGGGGATTTGAAAGTTTCTTTACTTTGATTTGTGATCTCTTAAGTACACCAAACTTCTCTTTTCACAGGAGAAAAGGTCCGTAATTTTTTTTTACTTTTTAACAGGTCGTCATCACAAAAAAAAAAAAAAAGAAAGGGAAGAAACTAAGTGGTACTTTTATAATATAGTTGATCCTTGAACAATACATGATTGAACTCTGCGGGTCCACTTATACGTGGCTGTTTTTCAAGAAATATATTGTAATTTTTTGGAGATTTGCAATATTTTGAAAAAATTAACAGTTGAACCATGTAGCCTATTAATATAAAAAATTAGGAAATAGATGTTATTAATATGTAAAATATATGTAGATACTAGTCTCTTATCATTTACTGCCATAAAATAACAAAAATCTAATAAAAGGTTAAAATTTATCAAGACTTATTGCACACAAACTCATAACCAACCACACATGAGTGCCATTCACAGAAATGCAAACATAAAGATTCATTATTAAATCATAATTGCTTAAAATTAACTGTAGTACATACTGTACTAATGTAGTAATTTTGTGGCCATCTCTTGTTAATTTTGGTGAGCTCAAGTGTTGCAAGTATCTGCTTAAAATGCCAGGTGAGGTAATCATCTCCATGTGAGCAGTCTCTCCAGTAAATTGTGTGGCAGTAAAAAGTCACCACTCACGGTTCTCGCATATTTTTCATCCTGTTCAGTGCAATACCAGAAACCTTGAATAACATCATGGACCCCATAGTGCCACTTGTGATGCTGGAAGTGCTCCCCAGAAGCAGAGTAGAGTCAAGACTTTACAAGAAAAAGTTGAATTGTTTGATGTGTACTGGGGTAGATTGATATCAGCACTTGAGGTTGCTCACCATTTCAAGATAAATGAATTGACCCTAAGGACCAATGGTTAAAAAAGAAAAAAAAGGAAATTTGTGAGGTCATCACTGCATCTACACCAGCAGGCCTGAAAACCTTGCATGTTTTGGGAAATACCTTTTTATCTCGAATTAAAAATTTAGTTTTTACGTTGGTGCAGGATTGCTATAAGTAAGGCTATGGACTCTAAATATGATTTGAGAAAAAGCAAAGTCATTATATGATGACGTAAAGCAAAAGGAAGGTAAAAGATCTAAAGCTGGAGAATTCTATGCCAGCAAAGGTTGTTTTGATAATTTTAGGAAGAGATTTAGCTTAAAACATGTCAAGATAACAGAAGTAGTGTCTGCCAATCAAGACACAGCAGACAAGTTCCCAGTCCACTGGTGGATCAGTGCATGGGGCCCAAGTTCGATCCCTGGTCAGGGAACTAGATCCCACATGAATGCCGCAACTAAGAGTTTGTATGCCACAACTAAGGAGCTGGAGAGCTGAAACTAAGACCTGGTGCAACCAAATAAATAAATAAATATTAAAAGAAAGTCGTTGATCACAACATTGTAAATCAACTATACTTCAGTTAAAAAAAAAACAAACCTGTTCAGGCTATTCTTTTTCCTCAATGACTTTTTTAAAATTGAAGTATAGTTGATTTGCAATGTTGTATTAATTTCTGCTGTACAGCAAAGTGATTGTTATACATATATATAAATTCTTTTTTTTAATATTCTTTTTTATGGTTTATCGTAGGATATTGAATGTAGTTCTTTGTGCTATACAGTAGGACTTTGTTTATCCATTCTATATATAATAGCTTACATCTGCTAACCCCAACTTCCTACTCTATCCCTCTCCCAACCCCCCCTCCCCCTTGGCAACCACAAGTCTCAAGGTTTTTAGTGCAGACAAAAGTGCCCTATAGTGGAAAAAATTGAGAGGACATTTATTAGGAAGAGGAATGAGCACCAGGATTTAAGACAGGAGGGGATAGGCTAACTCTTCTGTTTTGTGCAAATGCAGTGGGGTTTAGGATCAGGACTGCCCTTATAAAGCTGCTAACCCCCGAGCCTTGAGGGGAAAGGATAAACACCAGCCACCAGTCTTTTTTTTTTAAATTTATTTATTTTATATATATTTTGACTGCATTGGGTCTTCGTTGCTGCGTGTGGGCTATCTCTAGTTACAGTGAGTGGGGGCTACTCTTCGTTGCGGTGTGCGGGCTCTAGATCGCAGGCTCAGTAGTTGTGGCGCACGGGCTTAGTTGCTCTGCGGCATGTGGGATCTTCCCGGACCAGGGATCGAACCTGTGTCCCCTGTATTGGCAGGTGGATTCTTAACCACTGTGCCACCAGGGAAGTCCCCAGCTGCCAGTCTTTTGGTTGTACAACAAGAAGGCCTGGACAATGGGAACCCTTTTTCTGCATTGATTCCATTGATACTTTGTCTCTGAAGTCAGGAAATACATTGCCAGTAAGGGACTGCCTTTTAAAGTAGTTTTGATTTGGACAATACCCCTGGCCACCCAGAACCCCATGAGTTCAACATTAATGATGTTGAAGTGGTCTGCTTTCCCCCAGACAGAACTGTCTCTAATTCAGCCTCTAGATTAGGGAGTCTTTTAAAGCTCATTACACGTGGTAGTCTATGGAAAGATTGGAAAGATTGTCAGTGCTGTGGAAGGGGAACCCTGATAGAACATCATGAAAGTCTGGAAGGATTACATGATTGAAGTTGGCTGTTGTTATAGGAAAAGCTGTGAAGACTGTCAAGCCCCAAACAGTAAATTCCTGCTGGAGAAAACTGTGTCCAGCTGTTGTGCATGACTTACAGGATTTACAACAGAGCCAATCAAGGAAATCATGAGATTCTGGATATGGCAAAAAGAAAAAGAAAAAAGGTGGAGGATGAAGGGTGTCAAGATAGGGATCTTGGAGAAATTCAAGAGCTAATAAACACATCAGAGGAATTAAGATGACTTGATGGAGATGAGTGCTTTGGAACCAGCGCCAGGTGATGAGGAATAAGATGCAGAAGAAGCAGTGTCAGAAACAAATTGACAATCTGACCGAAGGGTTCTGATTATTCAAGACTGTTTTTGACTCCTTTCACAGCATGGACCTTCTGTGATACAGGCACTAAAACTAAAGCAAAGCGTGGAAGGATTGGTACCACATGGAAAGATTTTGGGAGAAATAAAAAAAGCAAAAAAGTCAGACAGAAAAATAGGATGTATTTCCATTAAGTTACATGAGTGTGCCTGGCTCTCCTGCCTTACCCTTCATCTCCTTCACTTCTTCCACCCCTTAGACAGCAAGGCCAACCCCTCCTCTTCCTCCCCTCAACCTACTCAGTGTGAATGACAACTATTAGGATGAAGACCTTTGTGATGATCCACTTCCACTTAATGAATAGTAAATAATCAATATACTGTACAGTTAATGAACTAATCTGTTGTGTGTTAGTGTCTTGTGAAAATCTAGTAACTTTATGGCAAGAACCCTGAGACATTATTGTGTCATCATCTTTATCGCCTATAGGTTCATTGTGTAGAACATGGTGTGCAAAACCTGTATTGACGTGGATAGCCTATCCTTACATTGGTATAAGGTGACTGATATTTAATATAAAATTAATTATGTGTTAGTTTTCCTACTGTTTTGTAACTTTGCTTTCAAAAATTATAGTACCAAACAGTATGCCTTTCTCTCTCCTACTTGGTCAAATTATGTATCAGCCTGTCATCTCAGGTAAGTGGCTTTTTAAAAAAAATGTGACATTTCCAATGCTGTATGATGAATATAACTGTAATACTATATGCCATAAATTTTAATAAAGATTCGTTTGCATGTACACTAGACTACCGGGATACAATCGTGTTGATGGTATTAGGTTACCATAAAGCAATCATATTGCTGCTTCTTTGTTGTCAATGCATAAGTGTTATACCTGTAAAAAAGTATGAATTTCTTTTTCATATTTTCATTTTTGGTGTCTAGTGTTAGTAGTGTTTAACATCAACAGTATTTTGTATCATATAGGACAAGATGGATGTCTTATACACATGTTGTACACAAACTTATGGTATCAATAAATACAGTACTTTAAATATATTTTCACTTATGATTTTCTTTTTTTTAGTGCTGAAAATTTTTAATATTTCTGTCATTTCACAAAACATCTTTTTTTTTTTTTTTTTTTTTCCAATTTATATTTTGGCCACGCTGCACAGCATGTGGGATCTCAGTTCCTCGAGCAGGGATTGAACCCACGCGCCTCCACACCCTGCCATTGGAAGCGTGGAGTCCTAACTGCTGGACTGCCAGGGAAGTCCCCATTTCACAAAACATCTTTTGTTGACATTCTACAAATGATACCATCCAATAATGTCCCAATACTTTCTTCCTGTGAAGATAGTTCATATATCTTTTTGACTTCTGTAATATGTGTTATTTCTGGGAGATTTTTCAGAGAAACTTTTGACCTTCTATCAGAGATATTAGGTCTTCTTGATTTATTTGTTTTTCTCCCTCTTCAGTATAAGCAGTTAGAATTGATGTGTCATTTGCCGAGGTACCAAATTTTTTCAAGGCCTCTGAAGTATTGTTATTTGGGGAAAGATTGAAAATAATTTCAGTAGATAGAGTTTTTGTCTTCATTTTTCCCAGTTTGTAGAGGTGAACTGCTTTGTTTGCTGCCACAAGTATCTGAAATGGATCGACAGTCACTGTAGGGTTTATTAACAAGCCATCAATGTCGCCTTCCATGGCCTTTATTCTCAAGCATTTTTTACATCATTAAATAACAAAAGGGTCACCCTGTGTTTGGGAAATAGGTCCAGCTGATGTGTTAACTGCATTTCATAGATAAGCAGGATTCAGCAGGCCCAGAACCCCAGGACTAGCTCCCTATTCTGCAGGCTACTTTGTCACAACTTTGGTGAGTCAACAGGCTTATCAGGATGATGTATCGCTGCTAGGCTGTCAACCCTCAAAGGGAGAGACTGAGCTGATTGTTGCCAGGCTGCATCCCAGGGCCAGGCCTCGGAAGGTGTTGGATAAATGAAGGCGTCAAGAATCACAGGCATCACCTGGAAAATCATGGTCATGGGTGCTGGGGTTGAGTCTCCTGTTCCCGCCCAGCCCAGCCCGGCCTGGCCCCTCTTTTGATTTTCTTTTTTTTTTTTTTTTTTTGCGGTATGTGGGCCTCTCACCATTGTGGCCCCTCGTGCCGCGGAGCACGGGCTCCGGACGTGCAGGCCCAGCGGCCGTGGCTCACGGGCCCAGCCGCTCCGGGGCACGAACCCGCATCCCCTGCATCGGCAGGCGGACTCTCAACCACTGCGCCACCAGGGAAGCCCCTGATTTTCTTAATAACATTTTCTTTTCTCAGCTCACTTAATTGTAAGAATACAGTATATATAATACATGTAACATGCACAGTATGTGTTAATGTACTCTTTATGTTATCGGTAAACTTCTGGTCAACAGTAGGCTGTTGGTAGTTAAGTTTTTGTAGAGTCAAAAGTTATACTCAGATTTAAGACTACACCAGGGAGTTAGTGCCCCTAGCCCCTTGTTCAAGGGTCAACTGTAGTTTATTCTTTTGGAGGTAGTTGAGTTCATATGAGATTTAATCCACTGGCCAATTATTACAGGCTTCTACTTTCCAGACTATACTTAATAAGTGCACAGTTGGCTTTTGAATTTTTCCCCTTTCTGATTCAGACCAGTAAGCTGTTGAAGCAGGAGATGGGAGGACAGCATGTTTGGAATTTATGTATGGAATTCATGTATGGAATATAAAATATAATTTTAATTAACACTAAAAATGAAGGTTACTTATATTTTTCTACCAGAGAAATTAAAAGTGCTTGAGGGAAGGCACACTAGTGGTAAACCTAGTTGATGGATGAGTTGTGTCAAACGCTTGATAGAATTTTTTGTAGGGGGTCATAGAAATTTTTTTGATGACTGCAGTAAAGAGAATTTGGAATTATAAAAATATTGTAAAGGCTTATTTTCAGTAGTTAATGAGGCTGATTGAGTTTAAAGCTTATATGGGAAAATGTATTTTTTTTAAGTTACGGAGAATTACAGTGATGTTGTGGTTTTAGACCAGTAAAAGTTGTGTTTAAACTGGTGCTTTCATGTTATTTGTTTTGTTTTGAATGCAGAACACCGTTATGGCCACCCAGGTAATGGGGCAGTCTTCCGGAGGAGGAGGTCTGTTCACCGGCAGCGGCACCATGGGCATGGCCTTGCCTAACGACATGTATGACTTGCCTGATCTCTCCAGAGCTGAACTGGCTGCGCCTCAGCTCATCATGTTGGCAAATGTGGCCTTAACTGGAGAAGTAAACGGCGGCTGCTGTGATTACCTGGTTGGCGAAGAAAGACAGATGGCAGAATTGATGCCTGTTGGGGATAACAACTTTTCAGATAGTGATGGAGAAGGACTTGAGGAGTCTCCTGAGGTCAAAGGCGAGCCCAGTGCGCTGGAAAACATGGAACTGGAGAGTTTGGAACTCAGTGTTGTGCAACCGCGGCCTGTGTTTGAGGTGTCAGCTGCCTCAGAGCCGTACAGCGCAAATAAAGATCTTCCTCGGGAAACACCTGTAGCAGAGGACAAATGCAAGAACTTGAAGACCAAGCCGTTTCGCTGTAAACCATGCCAGTATGAAGCAGAATCTGAAGAACAGTTTGTGCATCACATCCGAGTTCATAGTGCCAAGAAATTTTTTGTGGAGGAAAGTGCAGAGAAGCAAGCCAAAGCCAGGGAATGCGGCTCTTCCACTGGGGAAGAGGGAGATTTCTCCAAGGGCCCCATCCGCTGTGACCGCTGCGGCTACAATACCAATCGCTATGATCACTATACTGCTCACCTGAAACACCACACCCGAGCCGGGGACAATGAGCGAGTCTACAAGTGCATCATTTGCACGTACACCACAGTAAGCGAATATCACTGGAGGAAACACTTGAGAAACCATTTTCCAAGGAAAGTATACACATGTGGAAAATGCAACTATTTTTCAGACAGAAAAAACAATTATGTTCAGCATGTTCGAACTCATACAGGTAAGAGGACCTTTCTTGTTTATAAGTGTACGCTACCCCCCAAATGAAACACTTTAAAAATGAAAAATTTCAAACATCTCAGAAGTAAAGAGAATGCCCCACTGCACCCATGGGTCCCCATCAGCTATACTGAAGAGTTATTAATATTTTGTCATATTTGGCAATTCAATTTTTTAAATAACAGCTTTATTGAGATGTACTCCAATGTAATGTAATGTAAGACATTTTTAGATGTAAGACATTTTTAGATGTAAGACATTTTTAGATTCTAAAAATGTAAGACATTTTTAGATTCTAAAAATGTAAGACATTTTTAGATTCTAAAAATGTAAGACATTTTTAGAATTAAAAGAAAATGGAAAGAACTGGAAAAATTTCAGTTTTGTTGTATATTTCCAATTTTTTATGTATACTTTATGTATACTTTTTTTTTTAAGTAGGATCTCTACTTTTTGCCATTTAATTTTTTTTCTTATAGTGGTTTATTTTCACTTAATTACAGTCCAGGTGACTAATTTTAATAGCTGTATTTTATATATTTCATCATTCATTACTTTTTCTCCACATTAAAGTTGATATTTCCACAATAAGGTTATGACTTACATAGCTAACATTGGTTGTACATATCTCATTTCACATTTTAATGTTAAACTTATTTGGACTTAATACATTTAAAAAAATTATTTATTTACCTTATTTTTGGCTGTGTTGGGTCTTAGTTGCAGCATGTGGGATCTTTCATTGCCATGCGTGGGCTTCTCTCTAGTTGTGGTGCAGGGGTCCAGAGCACATGGGCTCTGCATTTGTGGTACACGGGCTCATTAGTTGGTGGAGCTCAGGCTCAGTTGCCCAGTGGTATGTGGGATCTTAGTTCCCGGACCAGGGATCGAACCCATGTCCCCTGCATTGGAAGGTGGATTCTTAACCACTGGACCACCGGGGAAGTCCCTGTCTTTTAAAAATACTTTTTAAAAGCTTTTCCCCCCAGTATTACCTAATTTGTGGTTTTTTAAAAGAAAAAAATTTCAAAACAGGTTGTTGGTGTATAAACAGAAGGATAGTATTTTGATTATGTAAATTCTGAGAGTATCAGTGGTATTAAATGCATGGTTCTGAAGTTGTATTTATGGAAAAATTCAGCTAGTGCTGAAGAGCAGAGATAAGAAATGATCATCAACAGGAATCGCTTGTTTCTTATTTCTCACTTAGGTAGCCTGCTTTTCAAGTTCACTTAGTGAGTCTCTTATGTTCCTGTATTGAGGGCTCAGTGTTAGGTGCTTTCTTCTACTCTCTGCTAATCTTCAGAACAATTTACTAAGGAAAACAGGGTAAGTGTTTACTGAAAGCCTAAAGTGATGTGCTCAGGGTCACATACAACTAAGATTCAAAGTTCCAAATGTCATTTCTATAGGTAGTTATCATGGTAGGGGGCTGAGGATTTTCATTTGAGTCTTCAGTCAAAAGATTTTTCAGTTTGTAGTCTCGATATTTAACCAGTTCACAAATTCTACTTTTTTTAAAATCAATTTTTATTGGAGTACACAAATTCTACTTTAAAAGATGACATTAAAAAAAAAAAGATGACAGTTTTGCCTATATGTAT
This sequence comes from Phocoena sinus, assembly GCF_008692025.1. Lineage (NCBI taxonomy): Eukaryota > Metazoa > Chordata > Mammalia > Artiodactyla > Phocoenidae > Phocoena > Phocoena sinus. The sequence goes on from NC_045767.1 coordinate 77,431,320, forward strand.
GACTGAAAAATTACTAGTGTTTCTAGAGTATTTATGCCTTTTTTGGTGAGTTGCACAGTTAGAAGCAATCTATTTTGTTATGAAGAATTTTAAAGTAAATTGTCCTTAGTGGATTCTTCATGTTAATCTGTAAGGGTATTAAATTTTTCTTCCATTAACTTATTTATTTAATTACTGGCTGCATTGGGTCTTTGTTGCTGCACGTGGGCTTTCTCTAGTTGCGGTGAGTGGGGGCTACTCTGTGTTGCAGTGTGCAGGCTTCTCATTGCGATGGCTTCTCTTCTGGAGCACGGTCTCTAGGCACCTGGGCTTCAATAGTTGCAGCATGTGGGCTCAGTAGTTGTGGCACGCAGGCTCTAGGGTGCATGGGCTTCAGTAGTTGTGGCACGTGGGCTGTAGAGCGCAGGCTCAGTAATTGTGGCACGGGGGCGTAGCTAGTTGCTCTGCGGCACGTGAGATCTTCCCGGACCAGGGATTGAACCCATGTCCCCTGCATTGGCAGGTGGATTCTTAACCACTGTGCCACCGGGGAAGTCCGTATGTATCTTCCTTACAGAAATACATTCAGCATTTTTAAGCTGTTTTAAAATAATTCTAGGTCAAAGTAGGCATTTTGTTGCTATAATGTATTTACAGCTAATCTATAGCTACTGGCTAATAACAGCTGAATAGTTACTAGGAACACATTTCACAGTTATCAACACATTCTGTTTGTTTATTTATTTATGGTTTTATTGGTTCTTTGTTGCTGCTCGCTATCTTTCTCTAGTTGCAATGAATGGGGGCTACTCTTCATTGTGGTGCACAGGCTTCTCATTGCAGTGGCTTCTCTTATTGTGGAGCACGGGCTCTAGGCGCATGAGCTTCAGTAGCTGTGGCTCGCAGGCTCTAGAGCACAGGCTCAGTAGTTGTGGTGCACGGGCTTCGTTGCTTCATGGCATGTGGAATCTTCCCGGACCAGGGCTTGAACCCATGTCCCCTGCGTTGGCAGGCGGATTCTTAACCACTGCGCCACCAGGGAAGTCCCATCATCAACACATTCTCTTTTTTCTTTCTTTTTTTTTTGTACTCGTCTTTTCCTTATCCCATTTTTTTAGACACATCTATTACTGTAACTTATAGTGTAGACAAAATAATAACTGATGGTTTTTGAGGGCTTTTATGTGCCAGGCACCACGTCAAATGCTCTGAATATATTATCTTGATTTAAATTCTCACAATTCTAGGAAGTGAAGGTACTATTACTTTTACAGATGAGGAAGCTTGCCTGAGGTCATAATTATTACCTTGTGGTTAAAGAATATATGAAAACAAATTAGCAAGCTGGTTTTTTGATATGTTTTGTGGTTGACAACGTGTTTCCAAAAAATACACGTTTCCTGCCTTTGAGTCTTAAATTCTTTATTAAATCACTGGCCTCTCATCTTCAGTTGCTCTCAGTCCCTGTGGCCTTATGATTATAATTTGTTTTAACACTGAGCTGACTATTTTATAAAAGTTCTATCTACCACTTGAAATTTTTAGCTTACAACAACAGCTTCCCCACTCAAAAATTATTGCTTTAAGCTAACAATTTCAAATGGTAGATTTATCATTTATAAGGATCAAAAAAATTACCTGGGCTTCCCTGGTGGCGCAGTGGTTGGGAGTCCGCCTGCCGATGCAGGGGACACGGGTTTGTGCCCCGGTCCGGGAAGATCCCACATGCCGGGGAGCAGCTAGGCCCGTGAGCCATGGCCGCTGAGCCTGTGCATCCGGAGCCTGTGCTCTGCAACAGGAGAGGCCACAATAGTGAGAGGCCCGCGTACCACAAAAAAAAAAAAAAAAAAGTTACCTAAGTCATAGCATCAGAAAATTTGGGTAGTTTTTTTTTTAAATTTTATTGAAGTACTGTTGATTTACAATGTGGATTTTTTTAAAAAGGATAATTCTAATTTTATACCTGATCTAAGATACTTTTTCAGTTCTTAATATTTAATGTAATAACATGTAGCATTACTGTGAAAATTAAAAGGGCTGTGAGAATTCAGAAAGCCAATGGTATTTTTTGTCAGCAAAGCTAAAATAATGTAGTTAGTTGTATTCTGAATAATCTTTCTAATACATGATAAAAATCGATCATTTTGCCAGGGACAGGAAAAAAGAAATCCTTGTTAAAAAGTGCTCAATACTGAATGATGTGTATATTGTTAGTGAGAATCGTAATTGCATTATTTTATCATATTTGAACACTAATCATTATATTTTTGTAGGAGAACGTCCGTATAAATGTGAACTTTGTCCTTACTCAAGTTCTCAGAAGACTCATTTAACCAGACATATGCGTACTCATTCAGGTTGGTAAGAAATGGGAACGTTTCTATCATCTTTGGTAAACTACCATTATAAAAAAGTTCTTCTAGACTTGGAACTGGTTCCTTATTTATAGTTCATTTATGATATAATTTTGAAATTAGAGTTAAAAATTCATGGTCTACTAGTGTGGAGCTGTATTTAAATGGAGATTCCTAACCAGGGAGTCTGTAGGTGGAATGTCCAAAACTAAATGTAAATGTATGTGTGTACTTTTTCTGGGAGGAGTGTCCTTAATTTCATCAGACCTTCATCAAGTTCCATGATGTAATAAAAGTTGAAATGCTATCATAGACCAAGGCTGGTTTATCCTTTTTGAGCAACCTCTGCCTTCTTATACTCCTTCCCGACTCTCCCTCCGCATCCCCAACAGAGTATAACACCAAGTTTCATAGTGTGTGGTTGCCAGGTTCCAGGGGTTCCTTATTAGCTACCTGCTCAGGTCCTGAAATTTGGCTTTATTCTCTTGACAATTGATAGGGCATCTGAGGACTGATTTATAAAAGCCAAACTTTAAAGAATGATAAATAATCCAGGATCCCATTTTATTCACCTATAATAGATAAAATGCAGGGCTATAACAAGTGGGAGATTTATATCCCCTCTAGTGACTGAAATTATCATGATCACCACCAGAATTGGTCCCCATTATCAAAATATGTAGGTAAATGGCAAAGTTAAAAAGTCGAAATATGTAGGTAGATGGCAAAGTTAAAAAGCATAGTGGTCTTGAATGGATAATTATTTCATTTTGGCCACACTGACCCTGGGTGAACAGTCACATCTGATCAGAGTACTCTCTTCCTAAATTTAGAATATATACCCCTGTGGGGGAGGTATGCTAAAATCTTGCTGTTTACCAAAGTATATGTAGACCCAACTCCCTTAACAATTACCAATTACCTTAGGTTAACAGTTTGTGCTGTCTAATTGGATAGCCACTAGCCACATGTGAAATGTGGCCGGTTTGAATTGAGATGTATAAAATAACACACCTGAATTTAAACAGTATGAAGAAAATTATGTAAAATATCTATTTTTTAATATTACACGTTGGCATGATACTGAATATATTGGGTTAAATAAGTAGTAAAGTTAATGTTACCTCTTTTTTACTTTTGTAATGTGACTGCTAGACAATTTAAAGTTACCTATGTTGCTTGCATTTTACTTCTATTGGGTATTGCTGTTTTAAGTCAGTGATTGAGTAAGACTTGATTATAGTATGAATCCTAATTTGAGCAACTGTGAGGGCTCACAGCATGCTTACTGGCTCAACTTGACCTTACATGCTTGTCAAGTTTTATACTTTGAATGTTCCTTCTCAATCTCCTAAACTATTGAGTCACTTAACCAGAAACCTGTTTTTAGTATTACTATTGGGTGCTTCCTGGTTTCATTTTCTGTGGGTAATATGGTTGCTTTATTGAGGGTAGGCCATCATATCCTACTGATACTTGTGCTCTAGCCCTTAAATAAAATATTTAAGAGCTTTTCATGAGTTGGATCATTTCCGTTTTCATAACTGTCTCATGATGAGTAAATTCTGTTATTGTCCCCATTTTACAAATGGGGAAACTAAGGCCTTGGAGAAGTATGGCCATTTTTCCTCTGGAATGTCCCCTCTTCTGGATTTGTGTTAATTTGCTTTCTCATGGTATCGTTTAGTTTTTCCTCTGTCCCTGTGCCTTGTATAACTTGTACACTGGAAATTAAATCTAGATGCTTGAATTGTAGATAATAATGTGTCTTACTTGAAGTCATATCTGGTTGACCTAATATTAGTGTCACTGGATCAGAATGACAACACACTTGTATTTTTTTCATTGAATCGATAATACTTTTGTCACTGTATAAATTTTTATCTATGGTGTTTTACACCAGACAATAATGATTGCCTTAATGATTTTGCATTGGTTACTGTTATCTTTTGTCTGCTATATTTTAAAGGTGATTTTTAGTAGTTGCTGTTATAGTACAGCAAGTATTTAAAAAGTGTCATAATAATGAGTAGCAGTTACTATTTATTGTATGCATGCTGGGTACTGAAAAATTGGAATTTGTTATCTATAATCTTAGTACCTCTAGAATACTTAAATCCCAGCTTATAGATTAGGACACTGGCTTAGAGAAGATAAGTGTTTTATCTAAGGTTAATTGTCATTCTTCCAATTTAGAAGAGCTCGAGTTTGGCCTCGACTCCCCCACCCTCATTTTCAGTCATCAGCAGTGTTTAAAGAATATTATGGCTCAGAAAATGGCTCAAGAAACTACAGCATAGCACAGAGTATGGAGAGAGCAGAGCCATTGTCTTTTATTGTATGCCAATAATTTGTGAGTCACAAACAGGAAACAAACATGGTTAGTTTGTTTTGTGTATAAGTGTGCTGAATTATTTCCAGCCGATCCTATGTTTTAGTACTTCTCTTTGAAGTTGCTGATAATAACACTTGCAAATTAAGTGAGGCTAAGTGTGGTCAAATTGGGTAGGTAGTCTTTCTGACTGGGTTGCATGGAGTGAATATCTTGGATGCTTTCTCTGTGGTCTTGAGTCTGATCTTTATAGGTCATCTTGGGCATTCACTTCCTTGTTCATGTGAATGTATTTTAGGGAAGAGAAGTGTATGCTCAGTCTCTTATTTCTGGAAGAGACTAGGCTCTGCTGAGTTGGTACATTTTAGCTAAAATGACAAATTGGTTTATAAAGCAAAACCACATTGGTTATTTCCTTGGAGCACTTCCATTAGGGTAGGTCTTCTGAGGCTAAAGTAAGAAGGAATCAGAGTATTGGTTTGGTGAAATATACAGACACACTAACCTAATCTGGTGTTATTCTGCGTTTTATTGGTGTTTGTAACTAATGGTTTTGAAGTATCCTCACTTGGGTAGTCTAGAGATCCTGACATAATCCACAGCTCTCCATTTCCTATTCTGAGTGGATATGCTGCCATTTCATCCTGGAGGAAATACATCCAGTTTATGATGTTTTTGTAGATATCACACTGGATAGTTCTCCCGTCCTGCCAGCATAGGAGTTCATTTTGATTATTTTCCCATTATGAGTATAATGGATGTTTGTTAAAGGAAACTAACAACTTGCCAAGTTCCACCTCCATCAACTACTCTTTAAGATGGAAAAATATTTTTTTTCAGCAAAAATTATTTTCCTTTCACCAAGTATTTGAAACATGTTATGGTTTGAGAGTCTTTTTGTGAATTTTAGAATAATTTTAAAAATAGTGTTAAGGTTTAATTAATACACATGAAAATGCACACATCTTAGGTATACAGGTCAGTGACCTTATGTATGTTTTCTCTTGTTTGACTACCATCTAGGTGAAGGCATGAAATGTTTTACCACCCTCAGAAAAGTTCCCTCCTTACCCTTTCTAGTCAATACTTCCATAGTCTCCCCTCAACTGATACTCTGACTTAAATGTAACATCCTTCTGTAAAATATTTTTGAGATTCTTTCCATGCTGCATTATCAGAACTTTGTGTTTATTGCTGAGTAATATCCCCCTATTACTCTTTTTTTTTTTTTTTTTTTTTTTTTTATGCGTTACGCGGGCCTCTCACTGTTGTGGCCTCTCCCGTTGCGGAGCACAGGCTCCGGACGCGCAGGCTCAGCGGCCATGGCTCACGGGCCCAGCCGCTCCGCGGCATGTGGGATCTTCCCAGACCGGGGCACGAACCCGTGTCCCCTGCATCGGCAGGCGGACTCCCAACCACTGCGCCACCAGGGAAGCCCCCCCCATTACTCTTTAATTAAAAGTTCCCTTGTTACTCTTTCTGGGCTCTTGATAAGAATGTGTAAAGCTTGTAAAACCCCCTTTTTGAATTTCCCTTATCTCTGTAAATTAATTTAGGAAGAATAAAATAGACATCTGACACATTTATAAAGATCAAAAACAGGTAAATATTACTGTTGGTTCAGGGCAAAAGAATTTTCATTCAGCTAGGTATTAATAAACTAAACTTGATGAATAGATCTTTCAATACAAGAAAGAGGTTAACGGCAACAAAGCAAAAATGTGGGTAGGGTGAATGAAGCAACTAAATGATGCCACCGCTGTTTAAAGAGAGTCCTACGAACTCCCATTCCCTGACCATTTCACAGATGGAGGTTTGCACCTTGCTTGATGCTGGCTGTGTAAATACCCTCATTCATTAGGACTTAAAAATGACCGTTTTCATTTAAATTATTTTATGAGCACAAATACTTTCCTAAAGAGATCAGCTCCATTCATCAGCTCTTTGTTTACTGAGAGGTAGGGTTTATATGGTAAGGCAGAATAAACACGTGAAATCGTCCCTTTTGTTTACCCATTCTAAAACCTACCAGCCATTCCAAAAGTGATGCATTACAGGTAATGTGTATTGACTGCTTGGCTATCTATCCTTTGCTAAGAGCTCTATGTGGATTAGATTATTTATAGTTCACAACACTTAAGAATATTTTACAGATGAGGAAATTGAGGCTTACAGAGTTTTCAGTACCTTGCTCAAGACTTCACAGTAATTTGCAGAGCCCATATTTGATCCCCCCAGGTATTCTTACTGTAGAACAAATTCTTAACTGTTATGTCACATATCTTTTCCCCATTCTGTGTCTATATATGTTAAGTAAATGTTTGTCTCCTTTGAAGTCATTCAATGGAGAGGACAAGATAGGGCCAGGTGTAGACTAATGCAGCATGTTGTTAGAAACCTCCATTTATGAATCTGTTAGTGGACTAATGTGGAGAAGAGTTGTCCAGTTAGCTACGTTTACAATCTGACATACGTGGATAAGTTTTTGTTTTTGTGATCGAGTATTCTATCATCAGACATTTTTTAATCATGTAAAGCTTACCATCTATATGGTTTTACTTCATGTCTGAGTAGTTTTGCTTTATGAAAAAAATTAAATAAGATTTGATGTGAATTTGAGAATGTTTGAGAGATGAATTTTCATAAATGTCAATTTCCATTTTTCTGCTATGCATTCCATTGGACCAGTGGGGTATGGATACCATTTGGTAATATTTGCTAGAGTGTGATCTAGATGGGTATGTATTCAGGTAGAATGAGTTAATCTTAATGCCTTTAATTTGGGGGTTGGGGGTGGGCTTCTGGTCTTGTATGTACCTGTGATTATGACTTTTCGTGCTTATTTTATATACCATATATATTTGTATGCCCCTTTTTGCCTACCTAGTTTCTTTGCCCATTCTTTAGAAGAAGGTGAGAGAAAATCAAGAAAAGATTTCTGACTTGTTTTATTTTTGCTGTGGAATAGCAACTCTGGCAGTGGAAAAGTTTGCTGAGTGAAACTTGACTCAGCTCTTGCCACGATGGATAGACCAAAGGGTTAAATTTAAAGAAAAAGCCTTTTGTTCCTTGAGGCCAAGAATTGTTTTAAAACTTTCACTTGGAAGGTCTGGGAGTGTAGCCTATAGTGTATAATATTTCTTTTGAAGTCTCAAGGTTTATCTGAAATGTATGGGAATTTTATGTTCTATTCCATTATACTTTTGTTTTAACTAAACATGAAAACTTTAAAATTACCTTCTTTTTTAGTGCCCTTGTCCCAAAATTAACATCAAGAGCACAAGTCACTTTGCCAGTAATTGTGTACTTCTTTTTTTTTTTTTTTTTTTTTTTTTTTCGTGGCCACGCCACTCAGCATGCAGGATCTTCCCCGACCAGGGATCGAACCCATGCCCCCTGCATTGGGAGCTCGGAGTCTTAACCACTGGAATGGTAGGGAAGTCCTGTTGTGTACTTCTTGATGAATCTGTATTTGATGAACTTTTTAGAAGATGATGATTAACTGAGATGATTATTCCTCCATTTGATATGAGAATCTATGTCAAGGGATAGAGAAAAGATATACAAATAAATATGGTAAATATGAGTTGCATGATAAAGTCTTCAAGAAATAGTTTCTGTGAGTTTTTTTTGTTTTTTGTTTTTCAATATATATCCAATTCCTTGTAAGTATGCTTGAGTAAATCTTGAATTCATTTCTTAATGTATGCCTTCTGCAACGTCTCTTGTTTACCTTCAGGTGAGAAGCCATTTAAGTGTGACCAGTGCAGTTATGTGGCCTCTAATCAACATGAAGTAACCCGTCACGCAAGACAGGTTCACAATGGGCCTAAACCTCTTAACTGCCCGCACTGTGACTACAAAACAGCAGATAGAAGTAACTTCAAAAAACACGTGGAGCTACATGTTAATCCACGGCAGTTCAACTGCCCTGTATGCGACTACGCAGCTTCCAAGAAGTGTAATCTGCAGTATCATTTCAAATCTAAGCATCCTACTTGTCCTAATAAGACCATGGATGTCTCAAAAGTGAAGCTAAAGAAAACCAAAAAGCGAGAGGCTGACTTGCCTGATAACAAAATCACCAATGAGAAGACAGAAACAGAGCAGACCAAAATGAAGGGGGATGTGACTGGGAAGAAGAACGAGAGGTCTGTAAAAGTGGAGAAAAAAGATAATGTTCCAAAAGAGAAAAAGCCTTGTAGTAATGCCTCAAGCCAAGTGACTACCAGAACTCGCAAATCGGCACTGGAAGCTAAAGAGATGGATGTGCACCCGGGAAATAATGCAGAAAAAAGCTGTAAAAGCAAGAAAAGCAAAAGGAAGACAGAAGCTGAAGCCCGTTCCTTACAAGAACCTGTGAATGATGAGGAACCTGTGACAAAAAAGAAAAAGAAGGCAGAAAGCAAATCCAGAAATAGTCAGGAAGTGCCGAAGGGTGACAGCAAAGTAGAGGAGAATAAAAAGCAAAGTAGTTGCATGAAAAACAGTGCAAAGAAGAAAACTCTGAGAAGTAAATCATGTAAAAAAAGCGGCAAGCCTGCTCAGAGGAGGCCCACTCAGATAGAGCCTCCTCCTCCCTTGGAGTCTGCTGAGGGGGGGCCTGTTCAGACGGAGCCTCCTCCCGCCGCCCCCCCATCTCCTCCCCCTCCCCTTGCCCCCGAGCGGCATGCTGAGGTCGAGGTTGTTCAGGCGGAGCCGCCGCCTCCTCCTCCCCCTCCCCCCCCCATCTCCTCCTCCACCTCTTCCCCCCGGGGGGCATGCTGAGGTCGAGGTTGTTGAGAAGGGGCCTGTTCATGCGGAACCTCCTCCTCCCGTGGAGCCGATCCCCAAAAGGTCTCCTCACAAAGATAATGGCAAGGAAAAGTCCAACATGCAGAGTGAAATGGCGCAGAAGGAGCAAGTCCTTATTGAAGTTGGCTTAGTGCCTGTTAAAGACAGGCAGCTTCTAAAGAAAAGTGCCGGTGCACAGGATCTCTTACCACCATCACCACCTCTGCCAAAGGAAGACTTAAAAGAGGAAGAGTCAGAAGACCAAAAATTAGTCCCTGCAGGCGAAGGACATAAAGAGGCTCCTCTTCAAAAAGTGGAAGCAGAAGAGGCAGATAAGAGTCTAGCTGGTCTTGCTGCTGTTACCAAGGCATCTGCCAGTATTTCATCCTCTGAACAAAACTTGAATATGCCAGAGGGTGAAACTTCAGATGGTAAACATCAGGCTGACGCTATGCTTTGTGAAATGAAGATGGACGCTGATGAGAAGAAAACAGAGAATCCCCCCGGCAGAGACTCGGCGGTTGAAGAACCAGCTTCACCGCCACTTCTTCCTCTACCGCTAGAAAAATGTGAAGCAGTGTCCACAGCTACTGTGGCATCACCTCCTGTCACCGTGGCAGTAAATGAGTCTCAGGAAATGGATGAAGACGAAGGCATCCACAGTCATGATGGAAGTGACCTAAGTGACAACATGTCAGAGGATAGTGATGACTCTGGATTGAATGGGGCTCGGCCGGTTCCACAAGAGACTAGTAGAAAAAATGGAAAGGAAGCCTTGGCAGTCAAAGTGGCCGAGGGAGATTTTGTTTGTATCTTCTGTGATCGTTCTTTTAGAAAGGAAAAAGATTACAGCAAACACCTCAATCGCCATTTGGTTAATGTATACTTCCTTGAAGAGGCAGCTCAAGGGCAGGAGTAAATAAACTTTGGGCAAGGCTTCAGTTCTTAGTTTGTAAGGTCTGTGACATTTTGTATTCATTTGTAGTAGTAGACAGCCTTTTGTTTTTAAAAAATTGCTTTAATTAGTATCCAGTCTTGATTTTTAAGTGGCATTCTTTTCCTTAGGAATCCGTGTACCTAATGATGTACACATTTTAGCAAATCCAAGGGAGTTAGTGTAATAAACCAGCTAAATCTGTTAGCTTTTGCTTTTAATTGAACCAAGAGGGCCAAGGTGGTATTAGAGCATTCTATTGATTTGTTCAACTATAACTATTGAGTTTTTTTCCCATGTCTACTCCTGTTTCACTTTAGTTTATTCTTAGTTCCTTGTTTAGCTCTGTAAAAATTGGCATACTTAAATAGCAACTTACTTGAAGAATTTGCCTGCTTTATATAAAGTTAGCACTTTAAAATTGTTTTAGAGATGAAAAGAGACATTTAAATTGAAGAGAAGTTCTGCCAACAATGGACAGTATATCAGCCCAGGTATTTACTTCCTGAGTTTTGATCAATACGTATTTCTTATTTGTGTATATGTTAATCGTCATAAAAACATTGATTTTGGTGTGTTTTTTTATTTCGGTGCTTTAATAGCTTAAGATGTTGCACATTGTTTTTTTGGTTTTTTTTAATCTATGCAGTTACATTTTTTTCTAGAACTAGCATTTTTGTTGAATAGTAACACTTTATACATATATTTGCATTTTATTTTTTCCTCTTTGGAGGGATGCTTTTAATCTTGTTTGCAAAAGGGCAGTTTTCTTTTTTCCTTTGCTGCAATTGTCGTTTTTGCAGAATATTAGTGTGTGCAAATTTCTGAGCAAATGAAACATGCAGGTTAAATTCATTGATTTTGATATTCATATCTATGCCAGAATCTGCATTTCATATAAGCTATTTATTTTAAATGCGTATAATGAATTCATAGCTCTCAGTTTGAACTTTACAATAAATAAGCCACTAGGTCTATACTGAATGGATTTTTTTTTTTTCTGAATGGATTTTTATCTCAAATACCAACCATAAGTAAACTTTTGGCCTGTCTTAGTACATCTACTTCCTAAATGTACAGTGTTAAATCGTATCTTAGAGGGAAACCTCTTTCATAGATGGTTGGTGTTTTTATGTCTACTCCGCTGAATAAAGAACTGTAATTTTTATTTGGAAACTGCAAATCTGGAATTAGGAGGCATAATTTACTCCTTCAAGTTATACAGAATATCAGTTTGTGAGATTCCAAAGCCATAGCGATTTTACAGAAAACCTATGATGAGAAAGGTAGTATGAGTGCTGGTGGACCAGCTGCTACTTCCTGTGAATACAGTGAAAAGGGCTGGTGAAAGTTAAATTCAGTCCAGATTAGAAAAATCACACTTTCTCAGGGATCTCCACCAACTAGTAGGTGTCCTAGCTGTTCCTGTGACTGCCTTTTTCTACAGGTGAGGACTCAAATGAGCTGAAGCTATTCTCGTGTTCCTGTGGGGCACTTTGTATGGAAGAGTATGTACTTCCAAACTTTGTTGGTAGGTTCTTTGGCCAGTCACCAAAGAATATGAAAGAATCCAGTAAAGGATTTTTCTTGTTGACAGCAGTTATTCATTGTAGTCCAATAAAGTATGATCCCCATAGGGAACCCTGAACAATTCCAGTTCACCCATGTTCTATTCTGAAATAACCACTTTATATTTCATTGATTTTCTTTTGTCTGATGACCTCTGAAGCAGGTTTCAGAGTTTGGCAATGCAACAGGAAAGATTAGGAAAAGTATTGAAGTATGGGTGGAAAACTTGTTAAAATTCTGAGAGTGAAGTCCAAGTTAAAAGACATTTGAACTTGGAATTGACTGGGAGGCCAAAGATTTAAAGAAGCAGAAGATTCTCTCAAGACATGAGGAGTAAGTTGTGTTACTGGTGTGTGTTTTGTGTGCACGTTGGGGATTTGTAAATGATGTTGAATTCTAAGCTCCGACAATCATTGTCAATGGAAGATTAAGCTGCAAATATTTATGTTTTAAAACTTAAATTATAAGGCTAGTTAAATCTTTCTAACAACTATTTTTTAATATTCATGGGTACATTTTATATAAGTTACCTTTTACAGTATACATGAAAAGATTCATGTTAAGTACAAACTACAGATTGGGAATCAGTTTTGGGAAGAGGTTTTGTGGATTCTTTTGATACTTCAAAAGAAAAAAATCTGACTTCTGGGGAATTGGACTAATTTTCTTATCTAGATTTTAAGACTAGAATGCCAAAAACAAAAATGTGAAGGAAATTAAAACTCCTTATTATGAAAGTGATCTGTGAAAACATTGTTACTGGAAATTGAATGAACTTGAGGCCTTTCTTCCAGAAAACAAGGACTTGATTGTCAGGCCTATATTAGGTTCTGAACCTTAATGCCATGTATTTGTTCTTATTAAAAATTGTTTCAATGAAAAGTGCATTAGTAATAAGAACTTCTGGTCTAGTTGGGAGTTCTTCCATTTGAAAAATGTGATATTTGCATGGAACTGTTTGAATCTTTTTATTTTCTCAGTATACCCTCCACTGAATAGGATTGAAGCTAGAATTTTCCCTTTTGATAAAGGAATGAAAAGTGAACATGTTATTTGTAGATTGATGTTTAGTACTAGAGCAAAAGTTGAAATATTAGAATATAAGCCTAATCCTTGGTAGTCTTATAAAAATATATCTTTTAACTATCTTCTGAACCTATATTCACATTGGTTTTCAAGGTATTTTAAGTTATATTTTCTTCCTCTTTTCAGAGCTGCTTCTGTGGGGCTGCCTTTTTTTCTTTTTTAAAGTTAAATTGAGGTGTCATTCACAAAGGGCTGCATTTTTTGTTAAGGTTTCTTATGACTATGGCTGGGTGTTTTACTCTGGTCTCCCAAGAAGGGCCATTTTATCTTTGTCATGACTTTAGATTCCCTCTAGAGTCACTTCTAAAGTCATGTGGTCTTTAACTTTGGGAACTATTTCTCATCTGAGTGCTAATTCAGATTTAAGCTTGAGTCATCGCCTATCACCCCATGAATGTTGACAGTGGAAGGAATACCTTTCCTGTAGTTTCAGTTCTAGACAAAACCTGGGGGAAGAAACTTCATTTTCTTTTTTGCACAAATCAGAAAAACAGCTACTGTGCAGTTTCCTTGTTGACCTCAGCAGATGAACTGGACTGGTAGTGTTAATTCAGATTTAAGAAATTATCTGAATCTTGATTTGAGTAAACTTGTGATCTACATGCAATATTAACTAGATTGGATTGCTTTTATATTTTCACACGTACACATAGGCACTCCCCACCCTCATCAACATCCATTAGTTATCGAACTTTGTGAACTGGCATTGAAACATTACAACAATGTTTTGTTGCACCAATTTTATAAACTTTTACAGTGCAATACATGTTATTTTTCAGAGACAAACCAAAGTTTAATTTCTCAAGGTTCATGCTGTTTGCTTTAGCAGCATTTGATGGTGGATCTTTTATATACATTTGTAATAGATGGAAAAATAAACCAGATTGCAAATGCGTTTTCTTTCTTTTTTAAAGCAAACCATGTACCAAGTTTTTTGGTCCAAATTGTGTAGGATAAGTTAAATTGCATTCTAATAACCAATATGAGTGTATTTCTGTAAGTATAGTTATGTTGAAATAAAGTTTTAAAAAGCATTTTATGCCTTTGTTTATTATTGGTACATCAAGTATCAAGGAAGTCAATTTATTTGGCTGGAATTGCAAGTGTATTAATTTTCAAAATCTTTTACCCCAGATAACCCATGGTAGGTAGAAAGGTTGTGGCAGATGTTTTTGTTTGAGTTAACAATCCCAGTGGGTAGTAGTCTAAAGCCCATCTTTCTATAATTTGCTTTTTGGGAGGCAGAGCTGAAGGTTGGGAAAAAACAACCTGCAGACAGTTTATAGGAGATTTTACGTAGTAATTCCTTCCCAACTACAGGTCCCTTTAACAGTTTTAATGTACACGTCCGTTCTCAGTTGCAGGCCTGGTATTAGTAAATTTTGACTCATAATTGGAAAAAGATGCACTGAAGAGAAAATAAAATGAGTTACATTGAATGTTCACTGAAAGCCCGGGCACTACTTTAAGGATTTTACTGTATTCAGTGAGAGTCTGAGAAGAATATGAAACCCATGAAAAAGTGATAAGCCACATTCTAGTAAGGTTCTTTTTCCTTTGTTAGTTCACATAAACAGTGGTGCTGTATGTTGAAGGCTTAGGTGTTTTTGTGGACTTTAGGGAAAAGGGAAAGCGATGCAAAGCATCAAAACACCTGGATTGCATCCTGTCCTGATGCAGCAAGTGACCTGGAAGCTGTCAGGAAAGGATAGATATTTCTCGTTGAACCGATGAGTGTGATTCACTCTCTTGCCCCTGTTGCTTCTGCCTCTTGCAAGAGTCCTTATCATGAACAAAGCAAAATGAGTTTCCAAGCATTTGTTTTATTGGCATGGTAGAATCAGTGATGAGGAGCTGTAAGTTTCTGCCTAATGCAAGGATATATGGGAAATTTATCATGAATATATAAATGTTACTGATGTGTGACTTGGTTTGTTATTTTAAGGAAGGAAAGAATTGTTATTAGTGTGTTTCTCCAGTCCCTTGCTACTCCTTTCTCAGAGGCTCACCCTGTTATGATTTTTATATGTATCATCTGTTTACACTTAACTTTTGGCCATCCTTTCTTTGTATTCTGCCCATGGTCTCAGTCAGGGCTTAACACTAGTTTGTAGGTAGAGTTAACGGTACAGTAGTATGATCTCTAGGGTACGTTACAGCTCTCATCCTTAGCTCCATAAAGGCAGGTTGGTGAAGCTGCTAAAACAATGTGCTAATGTTTGGTAATCAGGGAAGGTTTGTGGTATGAAATTGCCTTTTTAAAGGATTTCGATGTTTGCTGTATGAGGTGCTCTGTGGCCCTTGCAATTAGAGCTGGGTTCACAATGGGCCTCTCTTCTTACTACTATAACTGGGCAAATCATTTTTAACTTTATTAAACCTCTTTCTTCATCCAGAAA
This sequence comes from Phocoena sinus, assembly GCF_008692025.1. Classification (NCBI taxonomy): domain Eukaryota; kingdom Metazoa; phylum Chordata; class Mammalia; order Artiodactyla; family Phocoenidae; genus Phocoena; species Phocoena sinus. Next base: position 77,446,746 of record NC_045767.1, read on the forward strand.
ATGGGGGCATATGGTACTTCTGTCCATAGAGTGGCTTTGAGTGTTAAATGCTTATTGAGCACTTAGCCTAGTGCTTGGCATGTAGTTTTAATATTAAGACATTTTCCACTAGATAACAGAGCAAGTAAGTATCCTTAAATATATAGTGTGCTTCCTGTATTTGACATTATTAAATTGTATAATCCACCTGCTTGTCTTCATGTCTTGCAAAATAGTGGAGTTTTAATGTTATATGTGGGCTTTTGTGTCCACTACTTTACTCAACTATATTGTAATCTCCATTAACAGTCAGAATGCTTTTGTGTTCACTGCTTTCCTCAAGCACCTAAAACAGTATCTGGCCCGTGGAAAGGCAAATCGTTTTTAATTGCCCAGGCCAAGCATAATTATGTGCGTGGTGCCTTGGTGTGTGTGTGTTTCCTTGATTTCAACTAATAATACAATGGTAGTGGTAATTTTAAGATTTTGATAATGCAGAAATCTCTGTTCATAGAGTAGGATTTTTTTTCTGGGTGCATTAACAAGTCAAGGAGAGTTCACCCAAGTAGCAGGAAATAGTAAGTTTTGAGAAAGAGACTTAGTGAAGAAACTTTATTTTGGGACTTCCCTGGTAGTCCAGTGGTTAAGACTCTGTGCTCCCAATGCAGGGGGCTTGGATTTGATCCCTGGTCAGGGCACTAGATCCCACATGCCGCAATGAAGATCCCGTGTGCTGCAGCTAAGACCCAGCGCAGCCAGATAAGTAAGTTAAAAAAAGAAACTTTATTTTGAGAAAGGTTCAGACTTACAGAGATGTTACAGAAATGGTACCCTGAATTCTTGTGTACCTCTTATTATTTTTTAAAATTTTAATTTAATTTTATTTATTTGGTAGTGCCAGGTCTTAGTTGCAGTATGTGTGCTCCTTAGTTGCGGCTCGCCGGCTCTTTAGTTGTGGCATGCGAACTCTTAGTTGCAGCATGCATGTGGGATCTAGTTCCCTGACCAGGGATCGAACCCGGGCCTCCTGCATTGGGAGCTCAGAGTCTTAACCACTGCATCACCAAGGAAGTCCCTTGTGTACCCCTTATTGTGATCCACTACTCACATTTGCTTTCTATTATCTACATATTATGTGGTGGACCCCCAGAAATTAAGTTGCAAGCATACCTGTTCATCTCTGAATACTTCAGTTTATCTCTTAAGGGTTAGGGCATTCTCTTATAATGTTGAAATTCATGACTTTAAAGATGGGTGTAGTCTTTAATACACAGTCTATATTCAGAGTGTGCCAAATGTCTTAATATTAACCTTCAACAATCTCCCTGTTCCTAATCCCTCATCGCATTTCGTTGTCACATCTCTTCAGTTTCCTTTAATTTGGAACAACTCTGTGCTTTTGTCCTTTACAACATTAAGAGTTTGAAGAGCGTATGCCAGCTGTTTAAAGAATGTTCCTTAATTTGGGTTATTCTAATTGTTTTCCTCATGCTTCAGTTCAGGTTACGCATCTTCGTAGGAATAGTAAGTACTGGTGCATTACATCAGAAGGCATATGATGCCATTATTGGTTGTGTTAACTTTTATTATTTGGTTAAGGTGTTGTCCACCACATTTCTCAATCGGAAAGTTTTTTTCTCCATTTATAATTAATATTCTGTAGGATGATATAGTGAAACGATCTTATTCTTCAACACAGCCATTGATTTTAGCATCTACTGATTTTTGTTTAAGTCAATTATATATCTTCTATGGTAACTGATATTCTCTATCAAAAACAGCTTTCTCTTTTCCCCATAGACCTAGGTTCTTGTTTCATGAGCTGAGTTATTCACTTTACCCCAGTTCGGGGCGGGGGGGGGGGCGGGGTGCCCTTTTAAGCTAAACGAGACTATTACAGTTTGAGTATCACACTGAACGACTGAAACTCAGAAATACTACATTTCTCTGTGCTTAAGTCATAACAGTCAATAAAAGTTATGGAAGCTTGATGGAATGCCTTAAGGGATAAACTGCAAGTAGAAATTTGCCAGTGGTAGAGATTCTACCACCAGAAGGCAATTTTAGAGAATGATGTTTTAATTCTTTTATTGATTTTAAAATACCACACCTTTCATTTCTTTTTTGGTGTGCTCTAATTCTTAAAAGACATAATGCAAGTACAACTACATACTCAAAATTCAAGCAAGTTAAAATTCATCCCGACTAGCTCTCTTCCTACTAATCCTCTTACTCTCATTTGTTTCTCCTCTAGAGTTAACTACTGTTAATGATCTGCTGTTAACTCTTAACCTCCATATGTGTATGCATATTGAAATGCTTGATTTCTATGCTTTTTACATAATTCAGGTTATTGATATTCTGCAGTGAGTAGAATTTGAGGATCTTTGTCCTAGTTAAGGACCTTCCTTATTCTTTACAACTGTTGCATAATATTTCATAGTATCATGGTTTAATCACTGATTATAGTGAAAATTGACCATCTGGAAGTATTTTGAGAGTGGACACCAAGTGGAGTGAGTGGTTCAGGGGATCCAAAGGATCTTACAACCTTACAAGTTATGTTTTTTGTTTGTTTGTTTGTTTGTTTTTTGTGGTACGCGGGCCTCTCACTGTTGTGGCCTCTCCTGTTGCGGAGCCTGTGCTCCAGACGCGCAGGCTCAGCAGCCATGGCTCACGGGCCTAGCCGTTCCGCGGCACGTGGGATCTTCCCGGACCGGGGCATGAACCTGTGTCCCCTGCATCAGCAGGCGGACTGTCAACCACTGCGCCACCAGGGAAGCCCACAAGTTATGTTTATGCTTATGTTCTTAAAGTACAACAACTTTTATATTTGCTAATAGTAATTAAGTCTTGTACCCTATTTCAAGGTGGTTTTTTTTTAAATACAGAAGATGGATGTTTAATTTAGTGTTGCTTAAAGTAACAGAATGATGAGTAACATTTTCATTTAACATTCACCATTGATGTGATAGGGGAATGGCACCTTGGAACTCAGCTAATTTTACTGGGGGGAAATGACTTCTCCATATGATGGTATATTAAGGAATTGCAAGTTAATAAGACAGAGGTCCCTGCTTGAGCACGAGCTACAATGGTAGCTGTTATTTTGCCATGTCTAGTGGACCAGTGTGGGGATCCCGGCAGGAGTTTTATCTGCATGGCAGGACAAAGACTTTTTTTCTTTTTTTCCCTTTCAGTTCGTTTAAGACCAAAAATTTTTCTGATGAGATACAGCACATCTTACAGATACTGAAAATAACGTAGGCAAGTTTGCTTAGTAGCAAGCATGAGGCCTTGCAGTTAACAGTAGCAGAGGTAGCTGTAGTGACTGCAGTACCCAGGGACCAGAGAGAGGCAAGGGCAGGAATCTGCACTAGTGTGTCAGAAGTGCTGAGATAGCCTCTTTGGTAGGGACACTAATGAACATCATTTTTCTGTAGGTTAGTAGCAGCAGCAGTGGAGTGGTGAGACTTGCATGTTTCTGCTCTGTGTCCTGTGTGCACAAGTACGAATTTGCACTGAAGGGAGCTGTTGTTGGGGAGGAAGGAAATGGCTGACTTCACGTAAGAGCAGGCTGGCCTTATTCATGACCCACGGGAGCCAACCCTGGGGACACCGGAAATAATTGGGAAACATTTTGCACAGAACTGGAGATCCCACATTAGCATCTAGGAGTAGTCCTTTTCTAAGTACCAGGCACTCTTCTAAGCACATCCCATTAACTCTGAATCCTCTCAACATCCCTAAAAAGCAGATTGTCATTCCCACTTTGCTTCCTACAGACAAGCCAATTGCCTGAAGTCACACAAGTAGGAAGTGGCAGGTCTGTGTTACACTGCTTTTCTGATTAAGTGAAGAATTTTATGTGGGGAAATTAGGAGTGGTGGTGAAAAGGATTTCAGCCTGATCTGAATGTTCTCAATTTATGATAATGTATTAATTATATTAACATGATATAGAGGTCACTCTTTAAGCAGCCTTCTCTCTATCATAACATCTAACCAGTTTATATTTACTGACGATCATGAGTAGTTCACTAGCAGTAGTGAGATGAACTTCACCTTTTTGAAATGAAAGTGAAGTAGGGTAATACACTTGTTCCCTGATTCTACTTATGCCCGGTTCTGAGATAGCATAAGCTGGCATTTTTAGGTAAGCGACTAAATTAGGTGGGTAGTTATTTTTTAAAAAATAGTATTTTAAAAATTTTTTATTGGAGTGTAGTTGATTTCCAATGTTGTGCTAGTTTCTGCTGTAGAGCAAAGTGAATCAATTATACATATTTCCACTCTTTTAGATTCTTTTCCCATATATGTCATTACAGAGTATTGAGTAGAGTTCCCTGTGCTATACAGTAGGTCCTTATTAGTTACCTATTTTATATAGTGTGTATATGTCAATCCCAATCTCACAATTTATCCCTTCCCCTCTTCCCTTTCCCCTTGGTAACCATAAGTTTTAAGTTTTTCTACTGTGTGACTTTCTGTTTTGTAAATAAGTTCATTTGTATCATTTTTCAAGATTCCACATACAAGCAGTATCATATGATATTCATCTTTCTCTGTCTGACTTACTTTACTTACTATGATGATCTCTAGGTCCATCCTTGTTGCTGCCAATGACATTGTTTCATTCTTTTTTATGGCTGGGTAATAATTCCATTGTATATATATATATACCACATCTTCTTTATCCATTCCTCTGTCGATGGACACTTAGGTTGCTTCCATGTCTTGGCTGTTGTAAATAGTGCTGCTGTGAACATTGGGGTGCATGTACCTTTTCGAATTAGAGTTTTCTCTGGGTATATGCCCAGCAGTGGTATTGCTGGATCATATGGTAGTTCTATATTTAGTTGTTTTTTTTTTTTAAAGGAACCTCCACACTGTCCTCCATAGCGGCTACCAATTCACATTCCCACTAACAGTGTAGGAGGGTTCCCTTTTCTCCACACCCTCTCCAGCATTTAATGTTTGTAGTTTTTAAAAAAATTAATTATTATTTTTGGCTGTGTCGGGTCTTTGTTGCTGCATGTGGGTTTTTCTCTAGCTGCGGTGAGTGGGGGCTACTCTTTGTGGTGCACGGGCTTCTCATTGTGGTGGCTTCTCTTGTTGCGGAGCACGGGCTCTAGGCGCGTGGGTGCTTCAGTAGTTGTGGCTCGCAGGCTCTGGAACGCAGGTTCCTGTAGTTGTGGTGCGCAGGCTTAGTTGCTCCATGGCATGTGGGATCTTCCTGGACAGGGCTTAAACCCATGTGCCCTGCATTGGCAGGTGGATTCTTAACCAGTGTGCCACCAGGGAAGTCCCGTTTGTGGAGTTTTCAACGATGGCCATTCTGGCCGGTGTGAGGTGATACTTCATTTTAGTTTTGATTTGTGGGTAACTATTTGAAAACAGAAGAACATATAATTTAAAGAGAAGAGCGGCATTTATTTTGAAATGTCCTTGGTTCTTGGGCCCTGTGAGCCTGCTATATTGTAGGCCCAGATATTTGTCCCATTTGATCCATTTATTAGAATATCACTTGAGTTGCAGGCACCTGACATCAGGTGCCTGTCTCCTGGTCTCTCAGAATCCGTAGGGAGTGGTGGAGACATACAGCAACAAATGTCTCCACGTGGGTTTCTGTCTCCTTGTTTGGCGTCAGAGATGGAGAAATGCTGGTAGGTGGCCAATGCTAAGAGCAGGATTCTGAAATCACTTCCAACCCCATGTCACTCTACTCCTCTCCCTGGTTGTAGAGCCAGGAAAAGAAAGGAAGAGTTTCTAGGGCCTCAGGATCCTAAGCTTGGATTCTGCCTAAAACCTCCTTTCTCCTTCTTGGAGAGTAATAGGGTACTACTTTGAGATACTAAGTTCCTTCATTTCTGTGTCCTCATTACCTCCCCTAACAGAGACTATGCAGATAGCTGACTTCCTGATTTAGCTTTCTGATAGTGTAAGTGCTCCATGAGGGTGGGTCAGGATGGGAGTAGAGATTGCCTAGGTTTGCACCTGAACAGATTTGTTTTTTCACTTTAAATTTATGAAAGTAATACATGCACAGTTAAAACACTATTCCTAAAAGATTCATGATGAAATCAAAATCCCACAGCCTTGTGTTCCTTCCTTTCCTCAGTCATGAGCTGTTCTATGTATCTGACTCCTGAGGTAAGTTTAAGTCAGCATCAAATTTCTTATTTGATAAATTTACAGTGGATTCTCTTCACATAGGTCAGAATATATAGCATGTTATACTGCATTTTCCTCAAGGGGATGAACATGCTGAAACCTTGTAATGGATGAAAGTGGCTACAGGTTCTTTGCAGCCTTGCAATCAACTTGAGCCTGCGCTGCCGTTGCAACTTGCTTTGACCAGTAGAATGCAGCAGAGTGACATTGCGTGATCTCTGAGCTTCGGAGGCCTTGCAGCTTCTACTCTCATGCTTTTTCTGAACACGATGACCTTGTGAACAAGCCTGAACTGGCCTACTTCGGGACGATATTCTAGGTAGAGAGAGGGACCCATGGAAGAAGACCCAGGTTTCCAAGTTATTACAGCCATCCCAGCTGAAGCTCCCGACATGGAGTGAGATCTGCAAATGCATATCCCCACAGAGTGGGAGAACCATTGAGCTGAGCCCAGATTAAAATGCCAAACTAAAGAGCAAATAGAAGCTTGTTTGAAGTCACTAAGTTTTGGGGTGGTTAGTTATTCAGCAACAGATGTGGGTAGAAACCTAATTATGCCTTCAGTCTAGTTAAAAAAGAAGCATTTCCTATTGACAAATGAGCAACTGTACCTAGAACTGATAGAAGCCAGGCTGAATGGGGGAGTTGGTAAGTGGGACTGTTAAGCATTGTTTTCTTTTGTTGAATAGTCTCATCCAAGTTCCCATGCTGTAAATGTTCAGTACATTTCTTGGAATTAACTTTACATAATAGCTTTTTCATCCAGTGAAAAAGACATTTTCCTTAGCAAGTGTTTCAGTAAAATATATCTCTATCTAGTATTTAAGGGAAAGAGGTCACCATATCTCTAATTTTTCTTCCAGTTGAATATTTAACCATAAAGTTTAAAGTGAACAGTGGAAAATGAGAAATCTCTTTAGGCTACATGTTAAATGTTGAGAAAACTGGAGATAATAGAAAGCTTTTAGTTGGACAACTAAGATCCCCTTTTAGTGAAAATCAGTTAAGATGTGAAAAGGAACAGGAAACAGGATGAATGCTTAAGCAGAAAGGCAAGGCCATTTAAACAAGTTCAGAACCAAATTAATTTGGTTTTTGAAGCTATTTGATTTGTGAATAAATAGGGACTACTAGTTCTATGTCACTTATAGGATCAGGACTTTATATATATATTTAACATTACATTAGTTTACTTAAAATACAACTACAGAAATTTTTAAAATTAATCATCTCCGTTTCTTTGATAAGAAACTTAATGAACTTCCTTTTTTCTCCTTTACCATCAATGGTTTTTCTTTTTTTTTTTTTTTTTTTTTGGCAGGTTCTTATTAGTCATCAATTTTATACACATCAGTGTATACATGTCAATCCCAATTGCCCAATTCAGCACACCACCATCCCTACACCCCCACGGCTTTCCCCCTTTGGTGTCTATACGTTTGTTCTCTACATCTGGGTCTCAACTTCTGCCCTGCAAACCGGTTCATCTGTACCATTTTTCTAGGTTCCACATACATGCATTAATATATGATATTTGTTTTTCTCTTTCTGACTTACTTCACTCTGTATGACAGTCTCTACATCCATCCACGTCTCAAGAAATGACTCAATTTCATTCCTTTTTATGGCTGAGTAATATTCCATTGTATATATGTACCACAACTTATTTATCCATTCATCTGTCGTTGGGCATTTAGGTTGCTTCCATGACCTGGCTATTGTAAATAGTGCTGCAATGAACATTGGGGTTCATGCATCTTTTTGAATTACAGTTTTCTCTGGGTATATGCCCAGTAGTGGGATTGCTGGGTCATATGGTAATTCTATTTTTAGTTTTTTAAGGAACCTCTATATTGTTCTTCATAGTGGCTGTATAAATTTACATACCCACCAACAGTGCAAGAGGGTTCCCTTTTCTCCACACCCTCTCCAGGATTTGTTATTTGTAGATTTTCTGATGATGCCCATTCTAACTGGTGTGAGGTGATACCTCATTGTAGTTTTGATTTGCATTTCTCTAATAATTAGTGATGTTGAGCAGCTTTTCATGTGCTTATTGGCCATCTGTATGTCTTCTTTGGAGAAATGTCTATTTAGGTCTTCTGCCCATTTTTGGATTGGGTTGTTTGTTTCTTTAATATTGAGCTGCATGGGCTGTTTATATATTTTGGAGATTACTCCTTTTCTGTTGATTCATTTGCAAATATTTTCTCCCATTCTGAGGGTTCTTTTTTGGTCTTGTTTATGGTTTCCTTTACTGTGCAAAAGCTTTAAAGTTTCATTAGGTCCCATTTGTTTATTTTTGTTTTTATTTCCATTACTTCAGGAGGTGGATCAAAAAAGATCTTTTTGTGATTTATGTCAAAGAGTGTTCTTCCTATGTTTTCCTCTAAGAGTTTTATAGTGTCTGGTCTTACATTTAGGTCTCGAATCCATTTTGAGTTTATTTTTGTGTATGGTGTTAACGAGGGTTCTAATTTCATTCTTTTACATGTAGCTGTCCAGTTTTCCCAGCACCACTTATTGAAGAGACTGTCTTTTCTCCATTGTATATCCTTGCCTCCTTTGTCATAGATTAGTTGACCATAAGTGCGTGGGTTTACCTCTGGGCTTTCTATCTTGTTCCATTGATCTATGTTTCTGTTTTTGTTCCAGTACCATATTGTCTTGATTACTGTAGCTTTGTAGTATAGTCTGAAGTCAGGGAGTCTGATTCCTCCAGCTCCATTTTTCTCCCTCAAGACTGCTTTGGCTATTCGGGGTCTTTTGTGTCTCCATACAAATTTTACGATTTTTTGTTTTAGTTCTGTAAAAAATGCCATTGGTGATTTGATAGGGATTGCATTGAATCTGTAGATTGCTTTGGGTAGTATAGTCATTTTCACAGTATCGATTCTTCCAATCCAAGAACATGGTATATCTCTCCATCTGTTAGTATCATCTTTAATTTCTTTCATCAGTGTCTTATAGTTTTCTGCATACACGTCTTTTGTCTCCCTAGGTAGGTTTATTCCTAGGTATTTTATTCTTTTTGTTGCAGTGGTAAATGGGAGGGTTTCCTTAATTTCTCTTTCTGATCTTTCATTGTTATTGTATAGTAATGCAAGAGATTTCTGTGCATTAATTTTATATCCTACAACTTTACCAAATTCATTGATTAGCTCTAGTAGTTTTCTGGTGGCATCTTTAGGATTCTCTATGTATAGTATCATGTCATCTGCAAACAGTGACAGTTTTACTTCTTTTCCAATTTGTATTCCCTTTATTTCTTTTTCTTCTCTGATTGTTGTGGCTAGGACTTCCAAAACTATGTTGAATAATAGTGGTGAGAGTGGACATCCTTGTCTTGTCCCTGATCTTAGAGGAAATGCTTTCAGTTTTTCACCATTGAGAATGATGTTTGCTTTGGGTTTGTCATATACGGCCTTTATTATGTTGAGGTAGGTTCCCTCTATGCCCACATTCTGGAGAGTTTTTATCATAAATTGGTGTTGAATTTTGTCAGAAGCTTTTTCTGCATCTATTGAGATGATCATTTGGTTTTTATTCTTCAGTCTGTTAATATGGTGTATCACATTGATTTGCATATATTGAAGAATCCTTGCATCCCTGGGATAAATCCCACCTGATGATGGTGTATGATCCTTTTAATGTTGTTGGATTCTGTTTGCTAGTATTTTGTTGAGGATTTTTGCATCTATATTCATCAGTGATATTGGTCTGTAATTTTCTTTTTTTGTAGTATCTTTGTCTGGTTTTGGTATCAGGGTGATGGTGGCCTCATAGAATGAGTTTGGGAGCGTTCCTACCTCTGCAATTTTTTGGAAGAGTTTGAGAAGGCTGGGTGTTAGCTCTTCTCTAAATATTAAATAGAATTCACCTGTGAAGCCATCTGGTCCTGGACTTTTGTTTATTGGAAGATTTTTAATCACAGTTTCAATTTCATTACTTGTGATTGGTCTGTTCATATTTTCTATTTCTTCCTGGTTCAGTCTTGGAAGGCTATACTTTTCTAAGAATTTGTCTATTTCTTCCAGGTTGTCCATTTTATTGGCACAGAGTTGCTTGTAGTAGTCTCTTAGGATGCTTTGTATTTCTGCAGTGTCTGTTGTAACTTCTCCTTTTTCATTTCTAATTTTATTGATTTGAGTCCTCTCCCTCTTTTTCTTGATGAGTCTGGCTAATGGTTTATCAGTTTTGTTTATCTTCTCAAAGAACCAGCCTTTTAGTTTTATTGATCTTTGCTATTGTTTTCTTTGTTTCTATTTCATTTATTTCTGCTCTGATCTTTATGATTTCTTCTGCTAACTTTGGGTTTGTTTGTTCTTCTTTCTCTAGTTCCTTTAGGTGTAAGGTTAGATTTTTTATTTGAGATTTTTCTTGTTTCTTGAGGTAGGCTTGTATAGCTATAAACTTCCCTCTTAGAACTGCTTTTGCTGCATCCCGTAGTTTTGGCTTGTCGTGTTTTCACTGTCATTTGTCTCTAGGTATTTTTTGATTTCCTCTTTGACTTCTTCAGTGACCTCTTGGTTATTTAGTACCGTATTGTTTAGCCTCCGTATGTTTGTGTTTTTTATGTTTTTTCCCCTGTAATTGATTTCTAATGTCATAGCGTTGTGGTCAGAAAAGACGCTTGATATGATTTCAATTTTCTTAAATTTATTGATGCTTGATTTGTGACCCAGGATGTGATCTATCCTAGAGAATGTTCCGTGCGCACTTGATAAGAAAGTGTAGTCAGCTGTTCTTGGATGGAATGTCCTATAAATATCAATTAAATCTATCTGGTCTGTTGTGTCTATTTAAAGCTGTGTTTCCATATTAATTTTCTGTTTGAATGATCTGTGCATTGGTGTAAGTGAGGTGTTAAAGTCCCCCACTATTACTGTGTTAGTGTCGATTTCCTCTTTTATAGCTGTTAGCAGTTGCCTTTTGTATTGAGGTGCTCCTATGTTGGGTGCATATATATTTATATTTGTTATATCTTCTTCTTGGATTGATCCCTTGATCATTATGTCATGTCTTTCTTTGTCTCTTGTAACATTCTTTATTTTAAAGTATTTTATCTGATATGAGTATTGCCACTCCAGCTTTCTTTTGATTTCCATTTGCATGGAATATCTTTTTCCATCTCCTAACTTTCAGTCTGTATGTGTCCCTAGGTCTGAAGTGGGTCTCTTGTAGACAGCATATAGATGGGTCTTGCTTTTGTATCCATTCAGCAAGCCTGTGTCTTTTGGTTGGAGCATTTAGTCCATTTACTTTTAAGGTAATTATCGATATGTATGTTCCTGTTATCATTTTCTTAATTGTTTTGGGTTTGTTTTTGTAGGTCCTTTTCTTCTCCTGTGTTTCCCACTTAGAGAAGTTCCTTTAGCCTTTGTTGTAGAGCTGGTTTGGTGGTGCTGAATTCTCTTAGCTTTTGCTTCTCTGTACAGCTTTTGATTTCTCCATCGAATCTGAATGAGATCCTTGCCAGGTAGAGTAATCTTGGTTGTAGGTTCTTCCCTTTCATCACTTTAAGTATATCATGCCACTCCCTTCTGGCTTGTAGACTTTCTGCTGAGAAATCAGCTGTTAACCTTATGGGAGTTCCCTTGTATGTTATTTGTCGTTTTTCCCTTGCTGCTTTCAGTAATTTTTCTTTGTTTTTAATTTTTGCCGATTTGATTACTGTGTGTCTCAGCATGTTTCTCCTTGGGTTTATCCTATATGGGACTCGCTGCGCTTCCTGGACTTGGGTGGCTATTTCCTTTCCCATGTTTGGGAAGTTTTCAGCTATTATCTCTTCAAATATTTTCTCTGGTTCTTTCTCCCTCTCCTTCTTCTGGGACCCCTATAATGTGAATGTTGTTGTGTTTAATGTTGTCCCAGAGGTCTCTTAGGCTGTCTTCATTTCTTTTCATTCTTTTTTCTTTATTCTGTTCCGCAGCAGTGAATTCCACCATTCTGTGTTCCAGGTCACTTATCTGTTCTTCTGTCTCAGTTAGTCTGCTATTGATTCCTTCTAGTGTAGTTTTCATTTCAGTTATTGTATTGTTCATCTCTGTTTGTTCTTTAATTCTTCTAGGTGTTTGTTAAACATTTCTTGCATCTTCTCGATCTTTGCCTCCATTCTTTTTCCGAGGTCCTGGATCATCTTCACTATCATTATTTTGAATTCTTTTTCGGGCAGGTTGCCTGTCTCCACTTCATTTAGTTTTTGTGGGGTTTTATCTTGTTCCTTCATCTGGTACATAGCCCTCTGCCTTTTCATCTTGTCTTTCTGTGAATGTGGTTTTTGTTCCACAGGCTGCAGGATTGTAGTTCTTCTTGTTTCTGCTGTCTGCCCTTTGGTGGATGAGGCTATCTAAGAGGCCTGTGTAAGTTTCCTGATGGGAGGGACTGGTGGTGGGTAGAGCTGCATCGATGGTTTTGTTCTTAGATCAAGTACAGACCTTCATGAGAAGTGGTAAATTCTGAGTAGAACATATTTTCCAGCACAGCTATAGGCACAAATGTAGAAGTCAAGCTGCTGCCTGCTGACCTCTCTTCTGGCTCTGTAACTGCAGATGACTCCACTTTTTAAAGCATCAGGATCAGGACTTTATATCAGTTTTTGTTTTTTAGGATACTTTACTGTTGTGTTTCTTTGGATGTTTGCATTCCAAATTTCCTGTGTATGTTATTTTCTTCATCAGAATTGTGGGTCAGGATCTCCACTCATGCTGTGATCTGTCCGTGGTACTTGACAAAGCTCACTAGCAATGTGAAAAGATTCCCAGCCAGCCATGAAAGCACTTTCAATTTAAAACTACCTGAGAGGGTAAGACAGCATGGAAATCACAGTGAGACACTTTAGGATTGGGCAGCAGTGCTGAAGTCAGACAGCAAGGGTGCAGCACATCACACACCTTAGCTCTGAGCAACGTTCTCAGGCTGGAGTTGTATATGGGAGGGTTCAAAGGAAGATAGAAAGAGAACTAAGTGGCAGTAACACAGGGTTTCCAAGGAAATTGTGTCATAACCTTTGAGGTCTTCAACGTGGGTTGCTTTTCTTTTCTAAGATAACACGTTTACCTCTTAAGGTTGAAAAGTTCTTGCCTTCTCGCCTTTAGCCTTGTAATGGGTTCTAGTATATAGAGGAAGTATTATGTGGTGGTTAAAACCTGGGTCTTGGTGAAACTGTTTTGTATCCTGATTATGGTGGTTGTTAATTAACTTGTACATATATTAAAACTCCATAGAACTGTACATCGAAAGAGGGAAAAAAAAGTCAGTTTTACTGTATAATTAAACAAACCCACAGGGTGCTGTGGCTAGGCTGCTGGGGTTTGTTTGAATCAGAGATCCATCACTCCTTCATTGTGTGACCCTGGGCTGGTTACATGTTCCCTAGCTTCCTCATCTCCAAATGCAGGTAATAACAGTACCACCTGCATGGGATTGTTGTAAGAATTCAGTTAATCATGTAAAGTGCTTAAAAGCGCCAGGCTCATTGTGCTTGCTTAAATAAGAGTTAGCTATTATTACTATTATAAGAATGTAAAGGAATAAAAAGAAGCTATATGGGCTATCATGATCATAGCAGCTGCGAAGTCTCACATACAACTGTCCTGAGGTACTGTCTTTAGGCAGTACAGGAAGAAACCCTAGAAAAATGTCAAGTTACTAAGCAAATTTAAGTCTGCTCTATTGCTATTTTTCAGGGAAGGCAAAAACCAGCTCCCAAAACAAAAAAGTCCCCTCTTCCTCCTAATTCATTCATTCATGCATTGAATGCTGGCTATTTTCGAGGGACTTACTGAAAAATTAGAAAGGATCTTGGCAGTCTCTCATGTCCAAAATCATCTGATGATGTGTTCTCTAGCATGTGTGTCTTTGTGTGTGTGTGTGTGTGTGTGTGTGTGTGTGTGTGTGTGTGTGGCCTCAGTTTTCTCAGATTTACCACAGTTACTGGCCAGAGGTACTGACTGACTGTGATTAAGCATCACACCTATTGCACCTACCAGTGAGAATATTATAACCAAATTCTTCCACTAGGTTGATTAGCCAGAAGGTAAATTCTGATAATTGTTTGAGAAGCAAAAGGAAGCTTCTGCAAAACAGTGTTTTAAGGATGGTCTAGACTTAATAATCAGATCATGAAACTCCTGTATTAAATGAGAGAATATCGATGGTCTTTGACATGAAGGGGAAAAGTGAGGCATCATTCCTACATGATGTTAAAATGTTAATCTTTAGCCATTCCCACCCACTACAGGGCATCAGTGGGGCAGACAACATAACAGAGACATTAAGAGCAGGCAGAGGTGCTATCGATTGGATTCACGTGAGTCTGAAGTTTTTTTTTTTTTATTGTTTAAGCACTACTCTTTGACAGTTGAAAGAAAACAATCCCCCGAGGAGGAGAAGAGCAGCCAAGAGAAAATGGAACATTCTGAGAAAGAATGGAAATGATTCTATTGCTCCACAAGACAGAGCCAAGTGGGAGGGATGCCAGGGTAAATGGTCAGAGGCCATCGACAAAACAGCTCGCCTCAGCTTCAGTGCTGGGTGCCTACTCAGTGATTAACAGCTCTGCCATGTCTGGCACAGGTGGAGCTCCAAGTTAGTCATCTGCAGGAAACTAGCCTTGATTTCCATTTTGCAAAAAGCGTCTGAGTGATCAAGAAACACAAGCACACAGGATTGCATCTGTGCTCCACTTTTCCTTGGTTGTCATGGGAATTGTTGCAAGTAACATAAACAAATTTAGACTCTGCGGAACTACACGGTAAAGACCTAATGATTAGTAGGGCTTGCTGTTTATGGTGATTAAAAATGCAAAATTTTTAAACTTCACTTTGTCTCAGTAACTTTGAAGGAAATGCTCCTGTTTTAAAGAGGGGAAGAAAGATATGATGGAACTTTAAAAAATAAAAATGCATATTTAATATCACATAGAAGTCAAAAACTCTTTGATGGCACATATTTTCTTCCTTTTAAGGTGTCATGAATACAAAAGGGTGACATGCTGAACACAACAAGGTTGCAGAACCAACTGGTATAAAGTTACTAAATCATTTTCTAGCCCCTCAAAACAACTTCTGTTCTGTGGACATGAGGGGGCTGTACTGACACCTTGCCATTAATTTCTACTCTTTACTAATTCCTGCTTGCTGTCATAGTGTAAATGATTAATGATGGGAGGGCACTCTTCACACTAAGATCAATGGATTAAGGAGTATCAGTAAGCTGACGTATGCTCAGAAACCAACACAGTAAGAGAACTTTCTTAAACCAAAACCCATTGTGGGTCAATTGGATAGAACAGCAGTGATCCTGGGCTGCATTAGGTTGGCAGAATGTGGTGTAAATTAATAGCAGATCATAGCACCAGTTCTCAACTGTCTAGGCACAGTTGTCTGAGGTCTGAGGGCCTTTTCTGTCTGAGGTATTGTAAACACCGTTTCCTGGCTTTCCTGCCTGTTTTTGCTGAGAATCATAAAATGTTAGGACTGAAATATCTGCTGTCATTCCCCCATTTTACAAATGAGAAAATGATGACCCAAAGAGACTAAATACAACCAGGGAGACTGAAACTTACTTAGTAAATTGCACTGTTTGAAATTGCTAGCAAAGTACCTTGGAACATTTTTAGATATGCCTCAGTCAAAACATAACCATTGAATTTTACAGGTAAGAAAAACCTGAGAATATAAGTTATGAACATTTAAAAATGGAATCCTTGGTGGTTGAGAGGTCTAAAAGCCTAGAGAGAAGATAAGGAGGGAGAAATATTCTGCTCTCTAAAATACATTATAAGATTTCAGGGTAAATACAGTATCAGTTTTTGGATTCTGTATTTTTCCACAGATGCTAAGTTTACCATATTTTCTTCATTTTATCTAAAGATTCAGGCCTAGCTCTAAACTATAAACAGTAGATAGAAATATAATGGTCACAATTTTAACTTGTAAAATTAACTATTTCACTCTCTCCAAAATAAACTAGAAATCGACTACCATTTTCTCAACTTGGGAAGCTACCGCCCTCTAGAGGGTGGGTCTGGAAACGTCAGGGGTACTTCTCAACTATCACGATGAGGGATGGGGCGGGGAAGTTGCTCCTGGCCTTTCATATCTGGGAATGAAGGATGCACATAAAGAACTACCTTTCCCAAGATGTCAATAGTATTCACTTTGAAACCCAATGAAAGTGAGTTCTACAAAGTTTTGACAAGTTGCATTTTAAAACACTGACTGTTTATCCTTACTTAGTGAGAAGGGAGCTAGAGTGTACACGTTGACAGAGAACATGGGACTATTAAGAAGTTCATGCTAGGGCTTCCCTGGTGTCTCAGTGGTTAAAAATACGCCTGCCAGTGCAGGGAATCCGGGTTCGAGCCCTGGTCCAGGAAGATCCCACATGCCACGGAGCAACTAAGCCCATGCACCACAACTACTGAGGCTGCGCTCTAGAGCCTGCGAGCTACAACTACTGAACCCATGTGCCACAACTACTGAAGCCCGTGCGCCTAGAGCCCGTGCTCCGCAACAAGAGAAGCCACCGCAATGAGAAGCCTGTGCACCGCAATGAAGAGTAGCCCCCGCTCGCCCCAACTAGAGAAAGCCCACACGCAGCAACGAAGACCCAGTGCAGCCAAAGATAAATAAAATAAAATTATTTTTTAAAAAAGTTCATGCTAAACCTGAGTCTATAGGAAGCTCATGGATCTGCGTTTCAGGCCAGCTTACTCCACGAGCTTTTATCTCAACATTGGGATCTGGGACTTGACTGGCCAGTGCATTGTCCACAGCTCTAGTGCCACTTACTCATTTAGGAATACATAAAGGTAAAGACTTCTGACTGATGTAATGTTATACAGTGTTTACAAGCAAATGTTAATAAAATGGTTAAAGTGCTCTGATCCTTGCAGAAGAAACTGAATGCCAGAAAAACATAACATGAATTCTTTTCTAAGATTTTCAGGCCCTTTTAGATTATGTAGGGGAAACTTCTACTTGTTTTCCAGTTTCCATTCTCCCCTTCTTCCCTTAAGTAATACAAGTCCGAAATCCCCATTTCCCTCTACATCATCCAGCTTCCCCATGGTGGGTGTGGCCATGTAAGTGTTGACCAATGGACACTGTGATGTGAGCAACTTCCAGTACTTCCCCCTTCTTTTCAGTAGGGGAGCTGCATGCTCTTCACTCTCTTCTCTTTTTGCCATTGCGGAAGGATGACAACTTGAGCAACCACCTTAGACCCAGAGATGGAAGCTGCGGCATGTTCCCCTGGTTGGGTCCCTGGATGACTCTGTGGAGCAAAGCCACTTACTCGCTTTTATCTCATTTCAGGCCATGTATTTTGGAGACATTGATTTTCTGCCATTTTTTCATATGCCAACTGCTAAGCTGCTCTCTCAATTAGACTCCAAATTAGAAATGCCATCTGGTTTCATTAAAAATATAGTGGGAGAAACCTGAATTCAACAGAACTCCTTTTAAGGTATATCTGAATCACAGATACACACATATATGTACCCAGCAAAAAATAACTTCTGTTTACGAACTCAATTCATTAAAAACTGGCACGGTCCTTGGTAGCTTAAAAAGGGTGGCGGAAGGTTTTATTATAGCAATATTTAATGCAATGTAATGTATACAGTATGTTGTATATCGTTAATCTTCAATGTGAACAGGTCAGCTTCATATATTTATCTTTTTTTCTTTTTCTGCAGATTGTACACAAGGGCAGGAGGCTTTTCGGTTTTATAGGCCACGCTTCTCCGGATGCGCTCTCCTTTGATGTTAACTACATGTGGCAAGAATGGGCGCCGGACCGTCAGAACTGTTCCTTGAGGTGTGTAGCCTCGGAGGTGCAGTTTGTCCTTAAACTGCGGCGTTACTGCTACCCAGCCTATGCAAGAACATGGCAGAACACAGGTGGTGTTAGCAACTATCTTATTAAAAACACCAAACACAGCTCAAAATGGAAACCCAAGGGAGGCTACTGCTGTCTTTCACTCTATTTTTTAAAAGCATACAATGCATTTGTGAAGAGGTACAGATTTATTTTCAGAGTAGGTTACATCTTATGAATAATCTAGTATGTATTTCTTAAAATATTCAGCTTATGTCAGTTAAGGCACATCTGTATAAAAATATACTAAAGGTCAGTAAGGCTACTTTATTCACCTTTTAAAAAGTGCTTGGTGTAGGGACCTCTCCCTGGCGGTCCAGTCGATAAGACTCCGTGCTTCTATTACAGGGGGTGCGGGTTCGATCCCTGGTCAGGGAGCTAAGATCCCACATGCCGCATGCTGCGGCCAAATTAAAAAAGAAAAAAAAGTGCTTGGTGTAAAATTACCTGCAGAGGAGAACTTGATGTCAGCCACTGCTTCAGATTCCCCAAGTCCTTCATCTAATGTGATGTCTTCAGCAACAAGAGGAGGAAATCCTGCCATTCTTTCTTCTCCACCCATTGGAACCTTCCATTGGAAGGAGATGAAGATATTTGGAGGTTCAAATTAAACCCCTGATAACTCTAATATTAAGTAAGACACTGATAAGATAATACTGTACAGGTATCAAGAATAAATCCTTTTAAACATTCAACTGTTGAAAAAACCTCAAATTACTTCTAGGTCAAATGAAAAACCCGGGAGCTCTGTGATGGGATGAAGCCTATAGATCCCAGTGACAAGGGCCCCATGTGGGCATCCATCTGGTGGTAACCTCCAGACAGCAGAATCTTGCTTTATTAGCTTACAGTTTTTACAGTCCTCCATAAAGCTTTAGACATGATAATTTTGGGCAATTAAAGCAACATCCTTCCAAATACCTTAGTTCTTACAGGCCTGGCTGGACACAGAGATTAATCCCTGCCTCATCACCTCTCAAGGGTACATGGATAATGGGTAAGATTCAGCTTCTATGTTTACAGGTGTTTCCATGAATTGGAAGTAACTGGATAATTTTCCTGTTTATTAACAGATCTCTCTGTGTTTAGCACTAAGGACACAAAGATAGCTATTACAGTATGTTCTGTATGGTCCCTACCCTCGAGGAGATCAGAAGGTGGAAACAGCAAGTAAATAAATTACAAGGTAAGAAACGTGATGAGAGGCATCTACTAAGTACTGTGATTGTGAAGGAAGTAATGAACGTGGTTTGGTCAAGGAAAACATTAATGAAGAGCAGAATTTGAAAAACAGATTAAAGTTATTCAGTGGGAAGGTATCCTGGGTTAGTATCATGTACAGACACAGAAATTGGAAAAAGGATAATGAGTTCAGAGAACTGTAGTTTAACTGTGCAGAGTATGTTATGTGTGTGTGTGCATTAGTGATGAGGCTATCAGTTTAGACTTCTCTCAGTAATGTGGAACTACCAAGGAATTATAAGCAGGAAAGAGAAAAGAATCAAAAAAGAATACTGTGGCCTGCTTTGTATTTTGGAAAAATCTGCGTAGTGCAGGGTTTCTCAACCTCAGCACTATTGACCTTTTGGGCCAAATAATTCTTTGTCTCGGGAGGCTGTCCTGTGCATTGCACAATTTTTAGCAGCCTCTACTCAGCATCCACCAAGTTGTGAAAACCAGAAACGCCTCCAGTCTTTGTCTAATGTTCCCTTGGGGTAAGAGTCAACCCTGGTTGAGAACTACATCTGTTGTGGGGTGAGGGTGGGCAGAGGGCAGTAAAACTGGGAGCTGGGAAAATACCTAAGGATCTCAAAACAGCCTAAAGAAAGTAGATTACAGTTTGGACTATGAGGCTGGACTCAGTGATAATTAGGAGGCAGGATTGACTTTGACTTGGGAGGTGAGTAAGAAAACCAGAAGGCAAGGATAAGCCACAGAGCAGCCCAAGAAACCATTTGTATTACACCGGGAGAGAAGCCTCAGTGTTTTGAGAAGTATCAGTGAGTCCACTCTGAAGACTACACAGATGCATGGGGGTGGAGCCGTACCCTGAAAATCCCACATGTCTCTGGAGTATTAACTTCAGGGCAGTTATTTCGATGGAGTTTTAATTTCACTCTGGCTTTCTTAGGAAATCCAGAGAGAAAGAAGCATTTACTTCCCAAGTCAGGTTGGTTTTATCCTTGTTGAAGGGTGGGTGTGTATTTTGTGTTTTGACTTATTTTCAGTTGTATGAGCATTAATTAATGGTAAATCACCTCTGCATTGGACGTACCTGCTATTTTTGCAGTAGGTATGTCCCATAACCTTCATCACCACAAATACTTACGTAGCAGTGACAGCAGTCCCCTTGCACTTGATCTTCTCCACAACCTCGTGGTGTAGGTACAACAGAGAGAGGTAAAGGAAACTTACCTAAAGTCACACAGCTTCGTTAAGTGGTGGAGCAGAGCAGGATTTGGACCCAGCCTGGCTCCAGAGATCTTAACTATCATACATTACACACCAGCCACCAGTGGTGTACCCATGTCTGGTTAAAAGATCTGTAAACAGGCCTCATTCAGTCTCTGGTGAACTTGGAACAATTTCAGTGGCATAGAAAGGGCACAACAGGGACTGCAGAGCATGGGATGTGAGGAGTAAGCTTGATTGTAAAGGGGTGGAACGAGTGGGACACTGAGTTTTGTTTTTTTAAAGGTCAGAGAAATTTTAACACACTCCTTAACAGGTGAAAGGAAGGAGCAAGTAAAGCAGGAGAGAAGAGGTACGATAACCCCTAAGTGCCTGGGATTAAGAACCTCGGAGGAG
This sequence comes from Phocoena sinus, assembly GCF_008692025.1. Lineage (NCBI taxonomy): Eukaryota > Metazoa > Chordata > Mammalia > Artiodactyla > Phocoenidae > Phocoena > Phocoena sinus. Next base: position 77,467,592 of record NC_045767.1, read on the forward strand.
AGCTTTTCCACTCATACAAGGGCTTCTCAACTCAGCACTACTCATATTTTGGACCAGATAATTCTGTGTTGTGAGGTACTGTCTTGTGCATTGCATTATGTTTAGCATCATCTCTGGCTTCCACCCACTAGATGCCAGTAGCATCACCCAGTTGTGAGAAAATCTGTAACTTAGAGCTCTTCACTCACATTATCCAGTATAACTTTCTGCAATGATGTGACCGTTGGGCAGTTGAAAAGTGGCTAGTGCAAGGGAAGAACTAAATTTTAAAGTTTATTTCATTTTAATTAACTTATTTAAATAGGCGCATGGCGCTACAATATTGGACAGTGTCACCTAGAGAAAACCCAGCTCTGTCACTATTCTAGGATCAGTCCAATCCAACATCACTTTTCTATAAGAGCCCACCTCAATTTATAGCCAAAATCCTCAAGGTGAACAAGGTCGGGGAGAGCTAGCTGATGGTGTAACAAAGTTGGTTCTGTCCAACAAAGTCTTTTTTAGCAGGGCCGTGGGACTATTACAGGGTGTGTTAACCTAACTATACAACCATCAAAGCATGTTGCCTCACCTTGAGTAACGTATGACCCCCGTGCTTCTGATATACAGTGTCCGCCTTGTCCAATGAAGTAATGTGAACGGGAAGGAAGTTGGAAGCCACAACTGTAAGCCACGTTCACTGATTTTCCTTAAGAAAGGAAGAAGGAACTTATTTTATACAATGAAAAACTACCAACCAGTATAAAACTGCTGTGTGTATAAGTCAACTAAAGTTCTCTACAGAGAAAAACAGCTTTTCAAAGTTAAATACTGGTTTCAAAGGAACAAATGAAGTATTTAGTTTTGCCTTCTATGGCAAACAGGGCCATAGAAGCACCCATTCTGCAGTTACCACAGACGTTTCTTAAAGCCACATATTTGACATTTCATCTCAGCGAAGCCACACATCATATTGCATTAGTGAATTATTCAAATGTTAAATCTGTATAGTAATCTCATGAGTAAACTCAAGATATGAAGAGAAAGTGAGGGGTGAAGCTAGGTGTAGAAAGTGAAAGAAGGATTTTCCGGAGAAATATACAAAGAACTAAAGCTACGAGGGAAACCTCCAAGATAACAGAAACTACTTTGTCATCTGGTTCACATACAGTGCCTAGAAGAGGGACTGGTACATAGAAGTACTCTAATTATTTATGTTGGAAAGTTACTACAACATATACTGAATTTCCAAGCACTAAACTGACACAGAAGAGAAATGTGGCCAAAGTAGGTAGATAATTTTTAAAGTGAAGGCTCCAGCCAGCCCCTGGTGGACATTAATGAAAGATAGGTGCCTGAACCACGATCAGACTCCCAGCGTCTCAGAAAACGATGGGGACTGGCGCCCTAAGGCTCACCATCTGGTCTATAGCTTCGGCGCCCTTGGCGATGCAGTAATCGGACTCCAGAAGCGTGTAGAAGAGAGTGCACTTGCCAGCGTTGGTGGCGCCAACCACGTAGACGTCGCCGCGGTAGCGTCAGGAACGCTGGAGCGCGGAGATCAAACTCTTCAACTCCATAGCCAGTCTTGAAGCTGATGAGCCGCACGTCTCTGAGCATCGTGCTGGACTTGGGCGAAGGATTCGCTTTCTCCTGCTCGTCCCGTGGCCGGTCCCCGCTGGGGTGTTGTGGCCTTCGGTAGCCAGGGGGCGGCAGGAGCCCGGCGCGGGCACAGTCGTTCCACAGTCGCTCCTGGAGCCGCTGTCGGTAGCCGGGAGTATCCAGGGGCAGCAGGTTCACCTTGTTTCCCAGCACGATCAGCTGCTTGGATCACCTGCGCGGGCAGGTGCGGCAGCAGGGCGTCGGGCAGATCAAGCAGGTCCATCACGTACAGCACCAGGGCGAGCTTGGGCCTCCGCAGCGCGGCGGTCACCAGCTCCAGGTACTGCTCGCGGCTCACCTGCAGGTGCAGGGCGCGCCGGTGAAACACCAGCAATCAGCAGCGCTGGCACACGGTCCGAGTGCATCTGCCGGGAGTTCCGTAGTTCCTGCTGCCGCCGCTCCTCCCGCCGCTGTAGCACCGTCGCTCCTCCTCTTCCTGCCGCTGCTGCAGCTCCCGCAGCTGGTTTTGGAGGGTCACTGCGGGCTCCGAATCCAGGACGTACTCGGGGAACAGAAAACTCTCCTCCATGTCAGCCCTTCCTTGGTTATCCCCAGTCGCTGTCGCGCCACGGGGAAGCCCACATCCCAGGCAGGATGGGTACAGGGAGGAGGAGTTGGCCTCACATCTCCTCTCGAGGAGCGTCTCCCGGAGGCCATGGCGCGCTATCTTGGGCGTGGATCCCCGCAGGAAGCTGCATAGCAGCCTGAGTGAGGCCCGTGGGCAGCATGAGAAACGCGGGCGTGGGCAAAAGGGGCTGAGCCACCTTTTCTCACGTGCTCTGTGGCCCCAGATGTGCGTATAACAGTAGAGACTACCTGAGAGCTGTCATTTGTCAGCGTCGCACTTCGGCTCCTCCTCTCGCGTCTAATCTCGTAAGTTCTCGCGAGGAAGGCTCTGTGGCCTGAGAGCCCAGTTGAAACCGAGATAAAGGCACCGGGGGCTTAAGACTACGGTGGGTTTGGTCGAATAGGCTAGCGAGTGAGGGTTTGTTCACTTTCAGGCTTCTTCAACGCGCCGCCGCTGGCACCATCTGCTGGTAAGAAATCACATTTTTAAAATCTTCGTGTTTTTTTGTCTTTGGAACTGGAAAAAAATAGAAAATCGAATGCCGTAGACATATGGCCACAATAAAAACTTTTAAAAACATCTTTATATTAGAGTATAATTGCTTTACAATGGTAAAAACCTTTTATTAATACATCTTCTTGGCTCTTTTTCCATGTGTCATTTGTGCAACAGCATTAAAAAGCAAAAACTTTAATTGGCTAGATCCAAAGCTTGAGAGTGTAGAAGCAGCCCCTGCTTCAACCACTTGAAGCTTCAGCCCACAACTTGCGCATGTGCAGTTCTAGCCGTCAGCAAAGCTTAACCTACACTTTGCGCAGGCGCAGAATTAATATTGGGCTTTTTTTCTCCCGCTCCCCCTGCCCCTTCCGCGCCGTGAGACGCAGAGTATTCTGGGAACGCCTGACACGGAAATGTTTTCTTTCGACGCTGCGTAGGTCTGTGGGCACTTGGCTTTTCTCTCTGTGGTTTTGAGAGTTAGCTTCTCGTGAACCATTTGTCAATATGTGTGACGCACACAAGGGTAGGTGACCACTCAGAACACTCCGCGGCGACCCATCTAAGGGGGGAAACGTGGGTAGCTGGACGAATTGAGGATTTGCGGCCTCCTCCCCGGCCCGCCGCACCATGGCCCCAGTCGTTTCCCCACACTCCCGAGGCTGGGAACGACTCCGGGATTTTGAGAGGTGGAGGGTGCAGGGAACGTAGCCTTTATCATCTCGGTCAGGGTGACTCTTGTTCTCTCCTCTGTCTGCCCCTGGGTGAGTCTGACACTCCCTTCCCGTGTTGAAAATAGCGCGCAGAACCATGCGACAGGTTCCGTTGTTCCGACTTTGAAGCAAAGGACTCCTTTCTTGATTTCCCTTAAGGCCAGAGTTAATGAATTTATGAATAGTTGAATTTTTGAGCGTCAGCCTGTGTCAGGCACTGTGCTAGGCTCTGGAAATACTCCGGGGACAAAGAGTATTGAGAGGAGGGGAGCAGGGATTAGTCTGTTTTGGCGTTCCTTCATGCTGTCACGTGCCTAAGTAAATTATCTTAAAAGATGACTTTTCCATTTCCTCTTTCCACAAGATGACACAGTTCTAGGTGGCGTGTGTTTCACTGAACAAGACCAATATATCTTTTTTTTCTTTCTATATGTAGAATTCTTAGTCATGTCTAGTGTATTTTCATTATGTATTTTTAAAGCTCCCAATTCCATTCTCTACAACTTCTATTTCTACGTCGTTTTCTTCTAGCTCCTTATACCGTGTTCACCCTTCACATTTATCCTTATTTTCTCAGCTGCTTCGTGGAGAAAATAGAAGCAGAAGCTTAAACTCTACTGTTTAAACTTCTGTCACTTTTAATCTTGAGTCTATTAGCATCATTATTATATTCTCTCTCTCTTTTTTTTTTTACATTCTCTTAACTTCTGTGTTGGAAAAAAAAGTGAAAGTTTTTTTAGCTTTATTTTTGAGTAGGTAATATATTCTCATGGCTCACAAGCCATGAAAATGTAAAGTGTAAGGTCTTATTCTTGTCCGCCATCTCTCCTGTATGAGCCCTCTCCATCATAAGTAACCACTGTTCTTTAGAGTCATAAGTAACCACTGTTCTTAGATTCTTAGCTCTCCAGATGCTTTATTTATATTCAAGGAAATACAAGTATAGTAGTCTTTTTTTTTTACAAGTTTATTTATTGCACATGCTTTGTCTAGTTGTGGCGAGCAGGGGCTACTCTTTGTTGAGGTGTGTGGGCTTCTCATTGCGTTGGCTTCTGTTGTTGAGGAGCACGAGCTCTAGGCGCACGGGCTTCAGTAGTTGTGGTACACGGGCTTTGTTGCTCCACGGCACGTGGGATCTTCCCAGACCATGGATCGAACCCGTGTCTCCTGCATTGGCAGGTGGATTCTTAACCACTGTGCCACCATGGAAGTCCCTACGAATATAGTATTCTGTTTTCCCCCTTTTTACAGACAAAAAGTAACTTCACATTTTTCTGCACTTTTATTTTTTGCTTTATCTTCTATATCCAGGAGATTTTCATATCAGTACATAGAGAACATCCTAATTTTTTTTCACAGCTACTTAGTTTGTCTGGATATACCATAACTAAAGTTGTGTCTTGATGGATAGTTGGGTTATTTCCAGTCTTTTTCTGCTTCAAACAATGCTGTAATGAGTAATCTTGTACGTATCATTTTGTCCAATACAAATATATCTGTAGGATAAAATTTTAGGTGTAGCATTGTCAGGTCAGATAATGTATACATGTTACACAAAATATTAACATTTTGCTAAATGGTGCCAAGTGACCACTGTAGTGATTATGCTAATTAGTATTCTCTTAACAATGTATAATAATCCTGTGGGAAAACAGTTAACGTTATCTCAATTATCAAGTTTGCTCCAGCATTGAGTCTCAATTCCAGTCCTGCTTGTGTCCTTTGATCATTATTTGATATGCCCTCATCAGTTTTTAGACACTCTTTCTTCAGCTGGCTTCTTTCTGTGTGAAATACTAGATCTCTCTTGTCCTCAAGAAAGCAAGTTGAATGGTTTATTTCCTTTTTCTTCCAATATTTTGAGAAAATGAGTGACTTCTCAATTGATAAATCAGATGGACATTTTTTAAACCTTATCTAAACCCTGTGGCAGTCAACACTGTTGATGACTTTCTCATGGAAAGTCATTCCTTCTATCTGCAACATCACTCTCACTTAATTCTTCTTACCTTTGTGGCTTTTTTTCTCTTTCTCTTCTGCTATTCACATTATCCCTGGATGATTTCATCCCTTCTCCATGGTTTCAGTTTCCATACGTGGATGACTTCTGAGTACAGTCAGCCCTCCATATCAATAGGTTCTGCATCTGGGAATTTAACCTCAGATGGAAAATATTTGGGAATACAGTGCCAGGAAGGAAAACTTGAATTTGCCTTGAGCTGACAGCTATTTATAGGTGTGCCTTGTTTTATTTTGCACCTCTTTTTGTGCTTCACATTACTGTTCTTTACAAATTTAGGTTTATGGCAACCCTGGATTGAGCAAGTCTGTTGATGCCATTTTTAAACAGCATTTGTTCACTTCATGTCTCTGTATCAGATTTTGCTAATTCTTACAATATTTCAGACTTTTTCATTATTATATTTGTGATGGTGACCTGTGATCAGTGATCTTTGATTTTACTACAGTGAGTCTCTGAAAGATCAGATGATGGTTAGCAATTTTTCACAAAAAGTATTTTTAAATTAAGGTATATACATAATTTTTTAGACATAGTGCTATTGCATAATTAATAGACTATGGTGTAGTATAAACATAACTTTTATATGCCCAACAGGCTTTCTGTCTTGTTCAATTGATCTGTATTTGTTTTTGTGCCAGTACCATACTGTTTTGATTACTGTAGCTTTCTAGCATAGTCTGAAGTCAGGGAGCCTGACTCCTCCAGTGGCATTTTTCTTTCTGAGAATTCCTTTGGCTATTCGGGGTCTTCGTTGTTACCATACAAATTTTAAAAAATTTTGTTCTAATTTTGTGAAAAATGTGTAAAAATGTGTAATTTCATAGGGATTGCACTGAACCTGTAAATTTCCTTGGATAGTATACTCATTTTGACAATATTGATTCTTCCAATCCAAGAACAGGATATATCTTTACATCTGTTTGTGTCTTCTTCCATTTCTTTCATTAGTGTCTTAAAGTTTTTGGAGTACAGATCTTTTGCTTCCTTAGGTAGGTTTATTCCTAGTTATTTTATTCTTTGGATGTGATGGTAAATGGGATTGTTTCCTTAACTTTTCTTTCTGATCTTTCATTGTTAGTGTATAGAAATGCAAGAGATTTCTATGTATAAATTTTGTATTCTGCAACTTTAGCAGAATTAATTCTTTTTAAAAATTTTTCAATTTTATTTTTATGCAGCAGGTTCTTATTAGTTATTTATTTTATATATATTAGCATATATATGTCAGTCCAGTCTCCCAATTCATCAGACCACCACCACCTCCCCCCCACCACTTTTACCCCTTGGTGTCCATACGTTTGTTCTCTACATCTCTGTCTCAGTTTCTGCCCTGCAAACCAGTTCATCTGTAGCATTTTTCTAGGTTCTACATATATGCATTAATATACAATATTTGTTTTTCTCTTTCTGACTTACTTCACTCGGTATGACAGTCTCTAGATCCATCCACGTCTCTACAAATAACCCAATTTCATTCCTTTTTATGGTTGAGTAATATTCCATTGTATATATGCACCACATCTTCTTTATCCATTCATCTGTTGATGGGCATTTAGGTTGCTTACATGTCCTGGCTATTGTAAATAGTGCTACAGTGAACATTGGGGTGCATGTGTCTTTTTGAATTATGGTTTTCTCTGGGTATAGGCCCAGTAGTGGGGTTGCTGGGTCATAGGGTAATTCTATTTTTAGTTTTTTAAGGAACCTCCATACTGTTCTCCATAGTGGCTGTATCAATTTACATTCCCACCAACAGTGCAAGAGGGTTCCTTTTCCTCCACACCCTCTCCAGCATTTCTTGTTTGTAGATTTTCTGATGATGCCCCATTCTAACTGATGGGAGGTGATATCTCATTGTAGTTTTGATTTGCATTTCTCTAATAATTAGTGATGTTGAGCAGCTTTTCATGTGCTTCTTGGCCATCTGTATGTCTTCTTTGGAGAAATGTCTATTTAGGTCTTCTGCCCATTTTTGGATTGGGTTGTTTGGGTTTTTTTGGGGGGGGTTGTTTGTTTTTTTAATACTGAGCTGCATGAACTGTTTATATATTTTGGAGATTACCCCTTTGTCTGTTGATTCGTTTGCAAATATTTTCTCCCATTCTGAGGATTGTCTTTTCGTCTTGTTTGTAGTTTCCTTTGCTCTGCAAAAGCTTTTAACTTTCATTAGATCCCATTTGTTTATTTTTGTTTTATTTTCATTACTCTAGGAAGTGGATCAAAAAAGATCTCGGTGTGATTTATGTCAAAGAGTGTTCTTCCTGTGTTTTGCTCTAAGAGTTTTATAGTGTCCAGTCTTACATTTAGGTCTCTAATCCATTTTGAGTTTATTTTTGTGTATGGTGTTAGGGAGGGTTCTAATTTCATTCTTTTACATGTAGCTGTCCAGTTTTCCCAGCACCACTTATTGAAGAGACTGTCTTTTCTCCATTGTATATCCTTGCCTCCTTTGTCATAGATTAGTTGACCATAAGTGCGTGGGTTTACCTCTGGGCTTTCTATCTTGTTCCATTGATCTATTTTTCTGTTTTTGTTCCAGTACCATATTGCCTTGATTACTGTAGCTTTGTAGTATAGTCTGAAGTCAGGGAGTCTGATTCCTCCAGCTCCATTTTTCTCCTTCAAGACTGCTTTGGCTATTCGGGGTCTTTTGTGTCTCCATACAAATTTTACGATTTTTTGTTTTAGTTCTGTAAAAAATGCCATTGGTAATTTGATAGGGATTGCATTGAATCTGTAGATTGCTTTGGGTAGTATAGTCATTTTCACAGTATTGATTCTTCCAATCCAGGAACATGGTATATCTCTCCATCTGTTAGTATCATCTTTAATTTCTTTCATCAGTGTCTTATAGTTTTCTGCATACAGGTCTTTAGTATCCCTAGGTAGGTTTATTCCTAGGTATTTTATTCTTTTTGTTGCAGTGGTAAATGGGAGGGTTTCCTTAATTTCTCTTTCTGATCTTTCATTGTTATTGTATAGTAATGCAAGAGATTTCTGTGCATTAATTTTATATCCTGCAACTTTACCAAATTCATTGATTAGCTCTAGTAGTTTTCTGGTGGCATCTTTAGGATTCTCTATGTATAGTATCATGTCATCTGCAAACAGTGACAGTTTTAGTTCTTCTTTTCCAATTTGTATTCCCTTTATTTCTTTTTCTTCTCTGATTGCTGTGGCTAGGACTTCCAAAACTATGTTGAATAATAGTGGTGAGAGTGGACATCCTTGCCTTGTTCCTGATCATAGAGGAAATGCTTTCAGTTTTTCACCATTGAGAGTGATGTTTGCTGTGGGTTTGTCGTATATGGCCTTTATTATGTTGAGGTAGGTTTCCTCTGTGCCCACTTTCTGGAGAGTTTTTATCATAAATGGGTGTCAAAAGCTTTTTCTGCATCTATTGAGATGATATGATTTTTCTTCCTCAGTTTGTTAATATGGTGTTCACATTGATTTATTTGCATATATTGAAGAATCCTTGCATCTCTGGGATAAATGCCACTTCACAGTGTATGATCCTTTTAACGTGTTGTTGGATTCTGTTTGCTAGTATTTTGTTGAGGATTTTTGCATCTATATTCATCAGTGATACTGGTCTGTAATTTTCTTTTTTTGTAGTATTTTTGTCTGGTTTTGCTGTCAGGGTGTTGGTGGCCTCATAGAATAATCTTGGGAATGTTTCTTCCTCTGCAATTTTTGGAAGAGTTTGACAAGAATGGGTGTTAGCTCTTCTCTAAATGTTTGATGAAGCCATTCTGGTCCTTGACTTTTGTTTGTTGGAAGATTTTTTTTTTAAAATATTTATTGATTGATTGATTGCTGTGTTGGGTCTTCATTTCTGTGCGAGGGCTTTCTTCTAGTTGCGGCAAGTGGGGGCCACTCTTCATCACGGTGCATGGGCCTCTCACGATCGCGGCCTCTCTTGTTGTGGAGCACAGGCTCCAGATGCACGGGCTCAGTAATTGTGGCTCACGGGCCCAGTTGTTCCACAGCATGTGGGATCTTCCCAGACCAGGGCTTGAACCCGTGTCCTCTGCACTGGCAGGCAGGCTCTCAACCACTGCGCCACCAGGGAAGCCCCCTGTTGGAAGATTTTTAATCACAGTGTCAATTTCATTACTTGTGATTGGTCTGTTCATATTTTCTATTTCTTCCTGGTTCAGTCTTGGAAGGCTATACCTTTCGAAGAATTTGTCCCTTTCTTCCAGGTTGTCCATTTTATTGGCATAGAGTTGCTTGTAGTAGTCTCTTAGGATGCTTTGTATTTCTGTGGTGTCTGTTGTAACTTCTCCTTTTTCATTTCTAATTTTATTGGTTTGGGTCCTCTCCCTCTTGTTCTTGATGAGTCTGGCTAATGGTTTATCAATTTTGTTTATCTTCTCAAAGAACCAGCTTTTAGTTTTATTGATCTTTGCTATTGTTTTCTTTGTTTCTATTTCATTTATTTTTGCTCTGATCTTTATGATTTCTTTCCTTCTGCTAACTTTGGGTTTTGTTTGTTCTTCTTTCTCTAGTTCCTGTAGGTGTAAGGTTACATGGCTTATTTGAGATTTTTCTTGTTTCTTGAGGTAGGCTTGTATAGCTATAAACTTCCCTCTTAGAACTGCTTTTGCTGCATCCCATAGTTTTGGATCGTCATGTTTTCACTGTCATTTGTCTCTAGGTATTTTTTGATTTCCTCTTTGATTTCTTCAGTGACCTCTTGGTTATTTGGTAACGTATTGTTTAGCCTCCATGTGTTTGTGTATTTTAAGTTTTCTTCCCTGTAATTGATTTCTAATCTCATAGCGTTGTGGTCAGAAATGATGCTTGATATGATTTCAGTTTTCTTAAGTTTACTGAGGCTTGATTTGTGACCCAAGATGTGATCTATCCTGGAGAATGTTCCTTGTGCACTGGAGAAGAAAGTGTAATCTGTTGTTTTTGAATGGAATGTCCTATAAATGTCAAATCTTTCTGGTCTTTTGTGTCTATTTAAAGCTTGTGTTTCCATATTAATTTTCTGTTTGAATGATCTGTCCATTAGTGTAAGTGAAATGTTAAAGTCCCCCACTATTACTGTGTTAGTGTCGATTTCCTCTTTTATAGCTGTTAGCAGTTGCCTTATGTATTGTGGTGCTCCTATGTTGGGTGCATATATATTTATAATTGTTATATCTTCTTCTTAGATTGATCTCTTGATCATTATGTAGTGTCTTTCTTTGTCTCTTGTAACATTCTTTATTTTAAAGTCTATTTTATCTGATATGAGTATTGCTACTCCAGCTTTCTTTTGATTTCCATTTGCATGGAATATCTTTTTCCGTCCCCTCACTTTCAGTCTGTATGTGTCCCTAGGTCTGAAGTGGGTTTCTTATAGACAGCATATAGATGGGTCTCGTATTTGTATCCATTCAGCCAGTCGGTGTCTTTTGGTTGGAGCATTTAATCCATTCATGTTTAAGGTAATTATCGATATGTATGTTTCTATTACCATTTTGTTAACTGTTTTGGGTTTGTTTTTGTAGGTCCTTTTCTTTTCTGTTTCCTACTTAGAAAAGTTCCTTTAGCATTTGTTGTAAAGCTGGTTTGGTGGTGCTGAATTCTCTTAGCTTTTGCTTATCTGTAAAGCTTTCGATTTCTCCATCGAATCTGAATGAGATCCTTCCTGTGTAGAGTAATCTTGGTTGTAGGTTCTTCCCTTTCATCACTTTAAGTATGTCATGCCACTCCCGTCTGGCTTATAGAGTTTCTGCTGAGAAATCAGCTGTTAACCTTATGGGAGTTCCCTTGTATGTCATTTGTTGTTTTTCCCTTGCTGCTTTCAGTAATTTTTCTTTGTTTTTAATTTTTGCCAGTCTGATTACTATATGTCTTGGCGTGTTTCTCCTTGGGTTTATCCTGTATGGGACTCTCTGCGCTTCCTGGACTTGGGTGGCTGTTTCCTTTCCCATGTTAGGGAAGTTTTTGAGTGTAATCTCTTCAGATATTTTCTCTCAGGTTCTTTCTCTCTCTCTTCTCCTTCTGGGACCCCTGTAATGCAAATGTTGTTGCATTTAATGTTGTCCCAGAGGTCTCTTAGGCTGTCGTCATTTCTTTTCATTCTTTTTTCTTTATTCTGTTCTGCAGCAGTGAACTCCACCATTCTGTCTTCCAGGTCACTTATCCGTTCTTCTGCCTCAGTTATTCTGCTGTTGATTTCTTCTAGTGTATTTTTCATTTCAGTTATTGTATTGCTCATCTCTGTTTATTTGTTCTTTAATTCTTCTAGGTCTTTGTTAAATATTTCTTGCATCTTCTCGATCTTTGCCTCATTCTTTTTCCAAGGTCCTGGGTCATCTTCACTATCATTATTCTGAATTCTTTTTCTGGAAGGTTTCCTATCTCCACTTCATTTAGTTGTTTTTCTGGGGTTTTATCTTGTTCCTTCATCTGGTACATAGCCCTCTGCCTTTTCATCTTGTCTGTCTTTCTGTGAATGTGGTTTTTGTTCCACAGGCTGCAGGATTGTAGTTCTTCTTGCTTCTGCTCTCTGCCCTCTGGTGGATGAGGCTATCTAAGAGGCTTGTGTAAGTTTCCTGATGGGAGGGACTGGTGTAGCGGAATTCATTCTTGAGATCTAGTAGTTTACTGGTAGCATCTTTATGATTTTCTATGTATGGTATCATGTCATCTGCAAACAGTGACAGTTTTACTTCTTCTTTTCCAATTTGGATTCATTTTATTTCTTTTTCTACCCTGATTACGGTGGCTAGGACTTCCAAAACTGTTGAATAAAAGTGGCGAGAGTGGACATCCTTGTCTTGTTCCTGATCTTAGAGGAAATGCTTTCAGGTTCTCACCATTGAGTGTGATGTTAGCTGTGGGTTTGTTATATATGGCTTTATTATTTTGAGGTAGGTTCCCTCTATGCCCACTTTCTGAAGGTTTTTATCAAAAATGTGTGTTGAATTTTGTTAGAAGCTTTTTCTTCATCTATTGAGATGATTGTATGGTTTTTATTGTACAATTTGTAATATGGCGTATCACACTGATTGATTTGTGGACATTGAAAAATCCTTGCATCCCTGGGATAAATCCCACTTGATCATGGTGTATGATCCTTTTAATGTATTGTTGGATTTGGTTTGCTGAGATTTTTGCATCCATGTTCATCAGTGATATTGGCCTGTAAGTTTCTTTTTTTGTGATATCTTTGTCCAGTTTGGGTATCAGGTGATGGTGGTCTTATAGAAGGAGTTTGGGAGTGTTCCTTCCTCTGCAGTTTTTTGGAATAGTCTCAGAAGGATGGGTGTGATTGAGGTGCTCGTATGTTGGGTGCATATATATTTACAATTGCAATATCTCCTTCTTGTATTGATCCCTTGATCATTGTGTAGTGTTCTTCTTTGTTTCTTGTAACAGTCTTTATTTTAAAGTCTGTTTTGTCTGATATGAGTATTGCTACTCCAGCTTTCTTTTGATTTCCATTTGCATGGAATACCTTTTTCCATCCCCTCACTTTCAGTCTGTATGTGTCCTTAGATCTGAAGTGAGCCTCTTGTAGACAGCATATATATAGGTCTTGTATTTGTATCCATTCAGCCAGTCGGTGTCTTTTGGTTGGAGCATTTAATCCAATTACATTTAAGGTAATTATTGATATGTATGTTCTTATTACCATTTTGTTAATTGTTTTGGATTTGTTTTTGTAGGTCTTTTTTCTTCCCATTTTCTTTTGTTCTTTTCTCTTGTGATTTGATGACTATGTGTTTTTTTTTTAATATATAAATTTATTTATTTATTTATTTATTTTTGGCTGCATTGGGTCTTTGTTGCTGCACGCGGGCTTTGTCTAGTTGCGGCACAATGGGGCTGCTCCTTGTTGTGGTGCACAGGCTTCTCATTGCGGTGGCTTCTCTTGTGGTGGAGCACGGGCTGTAGGTGTGCAGGCTTCAGTAGTTGTGGCTCGCAGGCTCTGTAGTTGTGTCTTGTGGGCTCTAGAGCACAGGCTCAGTAGTTGTGGCGCGTGGGCTTAGTTGCTCCACAGCATGTGGGATCTTCCCGGACCAGGGCTCAAACTCATTTCCCCTGCACTGGCAGGTGGATTCTTAACCACTGCACCACCAGGGAAGTCCCATGACTATGTTTAGAGTTGTGTTTTATAGCTTTTTCTTTTTTGTATGTGTATCTATTGGATTTTTGGTTTGTGGTTATCGTGAGGTTTTTATATAGTAGTCTCTCTATGTATTTTTATATGTGTGATTGCTTTAAGTTGCTGGTCTCTTAATTGCAAATGCATTTCCGATATCTTGCATTTGTACTCTTCTCTTCTCATGATTGCTGGTTTTGACTTCATATTTGTGTGTAGATGATTTCTTACCTTTACTGTATGTTTATCTTTACTGGTGAGCTTTGTCATTGGTAATTTTCTTTTTTCTAGTTGTGGCCTTTTCTTTCCCATCTAGAGAAGTTCCTTTAGCATTTGTTGTAAAGCTGGTTTGGTGGTGCTGAATTCTTTTAGCTTTTGCTTATCTGTAAAGCTTTTGATTTCTCTGTCAAATCTGAACATGAGCCTGCTAGGTAGAGCATTCTTGGTTGTAGATTTTCCCCTTTGATCACTTTAAATATATCGTGGCACTCCGTTCTGGCCTGCAGAGTTTCTGGGGGAAGAAACAGCTGATAGCCTTATGGGGATTCCCTTGTATGTTATTTGTTGCTTTTCCCTTGTTGCTTTTAACATTTTCTCTTTGTTTTTAATTTTTATCAGTTTGATTAATATGTGTCTCAGAGTGTTCCTCCTTGGGTTTATCTTGTATGGAACTCTCTGTACTTCCTGGACTTGAGTGATTGTTTCCTTTCCTGTGTTAGGGAAATTTTCAGCTATTATCTCTTCAAATATTTTCTCAGGCCCTTTTTCTCTCTCTTCTCCTTCTGGGACCCCTATAATGCGAATGTTGGTGCATTTACTGTGTCCCAGAGGTCTCTTAGACTGTCCTCATTTCTTTCCATTCTTCTTTCTTTATTCTGTTCCGCAACAGTGATTTCCACCATCCGTCTTACAGTCTCGTTTATTCTGCAATTGATTCCTTCTGGTGTATTTTTAATTTCAGCTATAGTATGGTTCATCTCTATGTCTTTGTTTTTTAAATTTTCTAGCTCCTTTTTTTTTTTTTTTTTTTTTTTTTGCGGTACATGGGCCTTTCAGTGTTGTGGCCTCTCCCGTTGTGGAGCACAGGCTCCGGACACGCAGGCTCAGCGGCCATGGCTCACAGGCCCAGCTGCTCCGCGGCATGTGGGATCTTCCCGGACCGGGGCACGAGCCCGTGTCCCCTGCATCAGCAGGCGGACTCTCAACCACTGCACCACCAGGGAAGCCCTAAATCTTCTAGCTCTTTATTAAACATTTCTTGTATCCTCTCGGTCTGTGCCTCCATTCTTTTTCTGAGATTTTGGATCATCTTTACTATCATCACTCTGAAATCTTTTTCAGGTAGATTGACTATCTCCACTTCACTTAGTTCTTTCTGGTTTTGTCTGGTTTCTTTGTCTGGAACATATTTCTCTGCCATCTCATTTTGTCTAACTTTCTGTGTTTGTGGTCTCTGTTCCTCAGGCTGCGCCTTTTGCTTCTGGTGTGTGCCCCCGGTGGGTGAGGTTGGTTCAGGGGCTTGTGCAGGCTTCCTAGTGGGAGGGACTGGTGCCTGCCCACTGGTGTGTGGAGCTGGGTCTTATCCTTTTGGTGGGCAGTGGTGTGTTTATAAGCAGCTGTTGGTTCAGGACAACTTTAGGCAGCCTGTCTGCTGATGGGTAGGGCTGTGTTCCCACCCTGTTGGTTGTTTGGCCTGAGACGTCCCAACACTGGAGCCTGCAGGCTTTCAGGTGGGGCAGGTCTTGGTGCCAAAGTGGCAACCTTGGGAGAGCTCACTCTGGGACCTCTACCACCAGTGGCCTTGCCCCTGGTGTGAGCCACAGCCAACCCCCTCCTACCCGGGAGACACCCCAAGACCTGCAGGTACATCTGGCCCAGACTCCTATGGAGTCACTGCTTTGCCCTGGGTCCCAGTGCATGTGAAAACTTGAGTGCTCCCTCCAAGAGTGGAGTCTGTATTTCCCCCAGTCCTCTGGAGCTCCTGCACTCAATCCCTGCTGACCTTCAAAGTCAAATGCTCTGGGGGCTCCTCCTCCTGTTGCCAGTCCCCCGCTGGGGAGCCTGACGTGGGGCTCAGAACTCTCACTCCTATGGGAGAACCTCTGTGATATAATTATTTTCCAGTTTGTGGGTTGCCTGCCTGGCAGGTATGGGATTGATCATATCGTGAAAGTGTCCCTCCTACCATCTCATTGTGGCTTCTTTTTCTTTGGATGTAGAATATCTTTTTTGGTAGGTTTCCATCTTTTTTGTTAGTGGTTGTTCAGCAGTTGTGATTTTGGTGTTTTCATGAGAGGAGTTGAGCTCAAGTCCTTCTACTCCCCCATCTCGTCCTTATCTCCACAACACACTTATTCTTTTACAGAAGAAGATGAGACTAATATTAGGACCAGTGCACACTAATTTTTACAATGCCCTGTTGTTTAAGTACCTATTATTGCATAACTACCCCAAAATGTGGCTGTGTAAAAATTAATTTAATATGTTCATGGATTCAGTGGGTCAGGAATTTGGACAGAGCATAGTAGGAATGTCTCGTCTGCTGCCTGATGTCAGTGGTTGAACTGAGAAGTCTCAAAGGCTGAGTGTTGACAGCTGGGGGTTGGGTGATCCTAGAGTGTTTACTCACATGTCTGGCATCCAGCCTAGGAAAACTCAAGGACTAGGATTGCTGACTAGAGCATCTGTAAGTGGCCTCTCCATATGGTTTGGGCTTCCTCACCCAAGTATACCAGGCTTAGAGTAGTAGAACTTCTTAATGGCAGCTCAGGGCTCCAGAAGAAAGTGTCTCAGCAAACAAGGTGGAACCACATTGCCTTTCCTGACCTAGCTTCTAAAGTTATGTAGCATTGTTTTAGCTGTATTCTCTTGGTTATACGAGAGTCAAAAATCCACTCACATTCAAGGGAAGAAAAGATAGACTCTCATATCTTCGTAGTAGGAGTGTCAATACGACTTTTATTATTATAAAGGAGCATGTGAAATGGACGATATGGTTGTGATCATCTTTGGAAAACACAGCCTGTTATCCCTGTCCATGTATGAAATGTTGCTGTAATAGACAGCCCACCTTAAGGTATTGCCTAGCTGTTGGAGTCCTTTGCTGGCTGTACCCTCTTACCCAAATGTCTCCAAGGAGCCTGTTGGTCACAGGACTATGACCTTGTTCCTAGTTATCAATAGTTAGCTATTAATGAGAATTACATGGACTTTCTGGAGAAGATGGAATACTTAAAATTCACACAATTTACACTGAACCTTTGTCATGAAGCCTCTTAGTGGGTTGGGAGAATACCTGTGTGACATAGACATATGTATACATAGACCTATGACTATTATTTCATTACAATTTAGTTAATGTAGTTGAAATTTTAGAAAAGTGGGGTAAAAGGATTGTTTTTTTACTTAGGAGATAGTTATATGTTTCTGCTACATCGTATCGTAGGAGCAAGATGTTAACTGGTTGCGTTTTACTGAAAGTGAGAATTTTTTTGTTTTTTGTAGGTATGCAGTATGAGGAGGAGGAGGATGAAATCCCCCAGATTTGTGGCAAGAGGCATGCTAGATTGTAATCAGGTAACTTTTTAGACCAAACTGAATCAACTTGAAAAAGCACTATAACCTATACAGGGATTTCCTGCTAATTCTGTTTTTGAAAATTAAATTTTCTATATGAATATGCTACATGAGAGCTGGTTTCTCATTTTATTTATTTATTTAAATATTTAACTTTAACTTTTGAAGTATTTCTGACCTACACAAAAGTTACACAAAGAAATCATGTATGTACTTCACCCAGATTCCATAAATGTTAACCTTATATTACATTTTCTTTGTCTTTTCCTTTTTCTCTCTCTCTACACATATTTTTTTTCTGAAACATTTGAGAGTAATTTGGTTACATAAGAACATTCTTTTATATACTCATAATAGAACTCATCAAAATCAGGAAATTAAATATGAATACAGCTATCTTCTTTAATTTAGAAACCATATCCAAATTCTGCCAGTTGTCCTACTAACGTTGTTTATAACAAAATAAAAAAACTTTTTTGATCCTGGATCCAACATAAGAGCACATAGTGCAGTTAGTTTTCATGCCTTATTTTTTTGTCTCCCATAATCTACAACAGTTTCTCACTCTTTTTCTGTTTTTCCTTACCTTGACATTTTTGAAGAATACAGACCAGTTACTTTTTAGAATGCCCCTCAGTTTGGGTTTCCTCATAATTGGATTCAGATGATTACTTTTGGAAACAGTGAATTTTCTGCTCTTAGTGCATTATATCAGGAGGCACATGATGCCTATTAGGTGCTATTAATTTGATTCCTTTGTTTTCTCATTATTTTAAATGGATGAAGTTACAGTAGGTGGTAGTGTTTCAACCCAAATTCCCATTCAATTCTGAGTATAATTAACTGTAGTAAAAGTCAGTAAGAAACCTTACATATAGGTAAGAAGAGTAACTTTTAACTAAATAAAGTAACATCCTGCTACAGGATGTAAAATGTAAAAACTCTCCTCTCTTACCAAACTGACAGTTGCTTTGTATATAGTAACATTATGATGCCTCTTTGAGCCTTGCCATCTCCAAGATGCACATCCTCTCGGTTGACCCTTTCTCCTTTTTCAAAGAACACATGCTTCTGACATTCTACTAGTTGTATTTGGAGGATAAGTGAACCTGTCTTGAACATTGTTTTGTTAAAAATCTATTGAGTTTTTGGTGTGTAAATACATATCTATTTTCCCTATTAAACATGACTATAAAAACTTCTTACTGAGATATTTTGTATTTTCTATGATGTTTGAGTATTAAACACCAAGAGACATTTTATTATTAAATGCCTGTATTCTGTAGGCTATGCCTATATTCTGTAATCTCTTAGGGAGAAAGAATATTTTGATCTTAGCCAAAAGAGAATTGTTTTCAATGTATGTGACAGGTTGCTCAAGGATAAAATACTCTATTTGACCAGTCATTGCATTTAACATTTGTTACAAAATAAATTATTAGATGCTTATACTTGAATTGATTATAGGTGCTTTGGCTATTGTGAGATGACATTTTGTTTTTTCACTATTTAACATCAAGTGATCTGTCCCAAGCATTGTGAATGTGATATTACTTAATTATCACCAATGCTTTCAATAAGATGATTTCTTGTACAATTATGATGGTAGATAGCATAAATATGAACTATTCATAGAGTTTAGGTGTTTAAAGAATAGCATTTGAATGAAGTACTACTGTTCTAATGATTTGGGGGAAACTAACTATGGTTCAGCTAGCTCCGTGGGGGACTGAAACTTGTTCATAGTTTTGTAAAGATTTTTCATTGTAAATTGTCCATAAAAACCATTGCTATTTATCTTACGGACAGTGCCTTCTAGGTGCTTCTTACATATCAATGGCTAACCCAGATCATTGTGAGAAATTTTTCTTTCCTGTCAGCTCACAGTCTCTACTGAAGGAAATTGCCCCCACCATTCTTGAGGCCATACCTTGTACAGGGATGATTGTGTACTGTGTTCTCTACCATAGGATCTGACTTCTAATA
The DNA here is from genome assembly GCF_008692025.1 of Phocoena sinus. NCBI lineage: Eukaryota > Metazoa > Chordata > Mammalia > Artiodactyla > Phocoenidae > Phocoena > Phocoena sinus. The sequence continues at coordinate 77,486,704 of NC_045767.1, forward strand.
TTGGTGGATTGAATCAGGGTGGGACTTTGACCCAAAGCCAGCCAATCTGTAGGCTGGCCAGTAACTGTGTGGTAATCTGATGATGTCAAAATGGGAGGCTGATGATTAGTTGGGCTACACATGTTGTTTCAGAAAATTAATCTGAGGATGGGGGAGTTAGTTACTAAGGAAAGGAGGCTAGAAGCTAAGTCCAGCTATGCAGCTCTTCCTGTGTGGTGGCGAGGGGAGAGATTCCTCTTGCACTTATGTCTACTTGTATCTTCATTGTATATCACCTTCCCCATCCCTGACATGAACAAGTGTCTATTCCTTATAAATAGTACATCTACTCTTTTAGATTCTTTGTTCTTCTTTAAGGCATCATACTGTGATTTCTCTCTATCTACACTACTAATTCTGATCTCTCACTCTTGCTCCATTTGTTATCAGGCATTTGCTGAATATTTTCACTTCAGTGACTTATTTTCATCTTACCTTTAACATATTCAAAGTAGAATAATTTTAACCTAAAGTTGAAATTCTTACCCATTCCATATTTCAGTCATTGATATCATCATCTTCACGGTCATTCAAATTAGAGGGTTTTTTTGTTTTTTGTGGTTTTTTTTACAAGAAACGCTTTTTAACTTTTGAGGTGATAAAAAAGTAAAATAACAATGAGATACTTTGTTTTTACATGTCATGTTGAATCAGACAACAACTTAATCAAAATCGTTTGTTCTTAGAGTATATGGAAATGAGCAATCCTCCATACTCATTGCAGAAATATTAAGTGGCACAAATCTCTGAACAGCATTTGGGCAATTTAAATATTAAACATTAATTCCAATGAATCATACATTTTCTGAAGAAAATAATTATATACATCAGCTTTTAAGAATTTGCAAAGGGTGTTTATCTCCAAGTTGTTTATGATAGAGGAAAAAAAAGGGAGGAAACAATCTAGCAACCTATACGTTTATCAAGAGGAAATTGTTATATTATGGTACGAACATTAAAGGAAAGATAAAAGTCATTAAAATTATAGTGCAAATAATTATTTGTGGTCATGGAAGTTGACTATGGCGTATTGTCAAATTAAGAAAGCAGTTTCAAACAAGGTTTATAGCATGATTCCATTTTTGTTAAATCATGTGTATAAATATAGAAAAATTTGGGAGGAGATGCAAGAAATTTTAACAGAAGATCTGTCTGCATAATAGGATTATGTGTTGCCTCAATTTTTTCATTGTCCATAATTTTTTCATTGTCTAAAGAGATTTTAAATTTAGAAAATGTACAGTGAATATACATATAGTTCATACAAAAAACAGATTTTCTCATTCTTTCATAGCTAAAGTATTGCCACGGAAATATTTTAATATTTCTTTTGTACTGGTAATATATGAAACAGAAGACTTGAATATATGGTTACAGGAAACAACAAAGCAGAGTAAAAAAAAAATAAAACAACAACAACAAAACTATTTTCTAGACACCTTTGGTATGAGAGAATCAGAATTTTAAAAGTAATTACTTAAATGTAAATAAATAACTCTTGCGTCTATTTCCGAAGTGGATTTCAAACAGCACACAGTAAAAGTCAGTATAATAAAACCCTTTTTAAAAAGTATAGAGGAGCTGAGTAATATAGAGGAAAGGCAGAAGAGAATAAAAGATCTGGGAATGGGACTGAAATAAAAATCATGCTGGAAAGCAGCCTAAGTGATACAACTTCAATTTATCAGAAAATCAATTAGCGAACTTCTGATCAATCAAGGCTAAAAGTGAGCCTTCATAGGTTACATAGCTCTTAAGGTCTAATAACAGGAGACGTGGAGTTCATAAACTTTTACTGTTCTGAACCCTGAGACAATATCACTACATGTTACAACATATAACAGAGATTAGAAAACACAGTTGTTAAATAGAATGTCTGTGTTTTCTGTATATGACTTTTGTAATGTTGGTACCTGGTTCAAAACTTAAAGCATAATTTTATGCTGTATATGTATGAAGAGAATTAAGAGTAGGCCAACTTTTTTTTTTTTTTTTTTTTAGCAGTACATGGGCCTCTCACTGTTGTGGCCCCTCCCATCGCGGAGCACAGGCTCCGGGACGTGCAGGCCCAGTGGCCATGGCTCACGGGCCCAGCCGCTCCGCGGCATATGGGATCCTCCCGGACCGGGGCACGAACCCGTGTCCCCTGCATCGGCAGGCAGACTCTCAACCACTGTGCCACCAGGGAAGCCCCTAGGCCAACTTTTTGACCTGAAATGATACAGGCTTATAACTTAAGAAATGTGGAAGTTAAGGTTTTACTATTCAAGTCACAATTTTGATAACCAGCAAGCACCTGGATTATGTCAACCAATGGAAAGAACAGTAAAATATCCTATAAAGCAGGTTTGTAGGCAACATTAAAAACTCCATCATTAATTTCAGCCATCAGAAAAACACCATTTCAGGATATAAATTGAAAGGAAATTCAACTATTTCCTAGTATTTTAAACATTAATTCAAAATGAAATTAGATATTGAGTTTGTAGTAGCAATTTTTAAACTTTGGTTTCTTTAAAAAAAATAGATGAGGGCTTCCCTGGTGGCGCAGTGGTTGAGAGTCCGCCTGCCGATGCAGGGGACACGGGTTCGTGCCCCGGTCTGGGAGGATCCCACATGCCGCAGAGCGGCTGGGCCCGTGAGCCATGGCCGCTGAGCCTGCGCGTCCGGAGCCTGTCCTCCGCAACGGGAGAGGCCACAACAGTGAGAGGCCCGCGTAACGCATAAAAAAAAAAAAAAAAAAAAAAAAAAAAAAAAAAAAAAAAAAAAAAAAAAAAATAGATGAGAAATTAGAAGATTTCTGTTTGTAAAAATAAATTACTTTGCAATCCTTGGGTATAAGAACTACTTTGGGCATATTTTCATGGAAGAAATTAAAGCTAGCAATATTATTAAAATAAGAAAAAGTATGCAATAAATGCAAATAATTACCACACTTCAGTTGGTTCAAAATGCAGTAAAAATATATCTAATTATACTTATTGCTATTAGCACTACATCAAAATTAGAAAAATATACCATATTATAATTAGATGGTGTGCCTCTATAAAAAGAACTGAGGTTCTAAGATTCACTTATTTTTCCTCCAAAGAAAAATAAATAGCTTTGTATACAAAACCTTCGATCCTAATGTTTACTAAACTAAGCACCCATCAGTTGGGATTTGAAATTTACTGAGGACGATTCAGGCAGAGACCACTAACATCCCCCAAGCTGCTACAAACACTGGCTGGTGCATTAAGTTTTCCTCTCCTACAGCCTCTGGGCCAGGGCAATGTTGAGCGGCTTGGAGGCCAAGATGCGGCCATTCATCTCAGTCATTGCTTTAGTGGCCTCCTCAGGAGAGGAGAAGCAGATCAAGCCAAACCCTTTGCTTCACCCTTCTTCCTGCATTACCTTAACTCTGCTAATTGATCCAAATGAAGAAAACTCCCTCCGTAGCTTTTCATCATCAGTGGTCTCATCCAGGTTCTTAATATAGAGTTTTTCCCCCCGGCACTGCCAAAATCTTTCCTGTTTCAGCTGCTCAGACATTTGCTTTAACTCAGCCTGTCGCTCTGCTTTCTTTTGTGCCCGGCCTACAAAAAGCAGTTGTCCATTTATGTCCTTTCCATTCATTTCTTCAGCAGCCTTTTTGGCAGCCTCATGGCTATCAAAACTCACAAAGCCAAAAAGCCTTTGGATTTCCCACTGGAATCTGTCATCACCTTAACACTCAGGGTTTTCCCATATTTGCTGAAAACTTCCCTCAGTCTCTCATCATCCATGTCATCTCCGAAGTTTTTGATGTAAACATTGGTGAACTCACTGGCTTTGTTTTGGAGCTCAGCTTCCCAATCTTTGCGGCTTTTGAATTTGCCAACAAACAGCCTGCAGTCCTTAAGCAGTGCACCATTCGTCTCCTGGATGGCCCTATCGGTGGCAATCTGGTTCTGAAAGTGCACGAACGCGTAGCACCTGGAGCCGTGATCATCACTCATCATCTTGGAGGACAGGATCTTCCCAAAAGATGAAAAGTGTTCATAAAGGGTTTTGTTATCAATGGATTTGTCCAGATTCTTGATGAACACGTTCCCAATTCCAGATTTCCTCAAGTAGGCGTCATGCTGAGACCACATGAGACGGATGGATTTGCCCTTTATAGGGTCAAAGTTCGTGGTGTCCAGGGCCTTCTGGGCATCTGCCAGCTGCAGAAAGTTCACATAGGCATAGCCCAGAGAGCGGCAGGTGACCAGGTCCCTGCAGATGCAGATAGACAGCACAGGCCTCACAGCGCTGAACTTCTTAAACAGCAGGTCCTCGGTGACATCCGCGTGGAGGTCACCCACGTACAGGGAGGCCTGGCGGTACTTGGCAGCTACATGCATCTCCTGGCTCCTCACCACCACAAGCCGGTCCCTAAGGAGCTCCTGTTGTGACTTCTGCAGGATGGTGGCCTGGGCTCATGCGTGGTGGCCTCAGAGTCAGCGCTCTGAGGCCAGGCGATGCGGTTCATTCATGTACAGCTCCCCAGGCTTGGGCAGCACCCTCAGTCAAAAGCCCCTCAGCAACCAGTCCGGCCATCCCTAGAAGGGGGCGACAGAACCTTGAAATCTCAAAGAAGGATTCCTAGGTCAAGCCGGTCCTTCCCGGCCACTTGGTGAGGAATCTTCAAGTGGCGGGCTGGCCCTCCATCTCAGCGTTCTCCACAGCCATTCTCCGGTGGCTGGTTTCTGACTAAAAATAGGCCTCGTTCAGGCCGGTTTAAAGTTACAGCCGCCGGGGGAAAGAATTCCACAAGTGACGTCTGAGGCGGCGGCGGCGCGCGGGCGGCGGGCACGGGGTCCCGGAGCCCTGAACCGACCGGGACCGGGTTGTGCAGGCGCCGCCGGCCGCATGCGCCCTGACCAACCCCGGCCGCTCTCCTCCCTGTAGACCCCGCCTAGAGTTCTTATTTTATCCCTTTTTTAATCCTTTTTAAAAATTATATAAGTTTCAGGAATACAGCATTATAGTTCAACATCTGTATATACAACAGAGTGATCACCACCGTAGTCTAGTTACCATCCATCATCGTACAGTTGATCCCATTCACCCATTTCAACTACCCCTCAACTCCCTTCCCCTCTGGTAACCATTAATCTGTCCTATATCTGTGAGTTCGTTTTTCTGTTCTTTTGTTTGTTGGTTGGTTTGGTTTTGGGTTTTTTTTTTTTAGATTCCACATATGAGTGAAATCATATGGTATTTGTCCTCCATCTGACTTAGCATAATTATCTAAAGGTCCATTCATGTTGTCATACTTATTTTTATCTTTGTGCATTTTGTTTAGTTTTTATCTTCAGACACATTTTTCAAGAAATGTTTCAAACATATTGGATGAAATTGATATATAAAGGGCATTTGTAAATTAGGGCTTTCTTACAGTTAAGTTCTGTTTGAATTATTTTACCAATATGTCTCTTTCCCCCAAATTTAAGTTCTACAGAGAAAGCGTTCTTAGATTTATTCCTTTTTTGGATACCACATAGTATTTTTTGTAATGATTTGTATAGAGTGGTTGGTATTTAATGATTAGTATTTACTGAATTTAATAATAATGGAAATGGGGAAATATGCTAGAAAGCATCACTGAGTTGTAACTGATTATGAACTCAACTGTTTTTCCAGTTCCCATTTTGACAAGAAAGGCTTGGTCAGACAACAGCTGGATGCTTTTGATGAGTTTATTCAGATGTCTACTCAAAGAATTGTGGAAGATGCTCCACCTATAGACCTATAAGCGGAAACAGCATGCTAGTAGAGAAGTTGAAGAACCAGTAAAATGGTTATTCTAATAAAGTAACATAAATAAGAGTATTGATTTGAAATTTCAGTCCTTAACTCACCTGGCCTAACAGTTAAAAAAAAAAAAAAAAAGAAGAGGGTCTGTAGGTGTTTTTAGTAGTGTTCTTCTAGTATCATCAATCAGCTCCTGATTTATTCTTACTAATGGAGAGATGCATTTTTGCAAGTAATGTAAAACCCTAATCCTTATTCAGATAGTAAGTATTTAATAGCCAGTAAGACCGAACTCAGAGATATGATAGACTACTAAGAGAAGCAAGCCAGAAATAGTTATATTGCTTCAGAAAAACCTCACTTTTTTCTTTTACAGTGTAAGGAATCATAAAAGAAAAAGTGTGTGAAGGACTTTTTCCCTTGATTATTTGTTGCATGAAATACATTATCATAACAATAGAAGATATAATAAAGGAAAACCATCAATCATATTAGCTGTTTTAATTTTTCTAAGTTCATTGTAGTCTTTGTTTTCACGTGCATATTTTTTTAGCATTGTTAAAATCATAGCAAGGCTATAATTTTATTTAACTTATTTTTTATATAACTTTATTTTTGGCTGCATTGGGTCTTTGTTGCTGCGTGGGGGCTTTCTCTAGTTGCAGTCAGCAGGGGCTACTCTTCGTTACGGTGCACGGGCTTCTCATTCAGATGGCTTCTCTTGTTGCAGAGTACAGGCTCTAGGCATGCGGGCTTCTGTAGTTGTGGCACGTGGGCTCAGTAGTTGTGGCTCACAGGCTCTAGAGCACAGGCTCAGTAGTTGTGGCACATGGGCTTCGTTGCTCCACAGCATGTGGGATCTTCCCGGACCAGGGATCAAACCCATGTCCCCTGCATTGGCAGGCAGATTCTTAACCACTGCACCAACAGGGAAGTCCCGAGGCTATAATTTTAGAATCTAGTTTTACATGAATAATAATGACTGACCCTAGTTTTTGAGTAGAGAGGCAGCATGATGGGCCTTGAGGGACAGGGAAAACTGAAAAACAAGGGGAAGTAGGGAGAGCCCCAGAAATAGAATTAGACAGAAAGAGAGAATATTACTTCCGGCCAGTTCAGTCCCTCTTTTCTGTAGCTTATCTTGTAAGGGCTGATGTATTATTCTTATTCTGGCTGGAGATGCTGCACAGACTTCTGCTGTTAAGAACAAAAATAATTGGCACTTCTGGCACTGTGTTGGAAAATGGGCATAAAATGCCTTTTTTATACTTAGAGCATTTTCTCTTCATGGTCTTTGCAAAACAAGAGAGACAACAATATTATAATGTAGCATTTTCAAAGTGCCAGTGTCATAAGTACTTATGGAGGAAGAGATCTCTCAAGCTGGTATATCAGAGCCTACAGGAAGAGATGGGAGGGACTTTAACTCTGAAGGGCAGGGTAGGACTTGTCTTAGTAGAGAAAAGATACTTAATCATTTCAGCAAATAAATACTTGGTATATCAATATTTGGCTTGGGGATAGATTTTAGGGTCTATAACAGTATATGATTTTTGGTTTGATTTGTTTTTGATAGGTATTAGTAGAAGATAAGATGAAACCAGATTGTCACAGCCTTTGGATGTCAAGGGAATTGTGGAAAGATTGTCAAAGAATGTGCATGAAGCATTATTTTAGAAAGGTTACTTTGGAGATCATGTTTACTTGGCGTGGAGAGGCTGGAGTCAGATTAAAATCTTGGTATAGCTTGGGTTTCAGATAATGATGTCCTATACTAGGGTGATAGTAGAAATGAGTAGTTGGATGGCTGGCTTCCATTTGACTCATTATCACCACCAGTTCTCTATGCTTTTTTCCTACTCCAGTTTGGGAAGCTTGGGTGTCAACAATTTACCTTTAATGGTCTGCTTACTCTCATCTTCTCCTCCTCTGAGAATTGATCTAGAGAGAAATACACTATCCATTTATAATTGGAAAGTTTTCGTGGGTCTTGTTTTATTGGGCAGCAAATAGATATGTTACTGAAAACTTTTTTTTTCTGCTAAGGGCTGAGCTATAGTCAGCCAGGGCTAGAAGTATTCAGTCCTTTATGTAGAGTAGTAATTAGGATTTTCTGTAGGTTTAATTGAAGAGTTAGGTTTAGTTTTTCTATGTTCTATTGATGAGATTAGAGTATAGTTCTAATTGTCCAAATTTATCTTTTCTTTTTTTTCTGGTAACTGTACTTCTGACCTGAATGAAGGAGACAGCACATGAAACGGCTGTGTAGATCATTAGTGCAAATCCATTTTAATTGTTTCATATAAATTCAGAGCGTATGATACGTGTATAGTCTTACTTACTTGTGATATATTAACTCTTGATAAATGTTGCTTTTTGTCTTACACCTTAAGAAAGTGATGAAGTATAAAACTTTATGTCTGTGGAATATGGCTGTTGACTTTGGAGAGTACCCATATTAAAGTGGATTGATTTAGTCGGTTTATAGAGTTTCTTCTACTCAAAATGTTAATGGTGGTTTAAATGGAATCATCAAAAGTTTTATGGAAAAAAATTATTCACCCTCTTCATGTTTTTTGGTTTCATTTTAGCCAAGATATTTGCTGAAGTTTGAACAGCTTTACCTCTCCAAGCCCATAAGAGATGATGCTGCTTCACCAGTGTTGCCACGTGAAGCCAGATTAAGAAATCTCACGTAAGAAAGAGTTATTCCAGCAGCTGATATTGAAATACAGTTTAGAAAATGCAGTTTTAACCAGTTGGGGGTTTTAACAATTACCTTACTATTAACTTGTGATCTGCTTTTATTTTCTGCTCCACTTTATAACAGAAACAGTCATTAAAGAAGGTGAAGAACAACTTCAGATGCAGCATCAGAAAACCTTTATTGGTAAAGTTCCAGTTATGTTGCATTCAATTTACTGTCTACTAAATGGCTTAGCAGATCATGATCTTTGTGAGTTACATGGATGCCTCTTGGATCCTGATGGCTACTTCATTATTAATGGATCAGAAAAGGTATAGTAGCGTTATTTTTATAAATTTATTTTATTTGTTTATTATTTTTGGCTGTGTTGGGTCTTTGTTGCTGTGCACAGGCTTTCTCTAGTTGTGGCGAGCGGGGGCTACTCTTCGTTGCGGTGCGCGGGCTTCTCGTTGCAGTGGCTTCTCTTGTTGCGGAGCACAGGCTCTGAAGTGCGTGGGCTTCAGTAGATGTGGCGTGTGGGCTCATTAGTTGTGGCTCGTGGGCTCTAGAGCGCAGGGTCAGTAGTTGTGGCGCACGGGCTTAGTTGCTCCACGGCATGTGGGATCTTCCCGGGCCAGGGCTCGATCCCATGTCCCCTGCATTGGCAGGTGGATTCTTAACCACTGCACCACCAGGAAAGCCCTAGTAGCATTATTTTTTAAAAATTACACAATTATCATTAAGATTTAAATTATGAAAGTTGAAATTAAAAAGTAAGTTTTTCTATAGAATAATCTGAAAGTGGTAGTTGAATTATTTAGGGGGGTGACAGCTGAATTTATATAAACCAAGGTTTTATTTAGCTGTATATAATACGCACTAGAAATTTGGTCAGTTGTTCAAACTTGTATGTTTCTATGGAGCATTTTTGCAAAATGGAGTTTGTAAAGTTCAAGAATTGATGTTTCAGTGAGCCTGTATGATGAGATTAAATTAAGATGCAGATTTCACGCTTCTTTCTACTTCAAGGACCTTGTGGGTTTTATGGCTGTAACTTTTATTGTCCATATACGTTCTGATTGGTCAAGAGAAAATGGCAACAAACACAACCTTTGTGTTTGCCAAAAAGGATTCTAAATATGCCTACACAGGAGAGTGTAGATCATGTCTGGAGAATTCTTTTGACCCACTATCTGGGTTAGCATGCTGGCAAGAGGAGGACAGGTATGGACTATTACATGATATTGTTTGGGTTTATTCCTGTTGGTCTAGTTTTGTAAGTTACCAGACTGCATATTTAGTCAAAAAGTTTTTCTGGAGCATATTATCAGTGTTATATGCTAGGTATTTTATTATTTACTTACTACTGTGTAATAAATCACTCCAGTAGCAACATTTATCATCTTACAGTTTCTGGATGTGGCTTAGTTGGGTCCTTTAGCTAAGTATCTCTCACAAGGCTTCAGTCAAGTTATTTGTCTGGGCTGCAGTCATCATCTTAAGGCTCGTTTGCATGGTTGTTGGCAGGAATCAGTTCCTTGCCGCTTGGCTCCCCTCCATACAGCAACTGATAACATGGCAGCTCACTTTGGCAGAGAGAGTAATTAAGAAAATTTGTAGAGCATAAGGGCAGGATGGTAGTCACCTTTTTTTTGTTTTTCTTTTTTTTGGCTGCGCCTCGAGACTTGCAGGGTCTTAGTTCCCCAACCAAGGATTGAACCCAGGCCCTGGCAGTGAAAGCACCAAGTCCTAACCACTGGATTGCCAGGGAATTCCTAGAAATCACCATCTTTTTATACCTTAATCTTGGAAGCAACATCCTATCATTTTTGCCAAGTTCTATTTATTAGATGCAAGTCATCACATCCAGTCCATACTCAAGGGAGGGGATTATACAAGGCAGTAATAGTAAGCAGGGATCATCGAGCACTATCTTAGTAGCTGCCTACCCTAGGCATGTTGCTTATAATAATGTAATATAATAACAGCTAGCATTTCTTGAATATTTGCTATGTGCCAATTATGTTACTCAGTTTGCTTGATTTAATCTTTACAACTGTATTGGAAATTTGTTGTAATCAACTCTTATTTAATTTCATGTACATTTTTTATTGTTTTGAATAAGGCACATGTGCACATTAAAATAGTTCAAAAAATTACAAAAAAGGGTACACTATAAAAAGTAGTCTTCCTTTGATCCCCAGATTTCTTCCCCAGCGGTAGCTGTTTGTTTATTTATGGCTGCGTTGGGTCTTCGTTGCTGTGCGCAGGGTTTCTCTAGTTGCGGTGAACCGGGGCTACTCTTGGTTGCAATGCGTGGGCTTCTCATTGCTGTGGCTTCTTTTGTTGCAGAGCACAGGCTTCTAGGTGCGCAGGCTTCAGTAGTTGTGGCTCGTGGGCTTTAGACCACAGGCTCAGTAGCTGTGGCTCATGGGCTTAGTTGCTTCGCAGCATGTGGGATCTTCCCAGACCAGGGCTCGAACCCGTGTCCCCTGCATTGGCAGGCAGATTCTTAACCACTGCGCCACCAAGGAAGTCCTGTGGTAGCTGTTTTTGATAATTTCTCATGAATCCATCCAGAAATAGTCTTAACACAAAATTATAAATGGGAGCATAACGTATGCACTGTTTGAAGGTTGCTGGTATCCTTTAAAAATATATTTAGATCAGCAATTGATCATTGTTTTTGAGCTGTGATATTCCATGTGTAGATGTAGCATAATTTTTTGAACCATTTCTATTTTGATGGACATTTAGGTTTCCAGTCTTGTGCTCTTACAAACAGTTCTGCAGAGTCTAATATCACTTTTATAAGTTTTTTAAGAAGGAGTCTTGAACATCAGAGATGTTTAAGTGCCTGAAGTTAAAATCCCATGTAGAATAGGTGTTTTAAAGAATTTAAATGGTTTTTACTTGTGAATGGGGGTAGAACGGGGCCCAAGCACAAGGGTTTGGAAAAGATCCCCAGGTGACTGTGATGTGCATTTTTTGTTGATAAGCATCGGCCTGGATTATGGAGGGCAAAAGTAAGAACCCAGTATGTTAGAGAGATTATCATGGCAGCTATGGGCAAAATGAATTAATTAGTGACAGAGAAAGGAAAATCATCCAGATATAGTGATAAATTTGATATAATATGAGAATGAATCAATTAAGATTGTGTGGTTCTTACTCCGAGGTCCTAGATAAAATAGAGAACTCCCAAGAATTGGTTTTTAGGGAGAACCTAGTGAGTTCATTTTTAGACAAAAGATTTTGGGTGGTGCATGATGTAGGCATTCTGCTTTAATGTTTTGCTTATTCAGAAAAATTTTTTTGATGAAACAAATAATAGACTGAATGGAATAATTGGTATCTAAGTTGAAAGAATGAAATAGCAATCGGAGACATGAGGGTTGACGGTACAGGAAAAAGATCAAGATGAAGATTTGCATATCCTTTATGTAAAGTTGTTACTGAACATCCGTGAGATGGGATAAGGTTTCTAAGGAAGGAGGCCTGAAGTAGGAGGAGGAAGACAACAAACTTTTATTAGATGGACCATGATAATGTAGGGTTATGAGGCCAAGAAAAGATAGAATTTGATATTGAAGGAAAGAAATTTGATTAAAACTGAGAAACCAGGTGTTGTGTAATGCAGTGTAAGCTAGTAACTTTTATTTCATTTCTGTCTGTGTTGCAATTAAAGGGGGAAAAATTGGAAAAGAGAAGCTTATATGAGAGAGGCTGTTTGTTAATTTTAAAACATTGTTCGTATGTGGAGATACCTCACAGACCAACTAAGAGTTAATATTTATTTTTCATTTTGTGCTTAGCTTTTCCCACATTTGTCTATCCATATTCTCTCTTATTTTGCCCTCATTTCTTTCTTTCTTCCAAAGTTTTTAATTTTTTTGGTTGGGGGAAAGGACTTGGAGGTCTGTGTTTTGCAGCCAAAGGTCATTTCCAAATCTAGCCTTGGGGAATTCTAGAGGATCTTGGCAGACAGAGAGAGTAGATAATGCAAGTTCTCTCAGGTCCAAATGACCAGTCTGTCCATCAAATGAGTAAACCTGTTCCATTGGTTTGAAAAGCAGCCATAGGACGTTCCTTAAAATATGAGAGGCATGCTTCTTTTGAAATACATATAATGAACATGTATATAAAACGGTTCTTATGATGTTTATATATGGCTACAATCTCTGTGTCCTCATATTCTAATGATGTTTTTTTTCCTAGGGTGCAAAAAGAGTGCTATTGTTCAGCACATTGTGGCAACCCTACCATATATTAACCCAGACATTTTCATCATTAATTTTTTTAGAGCGTTAGATTTTGTGTCTGACAGAGATATTTCAGAGCATATTATTTATGATTTTGAAGATCCAGAGATGATGGAAATGGTATTGCACAAGCAAAATGTATTCATAGTATTTTCATGAGATTTAAAGTTATTGACTGTTGCTAATCCTAAAACACAGTACAGAGCTGTTCTGAAGATCAGTTTAGCTGTTGCAAACCCCATGCTGTTTACTGTGTAGTGCAAGCCTTCAGCCCTGCCTTGCCTTCTCTCCTGACAATTCTCTGTAAAGCAGACATGAAACCTAGAGGCAGCCAGAGTTCATTGACATCAACAAGAAGAAAGAGTAGTAAGGAAAACCATAAAAGCATACTAGTCTGGCGCTATTTAGTATAAAGGGAAAAAGAGTAGTTGATACCTTTTTTTTTTTAAACCTTTTACTTTGAAATCATTTCTAATTTATAGGAAAGTTGCAGATAACCCTCCTATACTCTGCACCCAGAATCACCAGTTGTTACCTTTGCCTCATTTACTTTAGGATTCTATTATCTATATATACGTTTTATTTTTTTCTGGACCGCTTGAGAGTAAGTTTCAGGCATTCATGCCCCTTTAATCCTAAATACTTCAGTGTATATTTCCTAAGAACCAGGACATTCACTTACCCAATTGTAGTATAATTATCCAAATCAGGACATTTAACTTTGGTACAACACTGTTAGCTTCGCCATCTTATTCAGGTTTTTGCCAGTTGTGCTGATCATGTCCTTAATGGCATTTTTTTTTCTGGTTCAGAAATCTAGTCCACGATCATGTATTGCATGTTGTTTTTATGTCTCTTTAGTCTCCTTTTATCTTCCCTTGTCTTTATTTATTTTTGGCTGCTTTGGGTCTTTGTTGCTGCACGCGGGCTTTCTCTAGTTGCAGCGAGCAGGGGCTTCTCTTCGTTACGGTGCATGGGCTTCTTGTTGTGATAGCTTCTCTTGTTGCAGAGCACGGGCTCTAGGGGCGTGAGCTTCAGTAGTTGTGGCATGCAGCCTCAGTAGTTGTGGCTTGCGGGCTCTAGAGTGCAGGCTCAGTAGTTGTGGTGCACAGGCTTAGTTGCTCCGCGGCATGTGGAATCTTCCCAGAGCAGGGCTCAAACCCGTGTCCCCTGCATTGGCAGGCAGATTCTTAACCACTGCGCCACCAGGTAAGTCCCTATCTTCCCTTGTATTTATCCTCAGTGTTTCAGAACACTGAAATTTTTGAAAAGGATAGGCCATTTATTTTGTAGGATATCCTCAATTTGGGCTTTTCCAATATTTCCTTATGATTAGATTCAATTTATGCATTTTTTGGCAGGACAAATACAGAGATCATATTGTGTACTTCCCAGGGCATCACATCAGGAGTCACAGCGTGTCATTTTGTCCCATTATTGGTAATATTAACTTCACAGTGGCATCTGTTAGATTCTTCCACTGTGAAGTTACTATTTTTGTGGAAAGGTTTGTTGAGTCTAGATAAATAAGCATTTCCTTATCAGTTTTTTCCATTGATGATCCTTGTCTCAGGAGTAATTTATATTCTTAAAGTTGTCCTGAATTGTCCAGAGTCTTTAAGACTACAGAGAAGTAAGGTAATGTAGACCAAACACTAGTCACAGAGTTAGAAAGTGGAGTATATTTTAGTTATTAGAGTATTTATTGATATGGTTACATGACCCAAATGGATTCTTTAAATCCAACAGAGAATGAAACAAATAAATAAAATTCCCCACCCTTGTGGAACTAACATCCTAGTGGTTGGAGATAGACCATAAACAAAACATTTACGTGGTATGTTAGAACTATATGTCATGTATTTGCCATCCCTGCTATAAGGGTCAGTTAAGTTACAGGGGTGAGTAAGATTATCCAGGGCAGGATGGAGAAAGGAGGGATGGGGACAGTTGAACACTGAGTGGATTATATGTAAAAATATGACTTTGCTTCATTCTAGTATTTGCCAAAAACATGATAGTGTGAGTAACAGAAACGCCCAAACTTTAAAGATTTGCTATTGTTTTCTAGGTATTTAAACTGCCTGACTTTTGCATCTACTCTTTCTCACCTGTGTTGTTTAAATCCTTCCATTGGTAGAGATGGCAAGCTAGCAAAACCAAGACAGTTGCATAATACATTGTGGGGAATGGTGTGTCCTGCTGAGACTCCAGAGGCAATGCATTAGAATTTATGTTCAGGATAAAAAGTCTGACAGTAATTATGTAGGGTATAATTATTTTTAGAAGCAAATTTTTATTTAATTGTGTAGTGTAGTTTAGAACTAAGATATTATTTATAATTTTGTTCTTAGGAAGTAAGAGTACATCCTGAGGTCAAATTGAAGGAAAAATATTTTTGGAAAAGAATTTCGATAGGCATGTTAAATCAGTATGAGTAATATGTACTTTATTTATTCCAAGGGCCATGCTGTAGGACTTGTGAAGAATTTAGCTCTGATGGCTTATATTTCAGTTGGATCTCAACCTTCTCCAATTCTGGTATTTTTAGAAGAATGGAGTATGGAAGTTTAGAAGAAATTTCTCCTGCAGCTGTTGCTGAGTGTGTATAGATGCAAAAAACTATTGTTAATCTTTAGTTATAGCTTATTATAGGGTTACTAAGTACAAAATGCTTTTGGTGTTGCATTTTAGTGCAACCAAGATTTTTGTTAATGGCTGCTGGGTTGGAATACATAAAGATCCTGAACAACTTATGAACACTCTATGGAAATTGTGGCATCAGGTGGACATCACTGTGTCTGAAATAAGAGTCTTTAATTAACTAAGACCATGTGATCTGTGAGATTTCCAAATGAGGTATAAGACTAGTGAAAGTTATCTTTGCATTGGTATCTTTCTTGAACTGGTTTCCTTTGAATTGTAAAGTATATTGTCAAAATTATCGTTGATGTTTTGAGCTAAATTTAATTATAAGGTATTCCTTGCTTTAATGCCTTAGATACATACATCTATATGCACTGAGAATCTTTTTGTAAAGCTGACAACAGTACTTTTTTTTTTTTGCCATACGCGGGCCTCTCACTGCTGTGGCCTCTCCCGTTGCGGAGCACAGGCTCCAGACGCGCAGGCTCACAGCGGCCATGGCTCACGGGCCCAGCCGCTCCGTGGCATGTGGGATCTTCCCGGACTGGGGCATGAACCCGTGTCCCCTGCATCGGCAGGCGGACTCTCAACCACTGCGCCACCAGGGAAGCCCCTGACAACAGTACTTTTAAAAAGTACTCTGATTTCTCCTTTGTCTGATTCCAGAGATTCATTCATGAAATGTGATATACCTCTATTAGATCTTCTTATGTTTAGAGGCTGTTGAAGAACTCTGGGATTAGGACGAATTTTTTTTAATCATTAAAATAGAGTATGAGTTCTAATACTCCCTGAAAATAGGGCTTTTGCTTTTAGTGTACTGTATTGAGGGATAGGACTCAGGCTTTTGATTCTCTCAGATATACACCTTGGGGTCTGTCTAGGTGAAAGTAGGTTTGGAGAGAAACTGTAACACACTTCACCCAGAGCTGGCCTCCTGTCCACGTAGCAAAGCAGAGAATCGAGGTTTGGCTGCTCCAAAGCAGGCAGACCCTGGGTTTTGACTCGGGTGTATTCCTACCTTGAAGTCAGGAACAGCATGCTTCACCTGAGGGCAGGCAGGGCTAAGAGAAAGCCTAAGAACCAACACTGGCTGTGTTTTTTATGATTGAGAACTCATTGTTAATGCCGTGTGTTTCTGCTGAGAGCTGCCTTCAGCTTTTCTGTGTTCTCTAGGGTAAAATTGAGTTCTTTATGCTGTTTTAGGCCTCTTTACCTTTCCATGGGCCCATTCCCTCAACCTGGAATGCCCTGTCACCCATGCCTCCTCAAAAATGGGTAATAGGGAAAAGGGTGCTTATTACTTTTTTCAAGTAAATCTCACTTATTCTGCAAAACTTATATTAACTCTCATCTCCTTCAGGATACCTTACCTGACCCCTCAATTTGATTTAGACCAGAGGTTGGCAAACATTTTCTGTGAAGGGTCAGATATTAAATATTTTAGTCTTTGTTTACCTTACCTGTTGTGTGTTGAACTCTGTTGTGTAGTGAAAAGCAGCCACAGACAATACGTAAACCAATAAAACTTTATTTACAAAAGCAGATGGCAGACGAGGGCAGATTTGGCCTGCAGGCTGTTCGCTGAGCCCCTGATTTAGATCTATCCTTGTGACTATATATGGCATATTTTCCTTAAATAACTTCTGACAGAATGTGTATACCAGATAGTAACTGTTGATTTATATGCCTACCTCACTCACTACACTATTCAGTTTTCAGAGGCAGGGAACATGTCTTAATATGACTTTGTATTTTCAGCTCTGAGAATGGTGCCTGACATGCAGTGTCTGACACTGAGTGTGTGTTTGTTGAACCTATAAGTGGATCCTGTGTCCTTGGACTAGGCCCTTTAATCTTCTATTGGGGAGTGTTGTTGGGATTTTATGAGTGGGAAAATTGTATTTTTCAGGAGTCTAGTAGTTTTCTTTTACTTCATATTTTCTGATAACCAGAGGTCCTCATTTTGCCTGTTTCTGGTAGGGTTTCCTGTCAGTAGTCCTCTCTAGACCTACTAAAGAACCCCTGTTTCGTTTGGAACACAAGATACTATTTGGCCTTTGAGGAGACACAGCTCAGTTTATGTCTTCCTGTTAAGACAATAGAGCTATATTCTGTTAGCTATATTGTAATATAATATTCTATATTCTATCAGGAATTCTCTAAGGATTGAAGGCAAGCATTTGAAAATGTCACACATGCTGTTTTTGCTCACAAACAGTGTTTCATCTTAGATTGTTTTCTAAGGACAGGAAGTGGGCTAAGAATGTGGGGCATTTTCTGTTTCTTGACTTCTGACTCTTTGGGAGAACTTGATGTTTCTGATCAACCTTTTATGATTTACTGTTGTTTTTAAACTGAGTAATAAGCCAAAGCTTTTCCTTTCTTAAATAAACCTGATCTTTTTAAAAATAAAAGTGTCCAGATGTGATTTTACTTTTTTAAAGAACTTTTGTGAGAAATACCAATCTATTTTTCCATTTCCCAACTAACTGGCAATTCACTTCTTAGTTGACTTCCACGATTATACATTAGATATAGATAATTCACTGGAAATTCTTAGTTTACTTTTTGACTTATACCTTTATATATAGGCACCTCAAAACCTGAAATGCTTTTAATAATTATTATGTCCTATATTGCATATTTTCCCAAAATATTTTTGATATTTTCACGGAATATATTTTCTAGTGCTATCCAGTAGAAATATAATGTGAATTACATATGCAGTTAAAAATTTTCTAGACACCATATTAAGGTAAAAAAGAAATAGATGGGACTTCCCTTGTGGTGCAGTTGTTAAGAATCCACCTGCCAATGCAGGGGACACAGGTTCAATCCCTGGCCCAGGAAGATCCCACATGCCGCAGAGCAACTAAGCCCATGAGCCACAACTACTGAGTCTGCGCTCTAGAGCCCATGTGACACAACTGTTGAAGCCCGTGTGCCTAGAGCCCGTGCTCTGCAACAAGAGAAGCCACTGCAGTGATAAGCCCTTGCACCACAACTAGAGAAAACCTGCACACAGCAACGAAAACCTAATGCAGCCAAAAATAAAAAAAATAAATTTATATTTAAAAAAAGGAAATAGATGAAAGTAATTTTTTTTTTTTTTTTTTTTATTTATTTATATTTGGCTGTGTTGTGTCTTCGTTTCTGTGTGAGGGCTTTCTCCAGTTGCGGCAAGTGGGGGCCACTCTTCATCGCGGTGCGCGGGCCTCTCACTATTGTGGACACTCTTGTTGCATAGCACAGGCTCCAGACACGCAGGCTCAATAGTTGTGGCTCACGGGCTCAGTTGCTCCGTGGCATGTGGGATCTTCCCAGACCAGGGCTCAAACCCATGTCCCCTGCATCGGCAGGCAGATTCTCAACCACTGCGCCACCAGGGAAGCCCCGAAAGTAATTTTAATAATATTTTTTATTTGACCTGATACATCCAAAATGTTATTTCAACATATAATCAACGTAAAAATTATTAATGAGAATTTTATATTTTTGTGTGTGTGAGATATTGTCTTTGAAGTCCAGTGTGTAGTTTATACTAACAACATATCTCATTTCAGAATGGCCATATTTCAGGTGCTCAGTAGTGACATGTGGCTAGTTACTGCTGTATTAGACAGCTAGGCTAGAAGCCATTTGTCTGATAGGCAATTGTGAGAAGTCAGGCTTATAACTGGGAAAGCCTGATCAAGGCAGAGTGATATAGGACTGGATACTGAAAGGTTACAGAGTGAAGTATGTATAATTATCAGAGAGGCAAAATAAGAAATTATCAGATACAATTGACCCTTAAACAACACAGGTTTGAACTGCATAGTTCCACTTATATGTGGATTATTTTCAATAAACATTTTGGAAAATTATTTGGAGATTTGCAACAATTTGAAAAATTCACAGACTAACCATGTAGCCTAGAAATATTGAAAATAATAATAAAAAGGTATGTCATGAATGTATAAAATATGTATAGATACTAGTCTATTTGATCATTTTCTACCATAAATATACACAAATCTATTAACAAGAGTTAAAACTTATCAAAACTTGTGCAAAGACTTATAGATAGTACGTGGCCCTTTTGCAGTTGAGAGAAATATAAACAAGCATAAATATGCAGTATTGAATCATAAACTGCATAAAATTAACTATAGTGCATATTGTACTATTATAATAGTTAACCTCCTTTTAATATTGTGGTGAGCTCAAGTTTTGTGGGTATCCACTTAAAATGCCATGTGACACTAATAGTCTCCACGTGAGCACTTCATCTTTCCACTAAACTGCTTATCACAGTAAAAAGTGATGTCTTACAGTTCTTGCATATTTTTCTTCGTGTTTAGTGCAATACTGTAAACCTTGAATAACCCCATGGGACTCATTAGAAGTGCCACTAGTGTTGCTGGAAGTGCTCCCAGGAAGCAGAGAAAAGTCTTGACATTTCAAGAAAAAGCTGAATTGCTTGATGTATACTGTAGACTGAGATCTGTAGCTGTGGTTGCCAGACATTTCAGGATAAATGAATCCAGCATAAAGACCATTGTAAAAAAAAAGAAAAGAAAAGAAAATACGTGAAAGCATCACTACACCTATGCCAGTATACATGAAAATGTACTTTTTGTGAAATAACTTTTTATTTTATATTGAAAATGTAGCTTTTTTGTAGGTATAGGATTGCTATAAGAAAGGCATACCTACTAATATGATTCGAGAAAAAGCAGTCATTATATGATGGCTTCAAGCAAAAGGAAGGTGAAGGATCTAAAGCTGGAGAATTTAATGCCAGCAAAGGTTGGTTTGATAATTTTAGAAAGAGTTTTGGCTTTAAAAAAAATGTCAAGATAACAGGAGGATGACCAAGAGGGAGCAGACCAGTTCCCAGGCACAATTAAAAAAATCATTGAGGAGAAACAGTAGCAGGCTGAACAGGTTTTTAATGTAGACAAGAGTGCCCTATTCTGGAAAAAAAAAATGCCACAAAGGACATTTACTAGTAAGGAAGGGAAGCGAATACTAGGATTTAAGACAGAAAGGGATAGGCTAACTCTCCTGTTTTGCACAAATGCAGCGGGGTTTAGGATCAGGACTGCCCTTATCTATAAAGCTGCTAACCCCCGAGCCTTGTGGGGAAAGATAAACAGCAGATGCCAGTCTTTTGGTTGTACTACAGCAAGGAAGCTTGGACATTGAGAACCCTTTTTCTAGATTGGTTCCGTCCATGCTTTGTCCTTGAAGTCAGGAATTACATTGCCAGTAAAGGACTGCCTTTTAAAATTTATTTGATTTGGACAATACTTCCCTGGCCACCCAAAACCCCATGAGTTCAACACTGAAGGCACTGAAGTGGTCTTCTTGCCTCCAAACACATCTAATTCATTCTGTAGATCAGGGGATCTTAGGGACCTTGATGGCTCATTACACATGGTACTCCATGGAAAAAATTGTCAGTGCTATGGTAGAGAAAGATCATGGAAGTCTGGAAGGATTATACCACTGAAGATGCTGTGTTATTATAGGAAAAGCTGTGAAGACCATCAAGCCCCAAACAAAAAATTCCTGCTCGAGAAAACTGTCCAGATGTGCGCGACTTCACAGGATTTAGGACAGAACCAGTCAAGGAAATCAGGAAAGAGATTGCAGATATGGCAAAAAAGGTTGGCGGTGAAGGGTTTCAAGATAGGGATCTTAGAGAAATTCAAGAGCTAATAGACAAGACTTCCCTGGTGGTCCAGTGGTAAAGAATCCGCCTTACAATGCAGGGTTCAATCCCTGGTCAGGGAACTAAGATCCCACATGCAGCAGGGCAACTAAGCCCGCGTGCCACAACTAATGAGGTCACATGCCTCAGCTAGAGCCCGCGTGCCACGAACTACAGAGCCCATGCACTCTGGGACCCCCGCGACATAACTACAGAGCCCACGTGCCCTGGAGCCTGTGCGCCACAACTAGAGAAGAGAAAATCCGCACACCACAACTAGAGAGAAGCCCACACACCACAACAAAGAGCCCACGCACCGCAATAAAGAGCCGGCATGCCGCAACTAAGACCCAGTGCGGCCAAAAATAAATAAAATAAATAAATAATCTTAAAAAAAAAAAAGGGGCTAATAGACACCATACCAGAGGATTTAACAAGAGATGACTTGGACAGGAGTGCTTCTGAACCAGTGCCAGAAAATGAGGAAAAAGACATGGGAGAAGTAGTGCCAGAAAACAAATTGACATTAGACACTCTGGCAGAAGGGTTCTGATAATTAAAAACTGCTTTTGACTTCTTTTACAACATGGACCATTCTATGATACTGGTGCTGAAACTAAAGCACACAGTGGCCGAAGGATTAATACTTTATAGAAACGTTTTTAGAAAAATATAAAAGCAAAAAAGTCAGATAGAAATGAGGATGTAAGGACTTCCTGGTGGCACAGTGGTTAAGAATCCGCCTGCCAATGCAGGGGACACAGGTTTCAGCCCTGTTCTGGGAAGATCCCACATGCCGCAGAGCAACTAAGCCTGTGTGCCACAACTACTGAGCCTGTGTTCTAGAGCCTGCAAGCCACAACTACTAAGCCCACGTGCCACAACTACTGAAGCCCATGCACCTGGATCTCGTGCTCCGCAACAAGAGAAGCCACTACAATGAGAAGCCCATGCACCGCAACAGAGTAGCCCCTGCTCGCCGCAACTAGAGAAAGCCTGCGCACAGCAACGAAGACCCAACGCAGCCAAAAATAAATAAATTAAATAAATAAATAAATAGCTCCTCTATACTACATTAAAAAAAAGAAATTAGGATGTATTTTTGTCAAGTTACACCCTGTGTGTGTACCTCTCCTGCCTCCCCTCCAACCTCCTCCACCTCTTCCACACCTGAGACAGCAAGACCAACCCTTCCTCTTTCTCTTCCTCCTCAGCCTACTCAATGTGAATCAAGACTACTAGGATGGGGCTTCCCTGGTGGTGCAGTGGTTGAGAGTCCGCCTGCCGATGCAGGGGACCGCGGGTTCATGCCCCGGTCTGGGAAGATCCCACATGCTGCAGAGTGGCTGGGCCCGTGAGCCATGCCCGCTGAGCCTGCATGTCCGGAGCCTGTGCTCCGCAACGGGAGAGACCACAGCAGTGAGAGGCCCACGTACTGCAAAAAAAAAAAAAAAAAGGCAAAAAGACTACTAGGATGAAGACCTTTGTGATGATCCACTTCTACTTAATGAATAGTAGACAGTCATCATGTGCTACAGTTAATAAACTTATTTGTTATGTATGTGTGTGTCTTTCTATGAAAATCTCATAACTACTGCAAGAACCATGAGACATTGTGTCATCACCACCATCATCATCGTTGCCTAAATATCATCATGTAGAACATCATGTTCAAGACTTGTATTGAAGTGGCTCGCCTACCTTATATAGGAATAAGGTGATACTTAATATAAAATTAATAATGTATTAGTTTTCCTACTGTTCTATAACTTTGCTTTCAAAGTTATATACATTACCATACAGTATGCCTCTGTCTTCCCTCCTAATTGGAGAAACTGTGTATCACGATGTCACCATAGGTAAGTGGATTTTTTAAAATGTAAGTGTTTCCAACACTGTATTATGAATATGACTGTATGCCATAACATTTTTATAAGGATTCATTCACTGTATAAGCTAAGCTACTGTGAAGCAATTGTATCAATTACACTAAGCTTACCATGAAGTTATCATATTGCTGCTTTTGTATTATTATATATGTATATAAATATATCTGTATATAAATATGAATTTGTTTTTACACATTATCTTTTCATTTGTGATGTCTAGAGTTAGTAATTCACATAGTATCTACAGTGTTTCATATCATATACAATAATATGGATGTTAGGTACTGACAGATAATCTCATAAACAGATGACATTAACTTGTATTGATATAGTCTCTAGTTTATTGTAAGAGTACAATAATATTATATATAGTATCATGTATTTTGTATAATGGTACTATTATCATATAGTAGTACTATTGTATAATAGTGTATGTGTAGCATATAATATTGATACAAGTAACATAAAATATGTGTTAATTGACTATATTATCGGTAAGGTGGTCAGCAGTAGGCTATTGGTTGTTAAGGTGCGGGGGAGTCAAAAATTATATATGGATGTTTGACTGCACTGGTGTTGGCACCCCTAACCCCCATGTTGTTCGAGGGCCACCTGTACAAGCATCCTTAAAAAGATAGCCTGGATCAGAGGCAGTCATTGCCTCTGCTTACAACATGTGCAAAACCATGAGAGATCCATGGAGAATTGTCTCCCAACATTTAGTAGACATTTGTAACAAGTAATATGCATAAACTGAAAGAAAAATATTTCACTTTAAACAACTGCAGTCACTTGGTGATGGAATGTATATACCTATGGGGCACTGCACAACTCCTCAAACCTTGGAATCAGATTGGACACCACTACCCCATTCCCTGTTCCACATTGATTTTCTTAGAGGACTTGCTTTTTATCACAGCAACCACCAAAAACCTAGATTCAGAAATATCTCATGTCATCAAAAGGAAAGCAGTGCTATCTCATGTTGAAACTGAACTACCTCAAGCTAGTAGTTTATGTGGTATATATCAGATGTTGAGGATTACTGTGTTTTTCTCAAAAATTTGACACATCCCATGGTGCTCTTGTGAGCTCACTGAGGCACTTTGGGACAACTTGGGAACTGTAGCTCTAAGCAGTGGTGGAAGAAGCACTGATTCTGAATGACCTCACAGAGTAGCGCTGTTTCGGTAGCCTAGACTAAATGGTTGCTATTATACCAGAGAGAAATAAACTTCTATCCTCTTCCAGTCAGATCTGTGGATGTTTTTGTTGCAGTAGCATAGTCTCTATCCTAACTAGTAAAATCTCCTAATAAATTCGGCTGCGTCTCATAATGTAGTATTTGATGACATGATCTTATATTGTGAAAAACAGTATTCACTGTGTTTCTTTTGTTTTTCCAACTTCAGTCATCACCTCAGTCCACATTTATTGAGCCCCTGCTATGCCCTGGCAGTGGGTTAAATCAAATCCAAGTCCACTTCTATGTTCCTCAGTCCCCTCAGCTGCAGGCCAGCTGCTCTTGAGCATTTAGCCACGTCTAAGCAAGTCCCCTCCCCATTTAGCAAGTAGGGTCTGGAAGTTGCATTGATGCTTTACACCCAGGAGTAGCTGGTGTGCCTTTGTTCCTGACTGGGCTTGGACCTGGAACTCAGTAAGAAGAACTTGGGTAATTTGAACTGAAATGCATGCATCAGTCCTTTTTGGCCAGTCTGGTTAGGACTAAGAACCTTCAGGCAAAAAGCCAATCTGACACATCCAGCAAGACACAGAGAGTGTTCAGAAAGAAGCACACAGGCAGCAAGATAGAAGGTACTTGTTTTCACTGCCTACTACTGAACTGGCTTAGACTACTGCTGGGGTAGTGAGCACTGTGTGTATCTGTGCAAAAGGGAAGCAGGAAGGAGAACAGACTCTGGCCTGTCAGTGATTGAAGGAAGAGGAGAGACAAAGGATGGCTGGGCTGGCCTTGGGTAGTGTTGGGAGAAGCAGACCCTATGTCCATTCACTATTTTGCAACCTGGGGCTCGCGCGCACACACACACACAGCTAGGAATGGGCCCTGACACCTTCCAGTTCTTCAGCATGGAGAGAAGAGAATGCTGAGAGAGTTTCAGTCTTCCCACACCCAAAATGAGTGACATTTTAACTTACATTAATTGCTAGTAAACTTGACCCAATAAGAGTCCTAAAATTTGAACAATCCATGCCAACTTTCTTCTTGATGGCAGCACAGGAAAGAGGAGAAAGATGATGGAGGGGGCGCTTTGCCTCTCTTAAAGCATATTCTGTGTAATACTCATGGACTTCTTAGAGCAGGAAAAGTTTATTTACCTAAGGATCTCAGAAGGGTTGAAATAAAGCAAGATTTTAGGTAAATTTTGAATAAATGAGAAAATTTGTCTTGATTTGAAACCAGGTTTCTGGTTTCAGAATCTATTGTTATATGTTATTTTTAACATGTAGGTTTGCTTAAAGTATTTTACTGACAGAGAAATATAGATGCAGTAAAAAAAATCAAGCAGTACAACTCTTAGCCAATGTGATGGGTGAAAAAATGATACTTTGGTTTTATTTGCACTTCTTTAATGATGGATGAATTTGAGCATGTCTTCCCATGTTTAAAAGCTTTTTCTGTGAACTGCCTAATCATAGCCTTCATCCATTTTGTTTCTTTTTCTGTTGGTATTTTTCTTATCGTTTTGTAAGAGTTCTTATGTGAAGAAAATTAGCATTTTGTCTGTCACAATTGTTTTAAGTATTTTTCTAGGGTCTTTTAGTGTATTAAAGGTATTTTTCCATGTAGGAATTTTTAATCAGCTTGGTGTCTCATCCCAGGATCCCCATATATTCACGTCTGAGTGCTGGGAGCAACAACTAAAAGAGCTTTCAGTTAAAGAACACTCACTCAATTAAAACAAAAACCTCTGTCAGACAGTGAGAGAATACAAGCAACACTATTTGTATTCATTTCCTGAGGCTGCTGTAAAAAATTACCATTACTGGGTAGATGAACGTGACAGAAATTTATTGTTGCACAATTCTGGAGTCCAGAAATCAGAAATCAAGGTGTCAGCAGGACTGTACTCCCACTGGAGACCCTAGGGAACAATCCATTCCTGCCTCTTCCATCTTCTGATGGCTGCCTTAGCATTTCTGGGCTTGTGGCCTCATCATTCCAAATCTCTCTTCATGTTACCTTCTCCTCTGTATGTCTGGCTCTTCTCTGTGTATTTATCTTATAAGGATACAGATGGTTGCATTTAGGGCCCACTAGGATAAGCACCTCCTCTCAAGATTGGTAATGTAATCACAATGGCAAAAAACTTAACAGATTCCAGGGATTTGATGTGGATATCTTTGGGGGGCTATTTTTTGGCTTACTACGTGACTCTTAAATACCCTAATAGTAAAATTTTAAATGGGGAATGAAGTGCTGTCCCCCTGCTTTGCCCTGCACCTCAGTAGTGCAGGGGGACAGTGCAGGATGCTGGCAGCAGAATCCAGGGACATAACATTGTAACTCAGCTGATTTAATCCTAAGGACCCAAGAGAAGGTCCCTGTGGGCATCCAGAATTATTTAAAATGAGGAGTGGGGAGAACTTTGCAGGGGGCTGGGATCCTGCATTAGCAGGAGAGGCAAGAACACCCTAAGACTTGACTATTTGAACAGTTTGTAACAAGACCAGTACACAAAGCCTGTGGCTGGCTTGGAGGAGGTCCAGAAGAGGCTCCCTGCACCCCCTAGTTTGCAGCTGTTAATCCGACAGGTCAGCCTGTTCCAAGGGACTCAACTCCTGGCCTCTAGGGCTGCAGCGTGCTCTGCCTCTGGGGGAATAGCCAGCTTGGTACTTGTCAAGGCTTCACTGCCCAACCCCAGGCAGCTTGGTCCTTCAGGCTGATTCTGGGTCTGGATGGTGTGTTCCAGGCCCAGCCTGGGCCAGTATCAAAGGTCACCCCTGTGCCATCTCAAACCAGCTTGGGCTCTGGGAGATGTAAGATGGAAATGGCCAAAGATCCAGGGTGTACACCAGGCCAGAGGCAAAATGCTGGCAGTTTGTGGGCTTATGCAGTGGGAAAATACTCAGACATAGTGCAGTGGGGTCCTCCATACCCAGGCCTTGCAGGCAGCACCAGCGTATCAAACAATCTGAGAGCTACGGGCAGCTAGGGTATGCTGGTAGGGCTGGATAGGCTAGACATTGTTGAACACTTTATTTATTTGGTTGCACTGGGTCTTAGTTGCAGCTTGCGGGCTCCTTAGTTGTGGCTTGCAGCCTCCTTAGTTGTGGCTTGCAGCCTCCTTAGTTGTGGCTCACCGGCTCCTTAATTGAAGCATGTGGGCTTCTTAGTTGAAGCAGGCAGGCTCCTTAGTTGAGGCAGGCGGGCTCCTTAGTTGTGGCTGGCGGGCTCCTTGGTTGTGGCATGCGAACTCTTACTTGCGGCATGCATGTGGGATCTAGTTTCCTGACCAGGGATTGAACCTTGGTCCCCTGCGTTGGTAGCGCAGAGTCTTATCCACTGTGCCACCAGGGAAGTCCCTTTTGTTTTTCTTTTAAGAAAGTACAAGTACAAATTATGTTATTGTCTTTTTCCCGCTGGCCTGCCTACTGATCTGTTGCTTGAGAGAATCCAGTGCATCTCCCACAAATACTCAAGTAGCTGGGGAATGTCCTGGCATCCAACCTTCTGTTCTGCCCTGTTAGTGTGAAGCCCCTGCTCAGGCTGTCAAGGGAGAGGGACACAGGATGAAATCTGGCATCTCTGGAGCCTTGGGTTTGGCACTGAATTAGGAGAGACCGTTAACAATGGAAAGCCTGGGACAGGGGTTCAAGGGCTAACTGCCAGGATTTGACTTTCAGTGATAAGATGTGGAGGTGGGTGAGTTTAGTGCAAAGAACTGGGTTTTACTTCCTGGGAGTCTGTTCATTCTGCTCTGGCTGAACCTAGGTGCTCTTTTTTTTTCTCCTATATGGTTGTTTGTTTTCGGCTTTAGCTTACTGCAGTATCAATTTCTGTCAGAGTTTGTTAAAAAGGCACTTTGAATAACCAAAGGCCAGGATGAAAGTAAAATAGGGAGACTTTAAAATGTTTTTTGTTTTTACATAACTTTAATTTAATTCCCACCCAGGGTTAAACAAAGTTCTGGTCAGTATAAAGAATGCCCATTGGCTTGGGCAAAATTTTAGAGCTGGGGGAGAAGCAGTGATAGCCCTGGAGTTGGAGACCCACCCTGTGGTACTGGAGGTATTTGGTTGTACCTACGGGCTCCAAAACACCAAGAAAAAAAAAAAAGAATTGTAAGTTCTGTTATAAACTAGCTATATTCCTGAAAAGTTATATGAAAAATTTCTAAACCAATTCCTAGTCACAATGCAATAGGTAAGCTCTCCAAAGAAACTTCACCAGAAAGTTTCATAAAGCAAGGCCCTTGCAGGGCCAGAATTAGAGTGAGACAAGTAAGTGGTGGCCAAAAAACTCAGCAATCAAGATGAATAATATGTTACTAATCTAACAAATCAAAATTAATGCAAAAAATTCATGATGAACAAATTATTAAAATTTTAAATGAAGACAGGGTCTGTGCATTTCTGAGGACAGGATCTTTTCCAGTCTGAGATTTCAAGCACCAGCAATTGCTTCAAGGTGGGGTAAGTCCACTTCTTCATGATGGAGGGATGGAGAGAAATTTGTAGGTAACAGGCCTCATATGCCCTTATTCACCACTTTGCTCAAAGTGACGCCATTTCTTTTGTCTGCACTATAGGTAAACACCTTAATCATGGCTTGTGTATTTAGTGACTGGGTGGGAGTGTTCACCACCTTTTCTTAAGATCTTTATCAGTGTTGCCTGGGTTAACTTGAAAGCTTCCCCGAGATAGACTTTCAGCTGAAATCTAAAATGGTCCTCACAATTAGACATATGGGCTGGGCAACGGCGATGATGATCAGTGGCACCCTAGTAACCCCCAGAAATAGAATAGAATTGTTTTGTGAAACCTGCATGCACGACTACTATGTGATGAACAGTGCTGGGACCCAGGGGGGGTTCAGAGGCAGAAAAGAAAACAGGTTAAATCTACTTTGACCGTATGTGGGAGCCTGGGTTGGCATTCTCAAGAGGTACCACTGGTACTTAATTTTTTCTTTGTTTCCTTTCTCCCAGTGGGTAGAAAGTCCCCTCCTTGGGCAGACACCAATTGTGCAATGATGAATGAAAGGGTTGTGTGCTGGGTATTTTCCATTTTTTCCCACCAGATCCACTTTCTCAACAAGGATCCCTGCTGCTCTCTCTTTGAGTTGGGTTAGGAAAATGGGAGGCAACAGCAGAAGATAGAGGAGGGAAAAGAGAAGGGTTGGGGTATTTAGTGCCCTGGCTCACTTCCAGCTGGGCTTCAGATTGGCTGCATTCCTCCACTGAAGGACCCAGCTGTTCAGTCCTTCTCAGTTGTTGTCTCTGAGCTTTGTAACTACTCCCTCCCCCTGTCTCTTTAGACCTGGGGTAGGGG
The DNA here is from genome assembly GCF_008692025.1 of Phocoena sinus. Taxonomy (NCBI): domain Eukaryota; kingdom Metazoa; phylum Chordata; class Mammalia; order Artiodactyla; family Phocoenidae; genus Phocoena; species Phocoena sinus. Next base: position 77,516,200 of record NC_045767.1, read on the forward strand.
GTGTTCTAGCCCTGAGGGGTCTCAGCATTTCTCATTTGTTTCCTTAACCCTACCTACACCTCGTAAATAGCCTTATATTAAACCCTCTTCCTCCATTGACCTCTGTTGGTGTGGCATCTGTCTGTGGCAGGACCCTGACTGATGTCAGTCGTAGGTGCCTATCACCCAGCAAAGGTGGGGCACAGTCCCGGCCTCAGGACCCTTGACTCTGGCAGTTACCTTTCCCCTTAGAGAATAAAGCAGCCCTGCCTGGCATTTCCTGGCTATAGATCCTGTGCACAGTCAGGTGCACCTGTGAATGAGTGAGCTGCAGGAAGTTTAAAGAATGGAGGATTCCCATTAGCATCATTTCTGCCCCTTTGGATTTAAAATATTCAAGAATGAGAAGCATAGTTAGCTTAGATGCAAACTATTACATATAGAACGGATAAACAACAAGGTCCTACTGTACAGCACAGGGAACTATATTCAGTATCCTGAGGTAAATCATACTGGAAAAGAATATTTTAAAAGTGTGTGTATGTGTGTGTGTGTGTGTGTGTGTGTGTGTGTATATGTAACTGAATCACTTTGCTGTACGGCAGAAATTAACACAACATTGTAAATCAACTATACTTCAATTAAATAAAATAAAAAAAACAATGAGTGGAAAGCCCCTAGTTAGCTCAAATAAATACAGCCCCAGCAATTGTGTTACTATTAAGCTTTCTTCCTTGTTCCAAAGAACTGGGAAGAGCAGACATTTCAGGCCCCAGACAAGATGCTCTGTATCTCTGCAGCTGTGAAGATGACAGGCGATATCAAAAGATCAAGGGACTTTGCTGTGCTCACTGAGGTACCATCTGCATCCTCCTGTACCTTTAACTTGGTGTCTCATACCTAATGGCTTCCAGGACATCCCCAACCCCCTTTTGTACCACCTCTGTCTCCAGGTATGCCTCAACAACGAAGCACTGTAGCCCTGATAACTTGGGCAGGTAACTTACAACTCTAAGGAAAATCGACCTTAGGTGAAGCTAAGGACAATGGAGTGGAGGAGTGGAAAGAGCCTGAGTTCTTGAGGACGTCATTGAGAAGCTGATCAACACGGTTACTGGAGCCCATCCTAATTCTGGACTTAACCTACAGTGACACAGTGAGAGGAAGCTGTACAATCAGCCTTTTACACTGGTGCATTAAAAAAAAAAAAAAGCTGAGCGGTAAATTTAATGTGGCATAGACATAGTGGTCACCAGCCAGCAATGGAATCAAATACTGCATGTGAAAGCCTGGTGTGCAGGGCTTGGGCCATCAGAGCTGCTTCACTGTTCACTCAGCCTCACTGAAAGCAGGTCTTCCGTAGCAAGAAGACCTGATTCCTTTTAGAAAGAGTGCCACTGCTTAGGTTGATTTCTTTCTTGTTTTGAGAGTTCTCACAAGCAGCAATATCAATAGAGATGTTTTCTTTTTCTTTCCCAAGCTAGCACTGAAAGTGCTGATGAATATAAATAAAAATGAACCAGTCAACAAAATCTAAGTGATAGCAGTCAGAATGATGAATACCTTCAGGTGGTAAAGAAGATGTGTGTGTGTGTGTGTGTGTGTGTGTGTGTGTGTGTGTGTGTGTGTAAATTCAAGCTCTACACTAGATTTTGCATGTATAGATTGCATTTCAATTTCATTTTTAAAAATGAGTCATATGAGATAGGCTAGCTGATAAGTGATACTGTGTATAAAAAAACTTTCTTCCGGGCTTCCCTGGTGGCGCAGTGGTTGAGAGTTCGCCTGCCGATGCAGGGGACACGGGTTTGTGCCCCGGTCCGGGAAGATCCCACGTGCTGCGGAGCGGCTGGGCCCGTGAGCCATGGCCCCTGAGCGTGCGCGTCCGGAGCCTGTGCTCCACAATGGGAGAGGCCACAACTGTGAGAGGCCCGCGTACCAAAAAACAAAACAAAACAAAACAAAAAACTTTCTTCCTACTCCTAGCTCTGCCATGGATCTGTCTTCCATACTGCTGATCACAGCTTGAAACTCCAATATGTAATCCACTTGATAGAATTTTAAATAGATTCACAGAAAGTTGCAGCTAAGGCTAAAGAAGGCCTGGAATCTTCTATGTTTGAACTTTTGGAAGCCCTGAGTGACCACATAAGTCAGGCTACCCTACTGAAGAGACCACATGGAGGGAGAGGTCGTGTACCAACAGATGGAGGTCCCAGTCTTCCCATCATCTCTGCCAAGGCAGAGATGAATGACACCTTCTCGAAGGTCAAAAAATTCCAATTATATGTATATTAAGCATGTAAAACAACACAGCCCTAAAAACTATGTAACACATGCTGCTTTTGTGATATTCTTCTCCATGACCTAGATGTTGCAACTTATGATTTATTTTCCTAATAAATCAACCTTATGGCAAACAAAGGATTTCTTCACTCCTCCAAAGGCTAACATATGACATTGCAAGTTAGGGTCGTCTGTCTCACAACTATTTTTTTTTTTTTTTTTTTTTTAAATTTATTTATTCATTTATTTATTTTTGGCTGTGTTGGGTCTTCGTTTCTGTGCGAGGGCTTTCTCTAGTTGTGGCAAGCGGGGGCCACTCTTCATCGCGGTGCGCGGGCCTCTCACTGTCGCGGCCTCTCTTGCTGCAGAGCACAGGCTCCATACGCGCAGAGCTCAGTATTTGTAGCTCACGGGCCCAGCTGCTCCGTGGCACGTGGGATCTTCCCAGACCAGGGCTTGAACCCATGTCCCCTGCATTGGCAGGCAGACTCTCAACCACTGCGCCACCAGGGAAGCCCTCACAACTATTCATTGTCAATTCCACATGCATGGATGCCTGTGAAAGTCTTTGAGTGGCAAATGTTTCTACAGTGCCACCTTGCCCTTCCTTTTCAGAAAGGAATGCGTTCCTGAGCTCCATACCCCAGAATCTGACACTTCCATTCTGCCCACATCACACTGTTTACCCTGCAGCTTGGTCTGTGTTGCCAGGCCAATTCACTGTCCTTAGCACTTGGTCCCCAACCTTTCACTGTTTTCTTTTATATTACCTTTGGTCAGTATATGGACTCTATTTCCAGTTAAAAAAAAAGTTAATTTGGGCTTCCCTGGTGGCGCAGCGGTTGGGAGTCCGCCTGCCGATGCAGGGGACTCGGGTTCGCGCCCCGGTCCGGGAGGATCCCACGTGCCGCGGAGCGGCTGGGCCCGTGAGCCGTGGCTGCTGAGCCTGCGCATCCGGAGCCTGTGCTCCGCAACGGGAGAGGCCACAACAATGAGAGGCCCACGTACCGCAAAAAAAAAAAAAAAAGTTAATTTAAGTCAGAGTCAAAAGTCAAAGCATTTCAAATAGTGGGTGATAAACATACATGAAAGTGGTTTATAAAGTAGGAAAGACTTTGGAAACTGTAAATAGCCAAGCAATATTGGATATTACGGATTTTCTGAATTAATGGATATGGTTACCAGGGCAGAAGTTTTTGTCAGCATGAAAGACGTTGAACCAGAGAGGGACAGGAGGCAGAAAACCTAGAGAAGAAAGGTTGGAAGCTTCTTCATAAACCTGCCCACCACGGAAGAACAGTCTTCTTTTAGGCCTGTCGGGTCAGAGCTTTTTGCTCAGGTCACCTAAGCTTGCACCCTCCTCCTCTGGCAGCTTTTCAAATTCCACCCTTTCCAGCCACAATCTGAGAGCATTTACCTGACCCCTACTCCAGAGGGTAAAACTGTTTGTCAGCATTTCACCTAGGTCCTTGACCCCGCATGAGCTCCAACTGGACCATTCATTCGGTGTTATTCATAGAAACAGTGTCTTCAAAGAATCAAAGCAGGAGTCTTTAAAAGCAGTTTGCAAGTGAAATGTGACTCTCCCAGGCCAGTGGCAATGCACTAGAGACACATGACTGAGTTGGTTTCAGGCTGAGCTGCATGATTTGCTGTCAAGTGCCAGTTCCCAGGGAGCCGCTGCCCCCTTGTGGCTCAGCACTGGCCAGGAATTATTCCGTGACGGGGAGAACACTTGGCAAACGTCTGTAAAAGATTATTGGTGGGCTCTTTCTGGCCCTTAGATTTGTTGGTTCAAATAAAATTTCCTTTCATCTCATGGCTTTTTAATATGTAATATTTCTTCCTTCTTTTAAGAAAGCGAATTTTTAAAAGGCATATTTTATCATAATTATAAAAGTAGTATATACTCCTTGAAGAAAAATTATTTAATTTTGTTAATTTTTGATGTATTTCCTCCTTAATTTTTTTATTTCTCCATATAAGGAAACCTGATTTTATTTGGAGACAGAAAAAAAAGCCACAGAACTATGGAATCTAATTTTATCATAAATGTATAAACATGATCTCTCCTCTACAGTAAGAAAATCTTTTGAATATGCTAGAGTACTAAGAAACAGTTGCCTTTTTTTCTCACAAAATTTAAAATGTAAAGGGTGACATTTTAGGTCATAGAACTTCATAAACTTTGCCTGTAATTTCAGTTCTATGGATTAAGAATACTGTAGTGAATGCAATTATTAGACACATTAAATTGAATATTATCTCAATTTCAAGACAGAAGAATGAAACTCCTTGCTCTAAAGATAGCCTGTGAGAGTTATGGTAATTTAGCAGTGTAAATGATCCAGTCATTGGCAAATGCTTCAGATGTGATTTCAGATGTGCTTTCAAATGTGATTGGTCATATTTCTAAATGTCATGTAGATATGTTGCTTCCCCCAACTATGGAGAATGTAGAAACAAAGGCTTGGATCTGGGCATTATAGGAGGAGATAAGAATGAGTCGTTGGTGTCTCTAAATTGCTTTCCTTCTATATCTTGTCTGTGTCATCTAGTTGTGTATACAATATAATATAAATATGGGCGATGGTGTCAGAGACAGTCTGTGGACAAGAACAGGAATGAGCTGGGAGGAAGTTAAACATATCTTTAGCTTCTTTATCTGATCCTTTATTTTCCTTTGAGACCCTGTGACTAAGAGAATATTTCAGTGTGGGTCAGGATCAATCCCGATTGGGGGTTTGGGGAGCAACAGGGGAAAGGAGCCCTGTAACAAGAGTTCTCAATCTTTTTGATCCACAGATCACTTTAACTTTTTTCTATAGGAAAAAATTCCACAGCCCACCTACTTCTTGTGTATCACTTTAAAAAAATGTGTATTAGCATATTACCACTTTCAACACAGAAAAAAACAGAACTTCCTTATGTAAAGACAGCCTTTACAGAATTATGGGGAATTATGTACTTTGGTCATTTAAATCATCCAGTTATTGGTGATTGCAAATGGCCATTACTATGCATACATACAAATAAATACTGTATAAACTTAATTTCACAAAAAAGTCTGCTGAATATTAAATAAGTATAATACCTCAAGGCCTCTGATCACTGTTATTATACATTTCTATATGTTAACATGATTAATCTGTGCCCTATTTTTGGTGCTCTACGTTTTAAATATACTTTTATTCTTTGAAATGTGTAATATTCAAATCTAATTCATGGTGGAAAATATTTATCCCATATATTTTAGTGGGATTTGCATTTTAGACTCATCTATGGAGATGGTCTGAAGGGTCCAGAGAGATCTACTTCACCAGCTTTTTATAAAAGTAGTAACATAGGGTGCTCTACTCTAGGGCATGTGAAGGCAGAGCAAAAGATGGGGCCCACGTTTCTCAAACTGCAGTTCATGAGAGCTGAGGATGCAGAAAGCCAACCAAGGCCACAAGTACCTGTGTCAGGTTCACAGCTCTAATCCTTCTGGCCTGTGGTTTCTCTTACCATCTCAGTTGAACACCTTCACTGTGATAGAGACTATTGGAAAGAATTCCTCATGCTCCAAGGAAATTTGTTAGTTTTACCTCTCATCTATCTACTCCAGCTTTCTGCCATCCTTGCCAATTTCTAAAGGGAGAAGAGGAAATTACAAAACTGAAAGCTAATGCCGAACCAGTGATTAGCGGTAATTACCAACTTGATGTCTACTGATCAGATCCAGAGAGACAATGCCATTTTGGGCAACTCTCAACCCAGTTGCTCCTCAGTTTACTCATCTGTAAAGGACATTGGTCCAGTTTTACTTCAGTCTGTACTAGTTCAAACTCTAGGAATATGTATTTCATACTTGGGCTTCACAGACAGAAAAAGTGTTTGGTTTAGCCAAGAAAAACAAAACAAAACCCAGTGTGTCAAAATAACTTTATACCTTAAAAAAAAAAGATAAATAAACAGTGCTTTCTTAAAAATAAATACTGTTGATCAAATATTCCAATAAACTAGGATGTAGATCACTTAATGTCAAGACTCATTGCCAGGTGAGCCACGTCCCGCACCTGGTGAGGAGGTGGCTGTCCCTGGAGGTTGAATGAGAGAGATTTCTTTCTGACTGTTGCAACCTGCTTTACTGCCTGAATTTCAGACTCTCCTGCTGTTCAGAATACTCTTACCTTCCTAAATCTGGCCATAGAATACTGAAGCCAACACAATGGAACTGACTTAAGGTAGCCAGCCCACCTGCTGTATGTCAAGCTAGGAATATAGTAGAGAAGATGACAGGTAAATGTTCTAGCCTCATGGAATTTATAGTCTATAGCAGACATCAGGTTTCTAGTTTCCAGAAGTGAGAGTTGTTTGCTTTTCAGAGAAACTTAAGAATATGATCCTATAGGCTCTGCATGAACAGGGCTACATTTGGTTCATCACTGTAGACCCAGTGCTCGGTACATGATATCCACAAATGTTCATGGCATAATTGAGGGAATAATCAGATATAAACTGGATACTTAACAAAAAACCTAAACCAAGTTTGAGGTCCGCTCCAAGAATCGTTCAAGATCACCTGGACATTCAGTCCCTTTTTCAGAATAATGAAGGAAAAAATTGCAGTTCACTGTTGGCCGAGAGACAGAACCTTGTTTCCTTTGTGGTGTGTGGGTTGTGTATTTGTTTGCCAGCTTGTGGGGGAAGGAAGGAATTCAGGGAGGTTAGTGGTTTTGTTATTATTTTGTGAAGCCTCCTGGGCTATTTTTTTCTTCCTTTAATCAACAAATATGCACTGTGCTAGGCATTGTCCCAGGCACTGAAGAAACCATGATGAGCAGGACTGGCGAGAACTCTGTCCTCTGGGATCTTCTATTTCAGAACTCTCCATGGACTGGTGGGCTATTCTTTTCTCCACTTACTTTGGATGACTCTAATGATTACATACCACTTTTATAATGAGAACATTTTTAAGAGGGTAAAAAAAGAGACTTCTTCAACAAAGTATGGATATAAATCTGAGTTTTCAGTACAACTCTGAGTGAGCATATTTGGGCAGCACTGCTTCCATTGCACAAAATGAAAAGACTAGGCTCTAGTTCACCACAGGGAGTATGTAATTAGGCACAACCTTTTCAGAAAGAAATTTTGCAGTTTCTTTAAATATTTTAAATTTTTTTATCTTCTGATTCCAGTCTTTTGAATTTATCCTACAGAGTGCTTGCACAAATAAAAAAGGATATATATATATGTATATATATATATATATATATATATATACACATATATGTGCAACATTATCTGTGATGGTGGAAAATGAAAAGTAACTGAAATGTCCCTCACTAGAGTATTGCATAGATAGGTAATTGTATGTCCATATAGTAGAATACAATACTGTTCTCTTTAAAATGAAGTACAGGGCTTCCCTGGTGGCGCAGTGGTTGAGAGTCCGCCTGCCGATGCAGGGGACACAGGTTCGTGCCCTGGTCTGGCAAGATCCCACGTCCCGCAGAGCGGCTGGGCCCGTGAGCCATGGCCGCTGAGCCTGCGCATCCGGAGCCTGTGCTCCGCAACGGGAGAGGCCACAACAGTAAGAGGCCCGCGTACTGCAAATAAATAAATAAAATGAAGTACAGACTTGGGAAAATATCATGATATATTGTTATAGGATCAGGGATAAGGCCAAAAAACAGCGGGGTTTTTTCTTAAAAGTATAGTTTTGTATAATATAGCCAACATTTCAGGTGTTCTGAGCTCCTTACATATATCTTATTTACATCTCACAACAACCCTATGAAATAACTACTATTATCATCCTCACTTTCCAGGTGAGGAAACTGTGTCAAATTGTAACTTGCTTAATGAATACAGATACCTGACTTTGAGCTCATGTGCTTAGTCACTCTGCTATATTCAGGATCCAATTACCCAATTCTCTCTTTAGCTTAGACTAGTTTCATTTGGGATTTTCAACTTTCAACCAAGGGAGTTCTCATAAACAATCCAAATATAGATCAATAAAAGCTAGATAAATTATGACACAATAATATAATGAAATGCTATGTAGCTCTTAAAAGGAGAAAGCTACATATATTAACATGAAAACAAGGGAGAACAAGTTTACAGAATATATATGTGTATATATATATATATATATTTTTTTTTTTTACATCTTTATTGGAGTATAATTGCTTTACAATGGTGTGTTGGTTTCTGCTTTATAACAAAGTGAATCAGTTATACATATACATATGTTCCCATATCTCTTCCCTCTTGCGTCTCCCTCCCTCCCACCCTCCCTATCCCACCCCTCCAGGCGGTCACAAAGCACCGAGCTGATCTCCCTGTGCTATGTGGCTGCTTCCCACTAGCTATCTACCTTACATTTGGTAGTGTATTTATGTCCATGCCTCTCTCTCGCTTTGTCACAGCTTACCCTTCCCCCTCCCCATATTCTCAAGTCCATTCTCTAGTAGGTCTGTGTCTTTATTCCTGTCTTACCCCAAGGTTCTTCATGACATTTTTTTTTCTTAAATTCCATATATATGTGTTAGCATATGGTATTTGTCTTTCTCTTTCTGACTTACTTCACTCTGTATGACAGACTCTAGGTCTATCCACCTCATTACAAATAGCTCAATTTCGTTTCTTTTTATGGCTGAGTAATATTCCATTGTATATATGTGCCACATCTTCTTTATCCATTCATCCAATGATGGACACTTAGGTTGTTTCCATCTCTGGGCTATTGTAAGTAGAGCTTCAATGAATATTTTGGTACATGACTCTTTTTGAATTATGGTTTTCTCAGGGTATAGGCCCAGTAGTGGGATTGCTGGGTCATATGGTAGTTCTATTTGTAGATTTTTAAGGAACCTCCATACTGTTCTCCATAGTGGCTGTACCAATTCACATTCCCACCAGCAGTGCAAGAGTGTTCCCTTTTCTCCACACCCTCTCCAGCATTTATTCTTTCTAGATTTTTTGATGATGGCCATTCTGACTGGTGTGAGATGATATCTCATTGTAGTTTTGATTTGCATTTCTCTAATGATTAATGATGTTGAGCATTCTTTCATGTGTTTGTTGTCAGTCTGTATATCTTCTTTGGAGAAATGTCTATTTAGGTCTTCTGCCCATTTTTGGATTGGGTTGTTTGTTTCTTTGTTATTGAGCTGTATGAGCTGCTTATAAATTTTGGAGATTAATCCTTTGTCAATTGCTTCATTTGCAAATATTTTCTCCCATTCTGAGGGTTGTCTTTTGGTCTTGTTTATGGTTTCCTTTGCTGTGCAAAAGCTTTGAAGTTTCATTAGGTCCCATTTGTTTATTTTTGTTTTTATTTCCTTTTCTCTAGGAGGTGGGTCAAAAAGGATCTTGCTGTGATTTATGTCATAGAGTGTTCTTGCTATGTTTTCCTCTAAGAGTTTGATAGTTTCTGGTCTTACATTTAGGTCTTTAATCCATTTTGAGCTTATTTTTGTATATGGTATTAGGAAGTGATCTAATTTCATACTTTTACATGTACCTGTCCAGTTTTCCCAGCACCACTTATTGAAGAGGCTGTCCTTTCTCTCCTGTACATTCCTGCTTCCTTTATCAAAGATAAGGTGACCATATGTGCGTGGGTTAATCTCTGGGCTTTCTATCCTATTCCATTGATCTATATTTCTGTTTTTGTGCCAGTACCATACTGTCTTGATTACTGTAGCTTTGTAGAATAGTCTGAAGTCAGGGAGCCTGATTCCTCCAGCTCTGTTTTTCGTTCTGAAGGTTGCTTTGGCTATTCAGGGTCTTTTGTGTTTCCATACAGATTGTGAAACTTTTTGTTCTAGTTCTGTGAAAAATGCCAGTTGTAGTTTGATAGGGATTGCATTGAATCTGTAGATTCTGTATATGTTTTATAATAGAAGTTTGTACAGAAAACACAGAAGTATTGATAGTTCAGTGTCATAAAAGTAGTACTGCAATAAAATCCTTATAATACAAGTTTACACATATGAGTTTCATTTTGAAATACCATTTTATCAGTTTTCTCCTGAGCATAAAAGTCTTCCAAGCTCACTGTAGTAGGCAATGATTGTTTACTTAGGAGAGGAGAATGGGACTAGAACAGGGAAACTCTTTCACCTCACACATTTCTGAATTGCTTGAATTTATTAGTAGCCGAGTTTATGTGATGACAACCCAACTTAAACTGCTAAAAACAAACAAAAAATGTGTTGGGGGGGATATTGAATGGACAGCATGCCAGTTCACAGAATCAAAGGAAAAGCTGACCAACTAAGCATAAACTGTGGCAGGGTAGACAACTGGGGCGCCCCAGGGACCCTACGGCCTGGAACCGGAATGCTGAGCTCCACCAAGACTCTCTGGGTCTCGGGTCTCTGCTCCCCGTGGCATATTGGCCTCATGCTCTCCTACTGCAGCCTTTCTTTGTAGTGAGGGATCATGGCTTCCAGCAGCTTTCAGTGACAAAGACTCTCAATCCCACCACCTAAAAGGAAAAGGGCTCTTCTCTGAGGGAGGACTCTGAATGGTCAGAAACCCACTGCAGACCAGCCTCTGTGACCAGGGTAGGGGGAATTATTACTGGTCATGACTGGTCTAATTTGGACCAGGTGCTCACCCTTCAACCTATCACCAGGGTCAGGGATACAGGATCTTGTAAGAAGGCGGCAGCTCCATTCAGCCGGAAGTCTGGAGTGGAGTGGAGGAGAGTGGGAAGCAGAAACAGTGCTTTTTTGGAGCAAAAGAAGGAAGAGCTGCTGGGCAAAACAGGTGATTAGTGTATGCTACATGAGCGTAATTTTCTTCTAAATATTTTTAAGTTATTTTCATCATGTGTATATATACATTCAAGTGCCAAGAATGTATTTATAAGGATATTCTCTGAAATAGTTTTATAATCATTAAAAACTGTAAGCAGCCTATAGTTAATATCTACTGATATTTTTTCTTCTTGAATTTTTCCCTTTTTTCCCTCTGAGAACATTGAACCCAAGTGCTCATCTCAGCTGAACCAATCACATATCACCCTACTTCCTGTGACTACAGCAATTGGCCTGAAGGGTGGGTGTGTGATCCAGCGTGAACCAGTCTGTCTTGACCCAGAAAAGGGTCATTTTCTTTTCAGGTAGTGAGGCAGTGGGGCTGTGACTCAGGCAGACTTTTTCACCTGGAGCTGTTACAAAAGAGTTATCTCCTGTCAGGTCAGGAAGCTGCTAGGATACCATCTGGAGCCGCCAATTCTGCCTCCCACAGGGGGCATAAAGCTAGTCTATGAAGGAAGCTGTTTATGCTGAAATAAACAGAGATGAGACGTGAAGAGACAGGGAGTCCTGATGGGTTAGAGGCCCTGGTTGCAGGCACCCTCTGAGGCTAACACGCCCCCGCCCCGTCCCCCCACTCTTCTGCAAATATGACTAAATGGGCCAGTTTCCTCCTTACCTAAGGCTAGTTTGAATTGGGATTCTTCCAGTTTCAGCCACGAGACTCCTAATATCTGAATACAGATCAATAGAGCTGGATAACTTATGGCACAGTAAAATACTTTTAAGTGTAGCTTTTAAAAAGAACAAACTACATATATTGACGTAAAAAACAAATATAAGGGGAGAAGCAAGTTTATAGGGCAGGGGTGTGTTTCTGTGTGTGTGTGATTTTATATACACCACATACTTACGGAGACTGTGTTCCAAAAGGTTACTTCTGGAGGCTAGTATCCGAAAGACTTTCACTTTTTAAACATATTTCTGTATATTTTTTTAAAAAATAAATTTATTTATTTATTTTTGGCTGCGTTGGGTCTTCGTTGCTGCCCATGGGCTTTCTCTAGTTGAGGCGAGCGGGGGCTACTCTTCATTGCAGTGCACAGGCTTCTCATTGCAGTGGCTTTTCTTGTTGCGGAGCATGGGCTCTAGACTCGCAGGGTTGAGAAGCTGTGGCACGTGGGCTTAGCTGCTCCACAGCATGTGGGATCTTCCCAGACCAGGGCTCAAACCCGTGTCCCCTGCATTGGCAGGTGGAGTCTTAACCACTCTACCACCAGGGAAGCCCTCTGTGTACTTTTTTAACTTTCTGAAAATCATACATCACTTTTATAAAACTTTTAAGCCAAAAATAACTACAGGACATAATGTAATTGTGGCACATTTATGTTATACAACTTCCCACTTCATTGCCTCTATCCCATTTAAGAACAGAGATCTGGGAATTTGGAGACCAGGCTTCTAGTCCAGACTGTTTTGCATGTATTCTATAACCTTGGACAAGTTGGTTTGCCTCTGCAGGCCTCAGTTTCTTCCTCCTTAAGAGGGGTACTTAAGTAACAGTAGCTACTATTTCAGTGGTTTCTATGTGCCAAGTGCTGTGCTGAGCAGTTTCCTCACAGCAGCTCCATGGGTTGAGCATTATCCCCCTTTTCCAGATAAGAAAACAGAAGCTCAAGTAAGTCTTGGAATCAGAATTCAAATTCACATTTAGCCCATCCCCCAAAGCCATGTTCTTTTCACTACATACTCTCCCAGCCACCTCTTGCCTCACGGTCTCACAGTTTCCTAGCCCTGGAATGCACTTAAATCCAGGACTTGACTCAAAATCCTCTATCTGGAAAACACTATCTTTCTAAATTAAACTTAGGTCACTTTTGTTATCGCTATGTCTGTTCTTTTTTTTTTTTTTTAAATATTTATTTATTTGGCTGAGCCAGGTCTTAGTTGTGGCATGCAGGATCTTTAGTTGCAGCATGCGGGATCTTTCAGTTGCAGCATGTGGGATCTAGTTCCCTGACCAGGAATCAAATCCGGGCCCCCTGCGTTGGGAGCGCAGAGTCTTAGCCACTGGACCACTAGGGAAGTCCCTCTGTCTATTCTTTATGTTACATCAAACTCTAAGACAGAATGTCTCAACCTCAGCACTACTGACATTTTGGACTGAAAATTTCTTGGTTGTTGGGAGCTGGATGTCTTTGGCAGCATCCCTGGCTTCTACCCGCTATATGTCAGGAGCACCCACCCTTCAAGTTGTGACACCAAAGATGTTTCCAGACATAGTTGCAAATGTCCCCTGGGGGAAAATCACCCAGGGTTGAGAATCAGTGTTCTAAAAGAAGGGAAAAGGCAAATTCCTGCATTAACCCTGGAGTAAAATTGTATTGAAAAGAGACATGGAATCTTGTATTTTTACCTGCATGATTCTTGGACTCTACCAGCTCTGGCTAAAGTCAGCTCCAGTGTCTCACATTATTTGCTCTGTGCAGAACACTGTACCAGTTACACATACATTATATATCCAAGATTTAGGGAAATGGGGAAGGAGAATAAACCTTGCCCTCTCAAAAATGACTCTACTTCCTTAGTGAAATTCACATTTGCCTGAGAAGAAAAGAGCCACATGAGGCTGCTGAGTGAGAATGGACATTCAACAGGGAACAGTGGTAATTGAATACAATGCTAATTTTATTCCAACCAAATAAAGCAGTACATAGGTCACCTGGGCAATAAGCTTAACTCAAGGGACAAAAGCCAAAAAACAAGGATTTTGTTGTTGTTTTATCAGTCACTGCCCACTTACACAACTCATCTCAGAAAATATGGGTTAAAAAATCTCATGCATAGAAACACAGGAAAAGAGAAAAAGGGAAAAATGAAGTTCATGTAGTGTGCAGTTGAAGGTGGTTTCTCCAATTTCCTTTCTGGTCCATCAGCAGGGTCCACTTCGGATTACCTTAATATCATGACCATCGTCCCTGCAAATCGAACAACCATAAAAACATTTATTATTAAATTTCCCCCTGTACCCATCTTGAGTTCTTGTGGCTGGACTAACAATAAAATGGACACGAGACAGATTAACAGGAGAAAAAGAAATTTTCATTCTTGTGCACGGAGTTCTCATAGAAATGGGACCTAATAAGTGACCAAAGCAGGCAGATTTTATACATTTTAGACAAAGAAACAATAAATTTGTGAGGAATTGACAAAGAAACTTAGGCTCTGGGAGCTTAATTAGTAAAGAATCTAAAGAGAGCTTTGGCTTGGGGTAGTAAATTAAAGAAGTAACAAGGTTTGTTTATACAGGCTTTTCAGCTCTGAATTCCCTATGTTTGGTGATAAGAGTGTCCTTCTACCTCAAGAAGCAGGGAATGCATCTTTCATATGATTTATTTCCTCCTCTCAGGGAGACAGAGAGAAGGGTCAAAGTGTAACTCTTGCATCGGCTCTTTCTTAAGTAAATTTAATTCAAAATAATTAATATGGCATTGAGGCATATTTTGGGGTGGCTTGCCCTGGGCCTCAACGGTTCCCTCTTCTAAAACTTCCTTGGCAATCTCACATATTAAAAGTCAAGCTGATAGAGTGTTCCATCCCACTAAACCAGTCTCTCAGACTTGACAGTAAGTCAGATGAGTTAAGCTCATTTCAGGTGATGCAGGTGGCATCCCAAAGTTAGGCCTATGCTGCAAGCAATCAGGCATTTAATAAGAGGCATATCGGAACTTCCCTCGTGGTGCAGTAGTTAAGAATCTGCCTGCCAATGCAGGGGACACAGGTTCGAGCCCTGGTCTGGGAAGATTCCACATGCTGCAGAGCAACTGAGCCCATGCGCAGCAACTACTGAGCCTGCACTCTGAAGCCCACAAGCCACAACTACTGAGCCCTCGTGCCACAACTACTGAAGCCTGTGCACCTAGAGACCATGATCCGCAACAAGAGAAGCCACTGCAGTGAGAAGCCCATGCACTGCAATGAAGAGTAGCCCCCGCTTGCTGCAACTAGAGAAAAGCCCCAAAATAAATAAATAAATAATTTAATTTAAAAAAATAAATAAGAGGCATGTCTATGGAAACAAAGGAAAAACAGAGGTTAGTGATTGGAGCAGATTATAAACCAGTTTCTGAGCCCAGGGGTCAGTCAGTTAAGATTTCTAGATGTCAGGGTCAAAGCATCTTTTGCAATTTGAAATGTCTCTGATGATGTCATCAGGTGTTCAGGTAAACTTTCTGAGCTGCTCATACAGCAACAGGCACAAAGATTGTTTAAATATGAGCTTTTGAAGTTTATTTCAAATTGTCTAGCTTCAGTTTGTAGGGCTTCATAAAAAAAGGGCAGTTTTGGGCTTCCCTGGTGGCGCGGTGGTTGAGAGTCTGCCTGCCGATGCAGGGGACACGGGTTCGTGCCCCGGTCTGGGAAGATCCCACATGCCGCGGAGGGGCTGGGCCCGTGAGCCATGGCCGCTGAGCCTGTGCGTCCGGAGCCTGTGCTCCGCGATGGGAGAGGCCATAGCAGTGAGAGGCCCGCATGCTGCAAAAAAAAAAATTAAAAAAAAAAAAAGGGCAGTTTTAGTTTTCAGTGATTTCAGATAAAAAAAATAATAGGACAAATTTGGAAAGGATGGTTTGGAGAGTAATAGCCTGATATAGGAGGAAACTTGAAGAATTCAGGATATAGTCTATTTTACAGGTAAATAACAAAACCCTCAAAGACAATGAACAGAACTAGAATTTGGTGTCTACAAGTGTGTATTATAGTTTCTGCTGAAACATAATTTTCTCTCTACAATTACCCCCAGTTTTTACCAAAGATAGCCAAGTTAGACTAATTTGTTTGCAAAATAAGTCTAGATTCAATAACCTTGGCCTGGTTGTTTACATAAGTACAGCAAGAATAGTGATTGAGCATATGGACTATTTTAAATCTGCTTTGCTGGAACTTTTTATGAGGAATCTCAGATTGAATTTTTTTTTTAAGATTTTTTTGATGTGGACAATTTTTAAAGTCTTTATTGAATTTGTTACAATATTGCTTCTGTTTTTGTTTTTTGTTTTTGGCCGTGCAGCATGTGGGATCTTAGCTCCCTGACCAGGCATCAAACCCACACCCCTTGCATTGGAAGGCAAAGCCTTAACCACTGGACCACCAAGGAAGTCCCTCAGATTGAATTTTTAATAGCCTCTCAAGGCTAAGAAACCAAGCCGAACATTCGCCAACAGACTTTGCCTGCAATAGGTATAGATTTGGGTGAATTCCTTTCTTCACGAGGTCCTCAAAATAAACTATTTCCTGGGTCTGCCAGGAAATGACCCTCCCTATTCACCTGGTAAGGCTGCTGAAAGGCTACTTTCACCTGAAAGTAAGGTACTAGGCTGTTTTTCCAAGAGACTTTATTGGCTACATAAAGTCAACCTTAGTTTCTCAAAGCTGTCTGGTCATATCTGAGTCTATGCATGTCTCTCTCCAATATGACATTCCAGTCAAAGCGGTGATAATATTATATAATCAATGTTTCCAATTGTGTTTTGTTATAAGAAAAACAGATTCTTACTGAACTTATGCAAATAACTATATTGCCAAGAAAATAAGAGTACTCACTGAGAGTTTCTGAATTCTGGAGGGATCCAGTAGAGAGAAAAAGATAAATGTTCCAATGCTGCTTAGAAACCTATAATGGACCAAATTGTTCTAAGTCACAGCTTAAGAGAAAAGAGAAAAAAGTCTCCTTAAATCTGGAGAAACAAAAAATTTTAAAAATCAGCAATGTTTCAAATTTTAATAAATCATAAAAAATTATAATTATCTTCCTCAGTTTATTTGGTCCCATAATTAATTCTTGCTCCACTTGATCTTTTGTTAGAAATTTTTTGAAGCCATCAGTTTCTCCATTAGGGTTCTGTAAATTCTTACCCAGGTATGATTTGAAAGTCATCAGAAACTTATATTCTAGAATACTTGTTAGATTGCTTTCCATGAATTCCCCTCAAGATAAAACACATTTGCAGAAAGCTTTTGTAAAAGCATGTGAGTAAAACAGTAACTGTGTGTAGATGATAAAAGACTTTAAAATGTGCATTATTGAAGATCTGATTCATTATAATGGAACTGATAAAGAAATTTAGTTATCTCTGAGACACATATCATTTTAAGATAACAGCTAGAATTATGGCTAACATGCTAGGACATATCCAAAGCTTAGGATTTTCAGTTATTTTCTAGAACATTTATGTTAATAACACTTACCCATACAATATGACCTAAGAAGGTTTATCATCATTTACTTGACAATGCTTCCTATGTAATTTAACATACAAAATAAGCCTAATTAATTTAGTATCTCTTTTATAAGGAGAGAAAATAAATTTTTGAGGTGTTCCAGGGGCCCTCTGGAAAACCCCAAAATTATTTCCAGTTCAATAAGACTTCATTTAGAATTTGTTTTTTCGTGCAGTTTGTCAAAAATATCAAACGTTTTTAGAACACTTGGTCAAACAGGATCATAGGTCACTGTGAAAGAATACTGAGCTGCCCATTTAATCAAAGTGATAAAGACATCTCTGGCAAATACAGAAAGTTAAATAGTTGTAAAAAGCCTTAGTTCTTTTAATATTGAAAAGACTTGGATTTGTGTGTGTGTGTCTTCTAAGTGATCAAAAATCTGATAAAGACAAAACATAGAATCTGTTTTTCTAGACAGATTAAAGGTAAAGAAAACTCTTTTTCTTACAATTTCTTATTAAGACTAGACCAATAATCTAAGAAAACTTTGTCCTTTTAACAGAGGTACATACCAAATTTTAATTTTGCACCAGTTTACTTTTGATATTAAAACTCATTTACTTAATTAAATTCATTTCAGTCTTAGCCAGTCCTGATCACACATAAAATTCCTAAAGATTCTTTTTTTCATAGACCTTTTATAATTGTCTATGTTCATTTTATTTGTCCCTTGTTTTCTTTCCCATTTAGAAATAGCCAACTTTAGGAAAAAATCGCTTTCTCTTTCCTTAACAAAAGCACCTCTTTACCTTTTTTTAGCCCAAAACACATAATACTTCTTTTTTTATTTCTGGTACCTTTAACTACATATATTAATTAGAATTCTTAATCCTTTGAAATCTTAATTTCGGGGGGAAATAAAGAAGTAAACAACTGTGAACTGTATTAACATTTTGCGGCTTGGCAAACGTAAATACATTTCATAATTTCTAGAAATAGATGCCACTTCATAGCACAGTATTTCAATAAAGCACAAGCTATATCTACTAACAGACCCAAACATAACACATCAAAAGTAGGTAAACTTAAACTTGTTTAGCAATTAATGTTTCTGTGTTTTATCTTATTTGGAAATGATATAGACACCCAATGAATTCCCATCATTTAATTTAACTCAGCAAAACTCTAAGGTTGTAAATTAAATTACCAAAGAATTTAGAAAAATAGACACATAATAAAACAATTATTATTAAAAGCCTCAGCTAAAAATTCTTATCTAATTTACATCTATTTAATTCATTTGTTTTTAACAATCATACTTAGTTTACTTATGAAAATTTAATGAGTCATTAAAGCAGCTATTCATTAAGGTTTTCTTTTGGTTTTTTTTGCTGGCAAAATTTGCAACAGAGACAACATAAGCCCATTTGACTAGCAAAACTAGGTAGAACAAAATTTTTTATATGCATTATATTTAATGCTTGTAACTCTGAAGACATACCTATATTAATTAAACCAACAAGCCTAAAATTAGCTTTTATTTATCAAAGGTTATCCTAGAACTTGAAAAAATTTTGGGTTCTTATTATATTTTTGAGAATTTTAATGTAAGTGCTTGTTTGTTTAGGCCAATTAAGTGGAGCTCTTCTACAAATTAATTTTGGCAATACCATCTAGAGGTAGAAAAATATCTATAATGTACCCATATAGACATATACACAACCAGAGATCTCTTAGTTTTCATTTTAAAACTTTAGTCATGAGTCAGGTACAATAGAAAAGTCACTAGTTTATAAATAAAGTTGAAATACATTAAGTTTACTTGCTCAGATGGCTAACATCTTTTATTATTTGTGGAGAAGACTTAAGATCTGTATTTGCCCTTGACAAATAATTGCAGAAGGGATGTGATTTACTAGAGTTTGGGCAAGAGATCCTTTTAGCAGTTTGTGTTTTAAAAGGCCTCTTTCCCTTTTTTTTTTGGTTTCAGGTTTTACCAATTCAGCTAATCCAGGCTCAGTCTCAGGCAATGTGGGCTGTGTTTACATTTCAAAGACATGATAAGATTTATAGCTTTTAGGGCCAAAGAAAATGTTAGGTTTTCTCCTAGGAGTTCTGGAGTATATTTATCTATTATTTTATATATATATATATATATATATATATATATATATATTTATTTATTTATTTATTTATTTATTTATTTATTTATTTATTATAAGTCTTAGGGTAATTATTATTTTTAAATAATTTTTAAAGTACAGGACAGTTTTGCTCCAATATCCTGATCTTTTATAATATCTAGAAAGCATTTTGAGAGGAATAGGTAAGGACTGGGAATTGGTAAAGGCAAGTGGAACTTGACTTGTTTCTACAGTTGCATTTCTCATTTTGTACAGTTTTGCAAGACAAAGAAAGTTGTTTCTATTAAACCCTTGAATATTGGCTTCCAGCTGATTTACTTCCTGATTATTTGCAGGAGGCACTGGGGAATTATAGAGGAGATGGGTGATTTTTTTTTAGAAGGGGAATTTATGTTGCATCTTACTTTTAGGTCTAATTTCTGTTTTTTCATCTTTATAAGGGCCTACCTAAAGCTCACCATTATACTTTTTTTTCCTTTCAATTTGATCCTCCCATAAGTATCAATATAAGTTATTTATGATGAGAGCTTTCAAAATTTTTTTCCTCTTAAATATAGCCAACTTAAAGGATCCTTTTTCTGGTCATTGATGAGTAGGATCTTGTATTAATTTCAAATACAGACTCAAACCAATAAGCCTTTTTTATGGCTTAACCAAAGATGAAAGAAGTATCTCACAAGAGTATATAGCCCTCACATGATCAAGAAAGTTCACTCCCATAGTTAGTCTAAGAAAGTAAGGCAATGAAGGTTGAGACAACAGCCCATTAAGACAAACTCTCCTGAGAGCTGGTATGGCCAGAGTGCTGACTTTCTGTTTCAAAACCCAAGACTATTCAACTGGCCACCAGATGCACCTTCCAAATGGCTGGGACCAGAGAGAATATTCTCACTGGACACAAAGCTGAGATCTCAGGACATAAAGCAAGGTGGAAGGACAAACTTTATCTGGGTTTATATGGAAGATCCACAGCAAAGTTTGTTTAAGTAGATGCAGGTCTGGTGAGAAACATTAACTCACCAGTCTATGAGGCTGGCTCAAACAGCAGGCTTATAGGAAGGACCTATGCCTGCATTCTGCCCTATGGTTCTTCCTCCTTATGGCAAACAATGCAACAGACAGAGACGAAGAAAAACAGTGACCATCTCTGGGAAGAAAAGAATTCCCAAGAGTTGCTAAGTACAAGGAACTAGCTCAAAAATATTTTCTCCTGCTAATCTAAATTTAGAGAGGGAGTAAGGAACTCTCGCCACTTTCCCTTCCGCCAGACCTTGCAGACAGAGATCCAGGAAGCTGACGTGGTAAGAAATCTTACCTTCTGCTGGTCTTTATCAGATGTCTCAGGATCTCTCATCTGCAGTAGCCTCAGGGCGGGAAGCAGGTTCCAGCCAGGCTCCTGCCTGGCTCACCAACTGTCAGGGTTGAATAAATTTCCCCCTCTACCCTCTTGAGTTCTTGTGGCTGGACTAATAGTAAAATGGACACAAGACAGATTAACAGGAGAAAAAGAAAAACTTTTATTTATGTGCACAGAGGTCTCATAGAAATGGGACCTAATAAGTAACCAAAGCAGGCAGCTTTTATTCTTTTTAGACAAAGAAACAATACATTTGTGAGGAATTGACAAGACAAAGAAATTTAGACTTTGGGTAGTTAATTAGTGAAGAATCTATACAGAGTTTTGGCTTAGGGAAGTAAATTAAAGAAGTAACAAGGTTTGTTTTTACAGGCTTTTCAGCTCTGAATTCCCCATCTCTGGCGATTAAGGGTGTCCCTTCTACCTTTCAGATGCAGGGAGTGCATCTTTCATATGAGATTATTTTCCTGCTTTCAGGGAGACAGAGAGGAGGGTCAAAGTGTCTCTCTTGCTGGCTGTTTCTTAAGCAACTTTAATTCACAATAATTAACATGCCATTGAGGCACATTTTGGGGTGACCTGCCCTGGGCCGCCATATTGAAACACTACCTGCCGTACTGAAACTGCCCCACTATTTGTATTAAGAAGACCCATGTCATTATACATTAGATTCTTTACAGGGTGACAATTAATCATTTTTAAAGCTAAATCGAGGGCGAAAGCCCAACTCAGCTATTTTTTTTTCCCTAACCCTAGGGCACAGGGAACCATCCCCAAAGAATCACTCTGAGAAGAAAGACCTAGGTAAATCACTTAAGACTGAGGTCAGAGAATGGCCCCCTGAAATACAAAGCAGCATACCTGGAGTAGAAGTCATGGTCACATGAGCTGGTTAGGTGTTTTACGCTAAGGATGTCAGGTGTAATACACTTATTACTGAGCATTCTACCAGGTAGAGTTATTAAGACCTCTTTTCCAACTAATAGTGCAGGGTGTGTAGGTTACCTGAACGTGCCCTCTGACTTTAAAAGAACACTTAATATTCCACACAATATTCCACAGAGTTGAACTACTAAATATATTCTTTTTGTTTAATTTTTATTTTATATTGGTGTATAGTTGATTTACAACGTTCTGTTAGTCTCAGGTGTACAGCAAAATGATTCAATTATACATTACATATATCCATTCTTTTTCAGATTCTTTTCCCATATAGTTTATTACAGAATATTGAATAGAGTTCCCTGTGCTATACAGTAGGTCCTTGTTGATTACCCATTTTATATATAGTAGTGTATATATGTTAATCCCAAACTCCTAATTTATCCCTCTCCCACCTTTCCCCTTTGGTAACCATAAGTTTGGGGGGTTTTTTTGTTGTTTTTTTAATTATTTATTTATTTATTTTTGGCTGTGTTGGGTCTTCGTTTCTGTGTGAGGGCTTTCTCTAGTTGTGGCAAGCAGGGGCTGCTCTTCATCGCAGTGCGTGGGCCTCTCACTGTCGCGGCCTCTCTTGCTGTGGAGCACAGGCTCCAGATGCGCAGGCTCGGTAGTTGTGGCTCATGGGCCCAGTTGTTCCACGGCATGTGGGATCTTCCCAGACCAGGGCTTGAACCCGTATCCCCTGCATTGGCAGGCAGATTCTCAACCACTGCGCCACCAGGGAAGCCCCATAAGTTTGTTTTTGAAGTCTGTGCGTCTGTTTCTGTTTTGTGAATAAGTTCACTTGTATCATTTGTTTTAGATTCCACATATAATATCATATGATATTTGTCTCTCTCTGTCTTACTTATTTCACTTAGTATGATAATCTCTAGGTCCATCCATGTTGCTGCAGATGGCATTACTTTGTTCTTTTCTATGGCTGAATAATATTCCATTGTATATATGTACCACATCTTCTTTATCCATTCGTCTGTCAGTGGACACTTAGGTTGCTTCCATGTCTTGGCTATTATAAATAGTGCTCTAATGAACACTGGGGTGCATGTACCTTTTCAAATTATGGTTTTCTCCAGATATATGTCCAGGAGTGGGATTGCTGGATCATGTGATAATTTTTTTTTTAAGGCACCTCCATACTGTTCTCCATATTAGTTGTACCAATTTACATTCCCACCAATAGTGTAGGAGGGTTCCCTTTTCTCCACACCCTCGCCAGCATTTTTTTTTTTTTTTTTTTTGCGGTACGTGGGCCTCTCACTGCTGTGGCCTCTCCCATTGCGGAGCACAGGCTCTGGACCCACAGGCTCAGCGGCCATGGCTCATGGGCCCAGCCGCTCCACAGCATGTGGGATCCTCCCAGACCGGGGCACGAACCTGTGTCCCCTGCATCGGCAGGCAGACTCTCAACCACTGCGCCACCAGGGAAGCCCCCTTTCCAGCATTTATTGTTTATAGACTTTTTTTAAAATTTTAATTATTTATTTATTTACTTGGCTGAGCCAGGTCTTAGCTGTGACACGCGGGCTATTTGTTGTGGCATGAGGGATCTTTAGTTGAGATATGCGGTATCTAGTTCCCTGACCAAGGATAGAACCCAGGCCCCCTGCATTGGGAGCACAGAGTCTTAACCACTGGACCACCAGGGAAGTCCCTATAGACGTTTTGATGATGGCCATTCTAACTGGTGTGAGGTGATACCTCATTGAGGTTTTGATTTGCATTTCTCTTAGTAATTAGTGATGTTGAGCACCTTTCCATGGGCTTTTTGGCCATCTGTATATCTTCTTTGGAGAAATGTCTATTTAGATATTCTGACCATTTTGGATTGGGTTGTTTGTGTTTTTGATATTGAGCTGCATGATCTGTTTGTGTGTTTTGGAGATTAATCCCCAGTTGGTCGCTTCATTTGCAAATATTTTCTCCCATTCTGTGGGTTGTTTTTTTGTTTTGTTTATGGCTTCCTCTGTTGTGCAAAAGCTTTTAAGATTAATTAGGTCCCATTTAAAAATTTTTGTTTTTATTTTCATTACTCTAGGAGTTGGATCCAAAAAGATATTGTTTTATTTCATGTCAAATAGTGTTCTGCCTATGTTTTCCTCTAAGAGTTTTATAGTATCCAGTCTTACATTTTGGTCTTTAATCCATTCTGAGGTTATTTTTGTTTATGGTGTTAGAGAATGTTCTAATTTCATTCTTTTTCATGTAACTGTCCAGTTTTCCCAGCACCATTATTGAAGAGACTGTCTTTTCTCCATTGTATATTCTTGCCTCCTTTGTCATAGATTAACTGACCATAGGTGCATGGGTTTATTTCTGGGCTTTCTATCCTGTTCTATTAGTCTATATTTCTATTTTTGTGCCAATACCATACTGTTTTAATTACTGTAACTTTGTAGTATAGTCTGAGGCCATGGAGCCTGATTTCTCCAGCTCCATTTTTCTTTCTCAGGATTGCTTTGGCTATTCGGGGTCTTTTGTGTTTCCATACAAATTTTAAAATTTTTTGTTCTAGTCCTGTGAAAAATGCCATTGGTAATTTGATAGGGATTGCATTGAATCTGGAGATTGCCTTGGATAGCATAGTCATTTTGACAATACTAATTCTTCCAATTCAAGAACATGGTATATCTTTCCATCTGTTTGTGTTGCCTTCACTTTCTTTCATCAGCATCTTATAGCTTTCAGAGTACAGGTCTTTTGCCTCCTTAGGCAGGTTTATTCCTAGGTATGTTATTCTTTTGATGCAATGGTAAATGGGATTGTTTCCTTAATTTCTGTTTCTGATCCTTCGTTGTTCGTGTATAGAAATGCAAGAGATTTCTGTGTATTAACTTTGTATTCTGCAACTTTAGTGAATTCATTCATGAGCTCTAGTAGTTTTCTGCTAGCATCATTTTTTTTTCAAGACAGGAGTTGAAGTTTATTCTTGGGAAGAACAAAGTCCCCCCAACCCTCCACATCCAGGAAGGCTTCCCCAGGAGGCCCTGCCCCTCCAAATGGTCATCTCTCTTTTCTGAACCCCTGCTTCCACCAACACCCATTATGATGCTGCTACTTGGGTGAGAGGCTCCTTCAGGTACTGCACCAAGGCCTGGGCCTTGGCCTTGAGCATTCCGAAGCCAACAGTCTCCTTGGCATACATGCACAGTAGAAGGTTGGCCACTCGAGTGATGGCTACCCGGCCCTCCATGCAGTCCATGAGGATGAATTTGAGATTGTCTTCATTAAACGCTTGGTTCCCATTCCAGTCATAGGCCGCCCAGATGTTACTGGTGATAGCAGCGGTGACCCGGGCGTCTGTATCCCCGTAACCGGAGTAGGCCAACAGAGATCCCTCATTATTCAGCAGCAGGGTGCTCTGGATGCCTCCAGTGTTGGCCTGGCTTAGCACCTGGGTCAAAGCCTTGGGACGCAGCATGCCTGCAGCTCCTATCCCTGGGCTTTTGCACCCAGATCCCCGAGTTTCCTACTGCTGCCCTCTGCCTGCTGCTTCCCATAGTCCAGCTGCCCTGCTCCAGAACGCCCTTAGCATCTTTATGATCTTCTATGTATAGTATCAGGTCATCTACAAAGAGTGACAGTTTTACTTCTTGTTTTCCAATTGGGATTCATTTTATTTCTTTTTCTTCTCTGATTGCCATGGCTAGGACTTCCAAAACTATGTCGAATAAAAGTGATGAGAGTGGACATCTTGTCTTGTTCCTGATCTTAGAGGAAATGCTTTCAGCTTTTCACTATTGAGTATGATGTGAGCTGTGGGTTTGTCATATATGGCCTGTATTATGTTGAGGTAGGTTCTCTCTATGCCCACTTTCTGGAGAGTTTGTATCATAAATGTGTGTTGAATTTTGTCAAAAGCTTTTTCTGTATCTATTGAGATGATCATATGGTTTTTATTCTTCAATTTGTTAATGTGGTGTATCACACTGATTTGCAGATATTGAAAAATCCTTGCATTCCTGAGATAAATCCCACTTGATCATGGTGTATGATCCTTTTCGTTTTTTTTTTTTTTTTTTGGTGTATTATCCTTTTAATGTATTCTTAGATTTGGTTTTCTAGTATTTTGTTGAGAATTTGTGCTTCTATGTTCATCAATGATATTGGCCTGTAATTTTCTTTTTTGTGGTATTTTTCTCTGGGTTTGGTATCAGGGTGATGGTGGACTCATAGAATGAGTTTGGGAGTACTCCTTCCTCTTCAGTTTTTTGGAATACAGTAAGTCCCCTACATATGAATGAGTTCTGTTCCATGAGTGCATTCATAAGTCCAATTCATTCGTAAGTCCAACAAAGTTAGACTAGGTACCCAATTAACACAATTGGCTATATAGTACTGTACTGTAATAGGTTTATAATACTTTTCACACAAATAATGCATAAAAGACAAACAAACAAAAAATAAAGAATACATTTTTTGGGGGGCTGTGTTGGGTCTTTGTTGCTGCACGCAGGCTTTCTCTAGTTGCGGTGAGTGGGGGCTAGTCTTCATCACAGTGCATGGGCTTCTCATTGCGGTGGCTTCTCTTGTTGCAGAGCACAGGCTCTAGGTGCACAGACTTCAGTGGTTGCAGCACATGGACTCGGTAGTTGTGGCCCTCAGACCCTAGAGTGTGCGGGCTTCAGTAGTTGCAGAGCATGGGCTCAGTAGTTGTGGTGCGTGGGCTCAGTAGTTGTGGTGTACAGGCTTAGTTGCTCCATGGCATGTGGGTTCTTCCCAGACCAGGGATCAAATCCATGTTCCCTGCATTGGCAGGCATATTCTTAACCACTGCACCTCCGCAGTGGAAGGGAAGTCCCAAGAAAACAATTTTAATCTTACAGTACAGTACCTCAAAAAGTACAGTACAATACCAGCTACATCATTGCTGCTTTTACGCTTGCTTCTGGACATCCTGGGCTTGAAATAAAGATACTGTACTACTGTACTCTATACAGTACTGTACAGTAAAGTACACAAAAGCACACCACTTGTAGAGGATGCACACATGTGACAATGTACGCCAGATACGTGAACTAACTCATGTGATTGGAAATGCGAGCACATGTTCGCATCTTTGAAAGTTTGCAACTTGAAGGTTTATATGTAAGGGACTTACTGCAGTTTCAGAAGGATAGGTGTTAACTCTCCTCTGAATGTTTGAGAGAATTCGTCTGTGGAGCCATATAGTCCTGGACTTTTTTTTGGGGGGGGGGTGCTGCATTGGGTCTTTGTTGCTGCACACAGCCTTTCCCTAGTTGCAGCTAGAGATTTGGGCTGCTCTTTGTTGCAGTGTGTGGGCTTCTCATTGCAGTGGCTTCTCTTGTTGCACAACACGGGCTCTAGGCATGTGGGCTTCAGTAGTTGGAGCATGCAGGCTCAGTAGTTGCAGCACGCAGGCTCAGTAGTTGCAGCACGCAGGCCCTAGAGTACGTGGGCTTCAGTAGTTGTGGTGCATGGGCTCAGCAGTTGTGGTTCACAGCCTCTAGGGCACGTGGGCTTCAGTAGTTATGTCACACGGGCTTAGTTGCTCCACGGCATGTGGGATCTTCCCAGACCAGGGATTGAACCTGTGTCTCCTACATTGGCAGGCGGATTCTTAACCGCTGCGCCACCAGGGAGGTCCCTGGACTTTTGTTTGTTGGAAGTTTTTAAATCACAGTTTCAATTTCAGTACTTGTGATTGGTCTCTTCATATTTTCTATTTCTTCCTGGTTCAGTCTTGGAAGATTATACCTTTCTAAGAAATTGTCCATGTCTTCTAGGTTGCCAATTTTATTGGCTTGTAGTTGCTTGTAGTAGTCTCTTATGATCCTTTGTATTTATGTGGTGTTAGTTGTAACTTCTCCTTTTTCATTTCTAATTTTATTGAGCCCTCTCCCTTTTTTTCTTGATGAGTCTGGCTAAAGGCTTATCAATTTTGTTTATCTTTTCAAAGAAACAACTTTTAGTTTTATTGATCTTTGCTATTGTTTTCTTCGTCTCTATTTCATTTATTTCTGCTCTGATCTTTATGATTTCTTTCCTTCTACTATCTTTGGGTTTTGTTTGTTCTTTCTTTAGTTGCTTTAGGTGTAAGTTTAGGTTGTTTGAGATTTTTTTGTTTCCTGAGGTAACATTGTGTTGGTATAAATTTCCCTCTTAGAACTTCTTTTGCTGCGCCCCACAGGTTTTGGATCTTTGTGTTTTTGTTTTATCTGTAGGTATTTTTTGATTTCCTCTGATTTCTTCAGTGATCCATTGGTTGTTTAGTAATATATGGTTTAGCTTCCCTGAGTTTGTGTTTTTTACAGTTTCTTTTTATTGTAGTTGATTTCTGATCTCATAGCACTGTGTTCAGAAAAGATGCTTGATGATTTCAGTTTTCTTAAATTTACTTAGGCTTCCTTTGTGGACCAGCATGTGCTCTATCCTGGAGAATGTTCCATGTGCACTTGAGAAGAATGTGTGTTCTGCTGCTTTCAGATGGAATGCTCTATAAATTTTAATTAAGTCCATCTAGTCTAATGTGTCATTTAAGGCCTGTGTTTCCTTATTGATTTTTTGTCTGGATGATCTGCCCATTGATGTAAGTGGGGTGTTAAAGTCTCCACTATTATTGTGTTACTGTCAATTTCTCCTTTTATGGCTGTTAGCATTTGCTTTATATATTGAGGTGCTCCTATGTTGGGTGCATATATATTTACAATTGTTATATCTTCTTCTTGGATTGATTCCTTGATCATTATGTAGTGCCCTTCTGTCTCTTGTAACAGTCTTTATTTTAAAGTCTATTTTCTCTGACATGAGTATTGCTACTCCAGCTTTCTTTTGCTTTCCATTTGTATGGAATACTTTTTTCCATCCCCTCACTTTCAGTCTGTATGTGTCCCTAGATCTGAAGTGGGTCTCTTGTAGGCAGGGTATATATGGGTCTTGTTTTTGTATCCATTCAGCCAGTCAGTGTCTTTTGGTTGGAGCATTTAATCCAATTACATTTAAGGTAATTATTGATATATATGTTCTTATTACCATTTCGTTAATTGTTTTGTTTTTGTAGGTCTTTTTTCTTCCCCTCTCTTTTGTTCCTTTCTCTTGTGATTTGATGACTATGTTTAGAGTTGTGTTTGGATTGCTTTTTCTTTTTTGTATGTGTATCTATTGTAGATTTTTGGTCTGTGGTTATCATGAGGTCTTTATATAGCAGTCTATATATGTATTTATATATACGATTGCTTTAAGTTGCTGGTCTCTTAATTGCAAATGCATTTCCAATATCCTGCATTCGTACTCTTCTCTCCTCATGATTCCTGGTTTTGACTTCATATTTGTGTATGGATGATTTCCTACCTTTACTGTATGTTTGTCTTTACTGGTGAGCTTTGTCATTGGTAATTTTCTTGGTTCCGGTTGTGGCCTTTTCTTTTTCATCTAGAGAAGTACCTTTAGCATTTGTTGTAAAGCTGGTTTGGTGGTGCTGGATTCTCTTAGCTTTTGCTTGTCTGTAAAGCTTTTTTTTTTTTTTTTTTTTTTAATTTGGCTGCGTTGGGTCTTAATTGTGGCATGCGGGATCTTGGTTGCGGCATGCGGGATCTTTTGTTGCAGCATGTGGGCTCTTCATTGTGGTGTGTGGGCTTCTCTCTAGTTGTCGCACATGGGCTCTAGAGTGCACAGGCTCAGTGGTTGCAGCACACGGTCTCTCTAGCCATGTAGAGCTTTTGATTTCTCTGTCAAATCTGAACAAGAGCCTTGCTGGGTAGAGCATTCTTGGTTGTAGGTTTTTCCCTTTCATCACTTTAAATGTATCATGCCACTCCCTTCTGGCCTGCAGAATTTCTGGTGAAAAAAACAGCTGATAACCTTATGGGGATTCCCTTGTATGTTATTTGTTGCTTTTCCCTTGTTGCTTTTAACATTTTCTCTTTGTTTTTAATTTTTGTCAGTTTGATTACTATGTATCTCAGAGTGTTCCTCCTTGGGTTTATCCTGTATGTAACTCTCAGGGCTTCCTGGACTTGAGTGAGTTTTTCCTTTCCCACGTTAGGGAAATTTTCAATTATTATCTCTTCAAATATTTTCTCGGCCCTTTCTCTCTCTCTTCTCCTTCTGGGACCCCTAAATGTGAATGTTGGTGCACTTAATATTGTCCCAGATGTCTCTTAGACTATCCTCATTTCTTTTCATTCTTCTTTCTTTATTCTGTTCTCTAGCAGTGTTTTCCACCATTCTGTGTTCCAGCTCACTTATTTTTTCTTCTGCCTCATTTATTCTGCTATTGATTCCTTCTAGTATATTCTTAATTTCAGTTATTGTATTGTTCACCTCTGTTTGTTCTTTATTGATTTATTTTAAAATTTTATTTATTTATTGGCTGCGTTGGGTCTTTGTTGCTGCGTGTGGGCTTTCTCTAGTTGCAGTGAGTGGGGTCTATTCTTTGTTGCAGTGCACCAGCTTCTCATTGTGGCTTCTCTTGTTGCAGAGCATGGGCTCTAGGCATGCAGGCTTCAGTAGTTGCAGTACGTGTTCTCAGTAGCTACAGCATACAGGCCCTAGTGTGTGCGGGCTTCAGTAGTTGCAGTGCATGGGCTCAGTAGTTGCGGTGCACAGGCTCTATGGCTCGCAGGCTTCAGTAGTTGTGGTACACAGGCCCAGTATTTGTGGCTCACAAGCTCTAGAGTGCAGGCTCAGTAGTTGTGGCATGCAGGCTTAGTTGCTCTGAAGCATGTGGGATCTTCCCAGGCCAGGGATTGAACCCATGTTGCCTGTATTGGCAGGCAGATTCTTAACCACTTTGCCATGAAGGAAGTTCCTCTGTTTGTTCTTTAAATCTTCTAACTCTTCGTTAAACATTTCTTATATCTTTTGGCCTGTGCCTCCATTCTTTTTCTGAGACCTTGGATCATCTTTACTATCATTCTGAATTCTTTTTCAGGCAGATTGCCTATCTCCACTTCACTTAGCTGTTCTTCTGGGGTTTTGTCTGGTTCCTTTGTCTGGAACATATTTCTCTGCCATCTCATTTTGTCTGACTTTCTGTGTTTGTGGTCTCCGTTCCTCAGGCTGCAGAATTGTAGTTCTTGGTTCTGGTGTCTGTCCCCTGGTCGGTGAGGTTGGTTCAGGGGCTTGTGCAGGCTTCCTGGTGGGAGGGACTGGTGCCTGCCCACTGGTGTATGGAGCTGGGTCTTGTCCTTCTGGTGGGCAGGGCCATGTCAAGGGGTCTGTTTATAGGCAGCTGTTGGCTCAGGACAACTTTAGACAACTTTGCTGATGGGTGGGGCTGTGTTGGTTGTTTGGCCTGAGTCGTCCCAGCACTGGAGCCTGCAAGCTGTTGGGTGGGGCCAGGTTTTGGTGCTGAGATGGCGACCTCCAGGAGAGCACACGCCCGATGAATATTCCCTGGGGCCTCCGCCACCAGTGTCCTTGCCCCCACAGTGAACCACAGCCGACCCCTGCCTCCCCAGGAGTCCTTCCAAGACCTGTAGTTACATCTGGCTCAGGCTCCTGTGGAGTCACTGCTTTGCCTGGGACCCAGTGCACATGAAACCTTGTGTGCTCCCTCCAAGAGTGGAGTCTCTATTTCCCTCAGTCCTGTGGAGCTCCAGCACTCAAGCCCTGCTGGCCTTCAAAGCCAAATGCTCTGGGGACTTCTCCCAGTGCCAGAACCGCAGGCTGGGGAGACTGACATGGGGCTCAGAACTCTCACTCCTGTGGAAGAACCTCTGTGATATGATTATTTTCCAGTTTGAGGGTTGCCCAACCAGCAGGTATAGCATTTGATTATATCGCGAAAGCACCCCTCCTACCATCTGGTTTTGGCTTCCTCTTTGTCTTTCAGTGTAGAATATCTTTTTCGGTAGGTTCCCATCTTTTTTGTCAATGATTGTTCAGCAGTTGGTTGTGATTTTGTTGTTTTCGTGAGAGGAGGTGAGCTCAAGTCCTTCTACTCCCCCATCTTGTCTCCTGAGGGACAATGCATTCTTAGGGAACTTGATGCTCTGGGACATCCCTGTTCCCCTTCAAGTTGTGCCAGGATGGGTAGGGTTGTTTATGGGCTGGGGTCTACATGGCAGGGCCTCAGCTCCATGACCTGCCTCAAAACCCAGAAATAGCTACCATTCCCTTCCTTGTTTTCTTTCATTCCTCTGAAGACACACTGATTCATTACTCTGGAACTGTCCCTAGACACTGGGTGGCAGACCCAGGTCTTCTTTCTCAGTGCCCAGCACACGCTCGACCAACGGGGCTGCAAAATGCACTGCAGCTACAATCCTAAATATATTCTTAATTTTTGGAAACTACCCATCCCTGATAGTACATCACTTAATTATCCAGTCTATAATTGATTAATCACACACCTTATTGTCTAACTTTAGCCTAGAAAATGCACTGGAAGATTCTGTGTTTTTTAAAATGTCAGTCTTAAAACAGAACTACTTATGTCACATTTGATTCTTGTGTCCAAGAAAAGAGTCACAACTTCCTAAGTAATCAAAATTCATGAGAAGAACTAAAGAAAACTTGGCTAGTTTATACTGTAAAATTGTTACCTGATTTTCACACACAGAGTACACTCATTGGGATAAGTGGACATGTCGCTTCCACACACAGGGCTAAAGTCCCTGGGACATCCTGGTAATTTATACTGATTGCAATCTGGCTGGAAAGGAGAAAGGAAGACAGCAATTGGAGAATACTGTGAGACTTTCTCATCACAAAACAGCTGAGAGGAGGCCAAACACCCACATTTTCCTAGATTTCCTAGAAACAGCCTACAGAAAGATTTCTATTTTCCACAAAAAAAAAAAAAAAAAGTTTTTTCTAATGCAAAAATCAGATGCAGTGTTGAAGCAATGGGTCAGTACCTGCTATGTAAGAAAACGACCTCAGAGGAAGGTTCTGTCTGGCTGATTTTTAAATGAAAGTCCAAGATATGTCACCAAACCTACTTTACTATCCTCCAGCTTCATAATTTGCTCTTCACTACCACCTCCATGAGAATGTCCTGTTATATTCCACCTAATCCCTGTGCATAATGCCCAGACCACTCGGGAATCCTGTCTGGACTTTTAAGATACTGGCATTTAAGCAACAGCATTAAAGAAAGCAGTAGGTTCAGAATTAGATCTCAGGGGTTGTTATGGGTTTAATTGTGTCCACCCAGAAAGATATGTTAAAGTCCTAACCCCCAGTACCTCAGAATGTGACCATATATGGAAATAGGGTCTTTATATAGGTAATCAACTTAAGGTTAGTAGAATTGGCCCTAATCCAATATGACTGGTGTCCTTATCAAAAGGGAAATATGGACACACAGTCACACACAGAGGGAAGATCATGTGAAGACACCAAGAGAATGCCATTAACTAGCCAAGGAATGCCTAAGGCTACCAGATACTAGGACAGAGGAATAGAACAGATTCTCCCTCTGAAGGAAGCAACCCTGCCAACACCTTGAGTTTGGACTTCTAGCCTTGAGAACTGTGAGACAGTGCATTTCCATTGTGTAAGATATCCAGTTTGTGGCTTTATTACGGCAGCCCTAAGAAACCGATATGGGGTCATGGAACTCAACCCTCAGATTCAATGGAATCGAGACCAGAGACATAACATGTCTTATGCATAGCCACTAGTCTCTAGCAGAGCCAGGACTAGAAATGGTCACAATGGTCACACTATGATGTGCAGTGTCCCACTTTAATAACAGGTTAAATATATGGCCTGCTGTATTTCTGTTTGTGTGTGTATGTTTTAGTAGTGATTACCGTTCCTCACTTCAGAGTAAGTCACCCTGTTTAGCATTCTTAATAAATGAACTACACATTTCTTCTGATATCTGGATTTATAAAGAGCTAAACAGGGCTGGCCATGGGCCAAACTCTAAAGTAAAGAACTTTTTTGACCCTTTCCATCCTCCATTCAGCCCTCTATCTCCATTTAGGAGCCTGATGTGTTCTTGCTGCCCCAGCTTCATTAAGATGTTGCCTTCCAGGGCTTCCACAGGAGAGTAGATGCCCTCTTATCCAATGAGATTGGGACAAGTGGTAATTGCTCACTTAATTGAAAAAGTCAATTAACAGGGAAACAATAACAGAATCTCTTAAAACATAAAGGAAAACAGATGCCAATCTTTTGATGTAAGACAATGACAAGGCACATGGCCAGCTGTAATGCTACCTACACTAAGATAACCTCCCTTGCAACCAGGTATGACCATATGATCAAGGTCAGGCTGATGGGATACAAGTGGAATTATTGTGTAGTAGCTTCTGGGAACCTCCTTTAAAAGAAAGTTGGTACCTGTCCTCGGCTTCCCCCAATTCTTATTCTCCTTTGTCCATTCCTCCATCCTGCTCCTGGGTGCATGGAGCGCTACTTTTTATCTTACAGACCGGGAGGCCAAAGGCCATGTCCTAAGGTGGCAGCTCTGCGAGCTGTTATTTTGAGTCATTGTTTCTTGCAGCTGAATCTAATCCTACCTGACATAAGACATAAGACTTTTCCTATGAATGTTTCAACTAATTAGAGTTCTGTGCACTATCACTGCAAAAATCATACACATAATAAATCACCTATGATTTCCTGTTTTGGTTTCTTTAAAAATGGGATTTCTCAACCCCATTCATATTTTGGACCAGATAATTCTTTGTTGTGTGAGGCTGCCCTGTGCATTGAAGGAAGTTTAGTAGCATCTCTGTTCTCTATCCACTAGATGCCAGTAACAACTCCCCAGTTAGACAATCAAAATGACTGTCTAAATGTCTCCTGGTGGGTAAAACTACCCATTTTAAATATTGTGAGAATTTAAAGACACTGTTACAACAAGGTAATATACAATTAAAACATAATTCCCCAATTATTTACCATTGTTTTACCTACACCTAATTCAAGAGCAATTTTTTTGTTTTTAGCGTTTTGTCTTTTAGCAAGTCTTTCAAAAGCATTTGACACAGTTCTCATATAAACGGCTTATCTCTTTACACTCATGTTTATGCTGTTTTTACATTTTTAATTAAAATAAGACTGGAGACTCACATAACAGGCCTGTGAACACACATACTTGAGTCTTGGTGAGAATACAACTCCACTGATGGAAATATTCGACTTTACAAGAGACTAGTCATACAAGACAGCGGTCTATCTACAACCAGTGAGTGAGTGATCTGCTGTGGAAACTGTTCAGAGAGAAAGGAGAGGGCCGTATGTGAGTTGCTTAAATGGAAGATGCCAGAGTGAGTTTTTGCTGTTATTATCCCCATTTTTCTGAAAGAAAATCAAACCCAAGAAAACTGAGTCATCTGAGTAAAAGTATTATTGGGCACCCATTAAGTGCTGACGGCTGGGTACCAAATAACAAGACATCATCCTTGACCACAAAATATACAGTTTACTGGAGGGAGACAGACAATTACAATTCAGTGCTCTGATGGGCTAGTGAAGAGCACTGGATCTGGAGTCAGAATGCCTGGGTTGGGCCCACAGTTCCACCATTTCCATGTGAACTTGACCAGGGGGATAATAATGGTACCTACTTTTACTGCTATAAAGGATTAAGTGAGTTATTCTATACAAAGAATTTAGAACACTGTCTGGTATCTAAGCATTCACTGTTGAAGGAAACCAGGCTATGTCACCCCCAAAATATGGCTCTTTGATATAAAAATTATTGTGAGCTAAAGGCAGTTAATATGCAGCTCTCTCTCTCTCTCTTCCCCTTTTCTGCCTAAGGGCAGGATATAAATTCTCCTTTACTGGAGATGACTCTGGACTCTTATCAGTCCAGAGGTGGGACCTGAGGAATCTGCAAACAAACCTTACCCCATTAGTTTCCTCCCATTATTTATCTTCCCACTGTTTGCCACCCTTGGAAGCCTAAAACCATTTTCCGTTGTCCTGTCATTTATCTACAAACTTATTGCTCTCTGGTAAAGATGCTATCTATATAAGGCAGATTTCTAAGCCACCTCTTTGAATTTCTCATCTCTTGAGTGCTCCCATGTGTATGCACAATGCACTTGTTAATAAATGTTTGTTTATTTTTCTCTTGTTAACCTGTCCTTTGTTATAGGGGCCCCAGCTGAGAACTTAGAAGCGTAGAGGAAAGATTTTTTTTCCTCCCTACACTAGCATGGTGGTGATGATAATGCAGTGTAGTTTGAATGGCACAGAGAAAGTCCATGTATGTCTGCTTTGGAGGAAGAAAACAGGGTGGGAAAGTTTCCGGGAAAAGGTCTGTACTAAATTGAATACTCAAAGTTACCTAACCCACTGAGGTCAGTATCCCCATATGTAAATAATAATATCTATCTATCTTACAAGGTCATTGTGAGAAATGAGAGACTGCGTATACAAATGGACAGTGTCAGACCAGATATTAAGAACTCTGACCCACAACCTTAGCAAGCTGCCCAGGAAACCAACACATTATTTAGAATAACCAGTCCAGGAAGCCAGTCTGCTAGAGTCAGACTGGTAAAAAATCAGATAGCTATCTGTAGTGACATCCAGGGAGCCAAACAGTAAGCTCTGTAACAATTGGCCCCAAATGGCCAGGGCTTGATTAGGGAAACTGATAGTCTCCTAAATTTTGTCCCTGCTTCCAACTTAGGCCCAGTCAGAGAAAGCCAAATATGTCCTTCTAACAATTCACATAGGATGCCTGCTTCTAGTTACCCACCTACAGCTTCGCCATGCCAATAGCCTCAATCAGGGCTTACCTGATGCTTTCCCATTTTCCCACTTTAAAGCCTTCCCACTCTCTGCCTTTTAGTCTCAGCCAAAATGACGCAAGTGACATGGCTAACTCACTTGCTACATCAAGCTCTGAATAACTAGCTTTTTATTATTATTAACCTTTTAAAAAAAGTGAAGTATAGTTATTTACAATGTTGTGTTAGTTTCAGGTGTACAGCAAAGTGATTCAGATATATACATACATATATATATATATTCTTTTCCAGATTCTTTTCCATTATAGGTCACTACAAGACATTGAATATAGTTCCCCATGCTACACAGCAGGTCCTTGTTGTTTATCTATTTTATGTATAGTATTGTGCATATGTTAATCCCAAACTCCTAATTTTTCCTTCCCTCCCCCTCCCCCTTGGCAACCATAAGTCTGTCCTCTGTCTGAGTCTGTTTCTGTTTCGTAGGTAGGTTCATTTGTGTCATATTTTAGGTTCCACATTTAAGTTATATGTGATTATTTGTCTTTCTCTGTCTTACTTCAGTTAGTATGATAATCTCTAGGTCCGTCCATGTTGCTGCAAATGGCATTATTTTGTTCTTTTTTATAGCTGAGTAGTAGTATTCCATTGTATATAAGTACCATATCTTCTTTATCCATTTGTCTGTCGATGGACACTTAGGTTGCTTCCATGTCTTGGCTACTGTAAATAGTGCTGCTATGAGTACTGGGGTGCATGTTGAATAACTAGCTTTTGCTAGTCATTTGGTTGGTCTTCCTTTACTTCCACAGAATTTAATTTGTTAATATACATAAAATGCCTAGTATAAGGTGTAACTATTAGGCTTAGGATCTTCTAAATCATCAAAGGGAACATTAAAGGAAACAAAGCCCTGAGGTATCCAAGGCCTGAGCTATTTTCAACCAACCTGTACATTGTGATCCGTATCAAAAAGCCTGCCTGAGAATCTGGTTTCTAAAGAAGCAGTCCACTGTTTCGAAAGTGGCAGGTCAGACCTGAAAACTAGCCCCCAACCCAAACTGTTGTCAGCTTCACGTATCAGTAGAAATGATACAAGTGGTTTCTTACTTACTGTTCTATATTCTGAATGTTGACCAAATTGAGCATTCAAAGAGGCTGCAAGAAGAAAACAGACATTTTAAAGGGTGTAATTAAGGTCAGTTCTTCTTCATAAGGGGTTTTTTAAATCCAGCTTGTGATTTTTTTTTTTTTGCGGTACGCGGGCCTCTCACTGACTCAGCCTCTCCCGTTGCGGAGCACAGGCTCCGGACGCGCAGGCTCAGTGGCCATGGCTCACGGGTCCAGCCGCTCCGCGGCATGTGGGATCCTCCTGGACCGGGGCACGAACCTGTGCCATGTCTCCTGCATCGGCAGGCGGACTCTCGACCCCTGCGCCACCAGGGAAGCCCCAGCTTGTGATTTATACAGGCCACACCTTCTCCTTTTCTCTCCCACGTCCAGCTGTTGAAGAACTCCTAAGAAGTATGTTCATTTGTGTTCTGGCACCTCTCCTAGCAGGCACACAGAGAACATTTGGTACCAGCTTTGTAACTGACCACCCTAATAAGTTTGCTTGAGAAAGGAATTTGGAGCTACATAACAAAAATGAGAGAAGAGGCCCTGATTCCATCCTCAGATATGTTTGCAGGGTTGGTCATACCCACCTCGCCCCTTGCCCCAGCTGATTCCTGAGGAGCCAGTGGAAGTTCAGAGATCAGAAAGAACTTCCCCGGAGCCTCAGCTGGAGAATGCTTACCCAGCCCTTGGAACAACAGCAGAAGAGGCCGTGTCCCAAGGTCCACCTGCTGCTCCTTGAGGGGGGCTCCCGAGACAAGCATGATGGAGCTTCAGCTGAGACAGAACTTTGGGCAGCTGCAGTCCCCCCAGAATGGGTCCCTATTATCCAGCAGGACATTCAGAGCCAGCGGAAAGTGAACCCACAGCCCCCACTGAGCGACATCTACCTCAGTGACAGTCTTGCCAAGAGATGCAAGCTCCGGGCTGATATACAAAAGCCACTGCAGGAAGACCCTAACTACGGCACCCCGCGCTTCCCTAATGCCCATAGGACCTCTGCTGATGATCCCTACTCTTTGCTCCATGGCCCTCCATCATCAGGGGACCATTTTGCCCCTCTTCCTTCACAGTATTTAAGAAATAAAAAGTCAGGTTTTCCTGGCTAAAAAACCCCAAAAGTCAGAGAAGTAATTCAGTAACTCACGGTATTCTTTTCCTCTGTGTCTCACCATAATAAACACAAAACTTAACGCTAGGGGTTACTATTTTAACTCCATTTTAAATGGGCATCAAGTCTGGCTGGACTAAGGCCCCTTTCTCATGAGCCCCAGAGTGCCCGGCGCCCTTGGCATTCACAATTCCTGATTCCTGTACATCTCCTGCTGAGGCTCTGTAGGGCCCCTGGTACATAAAAACCCAACTCCCGATCTTGGGCTCCAGGAAATCTGCTTTAAGGGAGAAAGAGCAGACAGCAGGGTCACTAAGAAGATGCTGGGAACGAAGCCCAAGCAAGAACTAAAGAGGGTTGCTGGCTTCACAACGCCAGCCCCGCACACCCCCAAGTTCGTGTCCCTAGACAACCGCGGGGCGGGCCTGGAACCGCCAGTAACGGGTGCGCGGAGGGACGCCAAGGCCGTCCGGACCCGGGCAGGGGCAGTCTCCAGCGAGACCCCCTCTCGGTAACTCCTCGGCCGGTCCTCCGCGGAGCAGGCCCACAGGTGAGCGTTACCTGCCGAGTCCCAGCAGACCAGGAGCAACAGCCCCAAGCGCAGGGCCTCGAGCGCCATCCTCCCTCCGCGGCCGGCGGTCGGGTCCCTGCGCTCCAGCGCCCGTGCGACACGGAGAGTGCCCTCGGGTCGGACACGCGACAGGATGGGGTGAAGGAGAGGCGGGTAAGAGGAGGAAGAACGGAGCAGGTAGGAGGGCCAGGAAAGGGTGCGAGGAGGGGGTATGGAGGAAGTGGGGAGAAAAAGGTAGAGGAGGGTGGTTACTAGCCTCCAACCTCCCTACCCTTGCCCCAGTCCCACCCCTACTCCACTGAGAATGGGAGCAAGCAATTAAGGGGACCATGTCCCCTGCAGCAGACAAAAACCTTGTAAGAGCCCTGGATAAGCTTGTGGACTCTGTCAATCAACCCCAGTTTATTCAGCATCTTCTCTATCCCAGGAACTGTTTTGGGGATGAACTTAACAAAGGTGTCCCTGCTCTCTGGAAGCTTTCCAGTGTAGGTGTTGGGGGAGAGGTAACAGAGGGAACTCCAAAACAAGTGAATACAATAATTTCTAAAATTAGGTGCTAGAGAGTTGGGAGTGGGGAGGAGAAGACTTTCCATTGGGAGGTCAGGAAAGGCCTTTCAGAGGTGGCATTTAAGCTGAAAGCTAAAGGATGAGAAGGAAGCCTGGTGAAGACCTTGAGGACAGATATTCCAGGCTCAAGAAAAAGCAAGTGCAGAGATCTGGACAAGGTCATGAACATGTGTGGTCATGTAGGCCATGATAAGGGGTTTGGACTTGTTCCTGTTGCAGTGGGAAGCCAGTGGAGGATTTTAAGCAGGGGCATGGCCCTGATATGACTTACGTCTTAAGAGATTGGATGAAGAATAGAGGAGATAGGTAAGAGCGGAGGCAGGGGGACAAATTAGGTGGCTTTTACAGTAAGGGATGATGGCAGCTGGAATTAATGGATAATAGGGGACTGGTGAGAAATAGATTCAGGATGTCTTTTGGAGGTGGAACCAACTGGAGTGAGGAGAAGAACCAAGGATGCTTCCTGGGATTTTGTCCTGAGCCGGTGGATGTGTGGTGATGCCATTTCTGTGATGAAGAACATTTGGAGAGGATGCCTATTAGACCTCCAAGTTGGAATCACAAATTTGGAGCTTGATATATACCTCAGTAAAAAAATTAAATATAAAATTATATGCATGTATCATTAAAAATATTTTAATTGAGGTATAGTTGATGTACAATGTTATATAAGTTTCAGGTATACAGCATAGTGATTCACAGTTTTTAAAGGTTATACTCCATTTATAGTTATTATAAAATATTGGCTAATCATCAAAAAATCTAGAAACAATAAATGCTGGAGAGGGTGTGGAGAAAAGGGGACACTCTTGCACTGCTGGTGGGAATGTGAATTGGTTCAGCCACTATGGAGAACAGTATGGAGGTTCCTTAAAAAACTACAAATAGAATTACCATATGACCCAGCAATCCCACTACTGGGCATATACCCTGAGAAAACCAAAATTCAAAAAGAGTCATGTACCAAAATGTTCATTGCAGCTCTATTTACAATAGCCCGGAGATGGAAAGAACCTAAGCGCCCATCATCGGACGAATGGATAAAGAAGATGTGGCACATATACACAATGGAATATTACTCAGCCTTAAAAAGAAATGAAATTGAGTTATTTGTAATGAGATGGATAGACCTAGAGTCTGTCATACAGAGTGAAGTAAGTCAGAAAGACAAAGACAAATACCGTATGCTAACACATATATATGGAATTTAAGGGGAAAAAATGTCATGAAGAACCTAGGGATAAGACAGGAATAGAGGCGCAGACCTACTGGAGAACGGACTTGAGGATATGGGGAGGGGGAAGGGTGAGTTTTTACAGGGCGAGAGAGAGTCATGGACATATACACACTAACAAACGTAGTAAGGTAGATAGCTAGGGGGAAGCAGCCGCAAGGCACAGGGATATTAGCTCGGGGCTTTGGGACAGCCTGGAGGGGTGGGAGGGGGAGAGTGGGAGGGAGGGAGACGCAAGAGGGAAGACACATGGGAGCACATGTATATGTATAGCTGATTCACTTTGTTATAAATCAGAAACTAACACACCATTGTAAAGCAATTATACCCCAATAAAGATGTTAAAAAAAAAAAAAAAAAAAAAAAAGAACCATCATGTTAGGGGAGGATTTTAAGTGACTTTTATTTTCATACTATTTCAAATTTTCTATTAGGAACATATTCAAATAAATATTGAGTCTCATGCTCTAAAAAAAAAATAAATAAATAAAATAAAATATTGGCTATATTGTGTGGTATGATATACCCTTATAGCTTATTTATTTATTTATAAAAAAAATTTTTTTTGGCTGTGTTGCGTCTTTGTCGCTGCATGCAGGCTTTCTCTAGTGGCGAGCGGGGGCTACTCTTCGTTGTGGTGAGTGGGCTTCTCACTGCAGTGGCTCCTCTTGTTGCGGAGCATGGGCTCTAGGAGCACAGGCTTCAGTAGTTGTGGCACATGGGCTCAGTAATTGTGGCTCACAGGCTCTAGAGCGCAGGCTCAGTAGTTGTGGCACACGGGCTTAGTTGCTCTGCGACATGTGGGATCTTCCTGGACCAGGGCTTGAACCTGTGTCCCCTGCTTTGGCAGGTGGATTCTTAACCACTGTGCTACCAGGGAAGTCCCACTTATTCATTTTATATGTAGTAGTTTGTACCTCTTAATCCCCTAACCCTATCTTGCCTCTTCCCTCCTCCTTCTCTCCACTGGTAACCACTAGTTTGTTCTCCATATCTGTGAGTCTGTTTCTTTTTTGTTATATTTACTAGTTTGTTTTATCTTTTAGATTCCACATTTAAGTGATATCATACAGTATTCATCTTTCTCTGTCTGACTTATTTCACTTAGCATAATATCCTACAAATCCATTCATGTTTTCGCAAATGGCAAATTTTTATTCTTTTTTATGGCTGAGTAGTATTCCATTTTATATATGTACCACTTCTTTATCCATTCATCTGTTGATGGACATTTAAGTTGCTTCCATATCTTGGCAATTGCAAATAATGCTGCTATGGGGCTTCCCTGGTGGCACAGTGGTTAAGAATCCACCTGCCGAGGCAGGGGACACAGGTTCGAGCCCTGGTCTGGGAATATCCCATATGCCGCGGAGCAACTAAGCCCGTGCGCCACAACTACTGGGCCTGCGCTCTAGAGCTGTGAGCCACAACTACTGAGCCCACGAACCACAACTACTGAAGCCTGTGCACCTAGAGCCCATGCTCTGCAGCAAGAGAAGCCACCGCAGTGAGAAGCCCGTGCACCGCAATGAAGAGTAGCCCCCGTTCGCCACAACTAGAGAAAGCCCTCGGGCAGCAACGAAGACCCAACACAGCCAAAAATAAATGAATAAAGTAAGTAAATTAAAAAAGAAATAATAATGCTGCTATGAACATTGGGGTGCATGTACCTTTTTGAATTAGTATTTTCATTTTTTTTGTATAAATACCCAGGAGTGGAATTGCTGGATCATATGGTAGTTCTGTTTTTAGTTTTTTGGAAACCTCCATACTATTTTCCACAGTGGTTGCACCAATATACATTCCCACCAATAGTGTATGAAGGTTTCCTTTTCTCCACAACCTCCCCAGCATTTGTTATTTGTAGTGTTTTTGATGATAGCCCTTCTGGCATGTATCATTTTTTATTAAAATAATTAAAATTTAAGAAATTTAACAGGGGACTTCCCTGGTGGCGCAGTGGATAAGACTCTGCGCTCCCAATGCAGGGCGCCCAGGTTCAATCCCTGGTCAGGGAACCAGATCCCACATGCATGCCACAACTAAGAGTTCACATGCCGCAACTAAGGAGCCCACATGCTGCAACTAAGGAGTCCGCGAGCCGCAGCTAAGGAGCCCACCTGCTGCAACTAAAGAGCCTACATGCCACAATTAATGAGCCTGTGAGCCACAACTAAGGAGCCCACCTGCCACAACTAAGACCCAGCGCAACCAAATTAATTAATTAAGTTAAAAAAAAAGAAATTTAACAAATAATGAAAGGTTATTCTGAGACACATACATCAGTGCCCTCCAACAGGACCTCATATAGTATTTCAGAATATTTATTTACTGATTTTTTTCCCTTGAGAAGGTCCCATTGACATATTTACTTATTCTAAATACAGACTTTGGTAGTTATTCAGCGAATATTAATAAGTTTAGGGAAGAGAAATAATTTGGCCAAAGAGGCACAACAACGTGCATAGATCTGTTTCTTTTCCAACTCTTATGCATATGTGTCAATGTTGATCTGTGACATACTTCCTGGTTCAGTCAGGGTCTAGTCTGGAAAACACAAGCCTCACTAGGTATTTCACCAGAGAGAATTTAATATGAGAACTTGGCCAGGCTAGAATCGGAGAACTGAAAAAAGCAGAAAGGGAACCATGAGGTAACACACAGAGATAGTAACTTCAGAATATGGGCATCATCCCTAAGTCTCGGGGAACAAAGGGAAGAATTTGGGATTCGCAGAACCTAGCAATTTGGAGGAGAGGCCCTGGAAAGCTGGAACTCAGACCTCTGAGCCGGGGTGCTACCTGGCTGGTGCTGGTGGGTGTAAGGGCCATGATGAGACAGTTTGTTTGTTTTTTTTAATTTCTTTATTTTTGGCTACATTGGGCCTTTGTGGCAGCGAGCAGGGGCTACTCTTTGTTGTGGTGTGCGGGCTTCTCATTGTGGTGGCTTCTCTTGTTGTAGAGCATGGGTTCTAGGCATGTGGGCTTCAATAGTTGTGGTGCACGGGCTCAGTAGTTGCAGCGCACGGGCTTAGTTGCTCCACGGCATGTGGGAGCTTCCCAGACCAGGGTTTGAACCTGTGTCCCCTGCATTGGCAGGTGGATTCTTAACCACTGCTCCACCAGGGATGTCCAATGAGGCAGTTTTGAGAATGTGTGACAAAGCTGGAGACTGGAACCAGCTGCTATTGCCAATGGCCATAGCTGGGGCACCACTGAAAGAATCAGCAAGTCCCTCCTC
The DNA here is from genome assembly GCF_008692025.1 of Phocoena sinus. Classification (NCBI taxonomy): domain Eukaryota; kingdom Metazoa; phylum Chordata; class Mammalia; order Artiodactyla; family Phocoenidae; genus Phocoena; species Phocoena sinus. The sequence goes on from NC_045767.1 coordinate 77,560,352, forward strand.
CATCCCCTTGACTTGCAGTCACCCCCTGACACATCCCGATTGGCAGAAGAAGCCAGCTAGCAAAGCAGATGGGAGGTCTGCAGAAATCTATCATCACAGAGTCTGGAAGACTGCTTTTAGAGCTGACATACTACAACCTAATGACTGGCACTGTCACATGTCCTACCCCTTGACTTTAGCAACCTCAGGTACAGGGATAAGAAGACAATGTGCAGTTTTGTTTTTGTTTTTGCAGTACGCGGGCCTCTCACTGTTGTGGCCTCTCCCGTTGCGGAGCACAGGCTCCGGACGTGCAGGCTCAGTGGCCATGGCTCACGGGCCTAGCCGCTCCGCGGCATGTGGGGTCTTCCCGGACTGGGGCACGAACCCGTGTCCCCTGCATCGGCAGGCGGACTCTTAACCACTGCGCCACCAGGGAAGCCTGACAATGTGCAGTTTTAAACTCTACCTGGAACTGTGCATAACTAAAGTTCTGGCTAGTGTCCTATTGAGGTCAGAGCGTAAATTTGAAATGGATGTTAATACTTTTCTGAGTACGTAATGTAAATTCTTTGAACCATGGTCATAAAATGGAGATGACTTATCTTGCTGACTTTCATACAAAGATATTTTCTTAAATTTGTGGGATTTCTATTACCAAATGACATAGACACTTGCTTATAAACACCTTCACATTTGATGTTCAGGAAAGCAAACTGAAATCTGAGCACAGACTCAGGAACAACACTTAGAGTTGTGTTAGCAGGAATTTCAGCTTCAAAAAGAAAGCCATTTACCCCTCAAGGTAGATTTCTTATAAATTGATGTGGGTGGACGCTGCTGCCTTTATGTTATTTTGTTCCAAACAGTTGATATCACACCTTAGAAATATTTTATACCAGGGTGCTTTTCACATAGTTGTGTCAGCATTTGTCAGCCAAGAGTAAGAGTTGACAAAAAATTTTCTGTAAAGAGCCTGAGAGTAAGTACTTTAGACTTTCTGGATCATGCACAACTCATCACTTCTGCCATTCTAGTGCAAAAGCAGGCAGATTATGTATGAGTCAGCAAATGGACGTGGCTGCATTCCAGCAAAACTTTACAGAAACAGGCATCAGGCCATATTTAGACTGTGGACCATAGTTTACTGACCCCTGAACAAATATGCTGAACAAAAATGGCCAATGCAACCGTTGTCATGTTAGTAACACCAAGAGCAAGCTAGGAGATTTGTTCTGCAGTTCTGTGGTTAATGCTTGTTGCTTTGTTTTTAGTCCTTCTTTAGGTATTCACTACTGCTTAGATCTCCACAGCTCCAAATGAATGAACATTCGATAAATTACCTAGGCAATGTTGGCAAAATAAAAATTTTTTTCAGCCCTATATATGGTCCCTTCATTCAAAATCATTTTTCTTTTATCCTGAATCATCTGGTCGATTGTGCCTCTAGGAAGTGTGACATTTAACTTTAGTGTCTGTCACTTGCTGCTCTTCTGCCTCTGATTCCAGGTGCTGGTGAATCTTCTGAAATTATGCAATCTGAAGGTGCTTTTACTGTTTCTAATGCTACAACCAAATAAGAAATCTTACATACAAACCCCATCATAGGATATCATCCAGTCCATATTTAATTATTGATACTAGGCTTTTTTTTTTTTTTTGATACTAGGCTTTTAAAAGGCATCCATAAGCATAAAAAGGAAGTCTTGTTACACTAAAATTAACTCAAAATGGAATGTGGATTTAAATGTAAAACGTGAAACTTTAAAATTTTAGAGAAGGGCTTCCCTGGTGGTGCAGTGGTTGAGAATCCACCTGCCAATGCAGGGGACATGGGTTCGAGCCCTGGTCTGGGAAGATTCCACATGCCATGGAGCACCTAAGCCCATGTGCCACAACTACTGAGCCTGCATTCTACAGCCCTTGAGCCACACCTACTGAAGCCAGCGCGCCTAGAGCCCGTGCTCTGCAACAAGAGAAGCCATCGCAATGAGAAGCCTGCACACCACAACGAAGAGTAGCCCCCACTCGCCGCAACTAGAGACAGCCCGTGCACAGTAACGAAGACCCAATGCAGCCAAAAATAAATAAATAAATAAATAAGATTTTAGAGAAAAACATAGGAGAAAAATTTCAGAACCTAGGCAAGGAGTTCTTAGACTTGACATAAAAGCATGGTTCATAAAAAGACAAATTGATAAATTGGACTTCATCAAAATTAAAAGCTTTTGTTCTGCCAAAAAAAACCCTGTAAAGAGAATGAAAAGACAAACTACAGATTGGGAGAAAATATTTGCAAACCACATATCCAACAATGGACTCATATCTAGAATATGTAAAGAGATCTCAAAACTCCAGAGCAAAAGAACAATCTGATTAGAAAATGGGCAAAAGATATGAACAGACATTTTACTGGAAAGGATATACAGATGGCAAATAAACACATGAAAAGAGGTTCAACATCATTAATCATTAGGAGAATGCAACTTAAAATCACAATGAGTTGTCATTATATATCTATCAGAATAGCTAAAATAGTCACATCAAATGCTATCAAGGATGTAGAGAAGCCAGATCACTCGTTGGTGGGAAAGTAAACTGGTACAGCTACTCTGAAATATAGTTTGGCAGTTTTTTAAAAATGAAGCATACAAGTACCATACAATCCAGCAATAGCGCTCTTTGGCATTTATCCCACAGAAGTGAAAACTTATTTTTACACAAAAATCTATACATGAATGTTTATAGCAGCTTTATTGCTAATAGCCAAAAACTGGAAATAACCTAAATATCCTTCATCAGGTGAATAGTTAAACTGTGGTACATTCATACCATGGAATACTACTCAACAAAAGGAATTGACAACTGATATAGGTAACAATTTGGATGGATCTCAAGGGCTTTATGCTGAATTTTAAAAATCCAGCTTCAAAAAGTTACTTACTGTAGAATATTATTTACATTTGACCCTTGAACAGCTCAGGGGTGCTGACATCCCATACAGTTGAAAAATAACTTTACCCACCTTTGTATCCATGGTTCTGCATCCATAGATTCAACCAACCACAGATTGTGTAGTACTGTAGTACTTGTTTGAAAAAAATTTGTGTATAAGTGGACCGATGTAGTTCAAACCCATGTTATTAAAGGGTCACCTATATATAACATGCTTGAAATGACGAAACTAAAGAGATGATAAACAGATTAGTGATTGCCAAGAGCTGAGGTTGGGGGTAGGGGTAGGAAAAATGGCTGTGGCTCTTTCAAAAGTAGCATGAGAGATCCGTGTGATGGAATTGTTCTGTAGATTCAATGGGTCACAGGAATCTAAAGATGTTATACAATTGCATAGAATTCAATGCACACATGCAAATGGGTATGGATAAAACTGGTGAAATCTGAATAAAGTTGGTGGATTGTATTAGTGTCAGTTTCAGGTTTTGAAGTTGTACCAAAATCATGCAAGATGTTACCAGTGGGGCAACCTGTGCAAAAGGTATATGAGAGCTCTCTGTATTATTTTTTACAACTGCATACAAATCTATAATTAAGTTATAAAGCATAAAAAGAAGTGAAGCTCTAAAAATTGTCTGAGGAATCTGAATAGTAAAGGAATATCATCATTAGTTAAATTAACCTGAATAATTAATGTTGATCTAGCAAATTGTGGTGGCTTTAACTCTGTGTTGAGGATACGTAATTTTATTATTCTCCATAAGGAAGGGCAGTTTGTTAAGCATAAAGTAATATGATATAATGTTTAATGTGACTTAATATTTAGACTTTTCTAAGACTTTCAACTAAACAGATTCATAAATGCATATGAAAACAATCTTTTGTCAAAGTGTATCCTGATTATTTTACAGAACACAATCACCACAAACAAAATGACTGTATGACTTAGAAATAAATAATGCTAAAATACCTTAACTTTTTCCCCTGCTTTACACAGAGTATTGTGACATTATGTGTTCTGATGTTTTTAAGTTAGTTTCTGGTTAGCTATATATGCTTCTAGTTAGCTGGAAAACAGAAATATAGCGGTCAAAACTGAGAATTTATCAAAAACATTTTTGCTAGCTTATTACGTACATGGTTCTCAGAATTTTTAAAAAACTGATCATCAGGGACTTCCCTGGTGGTGCAGTGGTTAAGAATCTGCCTGCCAATGCAGGGGACACAGGTTCGAGCTCTGGTCCCGAAAGATCCCACATGCCGCAGAGCAACTAAGCCTGTGTGCCACAGCTACTGAGCCCACGTGCCACGGCTACTGAAGCCTGTGTGCCTAGAGCCTGTGCTCCCCAACAAGAGACGCCACTGCAATGAGAAGCCCGTGCACTGCGACAAGGAGTAACCCCTGATCGCTGCAGCTAGAGAAAGCCTGCGTGCCGCAACAAAGACCCAAAGCAGCCAAAAAAACAACAAAAAACAATAACAAAACTAATCATCAGTAAAGTTAAATTGTATATCTTTGGAAAGAATTCTCCAATACTTATGACTTTTACCACAGAGGTACTTTGAGAGTCCCTTCCCCCACTTTAAAAAAAAAAATAAATGTATTTTATTTTTGGCTGTGTTGGGTCTTCGTTTCTGCGTGCAAGCTTTCTCTAGTTGCGGCGAGTGGGGGCTACTCCTCGTTGTAGTGAGCAGGCTTCTCATTGCGGTGGCTTCTCTTGTTGCTGAGCACAGCCTCTAGGTGCACAGGCTTCAGTAGTTGTGGTGCGTGGGCTCAGTAGTTGTGGCCCGCAGGCTCTAGAGCGCAGGCTCAGTAGTTGTGGTGCAGGGGCTTAGTTGCTCTGCGGCATGTGGGTTCTTCCTGGACCAGGGATTGAACCCGTGTCCCCTGCATTGGCAGGCAGATTCTTAACCACCACACTACCAGGGAAGCCCCCCCAACTTTTTTTTAAAGTGGGCACTCTGCATGATCACAATTTGCAAATTACAGAAAAAGAATTTTTTTAAGATAAGTAATTCCTTTTGAATGAAACCATCCCTACTATCCAGAAGGATAAATGATCCTAGAAACGTAACACTCATTTCATCCATTCCACAAATATTTACAAAATATTTATATATGCAGTCTTAAGAATCAGATTTAGCAGTGAATAAAACATACATCAGAATCAAAATCTCTGCCCTCTAGGAGCTTACATTCTAGTGATATTACTGTGATAAAAAACCCAGTTAAAACAACAACAAAAGACGCTTCAAATATAGTCACAATCAATGTATAACCTACTCCTAATTGATTATACAAGAGCTATGGATCAGAGAATTTTTTTAAAAATTTAATCAGTGTAGTAAATCAGGCCGTATAAATACCAAAAAATGTATGTTGTCGCTCCTAAGCCCATCTTGGACCAGCATGTTATCAAATCTCATCTAAACAGAAGTTATAGAAGCACCAAAGTCACTGTGGAAAACTTTAACTGGCTCCGCTGAATCAAATCCAAACCTTTGTGGGGTTTTAGAATATACAATTACTTTTCACAAAAATTTTGTTATTTATGTTAACAAGTAATGAATTGTTTATTATTATTTTAAATGACTTAATAAATATTTTCTAAATTTCTTAGTTTTAATTTCTAATAGTATTAAATATTGATAGACACAACAGGAAACACTCTTCAGGATCTTCAATAATTTTTAAAAATATAAAAATTTGATTTTGGAGACCAAAATATTGGAGATCAATTGCCAAATGAAATAAATGCTATCCCCATTTTATAGTTAGAGTAAATAGGCCCAAAAAGATCAGGAAGATGTAAAAGACAAGGCTAATTCAATCTTGTTTTCCTTTCTATTCAGCTCTGTGATGGAGATATTCACTTCAGCCTCTGAAACTAACATAAGTAGAATTCTACTATATTAAGTCAGCTTTGGCAACCTGACATGCGTACTTCTATTGCCTCTGTCATCAAATTTAAATTTTTAAGAAAAATTATCCAAAATGTGGAAATAAAGCAAAATATTACTATGTGTTTTTGCAAAGTCATACTAGAGCATTGTCTAAGAAGCCTGCAAGGGGATCATGAGATTCTAGGAGCTATGATCTTATATGGCTTATTATTTACTACTGATGGGGTCTAGAGTCTATAAAGTTAGATCTTAATTTGTAGATGTTATAAATGACTTTGTCAGGTAGAAAAGATTATGCCGAAGGTTACTGTTTTATTGATCTGTCGACAAAAAGCAGTGTTCCATTTAATTTTCATTCTTATTCCAACATTCTTTTTTCCATAGACTGTATATTTACCAGTCTCCTCTCTTCTCCTTGAACTGGGTTTACCATCCTGCTGGTTCCCTCACTAATGAGTTAAATAAGAGGAGTAAATAAGAGGCCAGTTTGCCTAGCATATGGGGAGGGGAGTGTTTCCAATTTGGGAAGACCAGCATGTGCAAAAGCTTCATGACTCCTTTAGAGAATTCCAAGAGGTTCAATGTGGCTAAAACTGTGCTTCTCAGACTTTGATATGCATGTGAATCACTTAGATTCAATAAGTCTGGGATAAGGCCCAAGGTTCTGTATTTCTACAATTTCCCAGGTGAAGCTGATGCCATGAACCATACTTTAAGTAACAAGGGGCTAGACCAGAGCATAGGTGTATGTGAGAATGTCCAGAGCTGAAGAGGGAAACTGAGGAAGATGAATGTGGATCTAGAATAGGCTCTCTAATAAAAATAATCATTTTTGACCATCTGCATCAAACAAAAGATTCCTAACTAAGCCCAAGCAGTTAGTTCATTCATTTGAAATAATATATCCCTCCAGCCCCATTTCAGTATAATTACGGAAGTGGGACTAGGCCTAGTAAGTAACTGCATGAAAACTGGCCTGGTTTTTTTGTTTTTGTTTTTGCCCCATGGCTTATGGGGTCTTAGTTCCCTGACCAGGGATCAAACCTGGGCCCACGGCAGTGAAAGCATCCTAGCCATTGGCCCGCCAAGGAATTCCCATTAGTCCTGTATTCGTGTTCTCCCTCAGCTCTTTGTTTAGTTGAGCTCAGCTGTATTTGGTGATGCCTACTGCCATCTAGTGGAAATAAATTGACATTTTAACTAGTGCTTGATTTCTATGGTACTTTAGTTTTCAAAGTGCTCATTTTATCTTAACGGTAGCCTGTGAAGTAGACATTGTTTTCCAGTTTGTTTTAACTTTTTAGAACTAGTTAATATTAATGAGCTTACTGTGACCCAGGCCCTGTACATGAATGATCTTACTTATTCCCTGTATCAATTTCGTGCGATCCGTGGATATTGCCTGTGTTGTTATTCCATTTACAGATGAGAAAGCTAAGACAGAGAATTTAAGAAACATGCCTAAACTCCAACAGCTAATCAGGATTCAAACTCAGGGGAGGCACACATCACTAACATAAACCTCCTCCTTCTCTTCCTCCCCACCCCTCCTCCTCCCTCATCTGCATCTTCATCATCTTCATTATCACAAACCATTGTGATTATGTTCCAGGCATTTTCCTAAGCCCTTTACAGGTATTATATAATTTAATTCTCACAACCACTCTTATGAGTTAAGTATAATTATTATTCCCACTTCATAGATGAGGAAATCAAGGCACAGAGGAGTTAAGCAAGTTATCCAAGGTCACCAGCTAGGAAAAGCATGGCCAGAATTGGAACCCAGAGAATCTTGGGTTTTGTTTTAATACTTTAAAAAATTTAAATAAAATTAAAATTTGATTCTCTGAAGTCTATGAAGTGAATCTTTTCTTCCTCATTTCTTGTTTTCCAGATTTATTGAGATATCATTGACATATAACATTGTGCAAGTTTAAGTATACAATATGATGATTTGATACACATAATGTATGTGAAATGATTACCACAAAAAAATTAATTAACATATCCATCACCTCAATCACAAATTTTATGGATGTGTGATGAGAACATTTAAAAATCTACTCTCAGCAACTTTCAAGTATATAATACAACATTATTAATTCTGTAGTCACCATGCTGTTCCCCAGAACTTGTTCATCTTATAACTGGAAGTTTGTACCCTTTGGCCAACATCTCCCCATTATCACTACCCATACAGCACCTGTAAATCACCATTCTATTCTCTGTTTCTTTGAGTTTGACTTCTTTTTAGATTCCACATGTAAGTGAGATCATACAGTACTTGTCTTTCTTTGACTAACTCATTTCACTTACCATAATGCCCTCAAGGGAACCCCAGGGAGTATTATTCCAGAGCCCCATACTCTCAACCTGTAATCAATTTAAGAAATAAAGTTAATTTGCTCCTCCTAATTACAAAATTAGTGCATATTTAGAAAAGCAGAAAGAAAAAAATCACTCAAAGTTCTGTCTCCCAAACACAATCAAAATTAATATTTGGTGTCTTACTTCTAGCCATAATTCTAAGCTACTTTGATTTTAATATAGTTGTGATCAGACTATAAAAACCATTTTGTGTTCTGCTTCTTTTATTTAACGTTTTAACTTAGGCATTTCCAATATCCCCAAACTCTTCATAATTGTTACCGTGAATAGGTCCTTTATTAACATTATAACTTGTGTAATGCCTTCTATGGGTCAGGTACTGGTGTAAGGAATTTCTGTGTATTTACTCCTTTAATCTTTACAACAAACCCCATAGGATAGAGAGTATTTTTAGCCCTATTTTAGATGAGGAAACAGAGGCACAGCTGGTAAGTGACATAGCTCGGATATGAACCTCCACAGTGTGTATGCCATCATCTAACTGTGGAAGCAAGGATTTAAATTGTTTATATATATATATTTAAATATTTTATTTATTTATTTATTGGGTTGTGCCAGGTCTTAGTTGTGGCTCGCCGGCTCCTTAGTTGTGGCATGCGAAATCTTAGTTGCAGCATGCATGTGGGATCTAGTTCTCTGACCAGGGATCGAACCTGGGCCCCCTGCATTGGAAGCTCAGAGTCTTAACCACTGTGCCACCAGGGAAGTCCCTAAATTGTTTATATTTTTAATCAGTTACTGAAAACCACATGGAGAAGCACTGACAGTCTTTAACCATTAAATTTTAAGAAACCTTTATGCAAAAAAATACTACTAATGATGATAATGTGTTGCTTATTAAACAGACAAATTTTGCATATAATTAGATAAAGCCCAGAAAATAGGGGAGAGTACTAATAGTCACCATTTAGCAAGTGAAAGCTGTGTACTTTTACATACTTTAATCTTCACTGCGACCCTGAGAAATAGTTAATATTGTTCCCTGTTCACGTGATGAGGAAAGGAAGCCAGAGAGGGGTAATTTGCTGAAGATCACAAATCTAATACTTGCTGAATTGAGGTTCATACAGTGATTTTTTTCACTTTAAAAAAATTCCTTAAGTTCTCACCTGCATGCTAAACTCTAGAGCTGCATTGTCCAATACTGTAGCCACTAGCCATGTAGCTATTAAACACTTGAAATGTGGCTGGTGTGAAGTGAGATGTGCTGCAAGGGTAAAATACACACTGAATTTCAAAAATTTACTACAAAAAAAGGAGTGTAAAACATTTCAGTAATTTTTATGTGGGTTACACGTTGAAATTATAACACTTTGGATATATTGAGTTAAATGAATGATACGATGACAATGAATTTCACTTGTTTCTTTTCACTTTTTAAAATGTGGCTGCTAGAAATTTCAAATTACACTTGTGGTACACATTATATTTCTGTTGCTTAGTGCTGCCATAGACCAGCACCTCTTAAACTTTAGTGTGCAGATGAGTCACTTGGGAATCTGAATTAAAATGCAGATTCTTTTTTAAAAATTTATTTTATTGAAGTTTAGTTGATTTACAATGTTGTATTAATTTCTACTGTACAGCAGAGTGAATCAGTTGTACCTATACATACATTCTTTTTCGTATCCTTTTTCATTATGATTTATCACAGGATATTGAATATAATTCCCTACGCTATACAGTAGGACCTTATTGTTTAGCCATTATATATAATAGTTTGCATCTGCTAATCCCAATCCATCCCCACTTGGCAACCACAAGTCTGTTCTCTATGTCTGTGAGCCTGTTTCTGTTTCATAGTTAAGTTCATTTTTGTCATATTTTAGATTCCACATTTATACGGTATGGTATTTGTATTTCTCTTTCTGACTTACTTCACTTAGTATGCTAATCTCTAGGTCCGTCCATGTTGCTGCAAATGACATTATTTTGTTCTTTTTTATGGCTGAGTGGTAGTATTCCATTGTATATATGTACCGCATTTTCTTTATCCATTCATCTTTGGATGGACATTTAGGTTGTTTCCATGTCTTGGCTGTTGTAAATAGTGCTGCAATGAAGAGGGTGCATGGATCTTTTCAAATTATGGTTTTCTCCGGATATATGCCCAGGAGTGGGTTTGCAGGATCATATGGCAACTCTGTTTCTAGTTTTTTGTGGAACCTCATACTGTTTTCCGTAGTGGCTGAACAAATTTACATTCCCACCAACAGTGTAGGAGGGTTCCCTTTTCTCCACACCCTTTCCAGCATTTGTAAATCTGCAGACTTTTTAATGATGGCCATTCTGACTGGTGTAAGGTGGTACCTCATTGCAGTTTTGATTTGCATTTCTCTAATAATTAGTGATGTTGAGAATCTTTTCATGTGCCTTTTGGCCATCTGTATGTCTTCTTTGGAGAAATGTGTATTTAGGTCTTCTGCCCAAAAAGTACAGATTCTGATGCAGGAAGTCCAGGGTAGGACCTAAGATTCTGCCTTTCTAAGGCACTCTCAATGAAACCAATGCTGCTGGTCCAGGTGGAACACGTTGAGGAGCAAGGCTCTAGATGGGAGGAAGGCGGGGGAGATCAGCATTAGAACCCTTAGCAACACCTGTGTTTGGGGGAATAAAGGGAGGCTCCGACGCGGGGAAGGGGAGAGGTGGCCTGAGAAGGCCCTTGCAGAGCCAGGACGGTGTGTTGTTGGGGAGGCCAGGGTGGCAGCATATCAAGGCGAAATAATCAACAGCAACGCCTGTGAAGAGACTAATCGGGGCCTTGCTGGTTTGTCGACGAAGACGCTACCGATGAATGCAGCGAGGACAGTTTCCGTGAGTAATGAAAACGGGAAGCAGATGTCAGAATGTTGGGGAATAGGACAAGTGGACCTGGTCGCTCTCTTTTTTCCTAGAACGACAGGGAAAATACAGTAGCTAAGGCTGATGTCAGGGGCAAGTGAGAGAAAGTGGGATGAGGAGTGTAATGGATTATGGGGACACTTGTTTGGTTTGATTTTGCAGGGGGGAGACCTGAGTCTATGACTTATGCAGAAAGGGAAGGGTGTGAGGGAGAAGTTGGCCCAGAGAACATGGGCAACTTCTCTCCTAAGTAAAGGAACGGCCTCACTGAATGTCAGCTGTGAGGCCGTGCCAGGAATAAATATGACACAGCCTCTAGCTTCGAGGATCTCACAGTCTCGAGTACTAAGAGACCTGTGTGCCTCTTCCGTGAAGCCCTGAGAAGGCAGTAAAGCTGGCATGGGTTAGTGATGAGCTATGTTTTCTAAATGAAGCCCAATTCAAAAAAAAAATATGGTCCCAAATTTTCCTTACCCTTGCATTTAAGCATTTCTTATTTCTCCATCACTGGAGGGTTTCATTTTCAGGCTAAAATTTCACAAACATCACTAGTAGCACCCACATCAGTGACCTTGGTAACTTGTATTTGTATTGTATTTGGTGACAATATCAAGTCTTTGAACAAATGTTGAGTGAGGTGACACCATATGGGGTTGGTGAAGAGATTAAGACACAGAGGCAGGGAAGAGATTTGGCAACAGAATACAGTCACAGACCAGGGACAACCACAAAAACTCTGGCCCCTTGGAAAATTGTACACTTGGTGGCAGCTAGAGGAGGCAGGCTGCCCTTTCAGTGGAAGCAGGTGGGAGTTGTGGACTAACGTGGCAATGTGCAGGGCCAGAGTGAGGGGAAGAGAGAGGCCAATGCTGTTGAACAATAATCAATATCAAGGCTTCATAAAACAAAGAGCTTTATTTGGGGTTTTAGGAATTGCGATTCAGGAGGCACATATTTGGGTAAAAACAAAAGAGTGTTGCAAGGAAGAGAAAGAGGGGCTTATAAAGTGAAAAACCACTACGTTTTTAAAGTTGTCTGGCAGAAATTATGATTGACTTTGATGCGTGAAGGAAATATTTGTCCTTAGGGATAGGCTGACATGCGTTATTTTAGGGTAAGGGTACAGTAAGTATCTTGAGTTTCTGGAATATTGGGCAGATGTTCTGGATGCCTGCATTAATATTCCATCTTAGCTGAAATGTGCATAAGTCTTACTTTCTGAATGGTTTCCTGGCTCCATTTTTAATTTTTATTTTTAAAATATTTGTTTATTTATTTATTTGGCTGCACCTGGTCTTTGTTGTGGCACGTGGGATCTTCCTTGCCACGTGCAAATCTTGTTGCCACGTGTGGGATCTTCGTTGCGGCATGCGGGATCTTTAGTTGTGGCATGTGGGATCTAATTCCCTGACCAGGGATCAAACCTGGGCCCCCTGCATTGGGAGTGTGGAATCTTAGCCACTGGACCACCAGTGAAGTCCCTCCTGGCTACGTTTTAGAGAACTCTCTTAGCAGTACCCACTCCATTTTTTTTCCTTTCATATTTCCCCCCTTTTGATGAAGATATTCCTTTTGGAAAGCATCAGTATTCAAATATTTGGTTATTTGGCATCAGCGTCTATTCATTCTCACTGGGAAGACTCATTCCTAGAGAGTCATGTCCCACAGAGGAGGGAAAGAGGTAGTTGTGTGACAGGTGTGCTTTTAGAGAGTTTATGGCCACCTTTGAGCAACAAGGGGCCATCTGGGAAGTGAGTCTTAGGCAGTGATCAAAACAGGAGAAATTCACAGACCTTCATTAGGAGGAATCGCATAGGAGTGATTAATTATCTCCAGACATCAAGCTATCATTATTCTTTTTAGTATTACTCCAAGACTGGTATTGGGTCATTCACAGCATTTGCTTTTTTCATGTAACTTATTAAGTGGGTGACATTAGATGATTTATCTGATATAAAACACAACATTCAGTTTGTATTATAGCACAGGTACTGCCTTGAGAGGCTATAGTAATGTCAAGAGTCATCCAGTTTTATAAGATTGCCTTTCCTATGAAATATACTTCAGAATTTAAAAGACTGATATCTTGTTGGCTGTCATTTAGGGCTTGTTGGGTAAATTTGGTTAAAACTTCTATATCAGTAATGACATCTTCAAGTCTCAGTGAGGGAACAAAATTAGCTGCCACATGATCATACCAGTGAAAGACTGACCCAGCCCATCTTGCTTTTAATAAGGAGTAGTTTGCAGGGGCCGTGTTGAGGGTTATGCACATATGCCCTTGAGTCCAAGGAAATTCTAAAGTACAATGTCCACTTGGGAGGGAGCCAAGGCCAGGGTTTAGTTCCACAAAGCCATTGGGTTCCATTTGGGGCTACCCAATAAATATTGGACAGTCTATTCCAGTCAGTTCCATTTCCAATTACTAGCTTTTTAAGTGATAGTCACGGCACAAGAATCATGTGGTGCCCATAATAGACGTTGGGTATTATTAGGTAAGTTCATCTTTGTATGGTTAAGCTATTCCCCACATACAGGGGCTTTGGTACCTAGATGTTCATAATCCTGTGTTAAGCATATAAATCGGTCCCATAAATGAGGAACAGTACCCCCTAAAAAATGAAAGGTGACATTCTTCAATTCTGGTCTAGTTCTTTCCCATGTTTGGGCCTTGGTAGCATTAAGAGAAAACAAATTCCTATGCCTAGAGTCATTTAAGGTTTCGTTGATGGCCATTCATGTGTGTTCCAATTAGTGATATCTGTGGTTTCTAGAGTACTACTGGTGTTTCTGTCTTTTAAAATGAAACTTATTAAAGCCAACAAGTCAGAACCTTGTAGTCAATTAACTAATATTTGCCAGTTAACCCAGCAGTGCTGGATGAGGGCAGTTGTCCACAAATCCAACAATTGGATTCACTTTTTTTTAAATAGATCTTTATTGGAATATAATTGCTTCACAATACTGTGTTAGTTTCCGTTGTACACCAAAGTGAATCAGCCATATGCATACATATGTCCCCATATCCCCTCCCTCTTGAGCCTCCCTCCACCCTCCCTATCCCACCGCTCTAGGTCATCACAAAGCACTGAGCTGATCTCCCTGTGCTATGCGGCTGCTTCCCACAAGATATCTGTTTTACATGTGGTAGTGTATATATGTCGATGCTTCTCTCACTTTGCCCCAGCTTCCTCCCCAACCCCGTGTCCTTAAGTCCATTCTCTATGTCTACATTTTTATTCCTACCCTGCAACTAGGTTCATCAGTACCATTTTTTTTTTAGATTCCATATATGTGCATTAGAATACGGTATTTGGTTTTCTCTTTCTGACTTATTTCACTCTATATGACAGACTCTAGGTCCATCCACCTCACTACAAATAACTCAATTTCATTTCTTTTTATGGCTGAGTAATATTCCATTGTATATATGTGCCACATCTTCTTTATGCATTCATCTGTTGATGGGCACTTAAGTTGCTTCCATGTCCTGGCTATTGTAAATAGAGCTGCAATGAACATTGTGGTACATGACTCTTTTTGAATTATGGTTTTCTCAGGGTATGTGCCCAGTAGTGAGATTGCTGGGTCATATGGTAGTTCTATTTTTAGTTTTTTAAGGAACCTCCATACTGTTTGCCATAGTGGTTGTATCAATTTACGTTCCCACCAGCAGTGCAGGAGGGTTCCCTTTTCACCACACCCTTTCCAGCATTTATTGTTTCTAGATTTTTTGATAATAGCCATTCTGACTGGCATGAGGAGATACCTCATTGTAGTCTTGATTTGCATTTTTCTAATAATTAGTGATGTTGAGCATCTTTTCATGTGCCTCTTGGCCATCTGTATGTCTTCCTTGGTGAACTATTTAGGTCTTCCGCCCATTTTTTAATTGGATTGCTTGTCTTTTTGATATTGAGCTCCATGAGCTGTTTGTATATTTTGGAGATTAATCCTTTGTTGTTTCATTTGCAAATATTTTCTACCATTCTGAGGGATGTCTTTTTGTCTTATTTATGGTTTCCTTTGCTGTGCAAAAGCTTTTAAGTTTAATTAAGTCCCATTTGTTTATTTTTGTTTTTATTTCCGTTACTCTAGGAGGTGGGTCAAAAACTACTTGCTGTAGTTTATGTCAGAGAGTGTTTTTCCTATGTTTTCCTCTAACAGTTTTATAGTGTCTGGTCTTACATTTAGGTCTTTAATCCATTTGGAGCTCATTTTTGAGTATGGTGTTAGGTAGTGTTCTAATTTCATTCTTTTACATGTAGCTGTCCAGTTTCCCAGTACCACTTATTGAAGAGGCCGTCCTTTCTCCATTGTATGTTCTTGCCTCCCTTGTCATAAATTAGGTGACCACATGTGCATGGGTTTATCTCTGGGCTTTCTATCCTGTACCATTGATCTGTATTTCTGTTTTTGAGCCACTACCATACTGTCTTGATTACTGTAGCTTTGTGGTATAGTTTGAAGTTGGGGCACCTGATTCCTCCAGCTCCATTTTTCTTTCTCAAGATTGGTTTGGCTATTCGGGGTCTTTTGTGTTTCCATACGAATTGTAAAATTTTTTGTTTCAATTCTGTGAAGAATGCCATTCGTAGTTTGATAGGGGTTGTATTGAATCTGTAGACTGCTTTAGGTAGTATAGTCATTTTTCACAATATTGATTCTTCCCATCCAAGAACGTGGTATATTTCTCCACCTGTTTATGTCATCTTTGATTTCTTTCGTCAGTGTTTTATAGTTTTCTGAGTACAAGTCTTTTGCCTCCTTAGGCAGGTTTTTTCCTTGGTATTTTATTCTTTTTGTTGCGATGGTAAATGGGATTGTTTCCTTAATTTCTCTTTCTGATTTTTCATTGTTGGTGTATAAGAATGCCAGCGATTTCTGTGCATTAATTTTGTATCCTGCAACCTTACCAAATTCATTGATTAGTTCTAATAGTTTTCTGGTGGCATCTTTAGGATTTTCTATGTATACTATCATCTCATCTGCATACAGTGACAGTTTTACTTCTTCTTTTCCAGTTTGTATTGCTTTTATTTCTTTTTCTTCTCTGATGGCTGTGGCTAGGACTTCCAAAACTATGTTGAATAAGAGTGGCAAGAGTGGACATCCTTGTCTTGTTCCTGACCTTAGTGGAAATGCTTTCAGTTTTTCACCATTGAGTATGATGCTTGCTGTGGGTTTGTCATATATGGCTTTATTATGTTGAGATAGGTTGTCTCTATGCCCATTTTCTGGAGAGTTTTTGTTAAAAGCTTTTTTTGCATCTATTGAGATGATCATAGGGTTTTTATTCCTTAATTTGTTAAGGTGGTGTATCACATTGATTGATTTGCTTATATTGAAGAATCCTTGCATACTTGG
The DNA here is from genome assembly GCF_008692025.1 of Phocoena sinus. Lineage (NCBI taxonomy): Eukaryota > Metazoa > Chordata > Mammalia > Artiodactyla > Phocoenidae > Phocoena > Phocoena sinus. Next base: position 77,576,786 of record NC_045767.1, read on the forward strand.
GATAATTCCCACTTGATCATGGTATATGATCCTTTTAATGTGTTGTTGGATTCTGTTTGCTAGTATTTTGTTCAGGATTTTTGCATCTATGTTCATCAGTGATATTGATCTATAATTGTGTGTGTGTGTGTGTGTGTGTGTGTGTGTGTGTGATATCTTTTTCTGGTTTTGGTATCAGGGTGATGGTGACCTCGTAGAATGAATCTGGGAGTGTTTCTCCCTCTGCAATTTTTGGAAGAGTTTGAGAAAGATCAGTGTTAGCTCTTCTCTAAATGTTTGATAGAATTCGCCTGTGAAGCCATCTGGTTCTGGACTTTTGTTTGTTGGAAGACTTTTAATTATGGTTTTAATTTCATTACTTGTGATAGGTCTGTTTATATTTTCTAATTCTTCCTGGTTCAGTCTTGGAAAATTGTACCTTTCCAAAAATTTGTCCATTTCTTCATGGTTGTCCATTTTATTGTCATACAGTTGTTTGTAGCAGTCTCTTATAATCCTTTGTATTTCTGCAGTGTCAGTTGTGATTTTTCCTTTTTAATTTCTAATTTTATTGATTTGCATCCTCTCCCTTTTTTCTTGATGAGTCTGGCTAAGGGTTTATCAATTTTGTTTATCTTCTCAAAGAACCAGGTTTTAGTTTTATTGAACTTTGCGCTTGTTTTCTATTTCATTTATTTCTGCTCTGATCTTTCTGATTTCTTTCCTTCTACTGACTTTGGGTTTTCTTTGTTCTTCTTTTTCTAGCTGTTTTAAGTATAAGGTTAGATTGTTTATTTGAGATTTTTCTTGTTTCTTGAGATGAGATTGAATTGCTCTAAACCTCCCTCTTAGAACTGCTTTTGCTGCATCCATAGGTTTTGCATCATCATGTTTTCGTTGTCATTTGTTTCTATGTATTTTTTAAAATTTCTTCTGTGATCTTCAGTGATTTCTGGGTTATTTAGTAGTGCACTGTTTAGCCTCCATGTATTTCTGTTTTTTACAGTTTTTTTCCTATAATTGATTTCCCATCTCATAGTGTTGTGGTCAGAAAAGATGCTTTGTATGATTTAAATTTTCTGAGGCTTGATTTGTGACCCAAGATGTGATCTATCCTGGAGAATGTTCCGTGTGCACTTGAGAAGAAAGTGCATTCTGCCACTTTTGGGTGGAATGTTCTGTAAATATCAATTAAATCTATCTGGTCTATTGTGTCATTTAAAGCTTGTGTTTCCTTATTAATTTTCTGTTTGGATGATCTGTCCCTTGGTGTAAGTGGCGTGTTAAAGTCCCCTACTATTATTGTGTTACTGTCGATTTCTCCTTTCATGGTTGTTAGCATTTGCCTTATGTATTGAGGTGCTCCTATGTTGGGTGCATAAACATTTATAATTGTTATATCTTCTTCTTGGATTGATCCTTTGATCATTATGTAGTGTCCTTCTTTGTCTCTTGTAATAGTCTTTATTTTAAAATCTATTTTATCTGATACGAGTATTGCTACTCCAGCTTTCTTTTGATTTCCATTTGCATGCAATATCTTTTTCCATCCCTTCACCTTCAGTCTGTATGTGTCCCTAGGTCTAAAGTGGGTCTCTTGTAGACACAGTATATATGGGTCTTATTTTCGTATCCATTCAGCCAGCTTGTGTGTTTTGGTTGGGGCATTTAATCCATTTACATTCAAGGTTATTATCGATATGTATGTTCCTATTACCATTTTCTTAATTGTTTTGGCTTTGTTTTTGTGGGTCTTTTTCTTTTCTTGTGTTTCCCGCCTAGAGAAGTTTCTTTAGTGTTTGTTGTAAAGCTGGTTTGGTGATGCTGAATTCTCTTAGCTTTTGCTTATCTGAAAAGCTTTTGATTTCTTTGTTGAATCTGAATGAGATCCTTGCTGGGTAGAGTAATCTTGGTTGTAGGTTTTTCTCTTTCATCACTTTAAGTATATCATGCCACTCCCTTCTGGCCTGCAGAGTTTCTGCTGAAAAATCAGCTGATTACCTTATGGGGATTCCTTTATATGTTATTTTTTGTTTTTCCCTTGCTGCTTTTAATATTTTTTCTTTGAATATAATTTTTGTTAGTTTGATTAATATGTGTCTTGGTGTGTTTTTCCTAGGGTTTATCCTATTTGGGACTCTCTGTGCTTCCTGGACTTGGGTGACTGTTTCCTTTCCCATGTTAGGGAAATTTTCCACTATAATCTCTTCAAATATTTTCTCAGGCCCTTTCTTTTTCTCTTCTTCTGGGACCCCTGTAATTCGAATGTTGTTGCGTTTAGTGTTATTCCAGAGGTCTCTGAGATTGTCTTCAATTCTTTTCATTCTTTTTTCTTTATTCTGCTCCTCAGCAGTTATTTCCACCATCTTGTCTTCCAGCTCACTTATTCGTTCTTCTGCCTCAGTTATTCTGTTATTGATTCCTTCTAGTGTATTTTTCATTTCAGTTATTGTGTTGTTCACCTCTGTTTGTTTGTTCTTTAGTTCTTCTAGATCTTTGTTAAGCATTTCTTGTATTTTCTCAATCCATGCCTCCATTCTATTTCCCAGATTCTGGATCATCTTTACTATCATTACTCTGAATTCTTTTTCAGTTAAGTTGCCTATTTCCTCTTCATTTATTTAGTCTTGTAGGTTTTTACCTTGCTCCTTCATCTGTGACATATTTTTTTTGCCGTCTCTTTTTTTTTTCTTTTTTTTTTAATGAGTGGGATTGTGTTCCTGTCTTACTGGTTGTTTGGCCTGAGGCTTCCAGCACTGGAGTTTGTAGACTGTTAGGTAGATTTGGGTCTTGGTGCTGAGATGAGGACCTCCATGAGACCTCACTCTGATGAATATTCCCTGGAATCTGAGTTTCTCAGCTCTCACGGAGCTCCCACTGCAAGAACTTCAGCCCGACCCCCTGGGTCATGAACCAAGATCCCACAGCTGTGTGGGGTGGTGAAAAAAAAAAGAGAGAGAGAGAGAGAAAATAACAAAGTAAAAAATAAAATTAGACTAGGAAGCTAACAGATATGTTAGAAAGAATATAAAAATAAAAATATAGGTGAAATAACAACTGGAAGGTACAACAGTACCACCACAGTAAAAAAAGAGGAGAGAAAAGAGGGGAAAAAAAAGGAAAAGCCCTTGGCTCTGGAGGGCGAGGCCTAAGCAAGAGTGAGGTTTGGGAGGTGGGCGGGGCCTATGCTCAGGACCCCCAGGGCTGGAAAAGGCCCAGGGGTCTGTGTGGGGTGGGGCTTAGGTTAAAGGGACAGAAGGGGCCCAGGCATGTCCCCCATCCCTGGTCTCAGAGGGCAGGGGACCTCACCTGGGAGCCCAGCAGGCTTCCTGGGCTTGAGTGGGTGGGGCAAATGCCCTCCTCTCTTCTCCTGCTCCTCCTGTCCCGGAGGGCCCCTCCCACCTGCCTCTCCTGTTCTCCCCTTGGCCTCCTTCCTATGCCCCCAGGGCCAGTGTGGCTGGTGGGGTGGGCCTTGGAGAGCAGAGGACTGGCCTGGGTGCTCAGCAGTCTCCCTGGCCTGAGCCAGTGAGTAAACACCCTCCGCTTCTCCAGGAGGGCCCCTCCCACCTGCCTCTCCTGATATCCCTGACCTCCCTCCTATGCCTCCAGGACCCACATGGCCTGGAGGGGTCTTTGGAGGTGGGGTACTGGCCTGGGAGCTCAGCAGGCTCCCTGGGGCCGAGTGGACCCGGAGATCTCCCTCTGTTCCTCTGTTGCTCCTCCCGGAGGGCCCCTCCTGCCTACCTCTCCTGATCTCCCCGGACTCAGGGGTGCCGATCCTGTCTGGCCTCCACTTCTCCTCCCCCCTCTGTACCCCCACGTTCTACTGGTTCACTTGGGGGTTCCTCCTGTCTCCTTGGGCGTCACCATCCCCCACCAGCAGCCGGCAGGCGCCCTAGTTGTGGGAAGACGCTAACTCGGTGTCTTCCCACACTGCCATCTTGACTCCTGGATTCACTTTGTAAATTAGCATAGAATTGTACCCATAGGAGAAAAAACGTTTGAATCAAAAGCATTGATATGTGGAAAAAGGCATATAAAAAGGAAGATTATAGAGGCCTGGTCCTGAATCTTGGGAAAGCTGTCCACAACAGATGTCATCTGTTTCATTATCCCCACCTTTTTCTGGTTAATTTTAGTTTCAGTTCTCTAGCCAGTTAAGTCTAGGTGTCTTCTTTAAATGAGAAACATGAATCCATGAGTCAATGTCCTTAAGTTTAGTGGCACAAAGGTTAGTTAACAATGCCTGGCAAGGTCACTTCCAGTGAGGTTGGAGGGCATCTTTGTGAAGATATCATTTCCAGTAGATATAGTCACTAAGTTGAAGGTCATGATGTTGTAGGTCTTCATCTCCCGGGAATGCACTGTGAAAAGACTGCTCTATGAGCTTTGCATGTATTTCAAGGGCTTTAGTTAATTCTCGGCAGTAGGTGAGAAGGTCTTCTTTAATCAGAGTAGGTTCATATATTCCTTCATCTAGTTACATGGGCCTGCCAGTAACAATTTCAAATGGTAAAAGTACATTTTTCCTGAGGAAGTGGATATGAGATTAAGCAAAACCAAAGCCAATGCTTTGAGCCAAGGAAGCTTAAATGATTTAACTAATTTTGCTGAGCTCTAATTATTCCAACAGCATGTTCTACCAATGCAGAAGCCTGAGGATGCTTAGCACAGTGAAAATATTGCATTACTGGCCAAATATTACCGACAGACTGTAAAATTTGTCCTGAAAGTAGGAGCCTCTGTCACTATGTATTTCAGAAGGAATTCCCCAAGTTGGGCTGCTGTGGCTATAGCTCTGTGACAAGGAAATGCTTCTACCCGGTGAGAAAACATGAAAATCGTTACCAGAACATATTTTTACCCTTGAGAGGGAGACAATTGGATGAAGTCCATTTGCCATATCTCAAAGGGTCCCCAGGGGAGAGGAAAATGTCCCAAAGATGCATGAATAGGTTTTCCTGGGTTATGTTTAAGACAGATTTGCCATCTCTGAACTTGGGAAGCCATCAGTAATTCAATGAGTTAATTCATGTATGTAATTCAAGACTATTCTTGTATTAAACTCTGATTCATTATAATGGAATTGACAAGAAAATTTGGTTATCTCTGTGACACACATCATTTTAAGATCACTAGAATTATGGTGATAACATTATACTAGGACATATATATCTAAATTTTAGGAATTTCATACATTTTCTAATATATTTATATTAATAACATTTACCCATACAATATAACTTTAAAAGGTTTATTATTGCTTATTTGACAGTGCTTCCCATGTAATTTAATTTACCAAATAAGCTTAATTACTTTAATATCTCTCTTTCATAAGGAGAAAAAATAAATCTTTTGAGGTGTTAGAGGGGCCCTTTGGGAACCCCAAAGTTATTTCCAGGGCAATAAGGCTTCATTTAGAATTTAATTTGGGTGAAGTTGGTCAAAAATATCAAAAGTTGTTAAAGCATTTGATCTAATTGGATCATAGGTTATCGTGAAACAGTATTTTAATCAAAGTGACAAAGACTACATAGGTGAATACAGAAAGTTAAATAGTTGTAAAAACCCTTAGCTACAAAATATAGAATCTTTGTTTTTGTAGGTAGGTTATATTAAAGGTAAAGAAATTGTAACCATTGTTTACAATAATCTAAGAAAATTTTGTACGTTTAGCAGAGAGATAAACCAAATTTTAATTTTGTACCAGTTTATTTTTGATATTAAAACTCATTTACTTAATTCATTCTAATCTTAGTCCTGACCACAAATAAACTTCCTTTCTAAAGATTCCTTTTTTCACAAACCTTTTACAACTTTCTGTGTCCATTCTACTGGTCCCTTGTTTTCTTTCCCATTTAGAAATAACCAACTTTAGAACAAAATCACTTTCTTTTTCCTTAAATGTATGTCCATTCCTTATGCCTTTTTAAAAATTTTCTTGTATACAAAGATGTTTTCCTTATTAATTTTAGTAGTTTTAATTACATGTATTAATTTGAATTCTTAACCCTGAGAAACCTTAATTTCTAGTGAAAACTAAGAAGTAAGCAATTGTGAACTGTTCGTTATACCAGTATTTTTTTTTTTTTGTATTGGCAAACTTATGAATACATTTCATAATTTTTAGAAACATACATTTCCTCATAGCATTCTTTTTCTTAATGTGGTACAAGACATGCTTCTAATAAACCCAAACATCTTTAGTTTTTCTATAATAAGACAAAACTAGGTAAACTTAGACTTGTTTAGCAATTAATGTTTCAGTATTTTACCTTATTTGGAAATGATTTATACATTCAATGAATTCCCATCATTTAACTTAACTTAGCAAAGCTCTAAAGAATCATGTTAGCAGAAATATTTAAGAAACTAATTTTAAGTAGACATACCATAAAACATAATTATTCTTAAAGAGTTTATCTAAAAACTCTTATCTCATTTACATTTAACTTACTTATGAAAATTTCATCCTAACAAGTTATTTTTCTTGCTGAAAAATTTTGTAACAGAGATAAAATAAATTTATTTGGCTTTTAGTAAAGCTAGGTACAATAAAAGTATCATACTTAATGTTGATAACTCTAAAGATGTGTCCATATTAATTAAAACAACAAACAAGCTAGCTTTAGTACCAAATATTTTCCCAGATCACGTGAACCTGAAATTCTTTGGGTTAGTTTCTATTATATTTCTGAGACTCTTATATAAGTAGTTGTTGTTTAAGCCAATTAAATAGAGCTCTTTTACAAATTAATTTTGACAATATCATCCAAAGGTAGAAAAATAGCATTACTATCGCATACTTAGATAGACACAGAGAACTCATAATTTTCACTTTACTTTAGTCATAAATTAGCTACAATACAAAACTCACTAGTTTATAAATAACAGAATAAATTAAATCTACTCACTCAGTTGGCTAAAGTTTTTTATTATTTGTGAAAAAGATTTTTATGATCTGTATTTGCCCTTGACAAGAAATTTTAAGGAAGCTGTTTGGGCAAAATTGTCCTTTTAACAGTTTGTGTTTAAAAGGGCCTCTTTTCTCTTCTCAGTCTTAGGAATTGGAGATGGTCTAGAGTTCCATTAAGAGTTCCCAGAGAGATTACAAGCCTTTTGAGATAAATAGGGGGGGTTTGGGGGTTGATGATAAGGAATGGGTGGAATTTGAACTGTCTATAGGACTGCATTTCCAGTTTTGCCAAGATTTTTAAGATTTAACTTAAATGATAGGTTGATCTACCCATCCAACTACATTATACCTGGTTTTAAAAGGAGCTGTCACTACAGAGTGGGGTGTGTGTGTGTGCAGTATGGCTAGCCATCTGTGGGGCATCAGTCTTATGTAAAAAAGAGTTCAGAGATATAAAGGAAGAGAGCACTGCAGTAGACATTCAGAAGAATGGGGAGGAGCAGAGAGAGCCAGAGGGAGAGAGTTCTCAGAAGACTTGGAAGATTTTTCCAACTTGGAAATTCTTTGAGATAATTGTGTTAGTTTTTTGAGGAAAGCAATTATGGATTTAGTATTATATTTGGAGGCTGAAAATGACAATCGAAACATGCTTCCTATTCCTGTTGTCTTATTCTGTAGCTTTTCTTCAATTGAGTGTGCAAATAAACTAATTTAGGACTCTCAAATAAGCCCCATGTGGGCCAACAGAGTTTCAAGTAGTCGTGGTTGATTTTAGTCCAACACAACAGAAATTTTCAAGAGGAGGGCCCATCAGTTTTAAACATGAGCCGAGGTCCAATGGCAGCTGCCTGTCAGCACTGCTCTTAGAAACCAAACTCCCCATAACTGAATACTCACCAAGATGAAGGATTCCCTTCCTAGATGAAGACAGCAACAGAGGACACATAAATAAAGGCTCAGAACCTCTAACAAACCGGTAGGTTTGGAACCAAGAGGAGTAACCCCCATGACCCAAGGCCACCAAGGAGAACATCGGAGTACAAGGGAGTCCCATAAACACCTTGCTCACCTTCACAGCAGTGCTGGAGGTAGAGGTGAGTCACTTTGGATCCCACTTCTGACACCATGTAATGTCAAACAATAATCAATATCAAGGCTGCAAAGAACAGAGAACTTTATTTGGGGTCTTAGGAATTGTAATTAAGGAGATACAGATTCGGGGAAAACTGAATAAGTGATTCAGGGAAGAGAGAGTTGGGAACTTATAAGGCAAAATCCACAAGGTTGTTAAAGTTGTCTGTCAAGAATTAGTATTGACTCTGATGCAGGAAAGGAAATATTTGTTCTTAAGGAATAGGCTGTCATGAGTTGTTTTAGGGTAAGGGTTTAATAACTATCTTGAGATTCTAGAATATTGAGCAGATGTTTCAGATGCCTGCATTAAGATTCCATCCATGCTGAGACATGCATAGGTCACACTTCCTCACTGGCCTCCCAGCTCCATTTCAGAGAACTCCCTTAGAACTCCATTTTTATTTTCCTTTAGTAGTGCGAAAGAGAAACGTCATCCTCCCCTATCCCCTCTCAGCCCAAAAATAGTTAAAAGAGAATACTAATATTCAGGTCTCACCCAGTCTCTCTTCTGAATAAGCTCTGTAGTCCATTAAATTGCTGTAGAGATTCCCAGGAGAGTTGAAGGTCAGTCCTCCTCCAGTTTTGGTCCAGAATTTACACCAGCCCACCTGGGGTTCTGTGTAAATACTGTCCCATTGTATCTCATTTTTAAGCAAATATTCTGAAGCACAGCAATCAAAGAACCAGCCCCAGGGAGTAAACAAGCTTTAGGCACACAATGAAGATGCTAATCCGCCTTCAGAATTTAAGAGGGCCTACAAGAGCACAGAATCATGGAGCTCTTTGTTTATTCACCTCCAGCATCTTGGCTTTCTGGGGGCTCAACTGCCTCCTAGCCCTAGGCCAACCCTTCTCTGCCAGCTCTCTGGGTCCTTCTTCCTCCCAGAAGAAGGACCCAGAGAAAATGGGCAGCCTGAGCCATTTTAAAGCAATCTGGTTCAAATAAAGGAAGAGCCATTGTATTTAGAAGTGTCTCTTTTAACATGTTTCTGGAGAATGATCTTCTACTTCTGTAATAACCTGTCCAGTACACCAAAGAAGCCCAGCCAGTTACGTACCTTCAACAGTTTTCTGACACCTTAATAATTAAGGCCAATGTACCTCAACAAGGTGGTTTTAAAAAACCTTTCTGTTTCCTTGAAACTTTCCTGCTTAAAGCCACTGTCTCACCCTGGTTAAGCTTCCTCCCCTCAGCCTCCTCCCCAGCCTCCTAAGTGCACCTTCATCTCCAAAAACCAGGCTCCAGTTTGCCAGCATGTAAAAGCCCTGCCAAGCCCTGGCCCTTCCGTGAAGCGTGTCTGAAATTTCAACATTCTCCAAAAGGCACACCTAGCCCTCATGAATGACTTCTTTCTCTTCACTCCTATGGTTATTTTGTAAAATGTCCACACTCACAGTGGCTAATTCAGAAAGTATTTATGAAGGCTTACTGCATGCCTGGAGATCTTTAAGGTACACTAACAATTCCAAGATGTATAAAGTGGTCAGTCCTATTCCCACAGAGCTTGAAGATCACTAAGGGAAAATGACATGTAAACATATTACTGTATGGTAGGTGCTATGTTTGGGATATTCCCCAAGTACCATGAAAAACCATCCCAGGCATCTATGTAGATTTTTATTACCTTATATTAAAAAAATGAATAAAAATATTTTGCCCACCTAAAAGCTCACAGGTGAAACAAGATGATTTTTTGATTATGATTGTTGATATATTGAACTCAAGTATCATTTTAGAGTACTTTATTCAAGTATTGGTCTGTTGGAATTCATTCTAGTGCGTTCATCTTGTTGAATTTTTCAATCCACTCTTAAAATTTTTTTCCTCTCACCTATACGTAATGTAAGAATCTATATATTTTAAAAATAAGCCAGTGGTTTCCAAATTTATATTTTCAGAGTCTAAACATTTCTTCTGAGCTCAAGGATTACTTATCTATCTACTTGAGCTCCATACTTAAATATCTAATAAACACCTAAAATTTAAAAAACAAAAAAAAAACCATCCCAGACTTGGGGGCCCTAAAAAGGCTTTCTGGAAAGGGAATGGGGAAGGGCATCCCAGGCAGGAAGTAGACAGGCAAAGGCCTAGAGAGGGGTCTTAGCCTAGCTAAGAACACCATTGGGTCAGCTAGGCTGGAGGGCAAGGGGAGGGTGGGATGAGGCTGGAGTGGAACTCAGGGTCCAAAGGGTGAAGGATCTTTTCAGCCACGTTCAGGAGTTTGGTCTTGATCCCTCAGGCATGTGGGCCATTTAAGAAAATTCCTCTGTGGTGGGCTGAATGCATTGGTTGGGGTGAGGGGACTGCAAGAATGAAGGTGCATCACATGGGATCTGACACAAATAGGAACCAGACGAGTGTTTCTTCCACGAGGAGACAGCTAGAAGCCTGTGAGGTTACCCAGATAAGAGATGACTGAGGCCTAAGCTCAACAGATGACTGTCTTCAGAGTATTTGTTTCTTCACTTGTGTACGCGTGTGTGTATGTTTCTCCTTCATTGGAATGGAAGCCCTGAGATGGCATTTCTGTCTTGTTTACTGCTTATTATAAGCCCAGGACTTACGGTGGCGCCTTGACCCTAAGAGGCCCTCAATAAATAGGTGAATGAAGGAACGAGAGCAGCTGACAGTTGATTTGACAGGTGACTGGTTGGGGTGGGGGGAGAGGTAGAGGGAGGCAGGACTGCCTGCGGTCCCTGCCCCAATGCCATGACCCCTGAAATGAGGCCCCCTCAGAGTTGGCGACTATTAGTTTCCTATTGCTACTGTAACAAATGACCACATGCTTAGAACAACACACATTTGTTCTCTTCCACTTCTGGAAGTCAAATGTCCAAAATCAATTTGACTGAGCCAACACAAGGTATTAGCAGGTCTGGCTCTTTCTAGGGATGTAGGGGAGAATCTAACTTCTCTAATTTCTGGAGGCTGCCTGCATTCCTTGACTCGTGGCTCCCTCCTCAAATCGATCCAACCCCTTGTTTCCATCCTCAGGTCTCTTACTTGCTATTTTGTACTCAAATCCCCTTCTGCCCGCCTCTTATAGAGACACCTGACTATGTTCAGACCCATCTGGATAATGCAGGATAGTGTCTGCCTTTCAAAGTCTTCTATTTAGTCACATCTGCAAAGTCCCTTTTGCCATATAAGGTGACATTCACAGGTTCTGGACATTAGGCCGTGGATATCATTGGGGGCCATTATATCAGCCTATGACAGTGACCAGCACGTGAGGTGGTTACTGGGTGCTTGAGTTGAGCCCCCGTTGAGGCTGGTAGGACTGAACCTCTTCACCTGAGAGTGTTTAGGACCACAGCCTGGAGCCAGACTGCCCAGATTCAAAGCTCTGCTACTCGTTAGCTGTGTGACCTTGGGTAAATTACTTAACCTCTCTGTGCCTCTGTTTCCTTATCTGTAAAACAGAGATAATAATAGCCACCCCAAAGGGTTTCTGAGATGAGCTAATGCATAAAAAATGTGTGGGTAGATAAGTGCCAGTGACATAATAAGCCCTCAGGGAGTGTTGGCTTCTTGGGATAGCCCACAGGGAAGACCTGGGGTTGCCCTGATCCCATTTCTCACCATGAGGTGTGTCAGTGGCTCAACCCTGAAGAAGCAAACTACTCTGGGCATCTGGAACCTCTCCAGTATAGGGGAGACTGAATGACTTAGAGGTGGCAAAGCAAGGTGTTGCTACTCAGAACCCCTCCATTGAATCTCTGTCTTCAATATCACCATCTCCCCATTTCTGATTATCTTTCTTCAAGTTTCCTAAGGGCAAAGGTGAAAATGAGTCCCATTTTGCATATATCCCTTTCCCAGTTTTTAATAAGAGTTCCAGTGCTGGCAAATTACTTCTCTGGGTCATCGTTTCCTCATGAATAAAATAATAAAAGTCAACACTAAAATAGCACTTGCTGGATCCTGGTAGAAAATAGCAGGCAGCTGAGGCCTGGGTTTCTGGGCCACAGCTGAGGTGGCCTATGTCAAGTGGTACCCATGACTGGGAGGGCTCTCTGAGGTGGGAGTGAGCATGTTGACCGTCTTCCTGAAGCCACACCATGGAGATCATGGAAGACCCAAGTTCGTTGCCTACACCCAAGTCCGTATCAGGTCCAAGCCCTTTCCTGGGGGAAATGCTATCCATACTGTATTCCATTACTCTCATGTGAATCCACTTCTGACCCACTATGAAGATGAATAAAGAGAAACTGGGCCACTTCCCAGTGGGGACCACAGCACTGGTTTGGACCATTATTCTGCATATGGACCAGAAAAGTTGAGAAGACCTTAAGCTCAGCTTAGGCAAGCATGCCTCATCACCCTGGTGGCAGCAGCAGCAGCAGCAGATGGGTTTCAGCCTCCAGGTTCTTTTCCAGGCTCCCTGAAGCAGCCCCACTCTACCCCTCAGAGGCCTGAGTCTCAGCTCTGTGGAGCCCTTCCTAGAACATGGCAGATGCTACCTGCAGACTTTACCTTGGAATTACCTCAGTGTCCCTTTGCTTTTTTCAATCCTTTAATATCTCTTTAACCGATTTAATTTCCAAATTAAATTCTCTACGTTGAACCACGACTATGGTTTCCATTTTCCTAAGACTAACTGCATAGAGGTTTCATTTAACTCTTTCTTTGAAATAACTTCAAACTTATAGAAAAGTTGCAAGAATAGTACAGAGAAATCTTGGACACACTTTTATATCCTTTACTCAATCCATCAGTTTTTTCATTGAGGTGAAATTCACAAAATACAAAATTAACCATCTTGGGACTGCCCTGGTGGTCCAGTGGCTAAGACTCTGCGCTCCCAATGCAGGAGGCCTGGGTTCAATCCCTGGTCAGGAAACTACATCCCACATGTCACAACTAAGACCCGGTGCAGCCAAATAAATAAATAAATAAAATATTTTTAAAAAATTAACCATCTTAATGTGAACAAATCAGTGGCAATCAGTACATTCACAATGAATCCATCAACTTTTAACATTTTGCCATATTTGCTTTATAATTCACTATTTATAGCTATACACACATGATTATGCATAATATTTTTATGAACCATTCATAAGTTGCACACACCACACTCTTACTATAATTACAGATACTTCTTTAGAATATATTTCTATATAACCATTGGTACATTACTTTTTTTTTTTTTTTTTTTTTTTTGCGGTACGCGAGCCTCTCACTGTTGTGGCCTCTTCCGTTGCGGAGCACAGGCTCCGGACGCGCAGGCTCAGCAGCCATGGCTCACGGGCCTAGCCGCTCCGCGGCACGTGGAATCTTCCCGGCTCGGGGCACGAACCCGTGTCCCCTGCACCGGCAGGCGGACTCTCAACCACTGCGCCACCAGGGAAGCCCGGTACATTACTTTTATCCAGTCTATAATCCATATACCAATTTTGTGAAATGTCCCAATAATATCCTTTACAATATTATTTTTCCCATTAGTGCAGGACCTGGTCTAGGATGACACATTGAATTTAGTTATGTCTGTTTAGTCTCTTTTAATGTGGAACAGTCCTTAGCTTTTCTTTGTCTTTCATAACATTGCCTTTTTTTTTGGCCGTGCCATGGGCCTTGTGGGATTTTAGTTCCCCAACCAAAGATTGAACCTGGGCCCCTGGCAGTGAAAGCATGGAGTCCTAATCACTGGACCACCAGGGAATTCCCACTTTGACATGTTTTAAAAAATACACGTCAGTTATTAGAATGTTCTTCAGTTTGGGTTGCCTCATGATTAGATTCTGGTTTTACATTCCCATAAGTGATGTGTGTCTTTTTCATGGTGTCACAAGGTTTGTCTGCCTCTGATTGGTGATATTAATTTTGATCACGCAGTCAAGGTGTTATCTAGTTTCTCCACTGAATAGTTACACTTTTGCTCCTTGGAATCAAACAAGAAATCTGGGGAGAGTCACTTTGACACCATGTAAATATCTAGAAATTTTATTATATTTATCTTCTGTACATTTTGAAGTTTGGGCTTGGATTTTTCTTTGATTCTAAGTTATGATAAAGAGAGCTTAAAAAATTCCAGGTGTTAGGGTGTGATGTATAACTTCACAAATCTTGTTATTTATTTTTTCTTTAAAGGAAAAAAAACCATACTATTAAAGAAACTGTTGGTTATGCTTATTTTGTTATTTTTTTTTTTTTGTGGTTTGTGGGCCTCTCACTGTTGTGGCCTCTCCCCTTGCAGAGCACAGGCTCCGGGTGCGCAGGCCCAGCGGCCATGGCTCACGGGCCCAGCCGCTCCGCGGCACGTGGGATCTTCCCCGACCGGGGCACGAACCCATGTCCCCTGCATCAGCAGGCGGACTCTCAACCACTGTGCCACAGGGAAGCCCCTGTTATGTGTTTTTTAATTCTCAATCTTTTCTATTAAAGAATTATCCCATTAAATTGCTAATATAGTTCAAAACTCAAAGGTACAAAGAGCATACAGTGAGAAGTCTCCTCACCAGCTACCAGTTCTCTGGAGTAACTTTTACAGATTTCTCTTTATCTTTCTAGAGATAGTTCCTCCATATAAAGCAAAAACATATATATCCCCCTATCCCCATACAAGTTGACTTTTGTCTATACTTACCACACTGTTCTGCATTTGGCTTTTTTTGTTTAATAATATATCCTGGATCTCATTAAATATCAGCACATTAAATGTTAGTTTCCTTATTCATTCCAGTAGCTGCTTACTATTCCATTGTATACATGTACTGTGATTTATTTAGTTAGTCCTCTACTGAAACTTAGGTTGTTTCCATTCTTTTGCCTTTATATAAACTATGATGCAGAATAACCATGTTCATATATCAGTACCTGTGCAAGTATTTCTACAATATAAATTCCTGGATGTGAAATTTCTGAGTCAAAAAGTTTGTAATTTTGATAAATGTTGTCAATGTATCCTTCACCAAGATTCCACAGAGACTGTATCAATTTACAGGGAATACATTTTAGCACAGTTGTTCCTTTATCTCCTTTGTACTCTATGCAATGGCTGTGAAAAAGGTAATTTGAAAATAGTGTTAACCCAAGTAGATTCGAAAGGTGTGCTTTTGCAAAAATGATACATTCAATATTGTAAAATGTAATTCTTAGGGTTCAAAAAACTTACCTTATAGTTGAAGTTGGAATTTTAGTTTAATTCATGTGTTTGTAAAGACTGCTATTTCTCCCACTCTGAAATCTTGCTATTTGGCTTCATTTTTTACTTTGATGATGCACATATTGCCAGGCCTGCTATAAACAACTGAGTAAAAACCCAGGAAGGTAGCAAATAGTTCATCTGTTTTACAGACATGAGCCTTGGCAGAGGGGAAGAGAAAAAAGGGCTCTCAGCTGGCTTCTCCTGCAGGCATTTACTGTCCTTGAGGCATTTTCCCTGCCCAAATAAAAAGGAAAATTGTTTTTCAGTCTTGAGTGCCAAAATTATTCTTGGAATTGCTCCCTTAATCTGTCAGTTTCATTTTTTCCCATGGAGGTGTGATCAGGGTGGCCAAACCTTCCCAGTCAGAATCTGGGTTAGAACTTGATTGCTTCCGCAGACAACTGGTTTGGAAAAGCTCCCTGCAAGGTGATTTCAGTGAGTGACCAGAAATATCAGAGAGCTGGTACTAGGATCTGAAGTTCTAACCTTGCATGTGCCTTCAGTCTTTCTACAGAGCTAGTGGCTAACAGAAATACAAAGGAATTAATCACCTCCAGGGATTTCTTAGGAAAGTAAAGACTGAGGAATCAAATTCCAAAGCTCCTTAGTGTTGGTCTCTAGCCCATTTCCCAAGTTCTTCATTTTCATTCTTTTTCCCACTCTGCTCTAGTCAAGAGTGTGGGCTTTGGTGGCGGATGCACCTCAGCTCACATCCAAGCTTTGTCCTTTGCTGGCTTGGGACCACAGGTGAGCTAGTTAGCCTCCCAGAGACAAAGGGTCCTCACCGATAAAACTGGGATCACACTACCTTCCTTGCAGTGTTGATGTGAGGATTAAAGGAAGTCAAGTGTATGGGCACGGTGCCTAGCTCAGTCCTGACAAATTAGCCTCAGTAAATGTTACTTTTTTCCTATTATCACCTTTCTACCCCTCTCACCAATGGACTAAAACTCCTTCTGGAGCTTATAGTCTTAACCAGTATTAAATTAGAAAACAAACATTATGGTAAGACAATCTGAGTGGGAACACCAGGCTTCATCTAGGCCTATCTTAGAATTTGGAAATTTTGAAAAATTCATTCCTTTCTACGTGGTACGATTTCAGTCCCTCAGAAATGCATTTTGCAGTGTTGACAGCCATGCTGTTTGGAAATCCACACCTTTGGGGGCAACTCTGGCAGGTTTTGTAATCAAGTCAAAACTACAGCTTTTATGCAAACATTTTATTAGTTGTGTGTCTAGGAGAAGAAGGAAGTGGGTTTGGTAAAATTGCAAAGCAGTTTAAATACAAATGGATTTTTATAAAAATCAAGTTTAAGTTTTTCCTTTCTTTCCTTGGAGAAATAAAAGGCAGCTCACAAGAATAGGGAATGGTTTTGTCATAGTTGGAGACTTCGGAAATTCTCTGAAACAAATAGTTTCCAGATTTTATAAACACAAATATACAGGAGTGAATTATTTTACTCTGAACTCTTTATTTATAGATATCTAACAGGGACCGACTTATTTAACTACAGTGGCAGAGATTGGCTAGTTGTTTACCAAACCCGCTTTCTTCTCCTCCTAGACACACACCTGAACTATATTTCCACACCTCCCTTACACTTAGGTATGCCAAGTGGCATGTGGTCAAAAGTGATATGTAGCACTTCCAGGCCTGGCCCATTAAAACTTCCTTGCATTATCCTCTATGCTCTTGAACCCTCCCGGCTGACGGGAAGGGAGATGACTCCCAGGGCAACCTTGGGAGCCACCTTTTTAATACGGGAGGAGCCTGGATCCCTGAATCACTACTTGGAAGAAAACTGCCCAAACAGGAAGATTCCTTGAATTTCAGTCATGGGAAGATTTACCATGACTTCTTTTTTAATTTAAAAAATTTTTAATTTTTACTAGTTTGATTTTAATTATGTTTTATTGAACAGAATATTTTAAAAGATTTGAATTTTGAATACAATTTATAAACCTTACACTTGTACTTAATTTTCAGTTGATTGAACTATCCTCATAATAAAAGCAAAAAGGTTAAACATAGCTAAGTGATCATACGTATATCATCTATTCTTCTCAGAACTTAACATAAATGTCAATAAAGATGTGGATTTTATAAAAATTTTGTTATTTTTTATTGAAGTATAATTGACCTACAACACTATAAGTTCCAGTGTACAACATAGTGATTTGATATTTCTATACACTGCAAAATGAATAACATGACAAGTCTGGTTAGCATCTGTCACCATACAAAGTTATTTTAATATTATTGACTATATTCCTCATGCTTTTCATTTCATCCCCATAACTCATTTGTTTTGTAATTGGAAGTTTGTACCGCTTAATCTCTCTCACCCATTTCATTGAACCACCTACATACATGCCCCTGGAAACTACCGGTTTGTTCTCTGTATCTATGAATCTGTTTCTGTTTTGTTATTTTTATTCATTTGTTTTGTTTTATAGATTCCAATATAAGTGATAACGTAGAATATGTCTTTGTCTGATTTATTTCACTAAGCATAATACCCTCTAGGTCCATCCACGTTGTTACAAATGGCAGAATTTCATGCTTTTTTATTGTTGAGTAATTTACATTTTGTTATACCACATCTTCTTTATCAGTTCATCTATTGATGGAAACTTAGGTTACTTCCGTGTCTTGGCTATTGCAAGTAGTGCTGCAATGACCATAAGGGTACATATATCTTTTTGAATTAGTGTTTTTGTTTTACTTGGAAACATACACAAAAGTAGAATTGCTGGGTTGTGGGGTAGATCTATTTTTAATTTTTTTTTAGGAATTCCCCATACCATTTTCCATAGTGACTGTACCGATTTACTGTCCTATCAGCAGTGGACCAGGGTTCCCTTTCCTCCTCATCCTAGTAAACACTTATTTGTTGTCTTTTTGATAATAGACATTCTGACAGGTATGAAGTGATATCTCATTGTGGTTTTGATGTGCATTTCTCTGATGATTAGTGATGTTGAGCATGTTTTCATGTATCTGTTGGCAATCTGTATGTCTTTGGAGAAATATCTAGTCAGGTCCTCTGCCAATTTTTAATCAGGTTGTTTGCTTTTTTGATGTTGAGTTTTATGGGTTCTTCATATATTTTGCATATTAACCCCTTATCAGGTATATTGTTTGGAAATATCGTCTCCCATTCAGTAGACAGCCTTTCTGTTTTGTTGATAGTTTCCTTTGCTATGTAAAGCTTTTTAGATGAATGTAGTTCCGTTTGTTTGTTTTTGCTTTTGATTCCCTTGCCTGAGGAGACACAGCAAAAAATTATTGCTGAGACCAATGTCAAAGAGTGAACTGCCTGTGTTTTCTTCTAGGAGTTTTATGGTTTGGGGTCTTACATTTAAGTCTTTAATCCATTTTGAGTTTATTTTTGTATTTGGTATGAGAAAGTAGTCCACTGTGATTCTTTTGAACGTAGCTGTCTAGTTTTCACAACACCATTTATTGAGGAGGCTGTCTTTTCCCCATTGTATATTCTTGGCTCCTTTGTCATAGGTTAATTGACCATATAAGTATGGGTTCATTTCTGGGCTCTGTATTCTGTTCCATTTATCTATGTGTCTGTTTTCATGCTAGTACCATACTTTTTGATTACTAAGCTTTGTAGTATAGTTCGAATTCAGGGAGTGTAATACTTCCAGCTTTGTTCTTTTTTCTCAAGATTGTTTTCACTATTTGGAGTCTTTGGTATTTCCATACAAATTTTAGAATTAGTTGTTCTATCTAGCTCTGGGAAAATGCCATTAGTATTTTCATAGGGATTGCATTGAATCTGTAGATTGCCTTGGGTAGTATGGTCATTTTAACAATATTAATTCTTCCAATCCATGAGGATGGTATATCTTTTCATTTGTTTGTGTCATCTTCAGTTTCCTTTTTTTTTTTTGGAGGAGAGAAAGGCTTATTGTAGGGCCATCAAGGAGAATGGGTGGCTTATGCTCAAAAACCCTGAACTCCCCAATGGTTTTCAGGGAGAAGTTTTTAATAGGCAAAATTTGGGATGAGAGCTTCAGAGTGTATGACTTTCGTCTGATTGGTTGGTGGTGAGGTAAAAGGGCAGTGTTCCAGGAATCTTGTGCTCAGCCTGAAGTTACCATCCTCCACCTGGATGGGGGCCTTAGTTCAATTTTAGGTGCTATCCCTTCCAAGGTAGTCTCCCAGCCAGGTGTTAGTGCCCAAAACGTTGTCACAAAGAAATGCTGCAGAAGGTGTCTCCCACAGTGTTAACGATGAGCAGGAGTTGGTCTAGCTTATTGCTGTCCCTTTGTGGCTCACCAGCTGGTCTCAGTACTAATGAAGCTCAGCTTCTTTATGTCTCAGTACAGAAGGGAGTCAGTGAGGGGCAAAGTGATAGGTAAGAAGTGATTTATTTAGAGAGACACATATTCCATAGACAGAATACAGTCCATCTCAAAAGACAAGAGTGGCACTGGGAGAAACACACTTCACAGACAGAGTGTGGGCCATATCAGAAGGTGAGAGTCCTTCAGTTTCTTACATCAATGTTTTATAGTTTTCCAAATATAGGTCTTTACCTGCTTGGGTAGATTTATTCCTAGGTACTTTTTTCCTTATGATGCAATAGTAAATGGGATTGTTTTCTTAATTTCTATTTCTGATAGCTTGTTGTTAGTATATAGAGATGCAACAAGTTTCTATATATTAATTTTGTATCCTGCAACTTTACTGAATTCATTGATGAATTCTGATAGTTTTTTGACAATCCAAATGATATGTTTACTTTTTTGTATTTTAAAAAGAGGTGATAATCCTAAAATTTATATCAGACCATAAAAGACCCAGAATTGCCAAAGAAATCCTGAGGAAACAGAAAAAGCTGGAGGCATAACCCTCCCAGACTTCAGACAATACTACAAAGCTACAGTAATCATAACAGTGTGGTATTGGCCCCAAAACAGACATATGGATCAATGGAAGAGAATACAGAGCCCAGAAATAAACCCACACACCTATGGTCAATTGCTCTTCGACAAAGGAGCAAGCATATACAATGGAGAAAAGATGGTCTTGTCAGCAAGTGGTGTTGGGAAAGCTGAACAGCTGCATGTAAATCAATGAAGTTAGAAGAAATCCTCAAACTGTACAAAAAATAAACTCAAAAGGGCTTAAACACTTAAATATAAGCCATGACATCATAAGACTCCTAGAAGAGAATATAGGCAAAATACTCTCTGCGATAAATCATGCCAATGTAGGAATGAGAAAGACAAATACCATATGCTGTCACTTATATGTGGAATCTAAAATATGACACAAATGAAATTATTTACAAAACAGAACCAGACTCACAGACATTGAAAACAAACTTATGGTAACGAAATGGGAAAGGAGGTGGTGGAGGGATAAATGAGGAGTTTGGGATCAGCAGATACGAACTACTATATATAAAACAGATAAACAAGGTCCTACTCTATAGCACAGGGAACTATATTCAATACCCTGTAATAAACCATAATGGAAAAGAATATGAAAAAGAATGTGTGTGTGTGTGTGTGTGTGTGTATATATATATATATGTATGTATATATATATATATATATGTATATAACTGAATTGCTTTGCTGTACACCAGAAACTAACACAACATTGTAAATCAACTATACTTTAAAAAAACATGTTCTGTGATCCTTTTCATGTATTGTTGAATTCAGTTTGCTAATATTTTGTTGAGGATTTTTGCATTTATATTCATTGGTGATATTAGCCAGTAATTTTCTTTTTTTGTGTTCTCTGGATCCATCCACGTCTCTACAAATGACCCAATTTCGTTCCTTTTTATGGCTGAGTAATATTCCATTGTATATATGTACCACATCTTCTTTATCCATTCATCTGTCGATGGGCATTTAAGTTGTTTCCATGACCTGGCTATTGTAAATAGTGCTGCAATGAACATTGGGGTGCATGTGTCTTTTTGAATTATGGTTTTCTCTGGGTATATGCCCGGTAGTGGGATTGCTGGGTCATATGGTAATTCTATTTTTAGCTCTTTAAGGAACCTCCATACTGTTCTCCATAGTGGCTGTATCAATTTACATACCCACCAACAATGCAAGAGGGTTCCCTTTTCTCCACACCCTCTCCAGGATTTGTTGTTTGTAGATTTTCTGATGATGCCCATTCTGACTGGTGTAAGGAGATACGGCATTGTAGTTTTGATTTGCATTTCTCTAATAATTAATGACGTTGAGCTGCTTTTCATGTGCTGCTTGGCCATCTGTATGTCTTCTCTGGAGACATGTCTATTTAGGTCTTCTGCCCATTTTGGGATTGGGTTTTTTGTTTTTTTAATATTGAGCTGCATGAGCTGTTTATATATTTTGGAGATTAATCCTTTGTCTGATGATTCATTGCAAATATTTTCTCCCTTTGGAGGGTTGTCTTTTCATCTTGTTTATGGTTTCCTTTGCTTTTCAGAAGCTTTTAAGTTTCATTAGGTCCCATTTGTTTATTTTTGTTTTTATTTCCATTACTCTAGGAGGTGGATCAAAAAAGATCTTGCTGTGATTTATGTCAAAGAGTGTTCCTCCTATGTTTTCCTCTAAGAGTATTATAGTGACCGGTCTTACATTTAGGTCTTGAATCCATTTTGAGTTTATTTTTGTGTATGGTGTTAGGGAGTGTTCTAATTTCATTCTTTTCCATGTAGCTGTCCAGTTTTCCCAGCACCACTTATTGAAGAGACTGTCTTTTCTCCATTGTGTATCCTTGCCTCCTTTGTCATAGATTAGTTGACCAAAGGTGCGTGGGTTTATCTCTGGCCTTTCTATCCTGTTCCATTGGTCTATATTTCTGTTTTTGTGCCAGTACCATATTTTCTTGTTTACTATAGCTTTGTAGTATAGTTTGAAGTCAGAGAGTCTGATCCTTCCAGCTCTGTTTTTTTCCCTCAAGACTGCTTTGGCTATTTGGGGTCATTGGTGCCTCCATACAAATTTTAAGACTTTTTGTTCTAGTTCTGTAAAAAAATGACATTGGTAATTTGATAGGGATTGCATTGAATCTGTAGATTGCTTTGGGTAGTATAGTCATTTTCACAGTATTGATTCTTCCAATCCAAGAACATGGTATATCTCTCCATCTGTTGGTATCATCTTAATTTCTTTCATCAGTGTCTTATAGTTTTCTGCATACAGGTCTTTTGTCTCCCTAGTTAGGTTTATTCCTAGGTATTTTATTCTTTTTGTTGCAGTGGTAAATGGGAGTGTTTCCTTAATTTCTCTTTCAGATTTTTCATCATTAGTGCATAGGAATGCAAGAGATTTCTGTACATTAATTTTGTATCCTGCAAGAATATCAAATTCATTGATTAGCTCTAGTAGTTTTCTAATGGCATCTGTAGGATTCTCTATGTATAGTATCATATCATCTGCAAACAGTGACAGCTTTACTTCTTCTTTTCCAATTTGTATTACTTTATTTCTTTTTCTTCTCTGATTGCCGTGGCTAGGACTTCCAAAACTATGTTGGATAATAGTGGTGAGAGTGGACATCCTTGTCTTGTTCCTGATCTTAAAGGAAATGCTTTCAGTTTTTTGCCATTGAGAATGATGTTTGCTGTGGGTTTGTCGTATATGGCCTTTATTATGTTGAAGTAGTTTCCCTCTATGCCCACATTCTGGAGAGTTTTTATCATAAATGGGTGTTGAATTTTGTCAAACACTTTTTCTGCATCTATTGAGATAATCATATGGTTTTCCTCCTTCAATTTGTTAATATGGTGTATCACATTGATTGATTTCCGTATATTGAAGAATCCTTGCATCTCTTGGATAAATCCCACTTGCATGTGTATGATCCTTTTAATGTGTTGTTGGTTTCTGTTTGCTAGTATTTTGTTGAGGATTTTTGCATGTATATTCATCAGTGATACTGGTCTGTAATTTTCTTTTTTTGTAGTATGTTTGTCTGATTTTGCTGTCAGGGTGATGGTGGCCTCATAGAATGAGTTTGGGAGTGTTCCTTCCTCTGCAACTTTTTGGAAGAGTTTGAGAAGGATAGGTGTTAGGTCTTCTCTAAATGTTTGATAGAATTCACCTGTGAAGCCATCTGGCCCTGGACTTTCATTTGTTGGAAGATTTTTTCTTTCTTTTTCTTTTTTTTTTTTTGGTGGTACATGGGCCTCTCACTGCCGTGGCCTCCCCTGTCCTGGAGCACAGGCTCCGGACGCGCAGCCCCAACGGCCACGGCCCACGGGCCCAGCCGCCCCGCGGCACGTGAGATCCTCCCAGACCAGGGCACAAACCTGCGTGCCCTGCACCGGCAGGTGGACTCCCAACCACTGCACCACCAGGAAAGCCCTGTTGGAAGATTTTTAATCACAGTTTCAATTTCATTAGTTGTGATTGGTCTGTTCATGTTTTTGATTTCTTCCTGGTTCAGTCTTTTAAGGTTATACCTTTCTAAGAATTTGTCCATTTCTTCCAGGATGTCCATTTTACTGGCATAGAGTTGCTTGTAGTAGTCTCTTAGGATGCTTTGTATTTCTGTGGTGTCTGTTGTAACTTTTCCTTTTTCATTTCTAATTTTATTGATTTGAGTCCTCTCCCTCTTTTTCTTGATGAGTCTGGCTAATGGTTTATCAGTTTTGTTTATCTTCTCAAAGAACCAGCTTTTAGTTTTATTGATCTTTGCTATTGTTTTCTTTGTTTCTATTTCATTTATTTCTGCTCTGATCTTCCTGATTTCTTTCCTTTTACTAACTTTGGGTTTTGTTTGTTCTTCTTTCTCTAGTGCCTGTAGGTGTAAGGTTACATTGTTTATTTGAGATTTTTCTTGTTTCTTGAGGTAGGCTTGTATAGCTATAAACTTCCCTCTTAGAACTGCTTTTGCTGCATCCCATAGTTTTGGATCGTCATGTTTTCATTGTCATTTGTGTCTAGGTATTTTTTAATTTCCTCTTTGATTTCTTCAGTGATCTCTTGGTTATTTGGTAATGTATTGTTTAGCCTCCATGTGTTTGTGTATTTTACGTTTTCTTCCCTGTAATTGATTTCTAATCTCATAGCGTTGTGGTCAGAAATGATGCTTGATATGATTTCAATTTTCTTAAATTTACTGAGGCTTGATTTGTGACCCAAGATGTGATCTATCCTGGAGAATGTTCCATGCACACTTGAGAAGAAAGTGTAATCTGCTGTTTTGGGATAGAATGTCCTATAAATATCAATTAAATCTATCTGGTCTATTGTGTCATTTGAAGATTTTGTTTCCTTATTAATTTTCTATTTGGCTGATCTGTCCATTGGTGTAAGTGAGGTGTTAAAGTCCCCCACTATTATTGTGTTACTGTCCATTTCCTCTTTTATAGCTGTTAGCATTTGCCTTATGTATTGAGGTGCTCCTATGTTGGGTGCATATATATTTATAATTGTTATATCTTCTTGTTGAATTGATCCCTTGATCATTATGTAGTATCCTTCCTTGTCTCTTGTAACATTCTTTATTTTAAAGTCTATTTCATCTGGTATGAGTATTGCTACTCCAGCTTTCTTTTGATTTCCATTTGCATGGAATATCTTTTTCCATCCCCTCACTTTCGGTCTGTATGTGTCCCTACGTCTCAGATGGATCTCTTGTAGACAGCACATATATGGGTCTTGTTTTTGTATCCATTCAGTGAGCCTGTGTCTTTTGGTTGGAGCATTTAATCCATTCACTTTTAAGGTACTTATTGATATGTATGTTCCTATTACCATTTTCTTAATTGTTTTGGGTTTGTTTTTGTAGGTCCTTTTCTTCTCTTGTGTTTCCTACTTAGAGAAGTTCCTTTAGCATATGTTGTAAAGCTGGTTTGGTGGTGCTGAATTCTCTTAGCTTTTGCTTGTGTGTAAAGCTTTTGATTTCTCCATCGAAGCTGAATGAGATCCTTGCCAGGTAGAGTAATCTTGGTTGTAGGTTCTTCCCTTTCATCACTTTAAGTATATCATGCCACTCCCTTCTGGCTTGTAGAGTTTCTGCTGAGAAATCAGCTGTTAACCTTATGGGAGTTCCCTTGTATGTTATTTGTCATTTTTCCCTTGCTGCTTTCCATAATTTTTCTTTGTCTTTAATTTTTGATTACTATGTGTCTCGGCATGTTTCTCCTTGTGTTTATCCTGTAGGGGACTCTCTGCACTTCCTGGACTTGGGTGGCTATTTCCTTTCCTATGTTAGGGAAGTTTTTGATTATAATCTCTTCAAATATTTTCTTGGATCCTTTCTCTCTCTTTTCTCCTTCTGGGACCCCTATAATGAGAATGTTGTTGCATTTAATGT
This sequence comes from Phocoena sinus, assembly GCF_008692025.1. Taxonomy (NCBI): domain Eukaryota; kingdom Metazoa; phylum Chordata; class Mammalia; order Artiodactyla; family Phocoenidae; genus Phocoena; species Phocoena sinus. The sequence continues at coordinate 77,602,268 of NC_045767.1, forward strand.
TGTCCCAGAGATCTCTTAGGCTGTCTTCATTTCTTTTCATTCTTTTTTCTTCATTCTGTTCCACGGCAGTGAATTCCACCATTCTGTCTTCCAGGTCACTTACCCGTTCTTCTGCCTCAGTTATTCTGCTATTGATTCCTTCTAACGTATTATTCATTTCAGTTATTGTATCACTCATCTCTGTTTGTTCTTTAATTCTTCTAGATCTTTCTTAAACATTTCTTGCATCTTCTAGATCTTTGCCTTCATTCTTTTTCTGAGGTCCTGGATCATCTTCACTGTCATTATTCTGAATTCTTTTTCTGGAAGATTGCCTATCTCCATTTCATTTAGTTGTTTTTGTGGGGTTTTATCTTGTTCCTTCATCTGGTACATAGCCCTCTGCCTTTTCATCTTGTCTTTCTTTCTGTGAATGTGGTTTCATTCCACAGGCTGCAAGATTGTAGTCATTCTTGCTTCTGCTGTCTGCCCTCTGGTGGATGAGGCTATCTAAGAGGCTTGTGCAAGTTTCCTGATGGAAGGGACTGGTGGTGAGTAGAGCTGGCTGTTGCTCTGGTGGGCAGAGCTCAGTAAAACTTTAATGTGCTTTTCTGCTGATGGGTGGGGCTGGGTTCCCACCCTGTTGGTTGTTTGGCCTGAGGCAACCCAACACTGGACCCTACCCGGGCTCTTTGGTGGGGCTAATGGCAGACTCTGGGAGGGCTCACACCAAGGAGTACTTCCCAGAACTTCTGCTGCCAGTGTCCTTGTCCCTTGGTGAGACACAGCTGCCCCCCGCCTCTGCAGGAGACCCTCCAACACTAGCAGGTAGATCTGGTTCCGTCTCCTATGGGGTCACTGCTCTTTCCTCTGTGTTCCAATGCGCACACTACTTTGTGTGTGCCCTCCAAGAGTGGATTCTCTGTTTCCCCCAGTGCTGCTGAAGTCCTGCTATCAAATCCTGCTAGCTTTCAAAGTCTGATTCTCTAGGAATTCCTCCTCCCGTTGCCAGATCCCCAGGTTGGGAAGCCTGATGTGTAGCTCAGAACCTTCACTCCAGTGGGTGGACTTCTGTGGTATAAGTGTTTTTCAGTTTGTGAGTCACCCACCCAGCGGTTATGGGATTTGATTTTATTGTGATAGAGCCCCTCCTACCATCTCATTGCAGCTTTACCTTTGTCTTTGGATGTGGGGTATCCTTTTTGGTGAGTTCCAGTGTCTTCCTGTCGATGATTGTTCAGCAGTTAGTTGTGATTCCGGTGTTCTCGAAAGAGGGAGTGAGAGCATGTCCTTCTACTCTGCCATCTTGAACCAATCTTCCTGTTTTTTTCCTCTTCTTTTGCTCTCTTCTCTTATGTTTTGATGACTGTCTTTAGTGTTATTTTGGATTCCTTTATTTTTTTGTGTGTATCTATTATAAATTTTTGGTTTGTGGTAATATTATATTTTAAATATACATATATTTAAAGTTGATGATCTCCGGAATTCCCTGGCAGTCCAGTGGTTAGGACTTGGTGCTTTCACTGCCAGGGCCCTGGGTTTGATCCCTGGTTGGGGAAATAAGAAATAAGATCCCGCAAGCTGCATGGTGGGCAAAAAATAAATAAATAAAAATTGATGATCTCTTATGTTTAGATGCATTCTAACAATGCTGCATTTTTACTCCCCCCACAACACACATTTGATAGTTTTGACTTCATATTTTACCTCTTTTTGTTTTGTGTATCCCTTAACTAGTTATTGGGGATATGGATGACTTTACTATTTTTGTCTTTTAACCTTCCTACTATCTTTGTACGTGGTTGATCTACTACCTTTACTGTGTATTTGCCTTTTCCCTTTCATAGTTTTAATTTTTATTTCTGTGGTCTTTTCTTTTCCACTTAGAAAAGTCCCTTTAACATTTCATGTAAGGCCCGTTTAGTGGCGCTGAACTCTTTTAGCTTTTGCTTGTCTATAATTCTTTTTTTCTTTTTTACATCTTTATTAGAGTATAATTGCTTTACAATGGTGTGTTAGTTTCTGCTTTATAACAAAGTGAATCAGTTATATATATATACATATGTTCCCATATTTCTTCCCTCTTGCGTCTCCCTCCCTATCCCACCCCTCCAGGCGGTCACAAAGCACCGAGCTGATCTCCCTGTGCTATGCAGCTGCTTCCCACTAGCTACCTTACGTTTGGTAGTGTATATATGTCCATGCCTCTCTCTCGCTTTGTCACAGCTTACCCTCCCCCCCACCGTATCCTCAAGTCTATTCTCTAGTAGGCCTGTGTCTTTATTACTGTCTTACCCCTAGGTTCTTCATGACATTTTTTTCCCTTAAATTCCATATATATGTGTTAGCATATGGTATTTGTCTTTCTCTTTCTGACTTACTTCACTCTGTATGACAGACGCTAGGTCTATCCACCTCATTACAAATAGCTCAATTTCGTTTCTTTTTATGGCTGAGTAATATTCCATTGTATATATGTGCCACATCTTCTTTATCCATTCATCTGATGATGGACACTTAGGTTGTTTCCATCTCCAGGCTATTGTAAATAGAGCTGCAATGAACATTTTGGTACTTGACTCTTTTTGAATTTTGGTTTTCTCAGGGTATATGCCCAGTAGTGGGATTGCTGGGTCATATGGTAGTTCTATTTGTAGTTTTTTAAGGAACCTCCATACTGTTCTCCATAGTGGCTGAACCAATTCACATTCCCACCAGCAGTGCAAGAGTGTTCCCTTTTCTCCACACCCTCTGCAGCATTTATTGTTTCTAGATTTTTTGATGATGGCCATTCTGACTGGTATGAGATGATATTTCATTGTAGTTCTGATTTGCATTTCTCTAATGATTAATGATGTTGAGCATTCTTTCATGTGTTTGTTGGCAGTCTGTATATCTTCTTTGGAGAAATGTCTATTTAGGTCTTCTGCCCATTTTTGGATTGGGTTGTTTGTGTTTTTATTATTGAGGTGCATGAGTTGCTTATAAATTTTGGAGATTAATCTTTTGTCAGTTGCTTCATTTGCAAATATTTTCTCCCATTCTGAGGGTTGTCTTTTGGTCTTGTTTATGGTTTCCTTTGCTGTGCAAAAGCTTTGAAGTTTCATTAGGTCCCATTTGTTTATTTTTGTCTTTATTTCCATTACTCTAGGAGGTGGGTCAAAAAGGATCTTGCTGTGATTTATGTCATAGAGTGTTCTTGCTATGTTTTCCTCTAAGAATTTGATAGTTTCTGGTCTTACATTTAGGTCTTTAATCCATTTTGAGCTTATTTTGAGCTTCTGTTTGCTAGTATTTTGTTGAGGATTTTTGCATCTATGTTCATCAGTGATATTTGCCTGTAGTTTCTTTCTTTGTGACATCTATGTCTGGTTTTGGTATCAAGGTGATGGTGGCCTCGTAGCATGAGTCTGAGAGTGTTCCTCCCTCTGCTATATTTTGGAAGAGTTTGAGAAGGATAGGTGTTAGCTCTTCTCTAAATGTTTGATAGAATTCACCTGTGAAGCCATTTGGTCCTGAGCTTTTGTTTGTTGGAAGATTTTTAATCACAGTTTCAATTTCAGTGCTTGTGATTGGTCTGTTCATATTTTCTGTTTCTTCCTGATTCAGTCTTGGCAGGTTATAACTGTCTAAGAATTTGTCCATTTCTTCCAGGTTGTCCATTTTATAGGCATAGAGTTGCTTGTAGTAATCTCTCATGATCCTTTGTATTTCTGCAGTGTCAGTTGTTACTTCTCCTTTTTCCTTTCTAATTCTATTGATTTGAGTCTTCTCCCTTTTTTTCTTGATGAGTCTGGCTAATGGTTTATCTATTTTGTTTATCTTCTCAAAGAACCAGCTTTTAGTTTTATTGATCTTTGCTATTGTGTCCTTCATTTATTTCTGATCTGATTTTTATGATTTCTTTCCTTCTGCTAACTTTGGGGTTTTTTTGTTCTTCTTTCTCTAATTTGCTTTAGATGCAAGGTTAGGTTGTTTATTCGAGATGTTTCCTGTTTCTTAAGGTAGGATTGTATTGCTATAAACTTCCCTCTTAGAACTGCTTTTGCTGCATCCCATAGGTTTTGGGTTGTGGTGTTTCCATTGTCATTTGTCTCTAGGTATTTTTTTACTTCCTCTTTGATTTCTTCAGTGATCACTTCATTATTAAGTAGTGTATTGTTTCATCTTTATTTCTTCTAGGTCCTTGTTAAATGTTTCTTGCATTTCGTCTATTCTATTTCCAAGATTTTGGATCATCTTTACTATCATTATTCTGAATTCTTTTTCAGGCAGACTGCCTATTTCCTCTTCATTTGTTCGGTCTGGTGGGTTTTTATCTTGCTCTTTCATCTGCTGTGTGTTTTTCTGTCTTCTCACTCTTTTTTATCTTACTGTGTTTGGGGTCTCCTTTTTGCAGGCTGCAGGTTCGTAGTTCTCGTTATTTTTGGTGTCTGTCCCCAGTGGCTAAGGTTGGTTCAGTGGGTTGTGTAGGCTTCCTGGTGGAGGGGACTAGTGCCTGTGTTCTGGTGGATGAGGCTGGATCTTGTCTTTCTGGTGGTCAGGTCCACGTCTGGTGGTGTGTTTTCGGGTGTCTGTGGACTTACTATGATTTTAGGCAGCCTCTCTGCTAATGGGTGGGGTTGTGTTCCTTTCTTGCTAGTTGTTTGGCATAGGGTGTCCAGCACTGTAGCTTGCTGGTTGTTGAGTGAAGCTGGGTGCTGGTGTTGAGATGGAGATCTCTGGGAGATTTTCGCCGTTTGATATTATGTGGAGCTGGGAGGTCTCTTGTGGACCAGTGTCCTGAAGTTGGCTCTCCCACGTCAGAGGCACAGCACTGACTCCTGGCTGCAGCACCAAGAGCCTTTCATTCACACGGCTCAGAATAAAAGGGAGAAAAAGTAGAAAGAAAGAATTAGTAGAAGAGGAAAGAAAGAAAGAAAGAAGGAAGGAAGGAAGGAAGGAAAGGAGGGAGGGAGGGAGGGAGGAAGGAAGGAGGAAAGGAAGGAAAAAAAGAAAGAAAGAGGGCTTCCCTCGTGCGCAATGGTTGGGAGTCCGCCTGCTGATGCAAGGGACGCACGTTCGTGCCCGGTGACTGGTGAGTGCTGGTCGGCACCAATCCTCTGTACGGGAATCTCTCCGCTTTGCCCTCCACACCCCTGTGGCTGCGCTTTCCTCCGCGGCTCCGAAGCTTTCGCCCTCCACCACCTGCAGTCTCCGCCCAGAAAGGAGCTTCCTAGTGTGTGGAAACCCTTCCTCCTTGACAGCTCCCTCTCACTGGTGCAGGTCCCGTCCCTATTCTTTTGTCTCTGTTTGTTCTTTTTTCTTTTGCCCTACCCAGGTACGTGGGGGAGTTTCTTGCCTTTTGGGAGGTCTGAGGTCTTCTGTCAGCGTTTAGTAGGTGTTCTGTAGGAGTTGTTCCACGTGTAGATGTATTTCTGGAGTATCTGTGGGGAGGAAGGTGATCTCCGCGTCTTACTCTTCCGCCATCTTATCTCTCCATCTATAATTCTTTATAGCTCCTTCAGATCTGAATTATAGCCTTTGTGAGTTGAATATTCCTGGTTGTGGGTTTTTTTCCTTTCACTACTTTGAATATGTATGGCTAGCTGTGAGGTCTTCAAAGCCAGGTATTCTGGGGACTCATCTTCTGGTATAGGACACTTAGACTGGGGTCCTGTAACACAGGACCCTGGTCTGATCCCCACATTGGGAGCCCAGTGTGGGGATCAGACCCTTTACTACTTGCGGAGAACTTCTGCAATTGTGATTATTATCATGTTTGTGTATATCTTCTTTTTTTAAAATTTATTTATTTTATTTATTTATTTTTGGCTGTGTTGGTTTTCGTTGCTGCACACGGGCTTCCTCTAGTTGCGGTGAGCGGGGGCTACTCTTTCTTGCGGTGCACGGGCTTCTCATTTTGGTGGCTTCTCTTGTTGCAGCATGGGCTGTAGGCATACGGGCTTCAGTAGTTGTGCATGAGGGCTCTAGAGCGCAGTTTCAGTAGTTGTGGCGCATGGGCTTAGTTGCTCCGTGGCCTGTAGGATCTTCCCAGACCAGGGCTCAAACCTGTGTCGCCTGCATTGGCAGGTGGATTCTTAACCACTGCACCACCAGGGAAGGCCCTGTGTATATCTTCTTTGGAAAAATATCTGTTTAGGTCTTCTGCCCATTTTTGATCAGGTTTTTTTTTTTTAAATATTAAGTTATATGAGCTGTTTATATATTTTGGATATTAATCTCTTATTGGTCATGTCATTTGCAAATATTTCTCTCATTCAGTAGGTTGTCTTTTCATTGTTTTCAATGGTTTCTCTTCTACGGTTATTATTTTTTTAAGGGGTTGTTTTGTTTGGTTTTTTTTTTTGGCTTTGCAGGGTCTCTGTTGCGGCGTGCAGGCTTCTCTAGTTGTGGCATGTGGGCTCTAGAGCACGTGGGCTCAGTAGTTGCAGCGCGAGGGCTCTCTAGCTGTGGTGTGCAGGCTCAGCTGCAGTATGTGGGATCTGAGTTCCCCAACCAGGAATCGAACCTGGGCCCCCTGAATTGGGAGTGTGGAGTCTTAACCACTGGACCACCAGGGAAGTCCCTACATTTATTTTAAAATTGAGTAAACCACAGGTTCAGGAAAGTAAAATAGTACTTATGTGTTTTTTAAAAAATAAATAAATATATTTATTTATTTATTTTTGGCCACACTGGGTCTTTGTTTCTGTGCATGGGCTTTCTCTAGTTGCAGTGAGTGAGGGCTTCTCTTGTTGAAGAACATGGGCTCTAGGCACACAGGATTCATTAGTTGTGGCACACAGGCTTAGTAGTTGTGGCTCGCAGGCTCTAGAGTGCAGCCTCAATTGTGAGCCTTAGTTGTGGTGCACGGGCTTAGTTGCTCCACAGCATGTGGGATCTTCCTGGACCAGGCCTCGAACCCGTGTCTCCTGCATTGGCAGGCAGATTCTTAACCACTGCACCACCAGGGAAGTCCCAAAATAGTAGTTATATCTTAAAGTAAGATATTTTTGTTATTTATTCAATCATTCATTTAACAACAACTGTGAAGTTCAGACTATGTGCCAGGCATCGTTTCAGACATGGAGAACACAGAAAACAAATTCTCTGCATTCCAGAGCTTAACTTATGGTGGGAGAACATGACAATCAATAGAAATAAGGAGAGGATAGATATAAATATAACAGTAAGCTTAATTTTAGCTAGTGACGTGATATAAAGAAAAAATACAAATTTTATTGATATGAAAAGATATTTAGAATATGTTGTTAAATAAAAAATGGGAGTTGCAAAAGAATAAGGTGTAGGGGTCTCAATTTTCAGCATATGTAGGAGTAGTACTAAAAAAAGGAAGTTGAGAAGTATATACACTAAAATATAAGCATATAAAATACTAAAAACAAGACCATTTGAATTTCGGATCTATTTCCCAATATTAAGAGCAAGGAAAATAAGGGGAGCTGAATTCTCTGGGACCTTCAAAACATCAGATCTATCAGATTTTATGTCTACCTGAAGAAGAATTTTTCCTAGTGGCCTGGAGCCATTACTGACAAAAATAATTGATAGGGTGATGATTTGTGTAAGATCCCTGGTTTGAATTAATGTGCTCCCCTGCCCACCTCTATCAAATTTTCAAATTACCTTGAAGCAAAGCTTTGCTCGTAGTAGGTACTGCAGGACTATTTACTGCAAGCTGGGAGGAAGGAATGTATGAACTTACTGTGGAATGGAAAACAGATGTCAGTACTTTGGAAATATAATAAAACAGCTTTTTAGGTACCAGGAAGGAGTGTATTTGCAAATCAGGAAACACTCAACCCCAGGAAGCAGATGCTAGTGTGCTTTTCGTCAAAACTCTGGGGTAACATTTTTACTTTGGTGACTATCAAAATTTTTAATCTATCCAAGGAATTTATTTCCAAAATGACATTCTTAGTGACTGCTTCCATTCACAACAAGCTGGGTTTTGCGATAATTGCCTTTGATGTTTGTTCTGTGGCCTTCCTCCTTCTCCTAACCCCTGCCACTGCCAATTACTCTGGGAGGCTGCCCACAACAATGGAGACTATTGCCTCAGTAAAGGCGGTATCCATGGTGCCAGAGGCTGCAGGCACTGCTGAAGGCTATACTGAGAGCAAAGGGAACTTCCAAGGGTTTGCTTATATAATGTTTCTTTCTAAAATGTATGACCATCGTCACATGGCTTGGGGCAGCATTTTCATCTCAGATCTCCACTGTATTCACAAGCTGCCTCTGCTGTGGGCAAAGTGATTCTTAACATTGCAAGGCTGTAGCTGGGGAATTCCAAGGGCAGGTAGAGAAAAGAGGAGATCCTTGCTAGGGTGATAACAGTGCCCTAGGGGCTGTCTTCCATAAACCATTTCTGCCTTCTACACCCAGCAATATTTCTTGAAGGATTAAGACATATTAGACAGTGCCAGAGAAAGGAACTAACATTTATTGGTTCATGATTACGGGGCACAAGTTGTACAAATCCATCTTAATCCTAGAACATTTAAGAGTCCCAATTTATAGATGAGAAAAAAATGAAGCTCTCTTGGGATCTAAACTCAGATCTCTAGACTCTAAAATCATGTTCTTTCTACTACAAGGAGCTTTGAGAGAATGGGGAAATGGCATTCAAGATTACTGGCTTGTTTGGGGCAGTATGCTCAGTAAATGATACCAGGACAGTGGCACTCACAGGGATGGGCATAAAATAGTCTAATCCAATATATTACTTTAGTTACATTGGAACAAAATGATCACTTTTAATACATCCTTATTTGGGGGAAATAACTGAAATTTTAAGACTATGGAAAGTACCTAATTATAAAATTTTTAACAGTTTAATAGGTGTCCTGACCCCCAGCCCATCACACCTCAACAATCAGTCAAGGACCAGGGGCTTCTTGTTCAGATCCTAACTCTCCAGGTTTCCACTCTTGGCCATTTCCTGTAAGATAAAGGAAGATGCCAGCCATACTGGATAAAGCTGTACTTTGGGCTCCCAATGCCTTCCATAGTTAATCACATTTCAAATAGGTCCAAGTAGTATATGCTATGCTCATCATCATGAACTTATTAATATCTTTTTGTGCCCACTCCTAACTATTCAAAACTGACAAACTGTTTCCGATAAATGATATAAAATGTACACGCAAACCTGATGAATAGAGTTGTAGGTAGATGTTGTTACAAAAAATTCCTTGAAACCAAGAAGTTCACAGAAAGGGCATTTAAAAATGATCAAATTCTTATGTGGAACAATACAAGAACAAATTGTCATAGAGAATGCTAAGTTGTCTACAAGCAGTGGAACATGAGTTCTTTAGAAATAGGAAAAGAAGATTTTAAAAAGTGGCTACCATTGATTCTGGAAGGAAAAAAAGAAAATATGGCAAAAGAAACCATTTGACCTCTTCTATCTGACACATGTTCTTGGAGATGACTTTGTCCCAGGGCTGAGTCTAAAAATAAAGAATGTGTCTTTTCCATTGTCATTATTTAAGTCCTACTTATCAGTATGAAAGGCCAGCTCTCTGAAAAAGTTGAATACTTAAAAAACAGTTTAAATATTCAACTGTAGCAAGTCACTTTAATGAGTATACAAAATGTCACAAATTCTATTTTGAACTTGTACATCTGATTTTGGAAAACATTTCCATGGTAGATTTAGTTTTAATTTGTCCTACTTCAGTGCAAAAATTCTTGGATCCCTGAAGTCTTCCCAAGTTCCTTTTACCTCTTTTGTAACAGTGACTCTTAAATTTTAATATGCATGGACAGCTTGTCAAAATGCAATTTCTGCTTAGTAGATTTGGGTCGGGCCGCAGATTCTGCAGTTTTACTAAGCTCTCAGGTGATGACAGTGCTGCTGATTGATGGACTTACACTCTGTGAAGCAAGACTTTAGATTACAGAATTCTTAAAACTCAGTGGAATGAGATCTCAAAAGCAGGGACTAAATGGATTAATAGAGGAAAACTTTTTATAAGGGGACATTTAAGAATGAAAAGAATATGAATAAAAACTATCTTAAACCAGGACTTGGGGCTTTGCTGTGGAGAAACACTGACAGGTTTAAAACAAGGAGGAAGTTGGTCAGATTGGTTTACTATCACTCCTTTCTTGCTAAGAACAACACACAAGGCACCACTGGCGAAAGTGCCTAGATATCTACAACAATTCCCTAGCCAAGTCTTTTTTTCTTTTTTTTTGGCCATGAGGCATAGGGGATCTTAGTTCTCAAACCGGCGCCCCTGAAGTGGAGGCGCAGAGTCTTAACCCCCAGACCACCAGGGCCCTAGCCAAGTCTTTGTCTCTGTCTCGACCTCCCTCTCTCCCTCATGGCAGTTAAGTGCAAGCTGAGAAATTTCAAGCATAGATGACAGACACAGTCTTTTTTTTTTTGGCTGTGTTAGGTCTTGTTGCGGCACACAGGCTCTTCGCTGTGGCATGGGGACTTCTCTCTAGTTGTGGTGTGTGTGTTTTCTCACTCTAGTTGTGGTGTGCAGGCTCCAGAGCGTGTGGGCTCTGTAGTTTGCGGCACGTGGGCTCTCTAGTTGTGATGGGCAAGCTCAGTAGTTGTGGCATGTGGGCTTAGTTGCCCTGCGGCATGTGGGATCTTCGTTCCCTGACCAGGGATCAAACCCACATCCCCTGCACTGGAATACAGATTTTCTACCACTGGACCACCAGGGAAGTCCCACAAACACAGTCTTTATTTGAGATATTATCTCTACAGCCGACTTATGAAGCAGGTGCTACTAACTATCCCTATTTTACAGAGGAAGAAACTGAGATTCAGAGTTGTAGTAATTGCCAAGGTCATTGAGCTAGTTAATGAGATAGCTGGGATTTGAGCCCAGGCAGTCAGGGTCTAGAACCCACATTCCACTTCAGTAGAAGCTTCCTCAAGTATTGCTCTCAAGAATTCTATAACATAGCACAGTGTGGTGTGTACCAAGCATCTAATCTTGTTGGATTTCACTTTGGTGCGATCATCAGGATCCTGCTAGGAACGTAATTATTGTTTGTAGAGTCTAAATCTCTTCCAGAAGTCTCAGGTACATCTGTAGTATAAGTTTTCTACTTGTACTGTCTCCACATCTTTTTTTTAAAAATAAATTTATTTATTTTATTTATTTATTTTTGGCTGCATTGGGTCTTTGTTGCTGTGCGTGCGCTTTCACTAGTTGTGGTGAGCAGGGGCTACTCTTCATTGCAGTGCTTGGGCTCTAGGCGCGTGGGCTGCAGTAGTTGTGGCATGCAGGCTCAGTAGTTGTGGCTCGTGGGCTCTAGAGCACAGGCTCAGTAGTTGTGGCGCACAGGTTTAGTTGCTCTGCAGCATATGGGATCTTCCTGGACCAGGGCTCGAACCTCTGTCCCCTGCATCGGCAGGTGGATTCTTAACCACTGTGCCACCAGGGAAGCCCTTTCTCCACATCTTCAGCTTCCATTTACCCTTCAACCCATTCACATCCAGCCTCATCACTGTCCTCATCACTGTCCTCATCACTCCACACTAAGTGACCTTTTTAAAGTCCTGGCTGTCTTCCTTGTTGCCATATCTGATAGATGCGTTCTACTCCTTATCTGACACAGCCTCTCAGCAGCATTTGACCCAGCCCTCTGGTTTTTCTAACACTCTACTGTTTTATTCTCTGGTGTGTCTGTTCTCTCTCCAGTCTCCTTTGCTACCGCTTCATCCTCTGTGGGTCTCTAAATGTTGTAGTTCCAATTTGGTATTGTATCATGTTAACAATTCTGTGTCAGTCTTTATTTCTTCTCTCATTCTTTTCCCCACTCCTTCATCCCTCTCTGTTTATACTCATGACTGTAAATACCTTCTTGATGATGTAAATGACTCTCAAACTTACATTGTCAGCCCAGGCCTCTTCCCTGAACTCTAAGTTTAGAACTTCCTTGACGTCTCCACCGGCATATTTTATGGGCATCTTAAACCTCTCATGTTCAAAACTAAATTTGCTTGTAAGGTATAAGCAGGAAAACTAAGCCCTGTAACCTGTGGAGACTGGGCAGATCTTTTGCCAAAGAAAAGGTCTTTTCCCATACAACACTGAACACAAAGAGGATATTTATTAGTTACTTGTCCAAAGTTAAAATATGGCTCTCAGAGAAATACGTGTGTGTGTGTGTGTGTGTGTGTGTGTGCGCGAAAGATTTGTTTAACTTATCAGTAAGGGAACAGACAGATGGTAAAGCTCACCATTTGAAAACAGAGACTTACAAAGTCTGCCAGGAAAGACATGCTAAAAAAAATTTGCTAGATGAGAGACACAACTAGTTAGTGTCCTATAGGGCAATAAAACTATAGCCTTTGGGGATATCTTTTCTGATGGAGAGAAATCATTTTCCTCTCTATCAGACAAAAATCTACAAGTTAACATTAACTTCACAAAGTCTGTGCCTGATTAACAGTAAATAGCATAGCAAAAGTGGTCATTTCCCTAGAGATTTAAATCATCCTTGAGCAGACCTGTTAAGATAGAACTCAAACATGACATTGAAAAGGTACACATGCTTCTTTTTGCCTTATTTCCGTGTTTTGGATGATTTTTTTAAAGACGTATCAGAATCTTTACACGCTATTTCTTAAGCACACAGTTTATAATGGACAGAGCTGGAATTTTGATTCTAAAGCTTATATTCCTTCTACCATATTCCTTTGACACATACCTTTTATTTAGATGCTATAAAGATTTTCAGGTTCTAGGGCTGACAACTGAATATCCATTACCAGAACCAAGTGCTCTCAGAAAGCTGAGCATTGTTTATGGATTTTTTTCAAGCCTACTCTCTTGGGTCCCATTGAGTTTTCTGTTCCCAGAGACCTAGTAAGTATTTCAGGTTTATATCATTCATTTCCAAGGTTACCCAATGTTTCATTTTTTGATATTTATTTCTATGTACATATCTAGTCTTCTCAAGGAGACTGTAAGCCTCTCAGAAGGAATTTTTCCTTCTAAATACATTGCTGTAATTACAGCTCCTTGGATATGCTCTACAACATTCAGTAAGGATTAGCTATAATGAACCCATATATACATGAAAATGAACGCTAAAGAAGTTGAGTTAAAGGAGACATATTGTAAAGTAAAATAATATGAAAAACATAATGGACAGAAGGAATCTGAATTTAAACTAGAAGAGAGAATGGATTTGTACTGATATACTAAGAAAGATTTGTAATGATATACTAAGAAGGCCATACTTAGCCCTGAGGAGAATTCCTAAGAGTAGGAATTTCCAATGATACCTCCTGGAGGAATGTTGTTTCATGAGCAATAATTTATTCATTTAGCAATTTATATTGAGTGTCTGCTATGTATTAGCCACTAGGATACAGCTGTGAGTAAGTCAGACATGGCCCAACTTCATGGAGATTATAGTGTACTGGGAAAAACTAGTACTAATTTTTCAAAGAGAATTAAATTACTATTAAGAAATTATTCTTAAATAAAAGGTTTCCTTAAAAAAATAACATCCGACAATGTACCTGACCAGTACTCCTCAAACTGTGAAGGTCATCAAAAATAAAGAAAGTCTGGGACTTCCCTGGTGGTCCAGTGGTTAAGACTCTGTGCTTCCAATGCAGGGGGGCTGGATTCGATCCCTGGTCAGGGAACTAGATCCCACATGCTGCAACTAAGAGCCCACATGCCACAACTAAGACCCGGTGCAGCCAAATAAATAAATAAATAAATATTAAAAACACACACACACACACACACACACACACACACATAAGGAAAGTCTGAGAAACTGTCATAGCCTATGGAGACATGACAATGAATAAACATAATATGGTATCCTGGATGGGATTCTGGAACACAAAAAGGACATTAGGTAAAAATGAAGGAAATCTGAATAACTGTGGACTTTACTTAATACTAATAATGTGTTGAAAGAAATGAACACATACTGGTTCATTAACTATAACAAACGTGCCATTTTAAAAGTAAGATAATAGGGCAAACTATGTTGGGAATGAAAGTGTATGGGAATTCTGTACTATCTGCTGTATTCTTCCATAAATCTAAAACTATTCTAAAAAAATAGTCTAGAAATTTTCAAAATGCTTTTTCTATAGATAAAAAGAAAAATTATTTATGATAAACACTAAGAAGGCAAAAAACTGGTGTTTGTTGTTAAGAGTCTCTAAAAGTGGCAAGAAAAGGCTTCCTGGGAAATCACATAAAAGCTGAAACTTGAAGTTTGAAAAGGAGTTGGACAAGAAAAGAGAACATTAAGATCCTTCTAAGCAGGGAATTCTAAGACTGAGAAAGTTAAAGCAAGTGAGTGTGACCCCAGCAAGAGCCCTGGGCAAAAATGATAAGATGAGGCTGTGACTGCCCCAGATAGGCCTTGGATACCAGGTTAAGAATTTTTTAATTTATCCCCAAATGAAAGAACCATTTACTCATGAACCAGTATTATCAGCATGCCTATGTGAAGCTCTGCTAAGCACTGGCCCTATAGCAGTGAACAAAACAATAAAACCCCTGCCCTAGGAAGCTCCTTGCTTGGTCAGGCCATTCAAGATGGCTGTTCTCTTGCTCTCTGTACATACCCTACTCACATGACTGACCTTCCTACCTACTTGCCCCAGGCCCAAGCTAGTGATTGGGTGAGGGGCGGGCCCCTCTGCTAGTTTCCCTGGTAGTCCATGAACCAACATGATGTCAATTCCCCCTGTAACTGGCAATCTTCCCCTCCCCCCAGGAGGAAAGACTGCTCCCACATCCCACCCACTGTCTGCAGCAAACAGTGGGGTGTCGCTTCAGGACATTGCTTCAGACATGTTAAATTCACCCCCATCCATTAAACCATTGATGTCTCTGTTGCTGACTCCAGGCTTTTTCTTAACATCTTGAAGCTGGGCAAGTATAGGCTTTGTAGGCCGGCTGGGTGCAGCCCAACATCCCCAAAATCGGTGGCGGGTGCTGGAGAGATTGAGCACTGAAGGGCCTTTGGTTTTACTATGAGATGAAGGCTTTTGAGCCAAGGAATGACTTAAACTTCGTGCGTTAGTTATAAAACCTCAGTTAGGCTGCTACTTTCCCCTATAATCCATTCCCTCGCATTAGCCAAAGTGACCTTTTGCAAACAGACCTGGTCATTCTCCTCCCCTGTTGTTTCTCCTTCAGAGAGGCAAGAATCCAACCTCCTAAAATACTTAAAGAAACTAAACTCTAAAAAAATTTCAGCAAAATATGTCAATCTGAAAAGAAAATCTGATTATTTTCTAACAGGTTTTTACAGTATTTAATACTATTCTATAGTATTTAAAGCAGGGGTCGGGGTAGAGTTCCTCTCCAGACTAAACCAATTCCAGAGGAATGTTGGAGGTCACTCTGAAGTGATCTGCATATGCAAACCAATGTCCTTTAGTTTATCTATTCTATCAAAACCTTGTCTTCAGTTAAAGACCTCACTCCTGTAAATGGGAAAATAATTTTCTTTGTATTCCTGAAACTGCATGTCACAAATGCACCAAGTAAACATGTATGTGAAACATCCTCTTTATTTCTTCTATACTGACTTTATCTATCCTCCTACAACTCTACTTTGGGGAGATTCCTCCAAGAAATTCAATTTGATCTTTTTATATATAACTGGATTTGGTGGGTTTTAGGTCTGAGCACACTTTACTGGAATATTTCTAGGAGACACACCCAGTAAAAACGATGAATAAATGAATTTCATTTGTGCAACATAAAGAAAATTTCAGTATACAAATATTTAATTTTGTTTTTGGAATGCTTTAAAATTTTAATACATGGGATTCTGGGAATTTATTAAAAAGAACTAGACAAATCTACATATAATGACAGGTTCAAGATATATTATTAAAGGAAAAAAGTTCAGGACAGTATGTAATAATTTTAGTTTGAATATGTATTTTATATGTATGTCATATATGGTTAGAAAAAAGCCTTAACCATGTAACTATTGACACTACTTATTCTTGAGTACGAGTGATATATAAAATTTTAGTTTTCAAATCGTACACTTCTGGAATGTTTGATATTTTTTACAAGTTTGTTTCTAATTAGTTGTGAATCACAAAAAATTCCAGAATCTAATACTTATAAAGTATATAATACTTCAGTGTTTAAATTCATATTTATAGAAACTAACAAAATAGAACTAAATTATGACTGTTGTAAAATAATGATAGTCAATGATTGGACTAAAACTTCTCTCTAGGTGTAAATGACCCATTTTATTTGGACTTCCAGATTAAGATGATCTATACTTGCTGACAAATTATCAGTGATTATTCTAAAAAACAAAAAAAGTTATGCTTCAGTTTTGCAGCTATATTAAGGAAAAGTCTACCTCCTTATTATAATTCCCACTTCCGTCTTTAAAAAAAAAAAAAGGAGGGGGCTTACCCAGTTCCTGCTGATTTACTAACCAGCCTATCTTGGAACTGACCAATAGTTGCTCTGCTCACTGTGAATGGGAAAAGATGGATGGTACCTGACCACAGGCTAAGTTAGTTTGGCAGAATATCAAGCAGGAATGTCAGTAACTGAATATTCCTGAAAGATCACTGAAAGAGTTCCCCTCCCTCAGTGAACCACTTACCACATATAAGAATAAGACTATTGGAGCCTTGTTGGATGGATTTCCTCCACAAAGTTGTTACCCGAAAACTGGGTTTACTTCTTGGTGGGTGTCAGGGCAAAAGATACAACCAAGCCAAAGATTGGAAGAAGTAATGATTTGTGAAATAAAAGTCATATTTTTATGTCAAGACAAGAGAAGTTTAAACAAAAAATCTTCTCAGCCCTTTGGACTCCTCTCTCTCCACACTGTGCATTGTATATCTGCATTATGCATCACCAACCTTCCCCTGGGAGGGGGAGGAATACCTGCTCAACATTAAAGAGGAACTTCTAGCATCAACAAGACAACTCCTTAAAAGATAGCATTACTTCTTGATCTTGTAAGAGGTCACATGATCTACCACAATGACTCATTTGATGTCCAGCCCTCTGTCTCAAAAAAGCTTATATAACAGTGCCTTGACTTCTAAAGGGTGGAACAGTTCTCAGAGCTTTCTGACATGCTCTTCCTGGGTTATAATCCTCAAATTTGGCTCGAATAAAATTTTCCATTTCTTTCTTAGATCGACTGATTAATTTTTCATCAACAGATTTATTACTTGCAGCAAGTAAGGAGAACACCAGAGATCTTTCCCAAAGCAGTGTCTCTCCAAACAGCAAAATGTGGAATTTTTAAGCTAAGGGTACGTGCATATTTATGAAGGGGATTGGGTGGTATATGCATATTCATGAAGGGGCTTGAGCAAGGGAGAATTCAGGCTAGAATTGGTGCAAAAGTCGACAGAGTCCAAGCTTTAGTTGATGGAAATCAGAAAAGGTCAACATCATCATTCAGTCCTCCACCTGAGTGGGACCTTCAGTTCCTGCACAACTCAGAATATCAGATTGTGATGTATACCCCTTGAGGCGGAACTAGGACTCTGTTTTATTGCTGAACTATTGTTTCCTGACTGCTTTTCTTTTGTTCCTCCATTCCCTCACTTCCCTTAAGATCATTAATTACTGAGCCCCATTCAAGGGCACTCATTGTGGCCAGGCTTAGATCACAAAATGGCTTAGGCCAAAAATGTCTTCTCTTATGTCAAGAAAGCCATGCCTGGTTCTCTTTCTCTGGGGACCTCCTACCCTACCTGCTTACAAAGTCAGTGTCTCCTCCAGTAAACCTGTCCTGGCCCAGACTGGGTTAGGTGCATGGATTGGCTGCCATGCATAATTAAATAAATAGTGTTTAGGGCCATGACATCCAAGTACCAGGTACTAACAGAGCACATAGAGGCTTAGCAGGACTTGATGTAGTTCAGGTGGAGGCTTCCTGGAAGATGTGACATTTAAGCAGATTCCTGAAATGAGAACAAGCTGCCCAAGCAGAGTGGGTCTGTGTTGCAATGGGGGTAAGTACTGAGGCCCAGAAGAACCATTTAGGTAGTTGGAACAGCACGTGGAGATAGTCTGAGACTGGAAATGGCCAATGTGGTGGAGATGGTGAAAGGAGAGGTAGCAGCCCAGGTCAGGCAGCTTCTTATTGGACTTGTTAAGCAGTTCAAACATTGCCCTAAAAGAAATGTGAAGGCACTGAGGGGATTTTATCCCAGGAATGATGTGATCAGATGATCTGATTTGCATTTTTAAAAGTTGACAAGGCCTCTAGATGAAGAATGGAATGTAGAGGAGCAGGAATGGGCAAAGGGACATTAATTAAGACAAGAGATAATGGTGGCTTAATGCTTGTAGATAGAGTGAATGACAGAACTTTTGAATAAAAGTATAGGATATAAGGTCTGAAAAGTCCCCACAAATCCCTGCCAGGTTCCAGGTTTTATGTCCCAGTTAACAAGGCACCATGAATTATCCAATGCTACATAGCTTATTCATAGTAGAGATAGACTACAAACCAATTCATAGTAGAGATAGACTACAAACCAATTGCATTTTTCTCTTGCTACCTTTTTTTATGGACCTCCTGATATGACTCAGCAAGTTTTTGAATTTTAAAAAATACAGTGCTTTACTAAATGATGGATATATGAACTTCATTACACTAGTCTCTCTACTTTATGTTTGAAAATGTTATAATAATAAACAGTTCTATATAAAGCAGTGCTTTAAAACTGTTGGGGCATAGGTACAAATTCAAGGCCTTTGAGTCAGTTTAGCAATGGAAACAATTCCAGAGTTTCCTGGGGCTCCCATACTCACATGGTACCCTCTGGGCCCCAGACTGGTAGACTCAGCTGGGTAGTATTTGGACTGATTGCCATAGTCATAGATAATGCCAGATTGCTGGACTCCATGGCACTTCCCTGGGGAAGACATGGAACCTCTCTTTGAATCTTCTGTAAAATGGGAGTCCATACTATCAAATGACAACGATAATACAATTTAGTAACGCGTTCAATGAACTGTATTGAAGGGAAAACCATCCATGAATTGGGGATGCTGCTCACAGAGAGTGGATCCCTCTTTCTGAGGGGTTTTAGGCCAGATTGAGTTTTATAGCACTTAGAAGAGGCAACAGGAAACAGGGCGTGATTTCCTTATAAGCCTAGTAGGTCCTGTTTTCCAGGGTAAGGTGAGCTAGCTAAAGCTCAGCTAGAGGACTGTGATCTGTGTGTGTTAGGTTTCCTTGAGAGTGCGGCGTTTCCTGGAAGTGCAGGCTGACCCAGGTTTAGATTTGTGACCTGGGCCGGACTGCTGGGGCGGCCTCCATTTTCTGGGTCCCCATACATGAATTATCTTTATCCATACTTTCTATACAGGGGATATTGTGAGAACAAAGTGAGTCTGTGTTGGTCCCACATTCCCTAATCACTGAACGTCATTTTTTCTTAACTGTTCCTTGACGTTGAGTAATCAATGTCACCACAGCTGTCTGCATAACCCACCAAGAGTGACCACATAGTTGTCTCTTTTTGAGTTATATTACATGTTAAAAATAAACTTGAAGAAGTTCCGGGTTTGTTTTAAGCTGGGGACTGTTACTCATTTAATCGCTTCCAAATATAGAAAGCAAAGATAACAGTTTATATTCACTAAAACAATTATATGGAAGGTGAATGAGTGGTGAGGTAATTCGATTGACTTTCAGTCTGAAACCTCTGGATCTTGGAAGGTGGTGGTTGACAGTTAAAGGAATTAGCTTTAGCTATTAATTTCTTTTCCAAAGTGGCTGGTGTAGCAGGTGTTCCTTAGGATTGTGATCAAGGAACTCTTCAGATAGCACCCTCTATTTTTTTTTAATTTAAAAAAATTTGTTTGTTTATTTTTGGCTGCATTGGGTCTTCGTTGCTGCTCATGGGTTTTCTCTAGTTGCGGCGAGCAGGGGCCACCCCTCGTTGCAGTGCGTGGACTTCTCACCGCAGTGGCCTCTCTTGTTGTGGAACATGGACTCTAGGCACGCGGGCTCAGTAGCTGTGGCTCACAGACTCCAGAGCACAGGCTCAACAGTTGTGGCACGAGGGCCCAGTTGCTCCGCGGCATGTGAGATCCTCCCGGACCAGGGCCTGAACCCATGTCCCCTGCATTGGCAGGCGGATTCCTAACCACTGCATCACCAGGGAAGCCCCAGCACCCTCTATTTTATCTTCTACCCAGTCTTTCTGCACCATGTAGACTCCTTGGTACCCAGAAAACATTCAATTAGTCATCTCCTTATTTGCATTGGTGAGGGAAGATTCAAAAGAGTAAACCTGACACATTGTAAGTACTGAATGATTGTTGAATGAATGAAACAATTTATAAGCAAATTTGAGGCCTATAATTTAAATATAACATTATAAGCTGCATAAAATAGAAATGCATATTGTAGAAAGTGAAAGTACCCTCCCATAAGCCCATTCCACAAAATAAACCTGGTTAATATTTTAACCACTAGTTTTATTGAAAACACTGGACTGAATATACTTGTATATCTATATACACTAGAAGATTTTGTTGGGTCAAAAGCCTTGTGTGTTTATGTGTGTGTGTGTGTTTATTTTGGCAGTGCCAAGTTATTCTCCAAAAAAGTTGTAACATTTTTCACTCCCCCAAAATACTCTTATAAGATGTTCCAAGATTATTTTATTTTACTTTAAAAATTCTTATTTTCTATATTATAAAAGTACACATCCTTTTGAGAAAAATTAGAACAATTTGGGAACATACAAATTAGAAAATCATAGTATTTCCTACCCTCCATCCAATTTTGGGGGTTATTTTAGAATTAGATGATGATATGGTCAATATTATTAACCTCTCAAAATCAATTTTAGTTTATTATTTTTTTCTTTTTCCCCCCAGCATATGTAAACAACCTATGTCACTCCTAAGAAATTCTGGGAGAGACCTGCCTAGGCCTCCGAGACCCCAGGCACTCTTGCTTTTCAAGGCCCTACCTTACATCCTACCAATCAACTTCAAATGCAGCCACATCAAATATTATACATATATATATACCCATACAAAATGGTAATAATTTAATATTTTTCTCTTAAAAATACTTGGGTGTAAGTAACTTATTTAATTTATCAGTTATGATTTCTCAATAACTGTTCTGCATACTCAGGATTTCTTGAGAAGTGAGAAAATATAGTCTGTAAGTTTTAAAAAATATATAATGACATTTAGTAAATGCTAAATTTATGAATTAAGTTGACATAATGTATTTGTAATCTTTCGTTAAACCTTTGTCAACTTGTCTTACAATTCCTTTTTCAAAGCTTAGAGCATAGACCTTGTAGAGGTGGCTGATCTAGCTTAGAAAGAATCATACCAGAGCAGAAGGACAGGATTTATACTTTCTACACAAAACTATCTGGCCCAGCAATTCTTCAGAAAAATACTGTGGAGCTTAGTCTGAATGAGGGAATTTTCTGGAGGATACTATTGATTGTTTGGTGGCAGACAGTGCAAGAGATGTAACAGGAAAATGACTTGGCTTTTTGCAGGCTTCCAATCAGCCTACAACCCATGGCTATATCATGGTGCAGAGAGGGACAAAGAAGCGGAGTTTTCTGTACCAAGATTGATCTTCAGAAAAGTCAAGGCAACAAAGCAGTGTAACACCTAAGGCCAGTGGGTCTCAACCAGAACAACTAGTGCCCCAGGTAAGTTGCCAGATTTATCAAATAAAATTATAGGGTGCAACATAGAAATATTACATGTGACAACCTTATAAAAATTATTTGCTATTTATATGAAATTCAAATTTAACTGGGTTGCTATGTAAGGCAACCATGTCACTAGGAGACATTTCCAATGTCTGGAGTCACAACTGGGCAGGAAGGTGTGCCACTAGCACCCAGAATGTAGAGGCCAGAATGCTGGTAACATCCTAGACTGCAAGGACAGTGACCCTAAATGAAGAATTATCCAGCCCAAGATGTCAGTGCTGAAGTTGAGAAACTCTGACCTAGGCTAACTGATACATAAGGCATTTGCTGGATTGGCCATATATTTACATTTCAGTTTTTGAAAGAATAATTCTTGTTATAATAAAAAATTCAAATAGCAAGAAAATTATTATTTGAAAGCAGAAATCTCCTGTCATCCTACTTCCCAAATCACCACAAATAGTTTGAAATGTTATTCCAGATATTTTTTCAGACCAATGTATACTCTTTTTATTTTTTTATTTTTTATTTTTTGGCCGCACCGTGCAGCTTGCAGGATCCTAGTTCCCTGGCTAGAGATTGAACCCAGGCCCATGGCAGTGAAAGTGCAGAGTCCTAACCACTGGACTGCCAGGGAATTCCCATATACTCTTTTTAAAAAATTAAAAACTGGTTCATACTATATGATCTGTTCTGAAATCTGCTTTTTAAAAATTGTACAGTGTGACTTAGATATCTTTTTATACCAATATACAGTACTATTTAAGCCATATTTATCTATATGAAACATTTATTTTTAAAAAAATTTTTATTGGAGTATAGTTGATTTACAGTGTTGTGTTAACTTTCTGCTGTACAGTGAATCAGTTGTACATATACATATATCCATTCTTTTTTAAATTCATTTACCATATAGGTTATTACAGAGTATTGAGTGGAGTTCCCTGTGCTATATAGTAGGTCCTTATTAGTTATTTTATATATAGTGGTGTGTACATGTCAATCCCAATCTCCCAATTTATCCCTCCCCCCATTTTTTCCCTTTTAGAAACTATATGTCTATGATTACATCCAAAACCAACTCCTACTGATGAACATTTGGACTGTTTCCAGTTTTTTGCGATTGCAAATAGTGCCACAATAACCATCTCTCTCTCTCTCTCTCTCTCTCTGTATGTGTGTGTGTGTGTGTGTGTGTGTGTGTGTGTATATATATATATATACACATATATATGTATATATATATTTTTCCCCCAAATATTTCTGTAGAGTAAATTCTTAGAAATGGAGTTGCTAGGACAAAGTGTATGCACAATGAAGTCTTCAAAAGTCTACCCTCCCAAGCCGAATTACCCTCCCAAGAGGTGATACCAGTTTACATGGCAACTTAACTATGTATGAGCCTGCTTAGAGATTTCTTTATGAGGGTTACTAATTTATTTACTTTACATTTTTACCCCACTGGAACTGAAAAAGCAATGTAAACACCAGCAAATAAATATGTTATTTATTTTAAATTTATTTATTTATTTATTTTTGGCTGTACTGGGTCTTCATTGCTGTGTGAGGCCTTTCTCTAGTTGCAGCAAGCAGGGGCTACTTTTTTTTAACGTGCATGGGCTTCTTGCAGTGGCTTCTTTTGTTGCGGACCACGGGCTCTAGGCGTGCGGGCTTCAGTATTTGAGGCACGTGGGCTCAGTAGTTGCAGCATGTGGGCTCAGTAGTTGTGGCATGCAGGCTCCAGAGCGCGGGCTCAGTAGCTGTGGTGCACGGGCTTAGTTGCTCCACAGCATGTGGGATACTCCCGGACCAGGGATCGAACCTGTGTTCCCTGTATCCGCAGGCGTATTCTTAACCACTGGAACACCAGGGAAGTGGACTTACCAAAATTGCTTATCAAAATTAACAAGTTGCTCATTAATACTTGTTTCAAGACCCTCACCTTGCTATGCTCACCAATGCTATACTATTATATTATAAACTCTGCCCATTCCCGACCAGTTCCCTGCCTTACCAGAGCAGCTTAAAGTCATCTGACCTGGACCTGAAACCCTATAAACATCCTCCTCTTATTATTAAGAGTCTGTCAAGGTGCTGTTCCTTCTTTCTGCAGTATTAAACTTAGCTTTGCTTAGTCAACAAGTTTTTTGGTGGTTTTATGGGAGGTTATGATTGACAGGAATAATCTACATCACAGGATTGTCATGAGCAGTGAATGAAATCAAGTCCTGAAAGCATCTCTAAACAGTAATGTACTTTCCAATGCACAGAAGACAGTGCCTAAGATGGTGCCCAATTATCACTTCCCTCCTCTTCCTCTTTCTTGAACTGTCCAGGCCTAATGTGGCCTGAGAAACTTAGAAGAGAATGGCAAAGAACTGACATTTACTGAGCACTTGACACAACACTGTGCCAGGCACTCTGGTAGGAGTTCTCCATTTATGACCTCACTTTGTTCTCACATTAGACTTGGCAAGATGGTGTTATTATTCTGATTTTCCAGACTAAGAGATGGAGACTGAGAGAGGTTAAAGGATTTGCCTGAGGTCTAAGTAGCAAAGCCAGGATTCCATCCAGGTCTCTCTGACTCAGCTTGTACTTTCCCTCTTATTACTACTTTACTTCCCAGGCTTGTAGAGTTTTCATTGCAATTGTGGAAGGTCAGCCTGAGATTTCAGGGCAGGAGGCCACTCAGCTCCTTATATAAGAACCCCAAAGGAGAACATCACATTCTAGGGCAGCACTGATGAAATTGAAATATAATGCAAGCCACATATGTAATTGAAAATTTTCTAGCAGTCATAACTGAAAATTAAAAATTTCAATTTAAAGTAATTATAGATTCACAGAAGTTGCAAACATAGTACAGAGGGATTTGATGTCCTCCTTCATCCACTTTCCTCCAATTATAACATCTTATATGATTATGGTATAATATCAAAACAGGAAAATTGATATAGGTACAATCCACAGACCCTTTCGGATTTATCACATTTACATGCATATAGAGCTATTCCATCACCACAACAATCTCCTTTGTGGTGTCCCTGTATAATCAATCACAAGCCACCACCCCATCCCCCCAACCCCACAAACACACCCCCCTCTCCATTCTTAATACCTGGTCACATCTAATCTATTCTCCATGTCTATAATTTTGTCAGTTTGAGACCATTACATAGATGGTATCATGCACTGTATTAGTTTCCTAGGGCTGCTGTAACAAATTGCCACAAACTGGGGCTTTAAAAAGAGAAATTTATTCTCTCACAGTTCTGGAGGCTGGAAGTCCAAAATCAAGGTCAGCAGAGCCATGCTGCCTCTGAATGGCCTCTAGGATAGGATCCATTCCATGCCTTTTCTAAATTCTGGTGGTTGCCAGCTTCCTTGGCTTGTGGCCACGTCACTCCAATCTCTGCTTCAGTCTTCACACTGCCTTCTCTGTTTTCTTCTCTGTGTATCTCTTGTAAGGACACCTGTCTTTGGATTTAGGACACACCCAGATAATCCGGGATGATCTCCTTATTTCAAGATCCTTCATTTAAGTACATGTGCAAAGGTTTTATGACAGCACTATGCTAGGCATGTGTAGCTGGAGCCCAGTGAGTGAGAGTGAAAAAAAGGAAAGAAATATAGCAGGAGATGTTAGGGAGAGAATAGCAGGAGGAGATGCAAAAATTAGAATACTAGTTGTTTAATGACTTAATTGTTGCTTGAAATCAAAGTATGGACGGTATATGTTATTAGCTATTAAGTGACTTTGTGAGCATGGACTTAATGTCAGGAGAGATAATCTTCACATCTATTCTGAGCCAAAAAATCCAAGTGAACTATGCTTGTCCTAAACCTAGATTATGCATCTCTGTCAGATTCAGTGTCTCAGTGCTCTGCGGACATTGTTAGGTAAACAGTGCCAATATTTCCCCCTTCATTTTCCTCTTTTCTAGATTACGTGCAGACTATCTTCTTATGGAAACATTCTATCTTCTGAGCACAACATCGGAATTTAGATTTCATTTTCATCCAAATCAATACACTTGATTCAGTTAAGGTTTCACGGTGTTGATGCCGAAAGCTCTGCCGCTGTGCACCGGTGCTGAATTGAATCTTGGAGACAGAGTTTTGGGTAAAGTAGAAAAGAAGAGCTTTATTGCTTTGCCAGGCAAAGGGGGACACAGCAGGATTCTGCCCTTGAAAACTATGTGTCCTCTGGGCTTCCCTGGTGGCGCAGTGTTTAAGAATCCGCCTGCCAATGCAGGGGACATGGGTTTGAGCCCTGCTCTGGGAAGATCCCACATGCCATGGAGTAACTAAGCCCATGTGCCACAACTACTGAGCCTGCACTCTACAGCCCATGAGCCACAACCGCTGAGCCCACGTGCCACAACTACTGAAGCCCATGTGCCTAGAGCCTGTGCTCCGCAACAAGAGAAACCATCGCAATGAGTAGCCCGCACACCGCAATGAAGAGTAGCCCCCACTCACCGCAACTAGAGAAAGCCTGTGCACAGTAACGAAGACCCAATGCAGTCAAAATAAATAAATAATAAATATATTAAAAAAAAAAAAAAGAAAACTGTGTGTCCCAACCCAGGAGGATTTAGTGAGATGTTTTATAGCAGTAGTTCAAGGGTGGAGTTGTGCTGACAAAATTAGGGTATGTGCAGGGCCTGCACTCCTCTAATCTGGTCTCAGGTAATCTTCTTTTTTTAAAATAATTAATTAACTAATTAATTAATTAAAAAAATATATTTATTTTTATTTATTATTTTTGGCTGTGTTGGGTCTTCGTTGCTGCACACCGGCTTTCTCTTAGTTGTGGCATGCGGGCTTCTCATTGCGGTGGCTTCTCCTGTTGCAGAGCACGGGCTCTAGGCACACGGGCTTCAATAGTTGTGGCACGCGGGCTCAGTAGTTATGGCTCACGGGCTCTAGAGTGCAGGCTCAGTAGTTGTGGTGCACGGGCTTAGTTGCTCCACGGCATGTGGGATCTTCCCAGACCAGGGCTCGAACCCATGTCCTCTGCATTGGCAGGTGGATTCTTAACCACTGCACCACCAGGGAAGCCCTAATTTATTTATTTTATTTATTTATTTTGGCTGCATTGGGTCTATGTTGCTCCATGCAGGCTTTCTCTAGTTGGGGCGAGCAGGAGCTACTCTTTGTTTTGGTGCGCTGGCTTCTCACCATGGTGCCTTCTCTTGTTACGGAGTATGGGCTCTAGGAGTGTGGGCTGCAGTTGTGACTGCAGTTGTAAGTATGGGCTCTAGGAGCGTGGGCTGCAGTTGTGACTGCAGTTGTGACTCACGGGCTCTAAAGTGCGGGCTCAGTTGTTGTGGCACATGGGCTTAGTTGCTCCACGGTGTGTGGGATCTTCCTGGACCAGGGCTTGAACCCATGTCCCCTAGCATTGGCAGGTGGATTCTTTACAACTGTGCCACCAGGGAAGCCCCTCAGGTAATCTTGATGAGCCTCTCTGCTTCCTTTAATCTGACTTCAGGTAGTCTTCTCTGGTATGAGGAATGCTGACATAATCCATTTTGGGGTTTTTAATTCTATAAAGAGCTTAAAGACATTGTTATGTGTATTCCTTGAGAGGGAACCAGGACCCTGCTCCAAGGCTGCACTACTGTTTCTTGGTTGCTCTTCCTTTGTCTCTGCATCCCATCTCCTCCCTGATTAGCAACAGTTTGAACCTGCCCTTTGGAACTCAGGGAAAGTCATGGAGGCTGAAACCCATTCCCTACAAACAAGAATCAAGGGACACGGAAAGGCTTCCTTGCCCAGAAGCCCCACAGGGTCCTGCTTGGTTTCACTATTGAAAGGGTCAGTAATACCCACTCACTGTGGCATAAAAATTATTTTATCAGAAGCATTTGAGTTTGTGAAATCTCTTATCTTCCTAAAAGTAGAATTAAGAACTCAATTGTCATAAATCCCCTACCCTAGAGGCCATTCCTGGGATCCACCAGGGATGATTGACTCTTATCAAGAGCCATGAGAAGTCTCCACACCACATGTAAACAGACATTGTCACAAAACTATCCTATCTCCCATCTGTTCTCCTGAGGCCAATTTATCTTTCCAGAAAGTCATTTGTTTTCCCATGAGTTCCCTTTCTCCCTCCCTTTCCCTTATTGAGAACTCATTTGTTTCCCCATAAGTGTCTTTCTCTCCCTCCCCTTCCCCATTAAGATGGTATATAATAAGCCCTAAATTCTAACTGCCCCTTGAGTCACATTTTTCTGTGCACCCTCTACATACCTTAACAAAAATATGGTGATTGAATGTTATCTTTTGTTAATCTGTCTTTTGTCAGTTGAATTCAAAAGACCTGAATCAAGAAAGAATGAGTACAGGAAAAGTTTTTGTTGTTGTTGTTCTTTTTTTCTTTTTTATTAAAGTATAGTTGATATACAATGTTGTGTTAATTTTTGTTGTACAGCAAAAGGATTCACTTATACATATATATACATCCTTTTTTTTTTTTTTTTTTTGTGGTACGCGGGCCTCTCACTGTTGTGGGCCTCTCTCGTTGAGGAGCACAGGCTCCAGACGCGCAGGCTCAGCAACCATGGCTCATGGGCCTAGCCGCTCTGCGGCATGTGGGATCTTCCCGGACCAGGGCACGAACCCGTGTCCCCTGCATCAGCAGGCGGACTCTCAACCACTGCCCCACCAGGGAAGCCCTACATTCTTTTTTTAATATTCTTTTCCATTATGGTTTATCTTAGGATATTGAATAAAGTTCCTTGTGCTATACAGTAGAAATTTGTTGTCTATCAATTCTATATATAATAACTTACATCTGCTAACTCCAACCTCCCACTCCATCCCTCCCCCAACCCCTGCCCACCCTTGGCAACCACAAGTCTTTTCTCTATGTCCATGAGTCTGTTACTGTTTCTTAAATAGGTTCATTTGTGTCATATTTTATTTTACTTTTTTAAAGAAATTTATTTATTTATTTTTGGCTGTGTTGGGTCTTTGTTGCTGCACGTGGGCTTTCTCTGGTTGCAGTGAGCGGGAACTACTCTTCATTTTGGTGTGAGGGCTTCTCATTGTGGAGCACGGGCTCTAGGTGCATGGACTTCAGTAGTTGTGGCTCGCGGGCTCTAGAGTGCAGGCTCAGTAGTTGTGGTACATGGGCTTAGTTGCTCCGTGGCATGTGGGATCTTCCTGGACCAGGGATCGAACCCGTGTCCCCTGCATTGGCAGGCAGATTCTTAACCACTGTGCCACCAGGGAAGTCCCTGTGTCATATTTTAGATTCCACATATAATCGATATCATATGGCATTTTTCTTTCTGACTTACTTCATTTACTATGATAATCTCTATCTCCATCCAAATTGCTGCAATGGCATTATTTCATTCTTTTTTAGGGCTGAGTGGTATTCCATTGTATATATGTACCATATCTTCTTTTCTTTCTTTTTTTTTTTTTGCGGTACGTGGGCCTCTCACTGCCTTGGCCTCTCCCCTTGTGGAGCGCAGGCTCTGGACACGCAGGCTCAGTGGCCATGACTCATGGGCCCAGCCGCTCTGCGGCACGTGGGATCCTCCCGGACCGGGGCACGAACCCACGTCCCCTGCGTCGGCAGGTGGACTTTCAACCACTGCGCCACCAGGGAAGCCCCTGTACCATATCTTCTTTATCCATTCATCTGTTGGTGGACATTTAGGTTGCTTCCCTGTCTTGGCTATTGTGAATAGTGCTGCTATTCACATAGGGGTGCATGTATCTTTTTGAGTTATAGTTTTGTTGGTATATATGCCCAGGAGTGGGATTGCTGCATCATATGGTAATTTTATTCTTAGTTTTCTGAAGAACCTCTATACTGTTTTCCATAGTGTTTGCACCAACTAACATGCTCACCAATAGTGTAGGAGAGTTCTATGGGAAAAGTTTTAACTCCTAGACACTTTTGTATATTAAAATTTTATTCATTCGCTAGCTGGGCTTTAGGATTGTTTCTGTTCTTGGACACTAATCTATAGGGTTTTTTGCATGGCATAAGTTTTCAATTCTCCTCAGTTGATACCTGGAATGGCATATCTAGATTGTATTCTGTGTGTCTCTATAAGAAACTTTAAGACTATTTTCCAGAATGGTTCTTTTGGGGGATGTTGAACCAAAAGACAGAAGCAAGCCAAAGATTGGGAGAAGTGAGGATTTATTACTTGCAGCAAATAAGGAGAACACTTGGGATGTTTCCCAAAGCAGTGTCTCCCAAACAGCAAAATTGGGGAACTTTTAAGCTAAGGGTATATACATATTCTTGAAGGAGCGAGAGCAGAGAATTCAACACAGAACTGGGACATAGGTTGACAGAGTCCAAGCTTTAGTTGATAGAAGTCAGAAAAGGTCAATATCATCATTGCATCCTCCACCTGGGTAGGGGCCTTGGTTCCTGCAGAACTCAAAGATATGTAACAGATTGTTATTTATATCCCTTGAGGAGAAACTAAACTTGTCTTATCTCTGAACTATTGTTTCCTGACTGTTTTTCCTTTGTTCCTTTCTTTCCTAATTTCCCTTAAGATCTTTAATTACTGAGGCAAGCATGGTGCCAGTCTTAGATGCAGAAAACTTAGGCCAAATCAGTTTCTCTTATGTTGGGAAAGCCATGCCTGGTTCTCTTTCTCTGGGGACCCCCTACCCTATCAGTTGTACCAGTTTTCATTTCCATTATCAATAGATGAGAGCTCTAGTTGCTCAGCTTCCCCATCAGCACCTTATATGGTTAACTATGTTACTTTTAGCCATTCTGGTAGGTTAAGTGATTATTTGAAGACAAATAAGGAAATGTCCATTGAAGAAACATTTATTTATAAAACCACCACCTGGTTTTAGCTTTGGCTGGGTTGATATAAATACTTTGTTTGATTTTATTGACTGTGTCAGAAATAAGATCATGTGGAGAACACACAACACAATTCTTTATCTCTTCAGGTCCTCATGATCAGGTCAGAAAGGGTATAAAAAGTATGTACAATAGTATACCTCTCATGGTACTCTGGAAGATTTTGCCTCTTTTCGGGAGGAAGGGAAAGACAGCCAGAAGTCGTCTTTTGAATCAAGTCCCATTTCCCCTAAATTGACAATGAGCTTTGTAGGTTAAAAGGTCAATGCTGGGGCATGAGTGTTTTAAAAGCAATGGAGGACAATAAGGGTTTCCCTTGCCAGAAGTTAATCTTAATCTTAAAATAGGCTTAAGAGTTAAGGAAATGTGGATCTGAAGAGACTTCTTACCTCAGATATATGCTATCTGTATAGCCATTGAACAAAATAATTCACGAGGCCCAAAAGAGTAAAAGATGTTTTAGGTAAGGGCAGACTGCTGCCAGTGAAGAGAATTTAAGGCACGTGGGAAGGGCACTGGACCGGTTGGGAATCTGTGTCCCTGGATCCAAGTTCTGGCCGTGGCCTAACTAGTTGTGCAAATCTGGACAAGACAAATGCTTGCAGGCCTGTCTCTTTTCATCTATAAAACAAGAGCTTGGACCCCTAAGATCTCTTCCAGTTGCAACATATGTGGTCAGCATATGACATTGAGGAAGGATTCTGGGAAGAAGGACAATAGAGGAGGCCAGAACAAAGAGATGGAATGCAGGGGAGGGGCAGGGCTGTGCAGGGAGAGGGGTGTGGCTTGTATTTAAACAGGGGCAGGCAATTCCCTGGCAGTCCAGTGGTTAAGACTCCTTGCTTTCACTGTGGAGGGCCTGGGTTCAATCCCTTGTTGGGGAACTAAGGTCCCACAAGCCGCGTGGTAGTGGTGGCGTGGCCAAAAACAAAAAACCAGGGGCTTCCCTGGTGGTCCAGTGAGTAAGACTCTGCCCTTTCCCTGCAGGGGGCACGAGTTCGATCCCTGGTCAGGGAAAGTCCCACATGCCATGTGGTATGGCCAAAAAAAATAGAGGCAAAAAACAAAAAAACGGGCAAATGGAAGGACCCTTGAGGCCCAAACGGACTCTTAAATTTCACCAAGGAAAATCCAAGGAAAGACTGGTGTGTGGAACTAGGAGTGTGCTAGGAATACAATATGCAGAAAAGCAGGAAGGGAGATTTTCGACAGGAAGGCAGCGCACAGGGACCGGTGATCTGAGAGCATTTATTTGTCCATTCAACAAATAGCTATTGAAAAGGGGATATTTTAGGGGCCATTCAAAGAGGCAGGCCAGCATTTAGCATGAGGGAAGTCTGTGATGGGTATTGAGCTGGGGGTACCAATGGGGATATGAGGGGCCCCATTTTGAGACTGTGACACCAAACTAGGATCCTGTAAATTTAACAAACACTTGTTGAGTAACTACCATGTTACAGGCACTGGAGATAAAGACTAATTTCTCTGCCCTTCTGCACCTTGGTTCTAGTAAGGAAAGATAAACAATAAAATAGTAAATAAAATAAATAAATTAAATACATGGCATGTTTGTTAGTGATAAATGCTAATAAGAAAAACAAAGCAGGGAAGGACAGTAGGATTGGGTGTAAAGGGAATGGGGCTGTAATCCTAAAGAGTGCGACCACTGAGAAGATAACATCGGACCCAGGAGGGGAGGGAGTGAGTGGGATGGACAGAGAGGTACTGGATAGTCTTTCAGAAAAAGAACAGCAAGTTGGGAGAGAAGCCAGGGTTCGACAAGGCCAGTGAGGTGAAGGGAAGAGGAACGAGGGGAGAATAGTTCAAAATGTGGTCTGGGCTCCATGAGGAGGCAGGAAGGATCCCGGCTCATTCTGGAGCTCCCTTGCTCACCTCCTTCCCGTCCCTCAGCATTTAGGGAACACCTCTGTGGCTCAAGCTGCAGATACTGTCATGGATAAGACACTGTGTTCCAGTTACCAGAACCAGAACAAAAGGTCGGGGCCCAACTGGCAGCGAGGGGAGATGAAGCTGCCACCAACAGCACTAGATCAGGCCGTAAATCCCTGTCTTCAGACACCATCATTCTTGAAGCCAGTGTGGCTCAAGACCTACTGGTGGGTCTCCCCACAGAGGTCAAAAGAAGCTACAAAGAAGAAACTAGGACTGCCAGGTATATTGAACTAATATATATAATATATATATTGTATATAATATATATATGTTCTAGGAAATACCTGCACAATATTCAATTTTTTAAAAATAAATTCATTTATTTATTTATGGCTGCGTTGGGTCTTCGTTGCTGCATGCGGGCTTTCTCTAGCTGCAGCGAGCGGGGCTACTCTTCCTTGCGGTGCCCCGGCTTCTCGTTGCGGTGGCTTCTGTTGTTGCGGAGCACAGGCTGTAGGCGGGTGGGCTTTAGTAGTTGTGGTGCGTGGGCTCAGTAGTTGTGGCTCGCGGGCTCTAGAGCACAGGTGCAGTAGTTGTGGTGCCTGGGCTTAGTTGCTCCACGGCATGTGGGATCTTCCCGGACCAGGGCTTGAACCCGTGTCCCCTGCATTGGCAGGCGGATTCTTAACCACTGTGCCACCAGGGAAGCCCAAGATTCAAATATTAACAGAATAAAAAGCACCTTATTGCTGTACAGCAGAAACTAACACAACATTGTAAATCAACTATATTCCAATAAAAACTAATTGAAAAGAAAAAGCACCTTAGACTACTAAGCTGCTGAGAATTTTAGCCATCAATAGCACAACCTCTTCATTTTACAGAAGAAAGTCAAGAGCAGTGATTTCTCAAAGCAACATCGGGAAGGAGAAACCATTCTCTAGCCTATCTGGCCAGTGCACTGTCTAATCTGTTGCCGGAAAAATGGGGCAGGAGAGGATGGTCATGTCTCAGGTCTCCGGTGGGACGGGCGCCAAGTGAGGGTCCTTGGCTTCTCTCAGGAAAGAATTCAAGAGCTAGTAAAGTGAAAGCAAATTTGTTTAGAGAGATATACATTCCATAGACGGATTGGGGGCTGTCTCAGAAGGCTAGAGGCCCTGGGGTGTGCAGGTGTTTACTTTTTATGGACTGGGTAATTTCAAAGGCTAACAAGTGGGAGGAATATTCTAACTATCTTGGAGAAGGGGCAGGGATTTCCAGGAATTGGGGCACCACCCACTTTTTGGCCTTTTATGGTCAGCCTTGGAACTGTGATGGCACCTGTGAGTGTTTCATTTAGCATGCTAATGTATTACAATGAGCATATAATGAGGCTCAAAGTCTACTGGAAATCTAATCTTCTGCCATCTTTGGCCTAGTAGGTTCTAACCCGTTTCTGTCATGTCCTGATCTTCTTAATGGTTATATCATTCTTTTATTCGTTGTGCCCTGAACCCTTCCTTTTCTGTCTCAAATCTATCACAACTTTTGTTACCATCACCAAAAGTTTCAGAATAAGATTGTAGAGAGCACAAAGCAATATTTTAAGTTACTGTAAGTTATTGTTATTATAAGTTATTGTTAAGTTATTGTAAGTCACTGTGAACTAAATGAGAAATGGAAATTGTGCTGACTCAGAGAACACAAATTTCAGAGCCAGATTTTAATCCTTACAGGATCAGTTATATCTGGAGGAGACTCCTGGAGGTGCAAACTGGAAATGTAGGGAAAATGGGAGAAAGGCCCCAGGTATTCGTCCAATGTTACCTCTTTGGCTGGTGACAGTGGAACCATAACGTTTCAACATCAGGATGGAGATGTTGTACCCTAATTTTTTTTTTTTTTTTTTTTTTTTTTGCGGTACGCGGGCCTCTCGCTGCCGTGGCATCTCCCATTGTGGAGCACAGGCTCCGGACGTGCAGGCTCAGCGGCCATGGCTCACGGGCCCAGCCGCTCCGCGGCATGTGGGATCTTCCTGGACAGGGGCACGAACCCGTGTCCCTTGCATCGGCAGGTGGACTCTCAACCACTGCGCCACCAGGGAAGACCAAGATGTAACATTTAAAGTGGATTATTGAACTTCAGTGTAACATTAAAAAGAGCTCAGTCAAATTGAGCTTTTCCTGAAGAAAAAGCGAATCATGGTCAGGAATAAAAAGCATAGAAGCTCAAAAACAATATTTAACCAAACTTATGAAGTGAATCTCTAGAGAAAAATATTACTAAGAACATATGACAATTAAAAATTTTTAAATGATGAATTAAATTTCTGGGAAAGAATCCATGGGCTCAGATTTTAAAAACCAGAAATCAGTGACAGTTTAAAGTCTTTATTTTGCAGAAGATCTTAAATTTTGGATGCAGCAAAGTAACACAGAGCTTCTTGAAAACAATTAATAATTAGTTTATAGAACCAGCTTCTCCATGGAAAGTTTCTATTGATTTGTAACTTGGCTTTGAATTTGACCTGTGGCCTTCATGTCATGATAATTTGGGTCACTCTGAATATGCCATCTCTTGAACAAGGGCCTCTGCTAATTTTAAATGAATGCAGCTGCTGATTTGCCATTCATCTATTTGCATCACAATATGTGGGAATAAATTCCCAATTAATAAAACATTTCCAGTAAGCAGTCAGACTGAGGAATGAAGGACATTTATCTAGTAAGTTTAAAAAGAGGTGTTGCCTTTTTGGACATGAAAAAGGGAAAGAATGTTAACATTTTTGAGGGCTTTGTAGAGGACAGAATTGTTCCCTGGGCTACAGCATCTAAAAAACCCATGCAACCTCAAATTAGATTTTAGTTAAAAAAAATTTTTTTTAACTGAATAAATGTAGAAACGTTTGGGGGATTCCCTGGTGGTGCAGTGTTTAGGACCTGGCGTTTTCACTGCCAGGGGCCCAGGTTCCATCCCTGGTCAGGGAACTCTTGATTCCTGCAGGCCATGTGGTGTGGCCAAAAAAACAAAAAAGTTTGTTACCAGGCCTACAAAGGTTTTCTTCCTTCTTTCCTTTCTTCCTTTCATTCCTTCTACACTCCCCCCACCCCCCATTCTCTTTTTTTTCTTTTCCGTTCCCTTCTGCATTTTTCTTTTTCTTTTGGGATCAATGAAGGTGAATACTTCTTGATTCATGGGGAGAGTTTGAATTTGATATTAAGTATCAAAACCTTTTGTGGTTAAGCACCATAGGACCTTCATTCCATTTTGCATCTGACATTGCATTAATTAATAACATTGTCAACAGTTAGGAAAAGAAGTCTACTGAGGAGTAGACCAGAGAGTCTGGAAGCTCTCTCATAAGAGAAAAAAGTGAAGGAACTTTAAAGAGAAGGAACTGGGGGAGCCTGAGAAGGAGGTAGGGAAGTCTCAGGTAGGTTTTTGAGCTTGCTGTTTTCACTGTGTATAATGTTCCTTCCCTTATTTTCTACCTGTTCAAATTCTCCCAGTGCTCAAGGCCAGATCAGATAATCATCTACTGTGACGTTTCTAGATCCTCTTAGTTAGAAACTATCTCCCTCTTCTAAACCCCCAAAGCACTTGCTGCTACTTCTTTTATAAAACTGATAGTCCAACTTATCTAGATCTGGGTAGTCAGGATCTCGAATGCCACACTAAGGGGTTTAAGGGAGCCATTCAATTTCTGAGGACAGCTGTTATTTAAGACATCTAAGGCATTTCTGGTACAAAAAGAAGGGAAGGGGGCATGAAACTACTCTCTCTCTTTCTCTCCCTCTCTCTCTAGCATATTACTATGTACCAGGTAGCATGCATGGGTTACCCCACTTTATAAACGTGGAAGCAGGTTACTCTCCAAAATTTGCTCAGGAAGCAGCCTCCATGTCCTCACCACCCTCTATACCTTCTGTAATCTGAGGGTAATTGCTACACTGAAATAGTGCTTTGAAGGCTCAGCAATGACATTCCACGTCTAGGGACTTGTCCCCTCTGTCCTCATTCTCACAATTTTGAATCCATAACCTTCCTGAAACATTTTCTTTTCACAACTCACTGATTGCGTTTTTTTGGCTTACATTTTAAAATTTGGAAGGCATTTTTTACGTAGAAGCTTAAAATGAAGCTTAATTAGTTAAGGGTGGCGACTTGAAGAGATTCTTAAAGGTATTTTCAAGCACTTTAGACTTGAAAGGGAGGGTGACAAAACTTATACATTTTTCTTTTAACAGTGCTGTTCTCATGCATGCACGCCAGGGCTGGGAGTTAACTTTTCTGTTTATTATGGAAATCAAGAAAGGGAGGCGGCCTCGCTTCTTTTTAGACCTAAGGGTCAGAGTTGGGGGTCTGAGGAGTTTAGGGTCAGCTATCCGTGGGCGCGCCCCTAGCACGGCTGGGGCCCAGAGCAACCTCCTTCATCCAGGGGCGGGGCGCGCCAGGCGGCCACACGCGGGGGCGGTGGAGAGGGCGTGTCCCGCGGGCGCGCGCGGGAGGCGGAGGGGGCGTGTCCCGGGGGTGGCGGCGGCGGCTGCGGCGGCGGCGGCGGCGCCGCGGGCCGGGTGCGCGGCGCAGCCTTCTGTGCTGGAATGTGCGGCTCCCGAGAGCTCACGGCGCAGGAGCAGAGCAAGCGCCGCCGAGGTCCGGGGCCCCAGGCGGCGGCGGCTGGGACGGTAGGGCGAGAGCCGGAGGCCTGAACATTCTCTGCAGCCCCTCTCCTGGGTCTTCGCGGGCCTCGACTGCCCCAGCGTCCAACTTTTCCGCCCTCTCCCTCCCCTCCCCCGAAACTCCAGCAACAAAGAAAAGTAGTCCGAGAAGGAGCGGCGACGCGGGTCTTCGCCCCTCCTCGCCCAGGAAGACCGGTAAGCGTGGCGCGGTCTGGGAGACGGTTGGGTGGGGGCGGCGGGCCGGCCGGGCGGTCGTGGCGGCGGTGGCCGCGGGAGGGGGAGGGCGCGGAAGGACGCGGAGCGAGGCGCTGTCCAGGGCTGATTTGCAGATACTGTGGCTCCGGCGGTGGCGGCCGCGTCGGGCGGGGACTGGCGGCTGAACGGGATCGGGTTACACCGTCGCGGTCCGGGGGCTGGGCCGGGGGCGTTGGTGGGGAGCGGCGCGGCGCCGGGACCCCCTCCCCAGTTGAGGCCGGGCCGCCGCCTCCGCGCGGGCCCGGGCGTCCCTGGGAGTCTTGTCCTGAGGCCAGGAGCGGAGCTGCTTGGGGCCCTAGTTCTGAAACTTCCTCTCGTGCTCCTGCTCCGGGTCCCGCCGCAGCTCCTTGCCTGCCAGCGGTCCTCCCGCCCCCTCCCTCTGCGGCCTCTCCCTTTCGCCGGAAGGCGCCGTTGAGTGCGGCCGGGAGGGTTGAGTCAGCCTGGGGCTCGGGTGGTTCTGCCAATGGGGCTGGACAGCGATTTCTGCGATCGGGCCGCCCCGCCGCCGGGGCCCTCTGCGTGGGGCCACCTAGCCGCCGCCGTCGGCGGGGCCGGGGCGCGCGTCCCGCGGGGCGCCGTGGGGGTGTGAACCCGCAAACTTCCGGGGCGCGGGGATCCCCTCCGGCGCTCGGGGCCCGGCGCCTCGGGAGGGCGCTCGCGGCGGCTCCTCGGCCCCCTGCGGAGGGCGAGCCTGGGGCCGGCGAGCAGCCGGGACGGCGGCGACGCGGTAACTTTCCTCCCTCTTCCCGGACTCGGGCGCGCGGGCCAGGAGGGGGCAGCCTGGACTGGGGAAGACTTGACCTGGCCCAGCGGCACCCCGAGTTTGCCCGTCTTGCAGTCTTTAGTGTTGGGGAGCCCAGGGAAAGGTTCAGGACGAGTGTGGCGGCAACTGGTGTGTCAGTGGTGCAGTGAGCGGGCTGAGCCGAGAGGAAGCGAGAGCTCCCGAGTTTGCAAAGAGCTGCTTTGTGTTTGGTACGTATTTTGAGAAAATGGCCGAATGCCTATTTGAGTTAGGAATGCCGCCGCCGAGGCAGGCGCTGGTGGCAGCAGCA
Organism: Phocoena sinus; assembly: GCF_008692025.1. Classification (NCBI taxonomy): domain Eukaryota; kingdom Metazoa; phylum Chordata; class Mammalia; order Artiodactyla; family Phocoenidae; genus Phocoena; species Phocoena sinus. The sequence goes on from NC_045767.1 coordinate 77,640,650, forward strand.
CGTAGGAATTCGCGTAGCACGTTGGGCTTTCTGACTGTGCTTGGACAGTCTTCCCGACCAACGTTAAAATCCCTTTGGGGATGGTAGTTAGAGTTTGGGAAGAATTAGAAATTACCGAGTAGTCTGGGCTGTTAAACCCTTGGACAGCGTTTGCTTTGTGTGATGGCATTTGATTCCAACTTTTGTTGGTACCTATAACTCAACCGGTTTGTGTTTATGCACTTGGGTGAGACAGGATTACTTTTTGTATTTTGGGTTTAACATTTTTTTTTTTAGCCTTTGCCACCTATTTTGCTTTTTCTAATTTGCAGGAGAACACCTAATTTGAGAATTACACCTTTTAGGTTGGAAAGTAGCATGGTTAAGACAGTTTATAAAAAAGCCCAACATGTTTTCAAGGTGATCTTGTTATGGCTCCGCCAGGCAAGTGGGCCAAGTCAAGCGCAGTGCAAGAAAGTTGCTGATTTGGAGATGAGTTGTCCAGTTATTTTATTAGGGGGTTTGAAAGTTTCTGTATTTTCATTTGTGTATTTTTGAATACACCAAACTTCCCTTTTTACAGGAAGAAAGGTCCATAACTTTTGTTTACTTTGAAACAGGTCATCAAAAAAAGAAACTAAGTGGTACTTTAATGGTACTAAGTACGTTTTCAGAGTACATTGGACCCTTGAACAACAAGAGTTTGAGCTGTATGGGTCCACTTATATGTGAATTTTTTTTTCAAGAAATATATTGGAAAGTTTCTTAGAGATTTGCAACATTTTGAAAAAATTTACAGATGATACACATAGCCTAGAAATCTCGAAAAAATTTAGGAAAAGGTACCTCATGAATGCCTAAAATATATGTAGATAATAGTGTATTTTATCATTTGCTACCATAAAATATATACAAATCTAATAAAAAGTTTAAATTTATCAAAAATTACACAAACACAGACCACCCATGGCACCACTCCAGTTCAGAGAAATGTAAACAAATGTAAAGATGCAGTAGTAACTCATTACTGCTTAATATTAACTGTAGTCCATACTGTAGTACTGTAATAATTTCATAGCTACCTCTTTTTGCTATTTTGGTGAGTGCAAGTGTTGCAGGTATCCACTCAAAACGTCTTGTGAGTCTAATCATTTCCGGGTGAGCAGTTGGTCTCTCCAGTAAATTGTGTTTGCAGTAAAAAAAAAAAAAAAAAAGTCACCTCTCGTAGTTCCTGAGTGTTTTTTATCGTGTTTAGTGTGATACCAGAAACCTTGAATAACACCGTGGGACCCATATGAAGTGTTCTAGTGATGCTGGAAATGCTCCCAAGAAGTAAAGTCATGACATTAGAAGAAAAAGTTGAATTGCTTGATATGAACCATAAACTGAGTTCTGTAGTTTCTGACCCACCATTTCAAGATCAATGAGTCCAGTGTAAGGATTGTTGTAAAAAAAGAAAAGGAAATTTGGAAACTGTCTCTGCATTTTTGCCAGCAGACATGAAAGACTTGCACTTTTTGCAAAATGCCTTTCTATCTCATATTGAAAATGCATCTTTTACGTGGGTATAGTATTACTATAAGAAAGGCATACCTATAGAGTCTTAATATGATTCGAGGAAAAGAGAAGTTATATGACGACTTAAAGCAAAAGGAAGGTGCAGTTTCTAAATCTGGAGAATTTAATGCCAGCAGAGGATAGTTTGGTAATTTTAGAGAAAAATATCAAGATACCAGAACCGGCTTTGAGTTCCCAGATGCGGTGAACACAGTTATTGAAGAGAAAGGCTGTCTGCCTAAACCAGGTTTTTAACAGAGAAATGTGCCCTACTCTGGAAAAAATTGCCAAAAAGGTCATTCATTAGTAAGAAAGAGAAGTGAGCATCAGGATTTAAGGCTGATTGAAGACTAACATGTTTCGTGCGAATTGATTTTTTGATCAGGACTGCTCTTATCTATAAAGCTGCTAAGCCCACTATCCTTTTTTTTTTTTTTTTTTTTTTTTTTGGCCACGCCATACGGTTTGCATGATCTCAGTTCCCTGACTAGGGATTAAACCTGTGCCACGGCAGAAGCCTGGAATCCTAACCACTAGGCCGCCAGGGAACTCCTGAAGCCCACTATATACTTAAAGGGAAAAAAGATAAATACCAGTTGCTATTCTTTTGGTTGTACAACAAGAAAGTCTCGGCGATGAGAAAACTTTTCTGGATTGGTTCCATCAGTGCTTTGTCCCTGATCACGAAGTACTTTGCAGTAAGGGACTGCATTTTAAAGTTCTTTGGTATTGGACAATGCCCCTGGCCACCTAGAACCATGAGTTCAACATTGAAGGTGTCAAAGTGGTATACTTGTCCCCCAACACAACGTCTTTGAATGAAGCCTGTATCGAGGTGTTGTAAGGACCTTGAAGGCTCATTACTTGTAGTACTCTATGAAAGGATTGTCAATGCTATGAAAGACAACCCCGATAGAACATCATGAAAGTCTGGAAGGATCACATCATTGTGATAGAAAAAGCTGTGAAAGCCAGCAAGCCTAAAACAATAAATTCCTGCTGGAGAACACTGTCCAGATGTGCATGACTTCACAGGATTTACGACAGCCAATCAAGGAAGTCATGAGAGATTGTGGGTATGGCAAAAAGGTGCGGGGGGGGGGGGGGGGGGTGGTGGCGGTGAAGGGCTTCAAGATACAGATCTTGGGAATATTCAAGAGCTAATAGACACCATACCAGAGGAATTAACGGAAGTCGATTTGGAGTTAAGTGTTTCTGAGCTGGTGCCAGATGATGAGGAAAAAGACATGGAAATAGCAGTACCAGAAAACAAATTGACATTAGACAGTCTGGCAGCAGGGTTCCTTTTGTTGAAGACTACTTTTGACTTCTTTTATGACTTGGACCCTTGTGTGATACAGACAATAAAACTAAAGCCAGTGGTTGAAGTAGGATTAGTACCCTATAGAAACATTTTTAGAGAAGTGGAAAAGCAAAAAAGTCAGACAGAAATTAAGATGTATTTCCCTCAGGTTACACAGAATGCCTGCCTCCTTCCACTTCCTCCACCTCTTCTGCCTCTGCACCTCTTTCTTCCTTCCCTTCCACTTCCTCTACCTCTTTCCACTCTGCCACTCCTGACTCAGCAAGACCAACCCCTCCTCTTCTGCGCCCTCCTCACCCTACTCAACTGAAGACAGAAAGATGAAGACCTTTATGATGATCCACTTCCACTTAATGAATAGTAAATAATCATGCCATTCAGTTAATAAACTTATCTGTTGGATATGTGTGTGTCTTGTGAAAATCTAGTAATCGATTAACAAGAGCTGGGAGACATTGTGGCATCATCGTCATTACCTAAGTATTTATTGTGTGCAAGACTTGTACAAAGGTATAAGATGATATTTAATATGAAGTTAATAATGTATTAGTTTTTCTACTGCTGTATAACTTTGCTTTTAAATACTTACATTAAAATACAGTATGCCTCTTATAATTTGAGAAAGCGTATCAGCCTATCATCACATGTATGCAGTTTTTTAAAACAAAACAGTATTTCCAATACTATATTTTGAATATGCCTTATACTATATGCTTAAAAATTTTGTGATTAATTCATTTGCATATAGGCTAGGCTGCTGTGAAGCAGTCCTATTGATCACAATAGACTACCATAAAGCAATCATTGTTGCTGCTTCTTTATCAGTGCATTAATCGTTATACCTGTAAATAAGTATGAATTTCTTTTTCACATTATCTTTTCTCTTTTGATGCGTAATGTTAGTAATACGTGTAACATCTACAGTATTTTGCATCATATAATACAATATTGATAAAGATACTGACAAGCACAATTCATCTTGTACACTATTATATAATGCACATAACATGCAAAATATGTTTAACTGATTGTTAATGTTATCCATAAGGCTTCCGGTCAACAGTAGGCTATTGGTAGTCTAGTTTTTATGGAACCCAAAGTTACATGCAGATTTTTAACTGCACTGTGGGTTGGTGCCCCTAACCCTCTTGTTCAAGGGTCAACTGTAGTTTATTCTTTTGGAGCTAGTTGAGTTCATATGAACTTCAATTCACTAACTATAGGCTTCTGCTTTTCAGGCTGTTTGTACTTAATAAATGCACAGGTAGCTTTTGGATTTTTCCCCTTTCTGATTCAGACCAGTAAACTTTTGAAGGGGGAATTGAGAGGACAGCAGTTTACTGTTCATATATGGAATTTAAAATAAAATTTTAATTAGCACTAAAAATGAAGGTTACTTATATTTTTCCACTAGAAAAAGTAAAAGTGCTTGAGGGAAGGCAAGCCAGTGGTAGACCTAGTTGATGGATGAGTTGTGTCGAACGCTTGATAGAATTTTTTGTAGGGGGTCATAGAAATTTTTTTGATGACTGCAGTAAAGAGAATTTGGAATTATAAAAATATTGTAAAGGCTTATTTTCAGTAGTTAATGAGGCTGATTGAGTTTAAAGATTATATGGGAAAATGTATTTTTTTAAGTTACGGAGAATTACAGTGATGCTGTGGTTTTAGACCAGTAAAAGTTGTGTTTAAAGTGGTGCTTTCGTGTTACTTGTTTTGTTTTGAATGCAGAACACCGTTATGGCCACCCAGGTAATGGGGCAGTCTTCCGGAGGAGGAGGTCTGTTCACCGGCAGCGGCACCATGGGCATGGCCTTGCCTAACGACATGTATGACTTGCCTGATCTCTCCAGAGCTGAACTGGCTGCGCCTCAGCTCATCATGTTGGCAAATGTGGCCTTAACTGGGGAAGTAAACGGCGGCTGCTGTGATTACCTGGTTGGCGAAGAAAGACAGATGGCAGAATTGATGCCTGTTGGGGATAACAACTTTTCAGATAGTGATGGAGAAGGACTTGAGGAGTCTCCTGAGGTCAAAGGCGAGCCCAGTGCGCTGGAAAACATGGAACTGGAGAGTTTGGAACTCAGTGTTGTGCAACCGCGGCCTGTGTTTGAGGTGTCAGCTGCCTCAGAGCCGTACAGCGCAAATAAAGATCTTCCTCGGGAAACACCTGTAGCAGAGGACAAATGCAAGAACTTGAAGACCAAGCCGTTTCGCTGTAAACCATGCCAGTATGAAGCAGAATCTGAAGAACAGTTTGTGCATCACATCCGAGTTCATAGTGCCAAGAAATTTTTTGTGGAGGAAAGTGCAGAGAAGCAAGCCAAAGCCAGGGAATGCGGCTCTTCCACTGGGGAAGAGGGAGATTTCTCCAAGGGCCCCATCCGCTGTGACCGCTGCGGCTACAATACCAATCGCTATGATCACTATACTGCTCACCTGAAACACCACACCCGAGCCGGGGACAATGAGCGAGTCTACAAGTGCATCATTTGCACGTACACCACAGTAAGCGAATATCACTGGAGGAAACACTTGAGAAACCATTTTCCAAGGAAAGTATACACATGTGGAAAATGCAACTATTTTTCAGACAGAAAAAACAATTATGTTCAGCATGTTCGAACTCATACAGGTAAGAGGACCTTTCTTGTTTATAAGTGTACGCTACTCCCCAAATGAAACACTTTAAAAATTTCAAACATCTCAGAAGTAAAGAGAATGCCCCACTGCACCCATGGGTCCCCATCAGCTATACTGAAGAGTTATTAATATTTTGTCATATTTGACAATTCAATTTTTTAAATAACAGCTTTATTGAGATGTACTCCACTCCCACACAATTCATCCATTGAAAGTTAGAATGCATTGGTTTTAGTGTGTTCACAGAATTGTGCAGCCAACACCCCAGTCAATTTTAGGACATCTTCACCCCAAAAAGAAACCCCTCTCAGTGGTTGCTCCCCATTTCTCCCCAACACCCCTTAATTATTCACTTTTAAATTGACTTTCATTAAGGGGTCTTATTTTTTTTTTTTTTTTTTTTTTTTTGAGGTCCACGGGCCTCTCCCGCTGCGGAGCACAGGCTCTGGACGCACAGGCTCAGTGGCCATGGCTCACGGGCCCAGCCACTCTGCGGCATGTGGAATCCTCCCGGACCGGGGCATGAACCCACGTCCCCTGCATCGGCAGGCAGACTCCCAACCACTGCACCAGCAGGGAAGCCCAAGGGGCCTCATTTTTTAAAAGCAGTGTTTGTAACTACTGATAGTTACGTTAACATTTTCCTGATGTGAATTGGTACCTTTGAGGACTGATTACTGGTCTGAACAAAATGGTTAGGGTAACCTAGTACTCTACTCTGTATCAGAAGTGAAAAGGGGCTCTGGAATGCTGTTTGCATCAGATCCCTTTTGCAGTAGTTGTCACTCTGCAGGACTGAACCCCATGCTGAAGTGAGTCATACTGAGGAGAGGAATTGATGTTGCTTTGCTTAAGTGGTAGACATAAACAAGAAAACTTGCAGATGAAATTCCATTATAAGAAAGACCATGTGTAGCAAGATTCCTAAGCTCTAGTAGATGGCTTCTGTGTAATTTAAAGCTTTAAAATCTAGTTATGTAAAAGAATTTGCAATCTCTTTGGAATTTGTTATCATTTGTGATTGATTGTCTCCAGGCTTCAAAACCATTTTATTACAAAAGTAAAAAAGTACACACACTTCACAATTACATGGCATAGGAAATGAGAGTTACTTGGGAATTCTACACCATTAATCACGTAACAGTTTTAATTAAACAAACTGTTAGACTAAACTAACCTCACCTGCAATATCATAAAACAAATCCCAGATACCATATATTCTTTAGCCCTAAGTACTTTATGTCCTTTCACAGTTTTGTGAAAACCTTGGGGCCTAATTTAGAATCGGCCATAATCTGTAGAGCTTTCAGGTAGTAACTGTGACATATGGTAAAAGTGCATGACTTGTATGTGTACACCTTTATGAATTTTTTAAAATTGAGGTATTATTGACAGTGATGAAGTTTTACAAATATATATACTCATAGCCACCATGCAAGTCAGCATAAGGAATATTACCAGTGTTGGGACTTCCCTGGTGGTTCAGTGGTTAAAACTCTGTGCTCCCAATGCAGGGGGCCTGAGTTTGATCCCCCGTCAGGGAACTGGATCCTGCATGCCGTAGCTAAAAGATTCCCGCATGCCGCAACTAAGATCCAGTGCAGCCAACTGAATAAATAAATAAATATATTTTTAAAAAGTATTAAAAAAGAGAATATGACCAGTGTCTTTGTCTTATTAAATTTTGATTTTTTGGTGTCAGTTATATTTTGATACTTTCAAAATTGTTGAGTCACTGAACAGTTTAAAAATTTTCCCCAAAATCTAAAAATGTTTTCAATAATAAGTCTAAATTAGTTGATTTAAGAAATTTTTAGAATTAAAAAAAAAAAGGAAAATGGAGAGAACTGGGAAAATTTCAGTTTTGTTGTATATTTTCAACTTTTTTTTTTTTTTTTTTTAATGCGTTACGCGGGCCTCTCACTGCTGTGGCCTCTCCCGTCGTGGAGGACAGGCTCCGGACGCGCAGGCTCAGCGGCCATGGCTCACGGGCCCAGCCGCTCCGCGGCATGTGGGATCCTCCCAGACCGGGGCACGAACCCGTGTCCCCTGCATCGGCAGGCGGACTCTCAACCACTGCGCCACCAGGGAAGCCCCTATTTTCAACTTTTTATGTATACTTTTTAAAAAATAGGATCTCTACTTTTTGCCATTTCTTAATTTTACAGTGGTTTCTTTTCACTTAATTACTGTCTAGGTGACTAATTTTAATGGCTGTATTTTATATATGTCATCATTCATTACTTAACTTTTTCTCCACATTAAAGTTGCTATTTCCACAATAAGGTTATGACTTACATAGCTAACATTGGTTGTACATATTTCATTTTAGTGTTAAACTTATTTGGTCTTAATACATTTTTTACTTAAAAAAATTTTTTTATTTATGTGTTTTTTAAATTAATTAAATGTTTTGGCTGCGTTGGGGCTTGGTTGCTGCACACTGGCTTTCTTTAGTCGCGGTGAGCGGGGGCTACTCTTCACTGTGGTGCGCGGGCTTCTCATTGCGGTGGCTTATCTTGTTGCGGAGCACAGGCTCTAGGTGCGTGGACTTCAGTAGTTGCAGCATGTGGGCTCAGTAGTTGTGGCTCGCGGGCTCTAGAGCGCAGACTCAGTATTTGTGGCGCATGGGCTCAGTTGCTCCATGGCATATGGGATCTTCCTGGACCAGGGATCGAACCTGTATGCCCTGCATTGGCAGCCGGATTCTTAACCACTGCACCACGAGGGGAGTCCTGGTCTTAATACATTTTTTTTAAAAATATTTATTTTATTTTTGGCTGTGTTGGGTCTTAGTTGTGGCATGTGGGATCTTTCGTTGCAGTGTGTGGGCTTCTCTCTAGTTGTGGTGCAGGGGCTCCAGACCGCGTGGTCTCTGCAGTTGTGGTACATGGGCTCCTTAGTTGGTGGGGCTCAGATTGCATGGGCTCTGCAGTTGTGGTACACGGGCTCATTAGTTGGTGGAGCTCAGGCTCAGTTTCCCAGTGGTATGTGGGATCTTAGTTCCCGGACCAGGGATCGAACCCACGTCCCCTGCATTGGAAGGTGGATTCTTAACCACTGGAGCAGGAGGGAAGTCCCTGTCTTAATACTTTTAAAAAGCTTTTTCCCCCAGTATTACCTAATTTGTGGTTTTTTAAAAGAAAAAAATTTCAAAACAATTTGTTGGTGTATAAATAGAAGGATAGTATTTATTATGTAAATTCTGAGAGTATCAGTGGTATTAAATGCATGGGTCTGAAAATGGTATTTATGGAAAAATTAATTCATCTAGTGCTGAAGAGCAGAGGAGATAAGAAGCGATCATCAGCAGGAATCACTTGTTTCTTATTTCTCCCTTAGGTAGCCTACTTTTCAGGTTCACTTAGTGGGTGTCTTATGTTCCTGTATTGAGTGCTCAGTGTTAGGTGCTTTCTTCTACTCTCTGCTAATCTTCAGAACAATTTACTGAGGAAGACAGTGTTTACTGAGGGAGTGTTTACAGTGTTCACTTCAGGCTTGATAGCCTAAAGTGATGTGCCCATGGTCACATACAACTAAGATTCAAACTTCTGAATCTCATTTTGTAGGTAATCATCATGGTAGGGGGCTGAGGATTTCCATTTGAGCCTTCAATCAAAAGAGTTTTCATTTTGTGGTTTTGATATCTAACCAGTTCACAAATTTTACTTTAGTGCATTCATTTTTTTCTTAATGTATTTATTTATTTATATTTTGGCTGCATTGGGTGTTCGTTGCTGTGTGCTGGCTTTCTCTAGTTGCAGCGAGTGGGGGCTACTCTTTGTTGTTGTGTGTGGGCTTCTCATTGTGGAGCACGGGCTCTAGTCGCGCGGGCTTCAGTAGTTGTGGTTCTCGGGCTCTAGAGCGCAGGCTCAGCAGTTATGCACGGGCTTAGTTGCTCCGCTGCATGTGGGATCTTCCTGGACCAGGACTCAAACCTGTGTCCCCTGCATTGGCAGGTGGATTCTTAACCACTGCGTCACCAGGGAAGTCCTCACAAATTCTACTTTAAAAGATGATGTTTTTGCCTATATGTGTGACTGAAAAATTACTAGCGCTTCTAGAGTATTTATGCCTATTTTGGTGAGTTGCACAGGCAGAAGCAATTTATTTCGTTATGAAGAATTTAAAAGTAAATTATCCTTAGTTGATCCTTCATGTTAATCTGTAAGGGTATCAAATTTTTCTTCTGTTAACTTTTTTTGGTAACAGCTTGACTGATACACAATTGATGTACCATACAATTCAATGTAGATTGGCCTGTTCTGAACATTTCATATCAATGGAATCATATAATATGTGGCCCTCAGTGGCTACCTTCTTTCACTTAGTATAATGTCTTCAAGGTTCGTCCATGTCCTATGTACAGTACTTGTTTTCCTTTTACTGCCAAATAATACTCTCTTGTATGGATAAGCAACATTTTGTTTATCTGTTCATCAGTTAATGGATTTTTGGATTATTTCCACTTTTTGGATATTATGAGTAATGTTGCTGTGACCATTCTTATACAAGTTTTTGTGTAGACATACGTTTTTATTTCTCTTGGGTAAATATACACCTAGGAGTGGAATTGCTAGGCCATATAGTAATTGTGTTTAATCATTTGAGGGACTGGCAAACTGTTTTCCAGAGTGGCTGCACTGTTTTACAGTCTCACAAGCACTGTATCAGGGTTCCAAATTCTCCACAACCTAACAAATACATGTTAACATCTGTTACTTTTGATTATAGCCATGTTGGTGGGTGTGAAATCTTCATCTCACTGCGGTTTTGTTTTAATTTCTCTCGTGGCTAATGATACTATGCATCTTTTCATGTGATTATTGGCCAATTATGTATCTTTTTTACAAAAATACATTCAACTTTTTTTTTTTTTTTTTTTTTTTTTTTCGGTATGTGGGCCTCTCCCGTTGCGGAGCACAGGCTCCGGACACGCAGGCTCAGCGGCCATGGCTCACAGGCCCAGCCGCTCCGCGGCATGTGGGATCTTCCCAGACTGGGGCATGAACCCGTGTCCCCTGCATCAGCAGGCGGACTCTCAACCACTGCGCCACCAGGGAAAGCCCACATTCAACATTTTTTAAGCTATCTTAAAATTCATCCAGGCTAAAGTAGGCATTCTGTTACCATGAGCTATTTATGTCTAATCTATAGTACCAGCTAATAACAGCTGAACAGTTGTTAGGAACACATTTCACACTTATCACCACATTCTTTTTATTTTTCACTCTGTCTATTCCTTTCCTTGTCTCATGTTATTAAATACATCTGTTACTGTAATGTATAATATAGACAAAATAATAACTGGTGTTTATGTGCCAGGCACAGGGGTTGAATGCTCTACAGGTATTATCTTAAATTCTCACAATTCTAGAAAATGAAGGTAGTGTTACTGTTATAGATGAGGAGGCTTGCCTGAAGTCATACTTATTATCTTGTGGCCAAAAAATAGACAAAAACAAATTGTCAAGGTGTTTTTTTCAGTATATTTTGTGGTTGACAACCCGTGTCCCAAAAACACACATGTTCTGCCTTTGAATCTTAAATTCTTTAGTAGTAAATCACTGGTCTGTTGTTGTCAGCTGGTCGCTGTCCCTGTGGCTTTATGAGTATAATTTAAAACTGACCTGAGTCTGGGACTTCCCTGGTGGCGCAGTGGTTAAGAATCCACCTGCCAATACAAGGGACATGGGTATGAGCCCTGGTCCAGGAAGATCCCACATGCCGCAGAGCAACTAAGCCCGTGCGCCACAACTACTGAGCCTGTGTGCTAGAGCCCGTGCGCCACAACTACTGAAGCCCGCGTGCCTAGAGCCAGTGCTCCGCAACAAGAGAAGCCACCGTAATGAGAAGCCTGTGCACCACAACAAAGAGTAGTAGCTCCTGCTCGCCGCAACTAGAGAAAGCCGCACGCAGCAGTGAAGACCCAACGCAGCCAAAAAATACATAAATTTAAAAAAGAAAAAAAACAGCTGACCTGAGTCTTCTATAAAACTTCTAATTATCACTTGAAATTTTTAGCTTAAAACAATAGCCTCCCCATTCAAAAATGTTATTGCTTTAAGCTAACAATTTAAAATGGTAGATTTATCATTTACAAGGATCCAAAAAATTATCCAAGCCATAGCATCAGAAAATTTGGGTACATGGTTTTTTTAAGGATAATTCTGATTTTCAGAAGTTGATTGATACCTGATCAAGATAATTTTTCAGTTCTTAATATTTGCTATTACACATGTAGCATTACTGTGAAAATTAAAAGGGTGGTAATTCAGAAAGCCAATGATACTTTTTCTTCAGCAAAGCAGAAATAATGTAGTTATGTGTATTCTGAATTAAATCATTTACTGTTTCAATAAATGATAAAAACTGGCCATTTTGCCAATAATAGGGAGAAAAAATTCTTGGTAAAAAATTTTTGCTCAGTATTGAATAATGTATGTATTGTTAGTGAGAATTGTATTTGCCTTATTTTATTATTTGAACATTAATCATTATATTTTTGTAGGAGAACGTCCGTATAAATGTGAGCTTTGTCCTTATTCAAGTTCTCAGAAAACTCATCTAACCAGACATATGCGTACTCATTCAGGTTGGTAAGAAATCGGAATTTTTCTGTCATTTTTAGTAAACTACCATTATAAGGAAGTTCTTCTAGACCTGGAACTGGGTCATTATTTATGATTTATTTTTAATATAATTTGGATATTTATATACTTTTAATAATTTCAGTGTGTGGCTGCTGGGTTCCAGGGATTCCTACTTAGCTGCTTTCCTGAAATTTGGATTTGTGCTCTTGAGAGTTGATAAGGTTTCTGAGGATTGATTAACAAAAGCCAAACTTTAAGGAATGATTGATAATCCAGGATCCCAATTTATTAACCTATAATAAATAAAATACAGGACTATAACAAGTGAGAGATTTATCCACTCTAGAACTGAAATAATCATTGTCACCATCCAGAATTGGTCCCTATTATGAAGGTATATAGATGGCAAAGTTAAAAAGCCAATATTAGCATAGGTGGTCTTGAATGGATAATTATTTCATTTTGGCCACACTGACCCTTGGGTGGTCCTAGAGATATTGACATGATCCACAACTTCCTTTCCTTTTCTCAGTAGATATGTTACCATTTCATCTTGCATGAAATATTTCGTACTGGAGGAAATACATCCAGTTTGTATTTGCCTTTGTAATATTTTTGTAGGTATCACACTGGATATTTCCCCCATCCTGCTAACATAGGAATTCATTTCCCATTGTGAGCACAGTGAATGTTTGTTAAAGGGAATTGACATCTTACTAAGTTTTTTCACAGACTACTCTTTTTTTTTTTAACATCTTTATTGGAGTGTAATTGCTCTACAACAGTGTGTTAGTTTCTGCTTTATAACAAAGTGAGTCAGCCATACATATACATATATCCCCATATCTCCTCCGTCTTGTGTCTCCCTCCCACCCTCCCTATCCCACCCCTCTAGGTGGTCACAAAGCACTGAGTTGATTTCCCTATGCTATGTGGCTGCTTCCCACTAGCTATTGATTTTACATTTGGTAGTCTATATATGAACATGCCACTCTCTCACTTCGTCTCAGCTTACCCTTCCCCCTCCCCATGTCCTCAAGTCCATTCTCTATGTCTGCATCTTTATTCCTGTCCTGCCCCTAGGTTCTTCAGAACCTTTTTTTTTTTTTTAGATTCCATATATATGTGTTAGCATACGGTATTTGTTATTCTCTTTCTGACTTATTTCACTCTGTATGACAGGCTGTAGGTCCATCCACCTCACTACAAATAACTCAATTTCATTTCTTTTCTGTGGCTGAATAATATTCCATTGTATATATGTGCCACATCTTCTCTATCCATTCATCTGTCGATAGACACTTAGGTTGCTTCCATGTCCTGTCTGTTGTAAATAGAGCTGCAGTGAACATTGTGGTACATGACTCTTTGAATTATGGTTTTCTCATGGTATATTCCCGGTAGTGGGATTGCTGGGTCGTATGGTAGTTTTATTTTTAGTTTTTTCTTTAACTTTTTAAAAAACATTTATTTTATTTATTTATTTTTGGCTGCATTGGGTCTTTGTTGCTGCGTGTGGGCTTTCTCTAGTTGCGGTGAGCAGGCTTCTCATTGCAGTGGCTTCTCTTGTTGTGGAGCATGGGCTCTAGGCACACGGGCTTCAGTAGTTGTGGCTTGTGGGCTTTAGAGCGCAGGCTCAGTAGTTCTGGAGCACACACTTAGTTGCTCTGCGGCATGTGGGATCTTCCTGGACCAGGACTCGAACCCTTGTCCCCTGCATTGGCAGGCAGATTCTTAACCACTGCACCACCACGGAAGCCCTATTTTTAGTTTTTTAAGGAATCTCCATACTGTTCTCCGTAGTGGCTGTATCAATTTACATTCCCACCAACAGTGCAAGAGGGTTCCATTTTCTCCACACCCTCTCCAGCATTTATCCTTTGTAGATTTTTTGATGATGGCCATTCTGTGAGGTGATACCAAATTGTAGTTTTTTTTTTTTTTTTTTTGTGGTACGCGGGCCTCTCACTCTTGTGGCCTCTCCCGTTGTGGAGTACAGGCTCCGGATACGCAGGCTCAGCGGCCATGACTCACGGGCCCAGCCTCTCCGCGGCATGTGGGATCTTCCCGGACCGGGGCACGAACCCGCGTCCCCTGCATCGGCAGGCGGACTCTCAACCACTGCGCCACCAGGGAAGCCCACCAAATTGTAGTTTTGATTTGCATTTCTCTAATGATTACTGATATTGAGCATCCTTTCATGTGTTTGTTGGTGATCTGTATATCTTCTTTGGAGAAATGTCTGTTTAGGTCTTCTGTCCATTTTTGGTTTGGGGTGTTTGTTTTTTTGATGTTGAGCTGCATGAGCTGCTTGTAAATTTTGGAGATTAATCCTTTGTCAGTTGCTTCGTTTGCAAATATTTTCTCCCATTCTGAGGGTTGTCTTTTCATCTTGTTTATGGTTTCCTTTGCTATGCAAAAGCTTTTAAGTTTCATTAGGTCCCATTTGTTTATTTTTGTTTTTATTTCCATTTCTCTAGGAGGTGGGTCAAAAAGGATCTTGCTGTGATTTATGTCATAGGGCGTCCTGCCTGTTTTCCTATAAGAGTTTTATAGTGTCTGGTCTTACGTTTAGGTTTTTAATCCATTTTGAGTTTATTTTTGAGTATGGTGTTAGGGAGTGTTCTAATTTCATTCTTTTACATGTAGCTGTCCAGTTTTCCCAGCACCTCTTATTGAAGGGGCTGTCTTTTCTTCATTGTATATTCTTGCCTCTTTTATCAAAAATAAGGTAACCGCATGTGCTTGGGTTTATCTCTGGGCTTTCTATCCTGTTGCATTGATCTATATTTCTGTTTTTGTGCCAGTACCATACTATCTTGATTACTGTAGCTTTGTAGTATAGTCTGAAGTCAGGGAGCCTGATTCCTCCAGCTGTGTTTTTCTTTCTCAAGATTGCTTTGGCTATTCAGGGTCTTTTGTGTTTCCATACAAATTGTGAAATTTTTTGTTCTAGTTCTGCGAAAAATGCCAGTGGTAGTTTGATAGGGATTGCATTGAATCTGTAGATTGCTTTGGGTAGTATAGTCATTTTCACAGTGTTGATTCTTACAATCCAAGAACATGGTATATCTCTCCATCTGTTTGTATCCTCTTTAATTTCTTTCATCAGTGTCTTATAGTTTTGTGCATACAGGTCTTTTGTCTCCTTAGGCAGGTTTATTCCTAGGTATTATTTTTTTGTTGTTGCAATGGTAAATGGAGTGTTTCCTTCATTTCTCTTTCAGATTTTTCATCATTAGTGTATAGGAATGCCAGAGATTTCTGTGCATTAATTTTGTATCCTGCTACTTTACTAAATTCGTTGATTAGCTCTAGTAGTTTTCTGGTAGCATCTTTAGGATTCTCTATGTATAGTATCATGTCATCTGCAAACAATAACAGCTTTACTTCTTCTTTTCCAATTTGGATTCCTTTTTCTTCTCTGATTGCTGTGGCTGAAACTTCAAAACTATGTTGAATAAGAGTGGTGAGAGTGGGCAACCTTGTCTTGTTCCTGATGTTAGAGGAAATGGTTTCATTTTTTCACCATTGAGAATGATGTTGGCTGTGGGTTTGTCATATATAGCCTTTATTATGTTGAGGTAAGTTCCCTCTGTGCCTACTTTCTGGAGGGTTTTTATCATAAATGGGTGTTGAATTTTGTCGAAAGGTTTTTCTGCATCTATTGAGATGATCATATGGTTTTTCTCCTTCAGTTTGTTAATATAGTGTATCACATTGATTAATTTGGGTATATTGAAGAATCCTTGCATTCCTGGGATAAACTCCACTTGATCATGGTGTATGATCATATGGTTTTTCTCCTTCAGTTTGTTAATATAGTGTATCACATTGATTAATTTGGGTATATTGAAGAATCCTTGCATTCCTGGGATAAACTCCACTTGATCATGGTGTATGATCCTTTTAATATGCTGTTGGATTCTGTTTGCTAGTATTTTGTTGAGGATTTTTGCAACTCTGTTCATCAGTGCTATTGTCACATAGTTTTCTTTCTTTTTGACATCTTTGTCTGGTTTTGGTATCAGGGTGATGGTGCCCTTGTAGAATGAGTTTGGGAGTGTTCCTCCCTCTGCTATATTTTGGAAGGGTTTGAGAAGGATAGGTGTTAGGTCTTCTCTAAATGTTTGACAGAATTTGCCTGTGAAGCCATCTGGTCCTGGGCTTTGTTTGTTGGAAGATTTTTAATCCCAGTCTCAATTTCAGTGCTTGTGATTGGTCTGTTTCTATTTTTTATTTCTTCCTGGTTCAGTCTCGGAAGGTTGTGCTTTTCTAAGAATTTGTCTGTTTCTTCCAGATGGTCCATTTTATTGGCATATAGTTGCTTGTAGTAATCTCTCATGATCCTTTGTATTTCTGCAATGTCAGTTGTTACTTCTTTTTCATTTCTAATTCTATTGATTTGATTCTTTTCCCTTTTTTTCTTGATGAGTCTGGCTAATGGTTTATCATTTATCTTCTTAGGACTACTCCTTTTAAGATTAAAAAAATATTTTCTTAAGCAAAAATTATTTTCCTCTCACCAAATACTTGATGGTTACTATGGAGGCACTTTTTTTTTTTTGGCTGCACATCTCTCAGGATCTTAGTTCCCCGACCAGGGATTGAACCTGTACCCCCTGCAGTGGAAGCGCAGAGTCCTAACTGCTGGACCACCAGGGAATTCCGTGGAGGCACTATTTAATAGCTGGGTCATTTGACACATTTTATGGTTTGAGAGTCTTTTTATGAATTTTAGTTTTTTTTTTTTTTTGGCCACTCCAGGCAGCATGTAAGATCTTAGTTCCTCCATCAGTGATCAAACCCGTGCCCCTTGCATTGGAAGCTCAGAGTCTTAACCACTGGACTGCCAGGGAAGTCCCTAGAATAATTTTTTAATAATTTTAATTAAGGTTTAATTTACACATACGAAAATGCACGCATCTTAGGTATACGGGGCAGTGACTTTATGTTTTCTCTTGTTTGACTACACCATCTAGGTGGAGACATGAAATGTTTTACCACCTTCAGAAAAGTTCCCTCCTTACCCTTTCTAGTCAGTACTCCCATAGTCCCTCCTCAACTGATACTCTGACTTATGTTAAAAAATGTAACATCTTTCTGTAAAATTTTTTTTTTTTTTTGTAAAATATTTTTGAGACAGATTTCATGCTGTATTTTCAGAACTCTAAATTTATTGCTGAGTAGTATGCCCGTTACTCACTAATTAAAATTTCCCTTGTTACTCTTTCTGGGCTCTTCTTGATAAGCATGTGTAAAGCTTATAAAACTCCCTTTTTGAATTTGCCTTACATCTGTAAATTCATTTGGGAAGAATTAAACAGACATCTGACATTTATAAAGATGAAAAGCAGGTAAATTTTACCAGAACTGGAAAAGGGAATTAAGTTAAAACTGTTGGTACAGGGCAAAAGAATTTTCATTCAGCTAGGTATTAATAAGCTAAACTTGATGAATTGATTTTCCAATACAAGAAAGATTTGATGGCAATAAAGCAAAATTGGGGGTGGGGTGAATAAATCAAATAAATGATGTCACAGTTTTATACAGACTCCTAGGAACTCCCATTCTCTGACCGTTTCACAGGTGGGGGCTTGCATCTTGTTTGATGCTGGCTGTGAAAATACTCTCATTCATTAGGGCTTATAAAATGATGACATTTTCTTTATAATTCTTTTAAGAGAACAACTATTTTTCTGAAGAGATAAACTCCATTTATCAGCTGTTTGTTTACTCAAAAGTAGGATTTATGTACTAAGGCAGGATAGGCACATGAAATCTTCCCTTTTGTTTACCTATTCTAAAACTTACCAGTTCATTCCAAAAGTGATGACTTACAGGTAATGTGTATTGACTGCTTGGCTATCTGTGCTTTGCTAAGAGCTCTATGTGGATTAGATTACTTATAGTTCACAACACTTAAGAATACTTTACAGATGAGGAAATTGAGCCTTAGAGAGTTTTCAGTACCTTGCTCAAGACTTCACAGTAAGTTGCAGAGCCCATATTTGATCTCCGCACGTATTTTTACTGTAGGACAAGTTCTTAACCGTTATGTCACATACCTTTTCCCCATTCTGTGTCTATATATGTTAAGTAAATGTCTCCATTCAAGTCATTCAATGGAGAGGACAAGATAGGGTGAAGTATAGAGTAATGTAGCATATTGTTAGAAACCTCTATTCACGAATCTGTTAGTGGACTAATATGGAAAAGAGTTGTCCAGTTAGCTGCATTTACAATCTGACATGGGCGGGTAAGTTTTTGTTTTGTGATCGAGTATTCTATCATCAGACATTTTTTAATCATGTAAAACTCACCATCTACATGGTTTTACTTCATGTCTGAGTAGTTTTGCTTTATGAAAAAATTAAATAAGATTTGATGTAAATTTGAGAATGTTTGAGAGATGAATTTTCATAAATGTCAATTTCCATTTTTCTGCTATGCATTCCATTGGACCAGTGGGGTATGGATACCATTTGGTAATATTTGCTAGAGTGTGATCTAGATGGGTATGTATTCAGATAGAATGAATTAATCTTAATGCCTTTAATTTGGGGGTTGGGGTGGGCTTCTAGTCTTGTATGTACGTGTGATTACTTTCTTTGCTAATTTTATATACCATATATATTTGTATGCCCCTTTTCATTTACCTAGTTTCTTTGCCCATTCTTTAGAAGAAGGTGGGAGAAAATCAAGAAAAGATTTCTGACTTGTTATATTTTTGCAGCAGAATAGAAACTCCAGCAGTGAAAAAGTTTGCTAAGTGAAACTTGACTCAGCTCTTGCCACGATGCACAAAAGGGTTAAATTTAAAGAAAAATCCTTTTGCTCCCTGAAGCCAAAGCATTCTTTTAAAACTTTCACACGGAAGGTCTGGGAGTGTAGCCTAGAGTGTATAATATTTCTTTTGAAGTCTCAAGGTTTATCTGAACTGTATGGGATTTTTATGTTCTATTCCATTATACATTTGTTTTAACGAAACATAAAAACTTTAAAATTATCTTATCTCTTTGAGTGCCTTTGCCCCAAAATTAACATCAAGAGCCCAAGTCACTTTTCCAGTAATTGTGTATTTCTTGATGAATCTGTGTCCTTTATTAGTGCTCGAGAGCCCTAGCTTGATGAACTTTTTTGAAGATGGTGATTAACTGATATAATTATTCTCCCATTTGTTATGAGAATCAATGTCAAGAGATAGAGGAAGGATATACAAATAAATATGGTAAATGTAATTTGCATGATAAAGTCTTCAAGAAATAGTTTTGGTGGTTTTTTGTTTGTTTGCTTTTTTACATATATCCAATTCCTTGTAAGTATGCTTGAGTAAATCTTGAATTCATTTCTTAATGTATGCCTTCTGCAACGTCTCTTGTTTACCTTCAGGTGAGAAGCCATTTAAGTGTGACCAGTGCAGTTATGTGGCCTCTAATCAACATGAAGTAACCCGTCACGCAAGACAGGTTCACAATGGGCCTAAACCTCTTAACTGCCCGCACTGTGACTACAAAACAGCAGATAGAAGTAACTTCAAAAAACACGTGGAGCTACATGTTAATCCACGGCAGTTCAACTGCCCTGTATGCGACTACGCAGCTTCCAAGAAGTGTAATCTGCAGTATCATTTCAAATCTAAGCATCCTACTTGTCCTAATAAGACCATGGATGTCTCAAAAGTGAAGCTAAAGAAAACCAAAAAGCGAGAGGCTGACTTGCCTGATAACAAAATCACCAATGAGAAGACAGAAACAGAGCAGACCAAAATGAAGGGGGATGTGACTGGGAAGAAGAACGAGAGGTCTGTAAAAGTGGAGAAAAAAGATAATGTTCCAAAAGAGAAAAAGCCTTGTAGTAATGCCTCAAGCCAAGTGACTACCAGAACTCGCAAATCGGCACTGGAAGCTAAAGAGATGGATGTGCACCCGGGAAATAATGCAGAAAAAAGCTGTAAAAGCAAGAAAAGCAAAAGGAAGACAGAAGCTGAAGCCCGTTCCTTACAAGAACCTGTGAATGATGAGGAACCTGTGACAAAAAAGAAAAAGAAGGCAGAAAGCAAATCCAGAAATAGTCAGGAAGTGCCGAAGGGTGACAGCAAAGTAGAGGAGAATAAAAAGCAAAGTAGTTGCATGAAAAACAGTGCAAAGAAGAAAACTCTGAGAAGTAAATCATGTAAAAAAAGCGGCAAGCCTGCTCAGAGGAGGCCCACTCAGATAGAGCCTCCTCCTCCCTTGGAGTCTGCTGAGGGGGGGCCTGTTCAGACGGAGCCTCCTCCCGCCGCCCCCCCATCTCCTCCCCCTCCCCTTGCCCCCGAGCGGCATGCTGAGGTCGAGGTTGTTCAGGCGGAGCCGCCGCCTCCTCCTCCCCCTCCCCCCCCATCTCCTCCTCCACCTCTTCCCCCCGGGGGGCATGCTGAGGTCGAGGTTGTTGAGAAGGGGCCTGTTCATGCGGAACCTCCTCCTCCCGTGGAGCCGATCCCCAAAAGGTCTCCTCACAAAGATAATGGCAAGGAAAAGTCCAACATGCAGAGTGAAATGGCGCAGAAGGAGCAAGTCCTTATTGAAGTTGGCTTAGTGCCTGTTAAAGACAGGCAGCTTCTAAAGAAAAGTGCCGGTGCACAGGATCTCTTACCACCATCACCACCTCTGCCAAAGGAAGACTTAAAAGAGGAAGAGTCAGAAGACCAAAAATTAGTCCCTGCAGGCGAAGGACATAAAGAGGCTCCTCTTCAAAAAGTGGAAGCAGAAGAGGCAGATAAGAGTCTAGCTGGTCTTGCTGCTGTTACCAAGGCATCTGCCAGTATTTCATCCTCTGAACAAAACTTGAATATGCCAGAGGGTGAAACTTCAGATGGTAAACATCAGGCTGACGCTATGCTTTGTGAAATGAAGATGGACGCTGATGAGAAGAAAACAGAGAATCCCCCCGGCAGAGACTCGGCGGTTGAAGAACCAGCTTCACCGCCACTTCTTCCTCTACCGCTAGAAAAATGTGAAGCAGTGTCCACAGCTACTGTGGCATCACCTCCTGTCACCGTGGCAGTAAATGAGTCTCAGGAAATGGATGAAGACGAAGGCATCCACAGTCATGATGGAAGTGACCTAAGTGACAACATGTCAGAGGATAGTGATGACTCTGGATTGAATGGGGCTCGGCCGGTTCCACAAGAGACTAGTAGAAAAAATGGAAAGGAAGCCTTGGCAGTCAAAGTGGCCGAGGGAGATTTTGTTTGTATCTTCTGTGATCGTTCTTTTAGAAAGGAAAAAGATTACAGCAAACACCTCAATCGCCATTTGGTTAATGTATACTTCCTTGAAGAGGCAGCTCAAGGGCAGGAGTAAATAAACTTTGGGCAAGGCTTCAGTTCTTAGTTTGTAAGGTCTGTGACATTTTGTATTCATTTGTAGTAGTAGACAGCCTTTTGTTTTTAAAAAATTGCTTTAATTAGTATCCAGTCTTGATTTTTAAGTGGCATTCTTTTCCTTAGGAATCCGTGTACCTAATGATGTACACATTTTAGCAAAGCCAAGGGAGTTAGTGTAATAAACCAGCAGACATCTAAATCTGTTAGCTTTTGCTTTTAATTGAACCCAGAAGGCTAAGGTGGTATTAGAGCATTCTATCGATTTGTTCAGCTATAACTTGTGAGTTTTTTCCTCATGTCTATCTTCCTGTTTCACGTTAGTTTATTCTTAGTTCCTTGTTTAGCTCTGTAAAAATTAGCATACTTAAATAGCAAATTACTTGAAGAATTTGCCTGCTTTATATAAAGTTAGCACTTTAAAATTGTTTTAGAGATGAGAAGAGACATTTAAATTGAAGAGAAATTCTCCCAACAATGGACGTTATATCAGTCCAGGTATTTACTTCCTGAGTTTTGATCAGTATATGTGTTTTGTGTATGTCAGTCGTCATAAAAAGTGGTTTTGGTGGTTTTTTTTTTTTTTTCGGTGCTTTAATGCCTTAAGATGTTGCACATTGTTGTTTTTAACCTATGCAGTTAAATTTTTTCTAGAAATAGCATTTGTGTTGTAACACTTTATATCTATATATGCATGTTTATTTTGACCTCTTTGGAGGGTTGCTTAAGTCTTGTTTGCAAAAGAGCAGTTTTCTTTTCCCCTGCTGCAATTGTCTTTTTTGCAGAATATTAGTCTGTTCAAATTTGTGAGCAAATGAAAGATGCCGATTCAGTCCATTGATTTTGATTTTAACATCTTATATCTGTGCCAGAATCTGTATTTCATATAAGTTATTTAATTTAAATTGATGTGGTGAATCACAGCTCACAGTTTGAACTTTACAATAAATAAACCACTAGGCTCCATACTGAATGGATTTTTATCTCAAGTACCAACCGTAAGTAAACTTTTGGCCTGTTTTAGTAGATTTACTTCCTAAATGTATGGTGTTAAATCGTATCTTAGAGGAAAACCTCTTCTCATAGATGGTTGGTGTTTTTATGGCTACTCGCTGAATAAAGAATTGTAATTTTTATCTGGAAGCTGCAAATCTGGAATTAGGAGGCATAGTTACTCCTTCAAGTTATACAGGATTATCAGTTTGTGAGATTCCAAAGCCATAGCAATTATGTGGAAAACCTAGGATGAGAAAGGGTAGTATGAGTGCTGGTAGACCAGCTGCTACTTCCTGTGAATTCAATGAAAAAGGCCTGGTGAAAGTTAAGTTCAGTCCAGATTAAAAAATCATACTTTCTCAGGGATGTCCTGGCTGTTCCCGGGACAGCCTTTTTCTACAGGTGAGGCCTCAAATGAATAGAAGCTATTCTGGTGTTCCTACAGGACCACTTTGTATGGAAAAGAGTATGTACCCCATATTTGTTAGTAGGTTCTTTGGCCAGTCACCAAAGAATATGAAAGGTTCTAACATAGGTTTTTTTCCTTGCTGATAAGTTATTCATTACAGTAAAATAAAATATGATCCCAGTAGGGAACTTTGATTCCGATCCTCCCATGTTCTATTCTGAAGTAACCACTTTATATTTCATTTATTTTCTTTTGTCTGGTGATCTCTGAGGCAGGTTTCAGAGTTTGGCAATGCAACATGAAAGATTAGGGAAAAAGTGTGGGTAGAAAACTTATTAACCTGAGAGTGAAATTTAAGGTAAAAGACATTTGAACCTTGGAATTGGCTGGGAGGCCAAAGATTTAAAGAAGCAGAAGATTTTCTCAAGACATGAGTAAGTTGTCTGTTACTGGTGTGTGTTTTGTTGAATTGTAGGTGAATTTCTCAGCTCTGACAATCATTGTCAAACAGATCAATCTGCAAATATTTATGTTTTAAAACTTAAATTATAAAGCTAGTTAAACCTTTCTAACAACTAGATTTAATATTCATGGATACATTTTATGTTAAAAAGTTACCTTTTACAGTACATATGAAAATATTTGTGTTAAGTTCAAATTGGAGATTGGGAATCAGTTTGGGGAAGAGGTTTTGTGGATTCTTTGACACTTCAAAAGAAAAAAATATGACTTCTGGGGAATTGGACTAATTTTCTTATTTAGATTTAAAACTAGAATTTCAAAAACAAAAATGTGAAGGAAATTAAAACCCCTTATTATTAAAGTGATCTGTGAAAACATTGTTACTGGAAATTGAATGAACTTGAGGCCTTTCCTCCAGAAAACAAGGACTTGTCAGGCCTATATTAGGTTCTGAACCTTAATGCCATGTATTTGTTCTTACTAAAAATTGTTTCATCGAAAAGTATATTAGTAATACGAACTTCTGGTCTAGTTGGGAGTTCTTCCATTTGAAAAATGTGCTATTTGCATGAGACTGTTTGAATCTTTTTGTTTTCTCAGTTTCCCCTCCACTGGATAGGATTGAAGCTAGACTTTTCCCTTTTGATAACAGAATAAAAAGTGAACATCTAGTTTATAAATTGATGTTTAGTATTAGAGTGAAAGTTGAAATACTTAGAATACATTATAAGCCTAATGCTAGGTAGCCTTGTAAAAATAGATCTCTTTTAACTATCCTCTGCACCTATATTCACATTGCTTTTCAAGATATTTTAAGTTATATTTTTTTCCTCTTTTCAGAGCTGCTTCTTTGGGGCTCTTTTTTTTTTTTAATTGAGGTGTAATTCACAAAGGGCTACATTTTATTGATAAGACTTCTTATAACTATTGCTAGATGTTTTGCTCTAGTCTTCCAGGAAGGGCCATTTTATTTTTTAGAGTCACTTCTAAAGTCATGTGGTCCTTAACTTTGGGGACTCTTGCGTCTGAGTGCTAATTCAGATTTAAGCCTAAGTAACCTCATTGCCTCTCACCCCATGAATGTTGACAATGGATGAAATACTTTGCTGTAGTTCTGGACTAAAATGCTGGGGAAGAAACTTAATTTTCTTTTTTGCACAAATCAGGAAAACAGCTACTGTGCAGAGTTTCCTTTTGACCTCAGCAGATGAACTGGACTGATAGTGTTAATTCAGATTTAAGAAATTATCTGAATCTTGGTTTGAGTTGATTCGGGATCTACATGCAATATTAACTAGATCGGATACCTTTTATATTTTCACATGTATACATAGGCTCTCCTCACCCTCATCAACATCCATTAGTTGTTGAACTTTGTGAACTGGCATTGAAACATTACAACAATGTTTTGTTGCACCAGTTTTGTAAAGTTTTACAGTGCAATACCTGTTACTTTTCAGAGACAAACCAAAGGTTAATTTCTCAAGGATCTTGCTGTTTGCTTTAGCAGCATTTGATGGAGTATCTTTTATATATATATATATATATATATATACATTTGTAATAGATGAAAAATAAACCAGATTGCAAATCCTTTTTTTTTTTTGAAGCAAAACCATGTACCAGGTTTTTGGTCCATATTGTGTAGGATAAGTTAAATTGCATTCTATTAACCCATATGAGTGTATTTCTGTATGCATAGTTATGTTGAAATAAAGTTTTAAAAAGCATTTTATGCCTTTGTTATTTTTGGTACATCAAATGTCAAGGAAGCCAAATTTATTTGGCCGGAACTGCAAGTGTATTAATAATTCTCAAAATATTTTCCCCCTGATAACCTAGGTAAGTAGAAAGGTGGTGGAAGTCTTTATTTGGGGTAAACAATCCAGTGGGTAGTAGTCCAAATCCTCTCTTCCTGTAATCTGCATTCTGGGAAGTGGATGTGGAGGTAGGGGAGAAACAACCTGAAGACAATTTTATAGGAAGTTTTATGTGGTAATATTTTCCAAACCACAGGTCCCCTTAACAGTTGTAATATACATGTCCATTCTCAGTAGCAGGCCTGGTATCAGTAAATTTTCACACGTAATTGGAAAAAGATGCGTTGAAGGGAAAATAAGATTAAGTTACATTGAATGTTCACTGAATGCTAGGGCAGTATTTTAAGGATTTTACTGTACTAGTGGAAGTCTGAGATGAAAGTGAAATCCAAAGGAAAGTGATAAGCCATATTGTAGTAAGGTTCTGCTTCCTTTGTTAATGGAAATAAACAGTTGTGCTTTATGTTGAAGGCTTAGGTATTTGTGGACTTGAGAGAAAAGGGAGAGTGAGTTGGAGAAACATCAGAACAACTGGATTGCATTCTGTCCTGATGCAGCAGGTGACCTAGAAGATCGTGAGTCAGGAAAGAACGCATATTTTTTGTTGAATTGATGAGTGATTCACCCTCTTTCCCCTCCAGCAAGACTTTATCAGCGAAAAGCAAAATGAATTTCCACCATTTATTTTATTGGCATGGTGGAATCGATAACAGGAAGTATGAAAATTTCTGCCTAACTAAGGATATATGGGGAATTTATCATGAATATATAAATGTTATTGATGTGTGACTTGGTTTGTTACCCTCAAGTTACAAGTGTGTTTGGTTACAAGTGTGTTTCTCCAGTGCTTTGCTACTCCTTTCTCAGTCATCCGTTTTACGTTTACCCTTTGGCCATGCTTGTATTCTGGTCATGTCTCACTAAGGGCTTGACCCTAGTTTGTAGGCAGAGTTAACGGTACGGTAGTATGAACTCCCCTCCAAGAGTACTTCAGAGGTCTCGTCCTCAGCTCCATAAGGGCAGGTTGGTGAAGATGCTAAGGATAATGTACTGATCTCTGGTAATCGGGAAGTTTCAGTGTCACAAAATGCCTTTTTAAAGGATTTTGATGCTTGCTGTACTAAGTGCTTGGTTGGCCTTGCAATTAGAGCTGGTTCACGATGGGCCTCTTACTACTGTAATTGGGCAAATCATTTTTAACTTTACTGAACCTGTTTCTTCATCCAGAAAATGGGGGCATATGGTACTTCTATCCATAGAGTGGCTTTTGAGTGTTAAATGCTTTTTTGTTGGTTTTTTAAATATTTTTTTTTGTCTCTGCTGCATGGCTTATGGGATCTTAGTTCCCCGATCAGAGATTGAACCTGGGCAATGGCATTGGAAGCACCGAGTGCGAACCACTGGACCGCCAGGGAATTCCCAAGTGTTAAGTGCTTATTAAGCACTTAGCCTAGTGCTTGGCATGTAGTTTTAGTATTAAGACCTTTTCCACTAGATAAGAAAGCAAGTAAGTATCCTTAAATATATAAAGTGCTTCCTCTATTTGGCATTGATTAAGTTGTATAAGCCACCTGCTTCTCTTCCATGTCTTGCAAAATAGCTTTTAATGTTAAAGTAGTATGTGGGTTTTTGTGTCAGATGATATTGTAATCTCCACTAGAGTCAGAATGCTTTTGTATTCACTGCTTTACTCAAGTACCTAAAACAATATCTGGCCCTTAGAAGGGCAGATAGTTGATTGCCCAGGCCAAGGATTGTGTTTGTGGTTTTCTGTGTGTGTGCTTCTCCTTAATTTCAACTAATTAATATACAATGATCGTTTTACTGTAACTTAAAAATTCTGGTAATACAGAAATCTTGGTTCATAGACTTCGGTATTGTCTGGATGCATTAGCAAGGCAAGGAGGAGAGTTCACCCAAGTAGCAGGAAATAGCAAGTCTTGAGAAAGCGACTTTAAGAAACAGAAATGTTTAAACTTACAGAGAAGTTGGAGGAGTGGTACCCTGAAATCTTGTGTACCCATTATTTGGATCCACCACTCACATTTTGCCTTCTGTATATTATGTGTGTCTTATGTGGTGGACCCCCAGAAATTAAGTTGTAGGCATACCCCTTCATCTCTGAATACTTCAGTTTGTATCTCCTAAGGATAAGGGCATTCTCTTGTACAATCATACTGTAAAAATCAAATTCAGGACCTTAATTGTGCCAAATCGCTTAATACTAATCTTTAACCATCTCCCTGTTCCTAATCCCTCGTTGTATTTAGCTGTCACATCTCTTCAGTTTCCTTTAATTTGGAATAACTCCTTAGCATTCGTCCTTCACAGCATGAAGAGTTGGAAGCTGTTTAAAGAATGCTCCTTAATTTGGATTATTCTGATGGCTTCTTCATGCCTCAGTTCAGGTTATGCATCTTGGCGGGAATAGTAAGTACTGGTGTATTACATCAGAAGGTACATGATGCCGTTATTGGTTGTGTTAATCTTTACTATTTGGTTAATGTGTTGTCTACCAGATTTCTCCACTAAGTTATTATTTATTTCCCTTTGTAATTAACATTCTGTGGGATGATATAGTGAAATTATCTTCAACAAACCCAGTGATTTTAGCGTATATTGATTTTTTGCTTGAGTCAATTATATCTTTTATGGTAACTGATACTCTGTATCAAAAAGAGCTTTCTTTCTCCTTTCCCCATAGACCCAGGTTCTTGTTTCTGTGTTATCTCACAGTCATTTGTTTACCCCCATTCATCCTGTGGGGTTGGGGGAGGGTGCCCTTTCAGGCTCCCTAAATGAGACTCGTGAGACTATTACACTGAACAACTGAAACTCAGATTTATCACATTTCTCTCTGCTTATCTTGTAACAGTGCGATAAAATTTATGAAAGCTTGATGGAATGCCTTAAGGGTTAAGTTGTGGAAATTTACCAGTGGTCAAGATTCTACCACCAGAAGGGGCAATTTTAGAGAACAGAATCCTAATTCTTATATTGATTTTGAAATACCACACCTTTCATTTCATTTTTTTTGTGCTCTAATTACTTTTTAAAGATAACATAATGCACGTACAACTGCATACTTATAAAACTCAAACACGTTAAAATCTATCTTGACTAGCTCTCTTCCTACTAGTCTTCTTACTCTCATTTGTTTCTTAATTAACTACTATTAATGGTTAATATTAACTCTTTACCTCCATATGCGTATGCATGTTAAATGCTTGATTTCTATGCATTTTACATAACCGAGATTATTGATACTCTGCAATGAGTAGAATTTGGAGATCTTTAGTCAGTATTTAGGACTATCTTCATTCTCTACAACTGTCGCATCATGTTTTATTGTATGGATATATCTGGTTTTATCACTTTAATTATTGCCAAAATTGGTTGACACTCTGGAGGTACTTCGAGAGTGGACGCCATGTGAAGTGAGTGATTCAGGGAACCCATAATATCTTACAGCCTTACAAGTTATGTTTATACTTGTGTTCTTAAGATAGAACTTATTTCAGGGCTTCCCTGGTGGAGCAGTGGTTAAGAATCCGCCTGCCATTGTGGGGGACACGGGTTCGAGCCCTGGTCCAGGAAGATCCCACATACCGCGGAGCAACTAAGCCCGTGTGCCACAACTACTGAGCCTGCGTTCTAGAGCCCATGAGCCACAGCTACTGAAACCCACACGCCTAGAGCCCATGCTCTGCAACAAGAGAAGCCACTGCAATGAGAGGCCTGCGCACTGCAAAGAAGAATAACGCCCACTTGCTGCAACTAAAAAGCCTGTGTGTAAGCAACGAAGAACCAATGCAGCCAAAAATAAATTAAAAAAAAAAGGTAGAACTTTCAGATTTGCTAACACTAATCATGTCTTGCACTCTTGATGTTCAAGTTTTTTTTTGTTTGTTTTAACACAGAAGATGTATATATTCGGGATGTTTAATTTAGTGTTGCTTATAATAACAAAATGATGGATAACGTGTTCATTTAACATTCATCATTGATGTGGTAAGGGAGTGGAGATAGCCTAGATTTGCATCTGAATGGAGTTTTTGGTCATCTTAAATTTAGGAAAGTAATACACCCACAGTTTAAAAAAAAAAAAAACTATTCCTAAAAGATTTATGATGAAATCAAAATCCTACAGCCTTGTGTTCCCTCCTTTTCTCAGTCACGTAGCTGCTCTATGTATCTGACTCCTGAGGTAAATTTAAGTTAGCATCAAATTTCTTATTTGATAAATTTACAGTGGATTCTCTTCACCTAGGTTAGAATATATAGCATGTTATACTGCATTTTCCTCAAGGTGATGAACATGCTTTAACCTTGTGGTGGATGAAAGTGGCCACAGATTCTTTGCAGCCCTTCCTATCAGCTTGAGTCTGCGCTGCCATTGCGACTTGCTTTGACCAGTAGAATGCAGAAGAGTGACATTGCGTGATTTCTGAGTTTCAGCCTCCAGAGGCCTTGCAGCTTCTACTCTCATGCTTTTTCTGAACATGATGACCTTGTGAACAAGCCTGAACTGGCCTACTTTAGGATGATATTCTAGGTAGAGAGAGGGACCCATGGAAAAAGGTCCAGGTTTCTCACCTATTACAGCCATCGCAGCTGAAGCTTCTGACATGGACTGAGGTCTGTAAATGCATGTCCCCATAGAGCAGAAGAAACACTGAGCAGAGCCCAGATTAAACTGCCCAACTAAAGAGACAAATAGAAGCTGTTTCAAGTCACTAAGTTTTGGGGTGGTTAGCTGCTCAGCAACATATGTGGATACAAACCTAATTATGCCCTCAATCTGGTTAAAAAAGAAGCGTTTCCAATTGACAAATGAGTAACTGTACCTAGAAGTTACTGAAGCCATGCTGAATGGTAGAGTTGGTGGGTTAGTGGGACTGCTAAGCATTGTTTTCTTTTATTGAACAGTCTTAGTCAAGTCCCTGTGTTGCAAATCTTCAACACATTCCTCAGAATTACTTTATGTAATAGCCTTAGTTGTCCAGTGAAAAACACATTTTCTTTAGCTAGTGCTTCAATAAAATACATCTTTCATCTGATATTTTAAGGGACAGTCGTCCCCATTTTTCTAATTTTCCTTCCTGTTGAATATTTAACCATAGTTTAAAGTCAAAGACAGGAAAAAAATCTTTTTAGGCCAGATGTTAAATGCTGAGGAAAACTGGAGATTAATAAAAAGCCTTTAAGTGGGCAACCAGGATCCCCTTTTAGTGAAAGTAAGATGTGAAAAGGAACAGGAAACAGGATGAGTGCTACACAAGTACAAAAGACAAGGCCACTTAAGTTCAGGGCCAAATTTTGTTTTTGAAGCTATTGGTTTTGTGAATAAATATGGACCACCAGTTCTCCTATGTCACTAATAGGATCAGGATTTTAAATGGGTTTCTATTTTAGGATAGTTTAGTGATCTAATTCTTTCGATGTTTGCATTCCAAATTTCCTGTGTATGTAATTTCCTATTTTTTTTTTTTTTTTTTTTTTTTTTTGCGGTACGCGGGCCTCTCACTGTTGTGGCCTCTCCCGTTGCGGAGCACAGGCTCCAGACGCACAGGCTCAGCGGCCATGGCTCACGGGCCCAGCCGCTCTGCGGCATGTGGGATCTTCCCGGACCGGGGCACGAACCTCGTATCCCCTGCATCGGCAGGTGGACTCTCAACCACTGCACCACCAGGGAAGCCCTCCTATTTTCTTAATCAGGATTGTGGGTTAGGATCTCCACTCATGCTGTGATCTGTCCGTGGTACTTGGCAAAGCTCACTAGAAATGTGAAAAGATTCCCAGCCAGCTATGAAAGCACTTTCGTTTTAAAGCTGCCTGAGATGGTAAGACAGCATGGAAATCACAGTGGGACACTTGTTTAGGTTTGGGCAGCATTGCTGAAGTAAGACAGCAAGGGTGCAGCACACCGTGCGCGTGCGCGCGCGCACACCCCCCCCCCCCCCCCACACCAACTCTGAGGAATTGTTTTTAGGAGTATTCTTCTCAGGCTGGAATTTTATATGGGAGGATTCAAAGGAAATTAGGAAGGGTCAGTAACACAGAGTTTACAAGAAAATTGTGTCATTACCTTCTTTGGAGGTCTTCAAAGTGGTTTTCTTTTCTAAGATAACACATTTCCCTCCTAAGGTTGAAAAGTTCTCGCTTTTAGATTTGTAATGGATTCTAGTAAATACAGGAAGTATTGTTGCATGGTTAAAAACCTGGGTGCTGTTGGAACTTTTCTGTCCTGATTATGATGGTTGTTAAATGAACCTATATGTGTATTAAAAATCCATAGAACTGTACATTGAAAGGGAAAAAAAAAGTCATTTTTACTGTATAATTAAACAAACCCACAGGGTACTGGAGCTTGTGTTTGAATCACGGCTCTGTCACTCATTAGTTGTGTGACCCTGGGCAATTTCTTTTACCTCAGCTTCATCTCTAAATACAGGTAATAATAGTATATACCTCCTACATGGGGTTTTTCTAAGGATACAGTTAACCTATATAAAATGCTTAAAACAGTGCCTGGCTCATTGTATGTGCTAAATAAGGGCTAGCCACTAGTATTATTATAAGAATGCAAGGAATTAAAAGAAGCTATATGGGCTATCATGTGATCATAGCAGCTAGGAATAGTCTCAAATACAGCTATCTTAAGGTATTGCATTTAGGCAGGACGGGAAGAAACCCTAGAAAAGTGTCAGTGCTACTAAGCAAATTTAAGTCTGCTCTATTGCTATTTTTCAGGGAAGGCAAAAAACAACGCCCCAAATAGAAAAGTCCTCTTGTTCTAATTCATTCATTCCTGCACTGAATGCTGGCTGTTTTCCAGGGAATTACTGAAAAGTTAGAAAGGATCTTGGCAGTCTCTCATGTCCAAAATTACTTGATGATGTGTTCTCTAGCACATGTGTCTCTGTGTGGCCTCAGTTTTCTCAGATTTACCAATGCTCCCGGCCAGAGGTACTGACTGTGATTAAGCATCATACCTGTTGCATCTACCAGTGAGAATATTATGACCAAATTCTTCCACTAGGTTGATTAGCCAGAAGGTAAATTCTGAGAATTGTTTGAGAAGCAAAAGGAAGCTTCTGCAAAACAGGAACCTGGGGCTCCAAGCCATGGGTATATTAAGTATGCTCTTAGGTATATTCAGATCATGAAACTCCTGTACTAAATGAGAGAATATCGATGGTCTTTGACATGAAGGGGAAAAGTGAGGCATCATTCCTATATGTTAAAACGTTAATTTTTTTTTTTTTTTTTTTTTTTTTGCGGTATGCGGGCCCCTCCTGCTGTGGCCTCTCCTATTGTGGAGCACAGGCTCTGGACGCGCAGGCTCATTGGCCATGGCTCACGGGCCCGGCTGCTCCGTGGCATGTGGGATCCTCCCAGACCGGGGCACGAACCCGCGTCCCCTGCATTGGCAGGCGGACTCCTAACCACTGCGCCACCAGGGAAGCCCCTAAAATGTTAATCTTTAGCCATTCCTACCCACTACAGGGCATCAGTGGGGCAGACAACATAACAGAGACATTAAGAGCAGGCAGAGGTGCTACCTATTGGATTCATGTGAGTCTGAAGTTTTGTTTTATTGTTTAAGCACTACTCTTTGACAGTTGAAAGAAAACAATCCCCCGGGGAGGAGGAGAGCCGCCAAGAGAAAATGGAACATTCTGAGAAAGAATGGAAATGATTCTATTGCTCCACAAGACAGAGCCAAGTGGGAGGGAAGCCAGGGTAAATGGTCAGAGGCCATCGACAAAACAGCTCGCCTCAGCTTCAGTGCTGGGTGCCTACTCAGTGATTAACAGCTCTGCCATGTCTGACACAGGTGGAGCTCCAAGTTAGTCATCTGCAGGAAACTAGCCTTGATTTCCATTTTGCAAAAAGCGTCTGAGTGATCAGGAAACACAAGCACACAGGATTGCATCTGTGCTCCACTTCTTGGTTGTCATGGGAAGTGTCCCAAGTATCATAAACACATTTAGACTCTGGGGAACTACACAGTAAAGTCCTGATGATTGGTAGGGCTTGCTGTTGATGGTAATTAAAAATACAAAATGTGTTATGCTTCACTTTGTAACTTGAAAGAAAATGCTGCTGTTTTAAAGGTGACGGCAGGGGTGGTGGGAAGAGAGATGGGGGTACTTCAGCCTCTGTTCTGTGGACAGGAGGGGGCTGTCCTGACTCCTTGCCATTAATTTCTACCCTTTACTAATTCTTGCATGCTGCCACAGTGTAAATGATTAGTGATGGAAGGGCAGTCTTCGCACTTAGATCAATGGATTAATAAGTGTCAGTAAGCTGGGCTTCCCTGGTGGCGCAGTGGTTGAGAGTCCGCCTGCCGATGCAGGGGACACGGGTTCGTGCCCCGGTCCGGGAAGATGCCATGTGCCGCGGAGCGGCTGGGCCCGTGAGCCATGGCCGCTGAGCCTGTGCGTCCGGAGCCTGTGCTCCGCAACGGGAGAGGCCACAACAGTGAGAGGCCTGCGTACCGCAAAAAAAAAAGGAAAAAAAAAAAGTATCAGTAAGCTGACTTAGAAACTAACACAGTAAGAGAACTTTCTTATAGCAAATCCGCTGTGGATCAGTTGGATAGACCGGCAGTGATCCTGGGCTGCATTAGGTTGACAGAATGTAAATTAATAGCAGATTCTAGCAGCAGTTCACTGTCTTATGCTCAGAGGGCCTTTTCTTTTTTCTATCTGAGGTATTGTAACCACTCTTTCCTGGCTTTCCTGCCTGTTTTTGCTGAGAATCATAAAAGGTTAGGACTGAGAAATATATAGTGTAATTCCCTCATTTTCTAGATGAGAAAATGATGACCCAAAGAGACTGATATAACCAGGGAAACTGAAACTTACTTAGTAAATTGCACTGTTTGAAACTGCTAGCAAGGTACATTGGAACATTTTTTAGATATGCCTCGGTCAAAACGTAACCATTGAATTTTAGAGGTAAGAGAAACTTGAGAATATAAGTTATGAACATTTACAAATGGAATCTTTGCTGGTAGAGAGGTGTAAAAGCCTAGAGAGAAGATAAGGAGGGAGAAATGTTCTGCTCTCTAAAATACATTATAAGTTTTCAGGGTAAATACAGCATCAGTTTTGGGGTTCTGTATTTTTCCACAAATGCCAAGTTTACCATATTTCTTCATTTAATCTAAAGATTCAGGCCTAAGCTCCAAACTATGAATAATACATAGAAATATAATGGTCACAATTTTAACTTGTAAAATTAACAGTATTTCATTCTCTCCAAAATCATCTAAAAATCGACTACCAATCATTTTCTCAATTTGGGAAGCTACCGCCCTCTAGAGGGTGGGTCTGGAAACGTCAGGGGTACTTCTCAACTATCACGATGAGGGATGGGGCTGGGAAGTTGCTCCTGGCCTTTCATATCTGGGAAGGATGCACATAAAGAACTACCTTCCCCAAGATGTCAATAGTATTCACTTTGAAACTCAATGAAAGTGAGATCTACAGAGTATTGACAAGTTGCATTTTAAAACATTGACCATTTATCCTACAATGACTGACTTAGTGAGAAGGGAGCTAGAGTGTACACATTGACAGAGACCATGGGACTGTTGAGAAGTTCATGCTAAACCTGAGTCCATAGGAAGCTCATGGATCTGCGTTTCAGGCCACCTTACTCCACGAGCGTTTATCTCAACATTGGGATCTGGGACTTGACTGGCCAGTTCATTGTCCACAGCTCTAGTGCCA
Organism: Phocoena sinus; assembly: GCF_008692025.1. Lineage (NCBI taxonomy): Eukaryota > Metazoa > Chordata > Mammalia > Artiodactyla > Phocoenidae > Phocoena > Phocoena sinus. The sequence continues at coordinate 77,675,540 of NC_045767.1, forward strand.
CTTACTCATTTAGGAATACATAAAGGTAAAGACTTCTGACTGATGCAATGTTATACAGTTTACAGGCAAATGTTAATAAAATGGTTAAAGTGCTCTGATCCTTGCAGAAGAAACTGAATGCCAGAAAGACATAACATGAATTCTTTTCTAAGATTTTCAGGCCCTTTTAGATTATGTAAGAGAAACTTCTACTTGTTTTCCAGTTTCCATTCTCCCTTTCTTCCCTTAAGTAATACAAGTCCGAAATCCCCATTTCCCTCTACATCCTCCAGCTTCCTCATGGCGGGTGCGGCCATGTAAGTGTTGACCAATGGACGCTGTGATGTGGGCAACTTCCAGCACTTCCCCCTTCTTTTCAGTAGGGGAGCTGCATGCTCTTCACTCTCTTCTCTTTTTGCCATTGCGAAAGGATGACAACTTGAGCAACCACCTTAGACCCAGAGATGGAAGCTGCGGCATGTTCCCCCGGTTGGGTCCCTGGATGACTCTGTGGAGCAAAGCCACTTACTCGCTTTTATCTCATTTCAGGCCATGTATTTTGGAGACATTGATTTTCTGCCATGTTTTCATAAGCCAACTGCTAAGCTGCTCTCTCAACTAGACTCCAAATTAGAAATGCCATCTGGTTTCAAAAAATAGTAGTGGGAGAAACCTGAGTGTAACAGAACTCCATTTTAAGTATATTTGAACCATAGATACACACATATACATACCCTACCAAACAATAACTTGTGTTTACAAACTAAATTCATTAAAAAGAGGCACGTCCTTGGTAGCTTAAAAAGGGTGGCAGAAGGTTTTATTATAGCAATATTTAATGCAATGTAATGTATACAGTATGTTCTATATCGTTAATCTTCAATGTGAACAGGTCAGCTTCATATATTTATCTTTTTTTCTTTTTCTGCAGATTGTACACAAGGGCAGGAGGCTTTTTGGTTTTATAGGCCACGCTTCTCCGGATGCGCTCTCCTTTGATGTTAACTACATGTGGCAAGAGTGGGCGCCGGACCGTCAGAACTGTTCCTTGAGGTGTGTAGCCTCGGAGGTGCAGTTTGTCCTTAAACTGCGGCGTTACTGCTACCCAGCCTATGCAAGAACACGCAGAGCACAGGTGGTGTTAGCAACTATCTTATTAAAAACACCAAACACAGCTCAAAATGGAAACCCAAGGGAGGCTACTGCTGTCTTTCACTCTATTTTTTAAAAGCATACAATGCATTTGTGAAAAGGTACAGATTTATTTTCAGAGTAGGTTACATCTTATGAATAATCTAGTATGTATTTCTTAAAATATTCAGCTTATGTCAGTTAAGGCACATCTGTATAAAAATATACTAAAGGTCAGTAAGGCTACTTTATTCACCTTTTAAAAAGTGCTTGGTGTAGGGACCTCCCTGGCGGTCCAGTCGATAAGACTCCGTGCTTCTATTACAGGGGGTGCGGGTTCGATCCCTGGTCAGGGAGCTAAGATCCCACATGCCGCGTGGTGCGGCCAAATTAAAAAAGAAAAAAAAGTGCTTGGTGTAAAGTTACCTGCAGAGGAGAACTTGATGTCAGCCACTGCTTCAGATTCCCCAAGTCCTTCATCTAATGTGATGTCTTCAGCAACAAGAGGAGGAAATCCTGCCATTCTTTCTTCTCCACCCATTGGAACCTTCCATTGGAAGGAGATGAAGATATTTGGAGGTTCAAATTAAACCCCTGATAACTCTAATATTAAGTAAGGCACTGATAAGATAATACTGTACAGGTATCAAGAATAAAATCCTTTTAAACCATTTAACTGTTGAAAAAAACCCAAATCACACTTCTAGGTCAAATGAAAAGCCTGGGAGCTCTGTGATGGATGAAGCCTATAGATCCCAGTGACAAGGGCCCCATGTGGGCATCCAACTGGTGGTAACCTCCAGACACCAGAATCTTGCTTTATTAGCTTACAGTATTTATAGTCCTCCATAAAGCTTTAGACACGATAATTTTGGGCAATTAAAGCAACATCCTTCCAAATACCTTAGTTCTTACAGGCCTGGCTGGACACAGAGATTAATCCCTGCCTCATCACCTCTCAAGGGTACACGGATAACGGGTAAGATTCAGCTTCTATGTTTACAGGTGTTTCCAAGAATTGGAAGTAACTGGATAATAATTTTCCTGTTTATTAACAGATCTCTCTGTGTTTAGCACTAAGGACACAAAGATAGCTATTACAATATGTTCTATATGGTCCCTACCCCCGAGGAGATCAGAAGGTGGAAACAGCAAGTAAATAAATTACAAGGTAAGAAACGTGATGAGAGGCATCTACTAAGTACTGTGATTGTGAAGGAAGTAATGAACGTGGTTTGGTCAAGGAAAACATCAATGAAGAACAGAATTTGAAAAATAGATTAAAGTTATTCAGTGGGAAGGTATCCTGGGTTAGTATCATGTACAGACACCGAAATTCGAAAAAGGATGAGTTCAGAGAACTGTAGTTTAACTGTGCAGAGTATGTTATGTGTGTGTGTGCATTAGTGATGAGGCTATCAGTTTAGACTTCTCTCAGTAATGTGGAACTACCAAGGAATTGTAAGCAGGAAAGAGAAAAGAATCAAAAAAGAATACTGTGGCCTGCTTTGTATTTTGGGAAAATCTGCGTAGTGCAGGGTTTCTCAACCTCAGCACTATTGACCTTTTGGGCCAAATAATTCTTTGTCTCGGGAGGCTGTCCTGTGCATTGCACAATTTTTAGCAGCCTCTACTCAGCATCCACCAAGTTGTGAAAACCAGAAACGCCTCCAGTCTTTGTCAAATGTTCCCTTGAGGTAAGAGTCAACCCTGGTTGAGAACTACAGCTGTGATGGGGTGAGGGTGGGCAGAAGGCAGTAAAACTGGGAACTGGGAAAATACCTCAAAACAGGATCTCAAAACAGCCTAAAGAAAGTAGATTACAGTTTGGACTATGAGGCTGGACTCAGTGATAATTAGGAGGCAGGATTGACTTTGACTTGGGAGGTGAGTAAGGAAACCAGAAGGCAAGGATGAGCCACAGAGCAGCCCAAGAAACCATTTGTATTACACCGGGAGAGAAGCCTCAGTGTTGTTTTGAGAATTATCAGTGAGTCTACTCTGAAGACTACACAGATGCATGGGGGTGGAGCCCTACCCTGAAAATCCCACATGTCTCTGGAGTATTAACTTTAGGACAGTTATTTCGATGGAGTTTTAATTTCACTCTGGCTTTCTTAGGAAATCCAGAGAGAAAGAAGCATTTACTTCCCAAGTCAGGTTGGTTTTATCCTTGTTGAAGGGCGGGTGTGTATTTTGTGTTTTGACTTACTTTCAGTTGTATGAGCATTAACTAATGGTAAATCACCTCTGCATTGGACGTACCCGCTATTTTTGCAGTAGGTATGTCCCATAACCTTCATCACCACAAATACTTACGAAGCAGTGACAGCAGTCCCCTTGCACTTGATCTTCTCCACAACCTCGTGGTGTAGGTACAACAGAGAGAGGTAAAGGAAACTTACCTAAAGTCACACAGCTTCGTTAAGTGGTGGAGCAGAGCAGGATTTGGACCCAGCCTGGCTCCAGAGATCTTAACTATCATACATTACACACCAGCCAACAGTGTGTACCCATGTCTGGTTAAAAGATCTGTAAACAGGCCCCATTCAGTCTCTGGTGAACTTGGAACAATTTCAGTGGCATAGAAAGGGCACAACAGGGACTGCAGAGCATGGGACGTGAGGAGTAAACTTGACTGTAAAGAGGAGGAATGAGCGGGACACTGAGTTTTGTTTTTTAAAGATTAGAGAGAGGGACTTCCCTGGTGGTCCAGTGGTTAAGACTCTGTGCTCCCAATGCAGGGGGCCCAAGTTTGATCCCTGGTCAGGGGACTAGATCCCACATGCATGCCGCAATGAAGATCCCAAGTGCCACAACTAAGACCCAGCACAGCCAAATAAATAAATAAATAATAAAAAAAATAAAGATCAGAGAAATTTTAACACACTGCTTAACAGGTCAAAGGAAGGAGCAAGTAAAGCAGGAGAGGAGAGGTACGATAACCTCTTAAGTGCCTGGGATTAAACCTGGGAGGAGAGCTTTTTCACTCATACAAGGGCTTCTCAACTCAGCACTACGCACGTTTTGGACCTGATAATTCTGTGTTGTGAGGTACTGTCTTGTGCATTGCATTATGTTTAGCATCATCTCTGGCTTCCACCCACTAGATGCCAGTAGCATCACTCAGTTGTGAGAAAATCTGTAACTTAGAGCTCTTCACTCACAGTATACAGCACAACTTTCTGCAATGATGTGACCGCTGGGCAGTTGAAAAGTGGCTAGTGCAAGTGAAGAACTAAATTTTAAAGTTTATTTCATTTTAATTAATTTATTTAAATAGGCACATGGGCCTACCGTATTGGACAGTATGACCTAGAGAAAACCCAGCTCTGTCACTATTCTAGGATTGGTCCAATCCAACATCCCTTTTCTATAGGAGCCCACCTCACAAATATAGTCAAAATCCTCAAGGTGAACAAGGTCAGGGGAGAGCTAGCTGAGGGTGTAACAAAGATGGTTCTGTCCAACAAAGGCATTTTTAGCAGGGCCGTGGGACTACCACAGGGTGTGTTAACCTAACTATGCAACCATCAAAGCATGTTGTCTCACCTTGAGTAACGTATGACCCCCGTGCTTCTGATATATAGTGTCTGCCTTGTCCAACGAAGTAATGTGAACGGGAAGGAAGTTGGAAGCCACAACCGTAAACCAAGCTGACTGATTTCCCTTAAGAAAGGAAGAAGGAACTTATTTTATCTAATGAAAAACTTGCAAAACCAGCACATTACAAGGTTTGATTTAAAAAAAAAAAAAATGGGGAAATTCCCTGGTGGTCCACTGGTTAGGGCTCTGCACTTCTGCACGGCGCACGGGTTTGATCCCTGGTTGGGGAACTAAGATCCTGCATGCCGTGCAGTGCAGCCAAAAAAAACAAGGTGGTGGGGGCAAAATATGGCAGAATACTGCATTTCACCCACTTATATAAAACTATGATTCCTTCCATAGGTTTGTTGATACTTAAAAAAAAAAACAAACAAACATCTATTGTAAAAAACAAAAGAAAATACTGTCTGCTTTAAGCGTCCCTGTGTAAAGTTTGGTTTATAATGTTAACATTCTATGGTCTCTATGGAAATACATAAGGTTTTAAGTGTGTAAGCCTAAATTTCCAACAAATTATGAACAAACACAAAACCAAGAAGTGTGCTAAGGCAATGGCTTGCAGGTTGCATTTAGTGTTGTTGGACACATCCATGTTTCATTTTCCATTTTTCTCCTCACTTTGGTAAAACGGGGATCAATTCTGTAGATGCTCTAAAATCTCTGAGTGATGCTATGTAAATGAATACCAAACCCAAAAACACATCTATAAAAGTATACACATCATGGAATATAAAGAGCATGGAATTTATTTAATGCATATTAACCCTGCACTTAAAGGTACGACCTCTGATTTCCATGTAAGACAATACCACAGGAGAGCTTTGGTTAATGCCATGCTGTATGGGGCACTCGACTGCCTACTGAAGATACAGTTTTTTAAGACCTATTCCTTTTTTTCCTCCCATTTCATTATCCCAGGTTTTTACTATAGACATTTTCAAACACACACAAAAGAATAGTATACCAACCCCCACATAGTCATGACCTGGTTATCAACATTTTGCTAGTCTTGATTGTATATCTGCTTCCTTAAAGTAAGTCCCAATACTAAAGTCATTTTTCAATGGTACGGACTTTCCTTACCTTCAGAAAATCTATGCGGCCTATGGCACCCAAAAATAGAACCATTCCTGGTTTAAGCACGAAAGTTCTTGGAACAATGGAATGTGTTGGCAAAACAATATTTACTTCTTTTTCTGTTAGAAGACTTAAAATCTGTAAAGCAGAGGGCAGATTTTTAGAGAATTACTTTCAATGAACGTCTGATATATCATGCTTTACCTGTAGGATAAAAAGTTATTATATATTCCAGGCTTCACAATAAATCAAAGTATGTATTTTAGAATTTTCTGCACATAAAATTCATATATTCTTTCTAAATGAATCAATTTATAGATGGCTTTACTCTTGTTTTACAACTTAATCTTGAGTAATGGCAAAAATAACTTTACAGGAATACGAAACAGCAGCATCCTCCGAATTCTGTCAAATTTGCTGTGAACTGAAAACACTGATGATTCAATCCCAGGAGAAAAAATATGTTCTCTCGTCAAGCCTTCTAGGGAGCAGTAGTTTTCAGATAAAGGTAAGGTAAGGTAACGTGCTATATTCTGTCCTAGTGGCAGCTATGCATGCATTAAATGAAAATGATCACCCCGTTCTTGGAGCAGGCAAAGAGCTTGAAGAAGCTTTTCTAAATTCCAGTCTTTGGTTTCCTTATTTCCTCCAAATACTCAGCAAAAAAAAATGAGAGAAAGTTATGAATCCTGTGGCTTCTAAGGATGAAGAGTTCTTAAACAGACTAGAGAAAATGGAAAAGAAAAGCCAGGCGGTACAAGATTCTGGTAAGACTCAGGGAATCAAAATCTGATTTAAAAATTTTTGAGAAAGTAAAAAATGGCCAGAAGTCTTTTGTGAACTTGCTTCTTAAGAAAAATAACAAGGAGATAACAAAATATGTGATATCTAGGGAGAGTCACAAGAGAATACGTAAGGGGGCTGTGAGTAGTTTTCTTCAGTATTTGTGCTTGAAAAAGCACATTAAGAGCCACGTGCAGTAAAGAAATATTTTAACCCTTTTAGCAGAGACCCTAATACTTCACAATAGAGTTCCTTGGTTCAGTTTGGGAAACACTGGTTCAAGGCATTAAATAAATATATCAATAAACGGGCAGAAAATCAAACTGCCTGAGAGAACTCATATCTAAAAACTTGAGGGTCTCACTGCAAATTAGCAAATTGAATTTGCGAGTTAGCAAAGTCTTGCCTTTCTGACTAATTGACAAGAGGATATACGTGACTGAAGTAACTGCTATCCCTGACCTAACTGAGCCTAAAACTGAAGAATGAGTTGGTGAAGTTAAAGTGATAGAACATTACTAGGAAGCACTACAGTTACTCTGAAGTTCTGGATTGCTAAGGAAGTAAAAACTGGACACAATTATTCTAGGAGAGAAAAAAAAAAGTTAAAAGGTACATCAAATTCTGAGAATGAAACATAAGTGATTCTGATGAGGCAAAGGAAGGAAAAGTATCTAAGAATCTAATGTTGTTTCATAGGGATATACAGAGATAACTAGGTGAATTAGAACCTGGTCACTAACCAGATTCAAAGGAAGCTGATTAGTGGATCTGTTGAAAGGCAGTATCCTGGATACACACTTGATTCAGTCAATGACTTGGATAATGATCAAAACTGCAAATGAGGGCTTCTTTGGTGGCACAGTGGTTAAGAATCCACCTGCCAACGCAGGGGACACAGGTTCAAGCCCTGGTCCGGGAAGATCCCACATGCTGTGGAGCAACTAAGCCTGTGTGCCACAACTACTGAAGCCCGCGTGCCTAGAGCTCGTGCTCCGCAGCAAGAGAAGCCACCGCAATGAGAAGCCTGTGCACCTCAACGAAGAGTAGCCCCTGCTTGCCACAACTAGAGAAAAACCACATGCAGCAATGAGGACCCAGCCCAGCCAAAAATAAATAAAGTAAGTAAATAAATTTAAAAAACAAAAAAACTGCAAATGAATAAAAGGTTCTGAGATATAACAAATATGTAGGATATAGGCTGAATTTAAGATAAAATAAAAGTTGCCCGGGAGATCCTGCAACTGGACTAAAAAGATATATAAGGGCAAGATAGGTAGAGTTGATCCTATTCTAAATTAGGTTCATCTGAGGGCACTTACATAAGAAAGTTAGTTCTTTGTGTCATACTTTCAGGAACAAAAACAAATTAGAATTCATTCTGGAAAGGGTCCTTTGTTCATAGCCTGTTCTCAGAATAGCTATAGGAAATGAAGACAGACGGTCTGGATTATGTCAGCACAGTAAGTGCTCCATGTTTGTTGGCTGAACTAATGAAAGAGAAGAAAAGGGTAGAGTGAGGAAGAGAGAGGATATTATACTCTAAAACATTTCAATGTCTGGCAAAGGGAACTAGACATTATATTTGTTCCATACACCTTTGGGGAACAATAGGTACAAATTACAGGGACACTGCTCGGCTCAATATAAAGAGCAGGGTTACCTTGGGAGGTGAGGTGACACTGCTTCAGCTGATGGTGAGTCACTCCTTCAATTCAAGGTGGATACACCTCCTGGTGAACATGTTATAGAGGGAACTCAAGCATAGAACAGGTGGCTGGACTGCAGTGATATTTATGATTTCTTCCAACCTCAAAATCTAGGATTCTGTAAATGTCTTCCTAACTAAGGTAACAACCACAAGGATAGAAGTAGGTTGTTAGCAGTGACGTCTACCAAATGGCATACAGTACTTGATGGCATATAGATTCATCCCTGAAACGCTTCTATGCATGAATCAGAACTGAGTCTAAAATGAAAGGATACCTCTTTTTCTGCCAATTAAGACAGTACTCTTGCAATTGAAAGTTAATGTTTCTAAAAGACATTAAATACCTACACAATTTTCTTTTGTAATTCCAGGGGTGTCATAAAACCAGTGGGCATCTTTCACATCTTGTGGGGTCAGTTCTACTCGTTTGGTGGATTTATCTGCAACCATAACAGGTTCATTTCCCATGTCAAAGGCAAGTGAATCGGCATCAAACTCAAAGGCAGCTTTATTCTTCTGTTCTTCTGAATACAAGAATGTTCTTCCAACTCTTCCTAGAACAAGTTATACTGAAGTTAGTAGTCACTCCTTTAAAGCTTTTGACTTGAGACAGGTAGTTCTTAAGTTTGCCTCGTAGAAGTTACTAGGACTAACAATGGTGTTTGGAAGGAAGTGAGACCACAATGATACTTTTGCTTTATTTCTAAATGCAGTGGGAGTCGGACTCTTGCATTGATCAAGTATGTGTGGCTGGCTGTGCACACTGGGCGAAGGGGGAGAGTGTTGGGAATCAAACTGTTTTTAGTAAAGAAAGGCTGTAAAGAGATACCAAGGAAAGGGGGACAATCCAATTTAAACCTGCTGCAGGTCAACAACTTGTACTGGTGTGTAAGGAGGGGGCTGGTATCTTAGTGAAAATGCTTGTTGCTGACAATGGCCAGAGAGGCAGTTATTTGCATTTCCTTTCCTGGATTTCTCCAAGTATCTACTGTCTCAATTTTCCCAACACAATGAATTCTGGGTTTCCAAACAGTAGCCTTGCCTCTAAAAGGCCTCTATGTTCCAGAAAGAGGAAGTGTCTCTCCCCACAAAAACTGGCTAGCTCCAGAGAGCTCTATTTCAGGTTGTTCTACAGAAAATTTTAGCATAGACCTAAGGAAGAGTTTTCCTACAGAAGATGCTTACCTACTACATAACCATGCTTTTTCAAGAGATTAAGTTTATTTTGTTCTTGCTGACTAAGATTTTCTTCTGCTTCAGTTGCATCTCTTTTAAGCCTTTTTTGCCTTTGAAACATTCTGTAAGGAGTTGGGTTACAAATAGGAAACTTCAGAAGGTTTAATGTAGTACCTGAAATACCAAAGAATACATACATTCTTATAAACGTTGTACAAGGAAATGGAATAAAACATTTATGAGGATCTACACTGTCTTGGATACTGTGATTATTTCTCTTAACTTTCTTGACAACCCTCCACAAAATTATTCTTACTTTACAGATGAGGCAATAGGTTCAGAGATTGGCCCACAAGCTCAACCAGGATTTGAATGCCAAATCTACAGGCCTGATCTTTTTCCATCTTCTGCATACTCCTAACCGGTATAAAATCACTTCTGTGTATAAGTCAACCAGTGTCCCTGACAGAGAAGTACAGCTTATCAAGCAAAGTTCAACACTGGTTTCAAAGAATCAAATGAAGTAGTTCGCTTTGCCAACTATTAGATACAAACAGGTCACAGAAGGATCCATTTTGCAATTACTACAGACGTTTCTTAAAGTCACAAAGTTGATATTTCTTTGCAACAAAGCCACATATATTGCATTAGTGAATTATTCAAATGTTAAATCTGTATAGTACTCTCCTGACTAAACTCAAGATATGAAGAGTGAGACTGAAGGGTGAAGGGAGGTTTAGAAAGTAAAAGGACTTTCTGGAGAAATATACAAAGAACTAAAGTTACAAGGGAAACCTCCAAGAGAGCAGACACTGCTTTGTCCCCTGGTTCATCTACAGTGCCTAGAACAGTGACTGGTACCTAGAAGTACTCTAATTATTTCTATTGGAAAGTTACTAAAACACGTACTGAATTTCCAAGCATTAAACTGACACAAAAGAGAAATGTGACCGAAGTAGGTAGAGAATTTTTAAAGGAAGCCTCCAGCCAGCCCCTGGTGTACATTAAGGAAGGATATAGGACTAGGTGCCTGCACTACGATCAGACTTCCAGCTTCTCAGAAAACAAAGGAGGGTACTTCCGTGGTGGTGCAGTGGGTAAGACTCCACGCTCCCAATGCAGGAGGCCTGAGTTTGATCCCTGGTCAGGGAACTAGATCCCACATGCATGCCACAACTAAGAAGCCAGCCTGCCGCAACTAAGGAGCCCAAGTGCTGCAACTAAGGAGCCTGCTTACCTCAGGACCAGGCACAACCAAATAAATATTTTAAAAAAATACGAAGGGGACGGGCATCCTAAGGCTCACCAGGCCAAGAGGAGATGGTGGCTCTGTCGATAGCCTCAGCGCCCTTGGCGATGCAGTAATCGGACTCCAGGAGCGTGTTGAAGAGAGTGGACTTGCCAGCGTTGGTGGCGCCAACCAGGTAGACGTCGCCGCGGTAGCGCCAGGAACGCTGGAGCGCGGAGATCAACTCTTCGACTCCATAGCCAGTCTTGGCGCTGATGAGCCGCACGTCTCTGAGCACCGTGCGGGACCTGGGCGAAAGATTCGCATTCTCCTCCCCGTCCCGTGGCCGGTCCCCGCTGGGGTGTTGCCTTCGGTAGCCAGGGGGCGGCAGGAGCCCGGCGCGGGTACAGTCGTCCCACAGTCGCTCCCGGAGCCGCTGTCGGTAGCCGGGAGTATCCTGGGGCAGCAGGTCCACCTTGTTTCCCAGCACGATCAGCTGCTTGGGGCCCACCAGCGCGGGCAGGTGGGGCAGCAGGGCGTCGGGCAGATCAAGCAGGTCCACCATGTACAGCACCAGGGCGGGCTCGGGCCGCCGCAGCGCGGCGGTCACCAGCTCCAGGTACTGCTCGCGACACACCTGCACGTGCAGGGCGCGTCGGTGGTGCACCAGCAGCCAGCAGCGCTGGCACACGGTCTGCGCCAGTCCGCCGTCCTCCTGCGCCGCCGCGCTGCGGAACTTCTCGCTGGGCAGGTAACCGGGCAGTCCCGGGTCCTGGCAGTGCAGCTCCGCCCCGCAACCCGAACAGTTCAGGCCGCTGGGCGGCACCTTCGCGTCCGGGTGCCCCACGACCGGGTGCACCCGCCGGCCGGTGCGTAGTTTCTGCTGCCGCCGCTCCTCCCGCCGGTGCAGCACCCGTCGCTCTTCCTCCTCCTGACGCTGCTGCAGCTCCCGCAGCTGGTCTTGGAGGGTCACTGCGGGCTCCGAATCCGGGACGTACTCGGGGAACACAAAACTCTCCTCCATGTCAGCCCTTCCTTGGTTATCCCCAGTCGCTGTCGCGCCACGGGGAAGCCCACATCCCAGGCCGGAGGAGTGCCGGGAGGTGGAGTTGGCCGCACATCTCCTCTCGAGGAGCGTCTCCCGGAGGCCATGGCGCGCTTTCGTGGGAGTGGATCCCCGCAGGAAGCTGCACAGCAGCCTACGAGTGAGGCCCGCGGGCAGCATGAGAAACGCGGCCGTGGGCAAAGGGGCTGAGCCACCTTTTCTCACGTGCTCTGTGGCCCCAGACGTGCGTAAAACAGTAGCGACAGCCCGGGACTACCTGAGAGCTGTCATTTTTCGGCGTCGCACTTCAGCTCCTCCCGAGTCTAATCTCGTGAGTTCTCGCGATGAAGGCTCTGTGGTCAGAGAGCCCACTTAAAGCGGAGATAAAAGCTCCGGGCACCTTAACTGGGGTGGGTTGGCCCAATAGGCTAGTGAGTGAGGGTTTACCAACTTTCAGGCTTCTTCAGCGCGCCGCCGCTGGCACTACTTGCCGTTAAGAAATCACATTTTTTAAAGCTTTGTGTTGTTTTGTGTTTCGGACTGGAAAATAGAAAATCTAATGCCGCAGACTTATGGCCACAATTAAAACCTGTTATTAATACATCTTCCTGGCTTTATTATATTTTTGCGGGTGTCAGTATTTGTGCAACAACATTAAAAATATCTCTTAAACATTTTAAAACATTGACTATGGTTTATGTACACAGAAATCTTTTTTTTTTTTTTTTTTTTTTTTTTTGCGGTACGCGGACTGACTGTTGTGGCCTCTCCCGTTGCGGAGCACAGGCTCCGGAACACAGAAATCATTTTTTAAATCTTCGTGTTTTTAAGTCTTTGGAACCGAAAAAAATAAAGCATGGCTACAACTAAACCCTTTATTATTAAATCTTTTTGACTTTTTTTTTTTTAGGTGCCATTATTTGTGCAACAACACTGAAAAACAAAGTTTCATTGGCTGGATCCGACTCAAACTGTAAGGAACAGTTCTCATTCTCAGGCACGGGGAAACTTCAGCCCACAAATCGCGCATGCACAATACTAACCCTTAACACAGCTTAACCTACCCTTCGCGCAGGCGCAGACCTTAATTGGCGTCTTTGTGGGCGGAGCTTCGTGTGGGACGCAGAGTATTCTGGGAACGCCGGAGACGGAAATTACTTCGCTTCTCGCTGCGGACGTCGGAGTCTTTGCGCGCCTTTCCGTGTGTGATTTCTAGAGTTAGGAGCTCAGGAACCGTTTGCCAATATGTATGACGCGGACGAGGGTAGGTGACCACCCAGAACACTCAGTGGCGGCCCGTCTAAGGGGGGAAACGTGGGTAGCTAAACGAGTTGAGGATTTGCGGTCTCCTCCTCGGCCCGCCGCACCATGGCCCCAGTCGTTTCCCCGCACTCCCGAGGCCGGGAACGAATCCGGGATTTTGAGAGGTGGAGGGTGCAGGGAACCTTTATCATCTCGGTCAGGGTGACTCTTGTTCTCTCCTCTGTCTGCCCCTGGGTGAGTCTGACACTCCCTTCCCGTGTTGAAAACAGCGCGCAGAACCATGCGACAGGTTCCGTTGTTCCGACTTTGAAGCAAAGGACTCCTTTCTTGATTTCCCTTAAGGCGAGAGTTAATGAATTTATGAATAGTTGAATTTTTGAGCATTACCCTGTGCCAGGCATTGCGTTAGGCTCTGGAAGAACTCTGGGGACAAGGAATATCGTTTCTGTGTGTGTGCGGCGCGGGGGCAGGGTTTGGTTTAGTTTGGCGTTCCTTCATGCTGTCATATGCCTAAGTAAATTATCTTAAAAGATGACCTTTACATTTCCTCTATCCGCGAGATGACACAGTTCTAGATGGTATGTATTTTAACGAACAGGGACAGTATGTCTTTTTACATGTAGAGTTTGTAGTCACGTGTAGTGTATTTTCATTGTATATTTTTAATGCTCCCTCTTCCGTTCTCCAAAGCTGCTATTTCAAAGTTCGTTTTCTTCTAGCTCCCAATCTCCTGGCCACCGCTTACATTTCTCTTTATTCCCTCAGCTACTTCATGGAGAAAATAGAAGCAAAAACTTAAACTCTACTGTTTAAACTTGTCTCATTTTTATCTTGCGTCTAGAAATTTATTAGCATCATTGTATTCTTTTTCTTAACTCCTGAGAAAAAAAAGTTTTTTCAGCTTAATTTTTTGAGTAGGTAATATAGTCTCATTTTTCAGAGGCTAGAAAACATAAAAATGTTAAAAAGGATAAATGGTCTATAAGTATAACTAAAACTGAATTCATTATTACCTCTCATTTTCCAACCTTCCTACTTCTCCTGGGTGGCTGTGATAATAGCATCTAGTGTGCCAGCAAAGCTAGAAATCTCCAAGCCATTTTAGATACCTTTGTCTATTTTACCTCGCCCCCCATGTGTAGGAGTCAGTAATTCCAGACCATTCAAAAAGCACTTATTAATAATTTATTTTGGATATTTATCAAATTTTGAATCAAAGTTGTTAAGTTTTACAGACTATGTATATAGGTCAGAATAGAAAAACAAAAATAGAGCACATTTATTCTTTTGCATAAGAAGATGAGACTAATATTAGCACCAGTGCACACTGATTTTTCAAATGCCCCATTTTATAAATTACTGTTGCTGCACAAACTCCCCAAAGTTTTGCTGCTTAAAAATTATTTAATATGTTCATGGATTAAATGAGTCAGGAATTTGGACAGGCATAGTAGGAATGGCTTGTCTGTTGCCTGATGTCTGTCAGTGGTTGAACTGGGAAGACACAAAGCCTGAGTGTTGACTGCTGGGGGCTGGGTGATCTGGAGCGTTTACTCATGTGTCTGGCATCTAGCCTAGGAAAACACAAGGACTAGGACTGCTGATTGCAGCATCTTGTAAGTGGGCCCACCGTTTAGATTTTCTCACCTAAGTAGTAGGAGTTCTTAATGGCAGCTCAGGGCTCCAGAAGTAAGTGTTTCAATAAAGAAGGTGGAATTGCATTGTTTTTCCTGACCTAGCTTTTAAAATCATGTAGCATTGCTTTAGCTGTATTCTCTTAGTTACGGGAGAGTCAAAAACCCACCCAGATTCAAGGGGAGGAAGCATAGACCCTCTATATTTTGATGGTAGGAGTGTCAAGATCACTTTATAAAAGAGCATGTGAAATGGAAGATAGTTGTGTCCATCTTTGGAAAATACAGCCTGTCATCCCTGTCCATGTGTGAAATGTTGCTGTAATAGACAGCCCACCTTAAGGTATTGCCCAGCTATTGGAGTCCTTTGCTGACTCCTCCCTCTTAACCTGATCTGACTCCAGTCTCTGAGGAGCCTATTGATCAGAGGATTATGAGCTTGCTCCTAGTTATCATTATAGTTAGTTATTAATGAGAATTACATGGGCTTCTTGGAGGTGATGGAACAGTTACAGATTCACACGACTTGCACCGAACCTTTCTCACGAGGCCTCTTTGTGTATTGGGAGAATACTGTGACGTAGACCTATGTATGTGTACATATGTACCTATGTATATTGTTCCATTACAATTCAAGTAATGTGATGACAGAAATTTTAAAGAAGTGGGGTAAAGCGATTGTTTTTTATTTAGTAAAGAGTAAATGTGTTTTTGCTACTTCACATCATAGTAAGATGTGAGCTAGTAGTATTTATTGCAAGTGAGAATGATTTTTTTTGTTTTTGCAGATATGCAATATGATGAGGATGATGATGAAATCACACCAGATTTGTGGCAAGAGGCATGCTGGATTGTAATTAGGTAACTTTTTAGACCAAACTGAATAAATTTTAAAAGGCACTGTAAACTATACAGGGATTTCCTGCTTATTCTGTGTTTGAAAATTAGATGTTCTGTGTGAATATGCTGCATGAGAGCTGGTTTGTCATTTTATTTATTTATTTAACTTTTAAAGTAGTTTGATATACAGAAAAGTTACACAAAGAATTCATGTACACTTCACCCAGATTCCCTAAATGTTAACCTTATGCTGTGTTTTCTTTGCCTTATTCTTTCTCTGTCTACGTATTTTTTTTCTGAAATATTTGAGTCAGGTGTTTACCTAGGAATATTCTTTTACAGAATCATAACCTTATTAAAATAAGGAAATTAATACAGTAATCTTATTTAATCTAGAGACCTTACGCAGATTTTGCCAGTGTCCCAGTAATGTTCATAGCAAAATAAAAATTTTCTTATCCTGGATCCAACATAAGATCATATATTACATCTTGTTTTCATGACCTATTCTTTTGTCTCCTATAATCTAGAACAGTTCCTCAATCTTCCTTTCTTTTTTTTTGTTTCTCAAACTCACCATCTCTCCACAGCTTCCCATGACCTCACCTTTTTTTTTGACCTTGACATTTTTGAAGAATATAGGCAAATTATTTTTTAGACTGCCCCTCAGTTTGGGTTTGTCTGATGTTTCCTCATGATTAGATTCAGATGATTACTTTTGGCAACAGTGATGTTCTGCTCTCAGTGCATTGTATCAGGAGGCACATGATGCCTATTTGTTACATTACTGGTGCTGTTAATTTGATTCCTCTTGGTTTTCTCCTTGTTTTAAATGGATAAAGTTATAACAGGTGGTATTTCGACCCACATTCCCATCCAATTCTAAGTGTAATTAAACTGTAATAAAACTCAGCAGGAAGCCTTACATATAGGTAAGAGAAGTAACTTTTAAGTAATAAAATAACATCCTTCTATGTTAGGATATAAAATGCTACAAGTCTCCTCACTTACCAAACTGACAGGTGCTTTGTATATAGTAACATTTTGATGCCTGTTTGAGCCCCACCATCTCCAAGATGCACATCCTCTCGGTTGACACTCAAAGAGCACAAGTTTCTGACATTCTACCAGTTGTGTATGGAATAAAACTGAACCTTTGCTGAACGTTGTTTTGTTAAAAATATGAGTTTTGGGGATGTAAGTATGTGTTCATTTTTCCTATTAAACATGGGCTATAAACACTTTGTATTGAGACACTTGAATCTTCTATGATTTTGAGTATTAAACACGAAGAGACATTTTTAGCCAGATATTTGGAGTATGCCTATATTTTGTGATTGCCAGGGAGAAAGAATATTTTGATCTTAGCCAAAAAAAACAAATTGTTTCTTATGTGACAAATTGCTCAAGGATTATATATGCTATTTGACAAGTCCTTGCATTTAACATTTGTTACAGAATAAAATGCCATTTGATCTTTATATTTTAATTGATTATAGGTGCTTTAGTTATTTGTGATATGACATTTTGTTTTTTCACTATTTAATATCAAGTGATCTTTCCCAAGCATTGTGAATGTGATATTACTTAATATATAGTGACTTCAGTAAGATGTCTCTTGGACAATAGTCATGGTAGTAGATACCATAAATAAGAACTATTCAAATAGTTTAGGTGTTTAAGGGATGGCATTCTAATGAAGTACTGTCCTAATGATTTTGGGCAGAGTAACTGTGGTTCAGCTTCCTGGGAGGATGAAACTTGTCCATAGTTTTTTAAAGATTTTTCATTGTAAATTGTCCATAAAAACCATTGCTGTTTACCTTACAGATTGTGCTTTCCATGTGCTTATGTACCAATGGCTGACCCAAATGGTTGTGAGAAATTTCTTTCCTGTCAGCTCACAGTCTCTACTGAAGGAAGTTGCCTCCACTCCTCTTGAGTCTGTGCCTTATACAGGGATGAATGTGTACTGTGTTCTCTGCCATAGAGAGCTTCTAATATTGGTGGCCATGGTTGATTGAATCAGGGTGGAACCTTGACCCAAAGCCAGCCAATCTGTAGGCTGGCCAGTTACATGTGAGGTGATCTGATGATGCCAAAATGGAAAGCTGATGATTAGTTGGGCTATGACTGTTGTCTCAGAAAATTGATGTGAGGATGGGGGGAGTTAGTTACTAGGCAGAGAGGGCAAGGAGCTAAGTCCAGCTATGCAGCTTTTCCTGTGTGGTGGTGAGGGGAGAGATTCCTCTTGCAAACAGTGTGTCTACTCTTTTCGAATCTCTGTCCTTCTTTAGGGCTTCTCTTTAGGGCTTCAGTATTTGATTTCTTTGTCTATACTAATAGCTTTGATCTCTCACCCTTGCTCCATTTTTAATCAGTCATTTGCTGAGTATTTTCACTTGAATGACTTAGTCCCATCTTACCTTTAACATATTCAAAGTAGAATCTTTAACCTAAAATCGAAGTTCTTACACATGCTATATTTTAGTCATTGATATCATTTTCTTCCCTCTTATTCAAATTAAAGTTCTTATTTTTATCTTTTTTTCCATGCTTTTTTTTGTTATATAAGTTTTAGGTGGACAGCATTATAGTTCAACATCTGAATACACTACAGAGGGATCACCACCACAGTCTAGTTACCATCCATCACCATACATTTGACCCCCTTCACCCATTTCACCCACACACTAACCCCCTCCTCTCTGGTAACCACTAATCTGTTCTCTGTGTTTGTGAGCTTTTGTTATCTTTTGTTTGTCGGTTGGTTTTGGTTTGGTTTTATTTTTTTAAGATTCCACATATGAGTGAAATCATGTGGTATTTGTTTTTCTCTGACTTTTTTCACTTAGCATAATATTCTCTTCGTCTGTCCATGTTGTCATTTATTTTTGTCTTTGACTATGCATTTCATTAGTTTTGAGAAATGTTTCAAGAGGTTGGATGAAATTTATCTATAAAGGACATTTATAAATTAGGGCTTCCTTATAGTTCTTATGTTGTGCTTTAATAATTTTACCCACAAGTATGTCTCATTTCCCCAAACTTAACAATAAGTTCTACAAAGAAAGTGTTCCTATTCTCACCTCTTTTTTGGACACCTCATAGTATTTTATGTAGTGATGGGTGCAGAGTGTTGGTATTTAATGATTAGTATTTGTCAAAATTGATGATAATGAAAATGGGGAAATATGCTAGAAAACATCAGTAGGTGTAACTGATTATGAACTCAAATATTTTCCCAGTTCCTATTTTGATGAGAAAGGCTTGGTCAGACAACAGCTGGATTCTTTTGATGAGTTTATTCAGATGTCTGTTCAAAGAATTGTGGAAGATGCTCCACCTATAGACCTACAAGCCGAAGCTCAGCATGCTAGTGGAGAAGTTGAAGAACCGGTAAGATGGTTCAATAAAGTAACATAAATAAGGGTATTGATTTGAAATTTCAGTCCTTCTCTCACCTGGCTTAAAGGTTAAAAAAAGAAAAAGTTAGGAGGTGTTTTTATTAGTGTACTTATAGCGTTTCAGTCAGCTCCTGATTTATTCTTACTAATGGAGAGATGCATTTTTGCAAGTAATGCAAAACCCTAATTCTTTTTCAGATAGTATGTGTTTAATAGCCAGGAAGAGGAAACTCAGAGGTATGATGAACTACAAAGAGAAGCAAGCCAGAAATAGTCATGTTGCCTCAGAAAATCCCACTTTTTTCTTTCACAGAGTAAGGAATCAAAAGAAAAATAGGTGAAGGACCTTTTTCCCTTGATTATTTGTTGCATGAAATACATTATTATATCAATATAAGAGATAATAAGGGAAAATCACCCAAATATATTAGCTCTTTTAACTTTTCTACGTTCATTGTAGTCTTTTTTTTTACACATATGCATGTTTTCAGCATTGTTAAATCATAGCAAGGCTATCATTTTAGAATCTAGTTTTACGTGAGTGATTGTAAATAACTGTAGTCCAAAAAATGACTGTCCCTAGTTTTTTTGTTTGTTTGTTTGTTTGTTTTAACATTATTTATTTATTTATTGGCCGCGCCGCCTGGCTTGCGGGACCTCAGTTCCCTGACCAGGGATTGAACCTGAACCACGGCAGTGAAAGCCCAGAATCCTAACCGCTAGGCCACCAGGGAACTCCCATGTCCTTAGTTTCTGAGTAGAGAGGCAGCATGATGGGCCTTGAGGGACAGGGAAAGCTAAAAAAAAAAATGAGGTAGAGAAGAAGTAGAATTAGACAGAGGGAGAGATTATTATTTCCTGCCAGTTCAGTCCCTCTTTTCTGTAGCTTATCTTGTAAGGGCTAATGTATTCTCATTCTGGTTGGAGGTGCTGCACAGACTTTTGCTGTTAAGAACAAAAATAATTGGCTCTTCTGGCACTGTGTTGGAAAAATGGGTGTAAAATGCTTTTCCTATACTTACGGCGTTTTCTCTTCATGGTCTTTTCAAAACGAGAGATAACAATATAACATAGCAGCTTCATAGTGCCAGAATAAGTACTACCAAAGAGATCTCTCAAGCTTGGCTATCAGAGCTTAGTGGAAAAGATGGGAGGGACTTAAGCTGACTGTGAAGGGTGTTTGTCTTAGTTAGGGAAAAGATATTTAATCATTTCAGCAAAAATACTTCGTGTTTTTGGCTTATGGCTGGTATAGAGGGACCACAGTAGCCAGTATATTGTTTTTGGTTTGATCTGTTTTTGATAGGTGTTCGTGGAAGATAAGATGGAACCAGATTGTCACATGCTTTGGATGTCATGGGGCATTGTGGAAAGATTGTCAAAGAATGTACATGAAGCATTATTTTTAAAAGGTTACTTTGGAAATGGTGTTTACTTGGAGTGGGAAGAGGCTGGAGTCAGATTAAAATCTTGGAATAGCTGAAGTTTCAGATAATAATGTCCTAGATTAGGGTAATAGTGGAAATGAGTAGTTGGATGGCTGAATTCCTTTTGGTTCATTATCACCACTAGTTCTCTTTGCTCTTTACGACTCCAGTTTGGGAAACTTGGGTATTAATAATTTTCCTTTAGTGGTCTGCTTAGTCCCATCTTTTCCTTTTCTGATATTTGATTTAGAGAGAAATTCACTATCCATTTAGCTCTGGAAAATTCTCATGGATCTTGTTTTATTGGGTAGCAGATAGATATTTAATTGAAAACTTTTCTTTCTCCTTTCTTCCTTTCTTTCTTTCTTAACTATGGACTGAGCTAAAGTCAGCCAGGGTTGGAAATTCTCATTCCTTTATGTAGAACAGTAATTAGGATTTTCTGTGTGTTTTTAAATTCCTCTTTGCACAGAGCAGTATATGAAGGTGGCTGTCATCCTGACTCTATACATCCCTTACACAAAAATGCCCCCCAAGGATGCCCAGTTATCCACCCCACTTCAGTTTTGGAGAATTGGCAGGTGGGGCAAAACACTAAGTCTCAGGAGGGTTTCTTGAGACATTTTTGTGGGAAGTTTTGGGTTAAGGGGAGAGATGAGACCCAACAGTGGGTGTGCCATCCTCTGCCTTCCTGGGGAAATCCAAATCCCAAAAGTTTTCTGAAGAGAGGCACCTCTCTCAGTGACCTCGGGAGGGGAGGTGACTAGATGACCAGACCTACTGCCTGGATGTAAGGCTGAGGCAGAGAGAGGACAGGGTTAAGCAGATATCTCAGACCCAAGACAGAAGAATGAAATGCCAAGAGAGGGGGAGAAGGGGACTGAGAGATCCCAGAGGCCCAAGTCATCAATTCCACCCTGTCTCCAGTTCTGAGCAGAAACTCTTCTTCCCAAGACTACAATGGCGTTTTAGTTCAGGGACTGGCTTTGCTCCAGGGCACAGAGAGGACAAGCCAGGCAGAGATCCCACAGGTAGTGAAGGTGGAGAGTTAAGGTATCGGACAAAAAGATGGATGCTCCCACAATGGGTACGCACAGACCACAGCAGTTTTGAAACTGTAAGCCAGGATCAGGGTAAAACATGCAGCTGTGGCTGAAATATAGAACGTTATAGGCCCTCTCCAATAAAATTTAAATCACTGCTTATTCCACTCTGTCCCCTGCCTATGAGCTGTTCCCAAGGTTTTTTCCAAGGCTGGAGTCCTGGACAGTAAGAAGGAATGGGAGAAAATACTGAGGCCAGCATGTAGGGCTGCGGCTGAGACTTGATATGCCTCTCCCCACCCCCACTCATTCTGTAGAAAAGAATTTGCTCTCCCTCCCCTTGATGGGCTGTTGGGATGAAGGCAGGGTAAAGACAAAGGGAGGAAAACACTCAGCACATTCTTTCTCCTGCTTTGATCTGAAGTGTAGCTGCAGCCAAAGGGCACAGAAGTGGGGGAGAAAATATGGGGGATAGGAAAGCATGGGAGCATAATCCAGTTGAGAAAGGAAGAGGGTTCTTCCACTGCCCTGTGTCCAAAAATCTGCTGAGAGCTTTAGTCCCGGAACTGCAAAAAAGAGTGCGAAGGAATGGGAAGCGTGTACGGGTTTGTGGGGGAGGCAGCCACAGACAGGATGGAGATCTAAGGATCCCTGGGATCCCCGAGCTGACTCTGAGAGCATTAGTTGGGGGACTGGATGAGAAGTCACAGCAGACATGTGGATTTTTTGAGGGGGTATGGAGCCAGGAACAGTGAGGTCTTCACCGAAGGAGTGGCCACTTGATCTGTTCTTTGGCTGACTGTAGCACCTGAGAGTCTGCTCTGTAAGGGGGACATCTCCCCTTAATGCCACCCACTTTACCGCTTGCTGGGGATTGCTCTCTAGGATCACCCCTCAATCTACGATTTCATCCACAACCAAGAAGAACCCCTCCATGTTCTTCAGCAGAGCTCACTTTTCTACATTTTTCCTCAGCATCTGGCTCAGTGAGTCGAAGAAGAGGCAGTTCAGAATAGCCATGAGCATCATTTCATTTTCGTATGAGCTGCCAATCGTATAGAAATAGAGATCGATAACTGCTTTTGCATACCACTGTCAGGCCTCCCAAGAGGGCAGTTTCAGTGTCAGTCTGACAGGTCTTGTTGAAAGTGTTCTTCTCAAAGGCCTTTTGCTCCTTGACACCGAGGTAGCTGTCATCACAGTACTTGGCGAAAAATCTATCTCCATCATTGCCCAGAGTCAGAATGGCTTTAACAGTGTACAAGGAGGGGTCCAAAATCAGTGCATCTATCTTGCTCCATAGCTGGTACCGATGTCTTCTGTACCTTTAATTGAAGAGTTAGGTTTTCTTTTTTTCTATCTTCTGTTGATTAGTTTAGAACACACTTCTAATTGTATGAATTTATCTTTTCTTTGTTTTCTGATAACTTTGTTAACCTGACCTAAACTAAGGAGAGGGCACATGAAACAGCTATACAGATCATTAATGCAAATCCATTTCAGTTGTTTGATATGAACTCAGAGCTTAGTCTTTATTTACTTGTGATACATTAAATCTCCTTTTGTCTTCCACCTTAAAAAGTTATGAAGTATAAAACTTGACATTTGTGGAGTATGAATGTTGCCCTGGGAGAGTCACCATTTTAGTAAAGTGGATTAACTTTGGCATTTTCTAGAGCTGTTTCTACTCAAAATGTTAATGTTGATTAAAATGGAATCATTAAATCGTTTATGGAAAAAAATTATTTACCCTTTTCCATTGTTTTTGTTTTCATTTTAGCCAAGATACTTGCTGAAGTTCGAACAAATTTACCTCTCCAAGCCTACCCATTGGGAAAGAGATGGTGCTCCATCACCGATGATGCCAAATGAGGCCAGATTAAGAAATCTCACGTAAGAAAGATATTTCTTTTCCAGCAGCTGATATTGAAATAAGATTCAGAAAATAAAATTTTAGCCAGTTGAGAGTTTCAGTAATCACCTTAGTATTCACTTGTGATCTACTTTTATTTTCACAGGTACTCTGCTCCACTTTATGTTGATATAACAAAAACAGTCATTAAAGAAGGCGAAGAACAACTTCAGACACAGCATCAGAAAACTTTTATAGGAAAAATTCCAATTATGTTGCGTTCAACTTACTGCCTTTTGAATGGCTTAACAGATCGTGATCTTTGTGAGTTAAATGAATGCCCCTTGGATCCTGGTGGCTACTTCATTATTAATGGATCTGAAAAGGTATAGTAGCATTATTATTTTTTAATTACCAAATGATGATTTAGATTTTAATCATGAAAGTTGAAGTCAAAAAGTAAACTTTTGTATAATCTGGAAGTAGCGGTTGAGTTATTAAGGAGGTGGCAGCCGAATTTATATTAAACCAAAACTTTGTTTAGTTATATGTATTGGGTTGGTCAGCCCAATAATATACACTAGAAATTTGGTCAGTTTGAGCTTGTATGTTTTGGTGAAGCGTTTATGCAAAATGGAGTTTGTAAAGTTCAAGAACTGATGTTTCAGTGAGCCTGTACAGTCAGACTAAATAAAGATGTAGCTTTCACTGTTCTTTCTAATTCAAAGACCTTGTCGGTTTTATGGCTGTAATTTTATTGTCCATATAGGTTCTGATTGCTCAAGAGAAAATGGCAACAAACACAGTCTATGTGTTTGCCAAAAAGGATTCTAAATATGCCTACACAGGAGAGTGTAGATCATGTCTGGAGAATTCTTCTCGACCCACCAGTACTATCTGGGTTAGCATGCTGGCAAGAGGAGGACAGGTATGGACTATTATATGCTATTTGGGTTTATTCCTTTTGGTCTAGTTTTGTAAGTTACCAGGCTGCATGTTTAATCAGAAAGTTTTTCTGGAGCATATTATCAGTGTTGTATGGTAGGCATTTTATTATTTACTTACTACTGTGTAATAAATCACTCCAGTAGCAACATTCATCATCTCACAGTGTCTGGATATGGATTAGCTGGGTCCTCTGGTCACAGGGCTGCAAACAAAGTGCTTGGGCTGCAGTCATCACCATAAGGCTTATTTGCATGGCTGTCGGCAAGATCCAGTTTCTTGCTGCACGGCTCCCCTCCATACAGCCCCTGACAATATGGCAGCCTGCTTGTCAGAGAGAGTAATTGAGCAGAGCCGTAGAGCATATGAGCAAGGTGGAAATCACCATCTTTTACACCTTAATCTTGGAAGCAACATCCTATCATTTTTGCCATATTCTTTTTGTTAGATACAAGTCAGTAGTACATCTAGTCTATACTCAGTGGGGGGACTACACAAGGCAGTAGTAGTAGACAGGGATCATTAGGCACCATCTTAGAAGCCACCTACCACAGGCATGTTACTTACAATAATGTAATCTAATAATAGCATTTCTTGACTGTTTGCTATGTGCCAATTATGTTACTCAGATTGCTTGATTTAATCTTTGCAACTATACTGGAAATTTGTTGTAATTAACTATTTAATTTCATGTACATTTTTATTTGTAAAATTTTTTTAAATAAGTCATATATACACATTAAATAGTTCAAAAAAGTACAAAAAAGCGTACACTATAAAAATTAGTCTTCCTTTGACCCCCAGATCTCTTCTCTAAGAAGCAGCTGATTTGATAATTTCTCATGAATCCATCCAGAAATAGTCTTAATTAAAAAATGCAAATGGAGGCTTTCCTGGTTTTACAGTAGTTAAGATTTCGCCTGCCAGTGCAGGGGACACGGGTTCGATCCCTGGTCTGGGAAGATCCCACATGCCGCAGAGCAACTAAGCCCATATGCCACAACTACTGAGCCCATGCGCTGCAACTACTGAGCCTTCATGCTGCAACTACTGAACCCTGCATGCCTAGAGCCCGTGCTCTGCCACAAGAGAAGCCACTGCAATGAGAAGCCTGTGCACCGCAACAGAGTAGCCCCCACTCGCCACAACTAGAGAAAGCCCACTTGAAGCATTGAAGACCCAATGCAGCCAAAAATAAATTTAAAAATTAAAAAAAAAAACCAAATGGGAGCATACTATGCACACTGTTTGAACATTGCTGATACCTTTTAAAAACAGATTTAAATCAGCAGTTGATCATTGTTTCTAAGCTGTGATATTCCATGCATAGATATAGCATAATTTATTGAGCCATTTCCCTTGTGATGGATGTTTAGGTTTCCAGTTTTGTGCTCTATTATAAACAGTTCTGCAGAGTCTAATGTCACTTTAATAAGTTTTATAAAGAAGAACTTGAACATTAGAGAGGTTTAAGTGCCTGAAGTTAAAATCCTACGTGGAATAGGTGCTTTAAAGAATTAAAATGGTTTTTACTTGTGAATGGGGGTAGAATGGGGCCCAGGTACAAGTGTTTGGAAAAGATCCCCAGGTGATTGTGATGTGCATTCTTTGTTGATAAGCATTGGCCTGGATTATGGAGGGCAAAAGAAAGGAAAATCATCTAGATTTAGTGATAAGTTTGATATGAGGATGAATCAGTTAAGATTCTTTGGTTCTTTCCAGAATTTTCATTTAATCAATTTAGGAATCGGGCCTAAATTGCTGTTGGTGCCCATGTTGCTGTTGTTTTTAATTCCCCAGAGTACTCTAATGCGAAGCCAGAGTTGAAAATCACTGAGCAAAAACACAAGGTCTTTGTCTTATAATCATGGGAAATAAAATTAAAAGGATAATATTTTAAAGGGAATGAAGTGGACAATCAAGGTGTATGGTCTTTATTTTGTTGAAATTCAGTATACATGTATATTTCTGTGTAGGTTTTTTGTTTGTTTTTTTGTTTTGACCTTGCCACTCGGCTTGCGGGATCTTAGATCCACGACCAGGGATTGAAACCAGGCCTCGGCAGTGAAAGTGTTGAGTCCTAATCACTGTACCACCAGGGAACTCCCTCTGTGTAGTCTTTTTAATTTTTTTTAATTCACAAACAGTTGTTCATAGTGATTCTGTCGACTTGGACGTTGTGGCTAAAAGATGTAGCCAACTGCCCATTCCCATACTCTGTGTGCTTTCGGAGTGCTTTGTAGTCAACCCTGGCTAAGTATGGGACAGTTGGTATCTCACAACTCCTTGTATCCACCAGGCTTTGTGTAATCATTGCCAAGGGCTTCATTATCATGTCCATTAGTGCCCACAGTAGCTATTTTAAAACTATCTGAAACCTTCCCTCACCTTTCCAACTTTACAAATTACTTGCCTTGGGCCTTGAGGCTTGCTGGCAATGGAGTGAAATTAGGATTCTCAGCCGCTGAATTTCCTGTATTTATTAGGCTCCTAAAGTGTGTGCACCCAAAAAGATGACTAGTCTGCCTGAGCTGCCAACATTGTGATTATAAGTATCAGCAGCATGTGGACAGCCGCGAAAAAAAAAAATTCTATCGTTCTCTCCTGAGGTTCTAGATAAAATAGAGAACGTCCAAGAATTGATTTTTAGAAAGAGCCTAGTGAGTTCATTTTTAGACAGAAGGTTTGGAGGGGCCATGGTGCATGGTGTAGGCATTCTTTTTTAATGTTTTGTGTATTCTGAAAAAGGTCTATGATGAAACAAATGGAATAATTGAAAACTAAGTTGAAACAGCCAAATGGCAGTTGGGATGGGAGGGTTGAGAGTACAGGAAAAAGGTCAAGATGAAGATTCACCTGTCCTTTTATGTAAAGTTGTTACTGAACATCCGTGAGATAGGTTAAGGTTTCTAAGGAAGGAGGCCTGAAGTAGGAGGAGGAAGACAACAGAAACTTATGAGATGGACCATGATAATGTAGGGTTATGAGGCCAAGAGAAGATAGAGTTTGATATTGAAAGAAATTTGATTAAAATTGAGAAACCAGGTGTTTGTATGCCAGTGTAGTAACTTTTATTTCACTTCTGTGTTGCAATTAAAGAGGGAGAAATTGGAAGAGAATCTTATGTGAGAGAGGCTGTTTGTTGATTTTGAAATGTTATTCATATTTGGAGATATGTCACAGACCAACTCTGAGTTAGTATTTATTTTTCATTCTGTGCTTAGCTTTTTTCCACATTTGTCTAGCTATATTCTCTCTTATTTTCCCCTCATCTATTTCTTTCTTCCAAAATTTTTAATTGTTTTGGTTGGGGGAAAGGACAAGGGGGGTGGTCTGTGTTCATACCTGCAGCCAAAGGTCATTTCCAAATACAGTCTGGGGCAGTTCTAGAGGATCTTGGCAGACAGAGAGTAGAGAATGGAAGTCCTCTCAGGTTCAGATGACCAGTCTATCCGTCAAATAAGTAAACCTCTTGCAGTGGATTTTGAAAAGCAGCCATAGGACGTTCCTTAGAATATGAAAGGCATGCCTCTTTTGAAATACCTACAATGAACATGTATGTAAAATGGTTCTTTTGATGTTTATATATGGCTATAACGTCTGTATTCTCATATTCTCATGATTTTTTATTTTTCTAGGGTGCAAAAAAGAGTGCTATTGGTCAGCGCATTGTGGCAACCCTACCATATATCAAGCAAGAAGTTCCCATCATTATTGTGTTCAGAGCCTTAGGTTTTGTGTCTGACAGAGATATTTTAGAGCATATTATTTATGATTTTGAAGATCCAGAGATGATGGAAATGGTAATGTGCAAGCAAAATGTATTCATAGTACTTTTCAAGAGGTTTAAAGTTACTGTTGCTAATCCAAAAACATAGTAGAAAGCTGCTCTGAAGATCAGTTTAGCTGTTGCAAAGCCCATGCTGTTTACTGTGTAGTGCAAGCCTTCAGCCCTGCCTTGGCTTCTTTATTTTTTTTTTTTAAAGGCATATAAATGCCAGAATTTAATGAATTAATTTTCTGTTTTACCTTCTTTTTTTTTAACACCTTTATTGGAGTATAATTGCTTTACAATGGTGTGTTAGTTTCTCCTTTATAACAAAGTGAATCAGTTATACATATACATACATCCCCATATCTCTTCCCTCTTGCATCTCCCTCCCTCCGACCCTCCCTATCCCACCCCTCTAGGTGGTCACGAAGCACCAAGCTGATTTCTCTGTGCTATGCGGCTGCTTCCCACTAGCTCTCTGTTTTACATTTGATAGTGTATATATGTCCATTTGGCTTCTTTCTTGACAATTCTCTGTAAAATCGACATGAAAACTAGAGGCAATCAGAGTTCATTGACAGCAGCAAGAAGAAACAGTAGTAAGGAAAATCGTAAAAGCATACTAGTCTGATGCAGTGTAGTAAAAAGGGAAAATGTAGTTGATATCTTCTTTTTTTAAACAACTTTTTATTTTGAAATCATTTCAAACTTAAAGAAAAGTTGCAAATAGCTCCTGTATACTCTACACCTATTTTCAGCAGTTGTTACCTTTGCTGCATTTGCTTTAGGATTTTCTTTATCTATATATACACATTGTTTTTTTCGGGATCATTTGAGAGTAAGTTTTAGGCATCATGCCCTTTTACTCCTAAATACTTCAGTGTATATTTCCTAAGAATCAGGATATTTACTCACATAATCATAGTATTACAATTTTTAAAATTGGTACTTCAGTGCAGTACATACTGTTAACTTGGAGATCTTATTTAGGTTTATGTCAGTGGTCCTGATCATGTCCTAATGGCATTTCTTTTTTTTTCCTGGTTCAAAATCCAATCTAGGATAATGTATTACATGTTGTTTTTATGTCTCTTTAGTCTCTTTTAATCTTCCCTTGTCTTTTTCCTTAGTGTTTCATGACACTGAAGTTTTTGGATAGGATAGGCCATTTATTTTGTAGAATATCCTTCAATTTGGGTTTTTCTGATATTTCCTCATGATTTGATTCAATTTATGCATTTTCTGGCAGGACAAATACAGAGATCATATTGTGTGCTTCCCAGGGCATCATATCAGGAGTCATATGATTTTATTTTGTCCCATTATTGGTAATGTTAATTTCACAGTACCGTCTGTTAGGTTCCGCCACTGTAAAGTTATTATTTTTGTGGGAAGGATTGTTGAGTGTAGAGAAATATGCATTTCCTTATCAGTCTTTTCCATTGATGATCCTTGGCTAAGGAGTAGTTGATATTCTTAAAGTTGTCCTGAATCATCCAGAGTCTTTAAGACTACAGAGAAATAAGGTAAAATACAGGCTAAACATCGGTCACAAAGAAGGTGGAGTATATTTTATTTATTAGAGTATTTATTGATATGGTTACATGACAAAAATGGATTCTGGTTAGATTTTTGGCAATAGTCATATGCTTTTTTTTTTTTAACTTAAAGATAATAAGTATTTAGATACTTAAAAGATAACCTTTTAAACCAAGGCTGAAAACAGTATGACACATTTATTCATTTGAGACTTAGTAAATTTTAATTTGAGTGTTAAACTTCTCTAAATTGATTTTAGATATTTGAAAGGAACTTTTTAAAGCTACTGTTCATTAAAATGTAAAAAACAAAACATCCCCAAGACTCACTGTGCTCTGTTATAATGGAATTATTTGTATTTTTCTGGAAAGTATAATTGTGCTGATGAGTGGATTTTTTTCAGAGGTCCCTAGATCTCTAAGGTGTCTTCAAGTTCTAAGATTTTGTGATTCCCTGAATTTCTAAAAATATTTGCATATTCAGTTAGGTTCATAGGGATATTTAACATAAATTAAGTGACAGTTGCTTTATTTTAAAGTAAAGATATGAATTTGAAAATAATTTTTATTTAAATTAACTGCTAGGTTAAACCTTCTCTCGATGAAGCTTTTGTCATCCAAGAACAGAATGTCGCACTAAATTTCATTGGTTCAAGAGGGGCAAAGCCTGGTGTCACCAAAGAGAAAAGGATTAAATATGCAAAGGAAGTATTACAGAAAGAAATGCTCCCTCATGTTGGCGTCAGTGATTTTTGTGAGACCAAGAAAGCTTATTTCTTGGGGTATGTCAAATTTCATTGTTTTAAGTTCTTTGCCAAGCTGTGGTTGAGATAAAATTTTTCTTAAAGCTAAAAATGTCAAAATTGATGTTTTTAATGTGTAAGTTTAAAAAAATCCCAAACCATGTGCTTTCTTTTTTACTTCTTTCTTTTCTTTTTTTAAAGGTACATGGTTCATAGGTTGCTGCTAGCAGCTTTGGGTAGAAGAGAATTAGATGACAGAGATCATTATGGAAACAAAAGATTGGACCTTGCTGGACCACTACTTGCATTCTTATTTAGAGGGTAAGGAATTACAGAATGATATTGTTAAAAGTAGAGAGATTTCACTTTAGATTGGTTATTGCACTTGAGATGCTAAACTATCTTGGCATCCATATTGGGTACACATGAAGTTAGCTACATTCTTTGCCACTTGCCCAGTTTAGTTCTATTGATACTTCAAATTTGAGAATTTCAAGATTGTGAGGAAATTTATAACTTGTTTACGTTTTCTCTACCTTTACAAAGCATTTGAGAAAGCTGAATTATTGCCTTGATTTTCTAAGTGCTGATACTGGAATTTTATTAGTTCTGCTTTGCAGTTTATAAAAACAAAAGCTGGAAGGAAGTCTATCAAGATATTAGCAGTGGTTGTCTCAGTATTGGGGTTATATGTGATTTTTATCTTATTCTTGATATGTTTTTATATTTTCCATATTCTATAATGAACATATAATACTTCTATAATTAGAAAAACTTATTTGTAAAAATAATGTGGGTAATTTAATACAGAAATAATATTAGCAATGTTTTGTACGTGTTCTGTTATTTATTATGTTGTATATTAGTGTTTTTCAACCTCGTTTTGTTATTGCCCCACTAAGGGGCCTCTTTTGACTATTTTTCTCTAATTGCTTTGCTTGTATATGTTTATGTACCATATGTACGTCTGTGCTTTTTATATAAAAAGTAATAACGCTTCCCTCCCTCTACCTCAACCACTTTTCGCCCCCTTGTGGGCAATATTGTCCTTGTTAAGGATGCATATTGTAGACCTTTACATGTTTAAAACATTTTATTGGGCAGAATGTTTAAGAATTTGCTTAAAGAAGTACGGATCTATGCCCAGAAGTTCATTGATCGAGGAAAGGATTTTAACTTGGAGTTGGCAATTAAGACAAGGATTATATCTGATGGCCTAAAATACTCTTTAGCTACTGGGAACTGGGGTGACCAAAAGAAAGCTCATCAAGCCAGAGCTGGAGTATCTCAGGTAAGGATGTTAACTGTGACTACAGGTTTGATAAGAAAATGTTATGGGACTAATAGAATCTTTCATTCACTGAATGTAAATTGTTTTGCCTTTTTTTTTTCTTGGTCAGATATAAAAAGTACTTGGGGGCTTTTGAATTATGAAAGTGAAATTTTTCTTAAATTAGCTGTTAGCATTACTAAGAGAGATTTAAAAGTTTTGACTTGCATCAAGATATTTAATGAATTCGAGTAGCTTCTTGGGAGGTGAGACAGTCCATGTTTGTGAAATTTTTCTGTTTTTTTTAAATGCCTTAAATATTCTTTTTTAATTAATTTATTTATTTTTGGCTACATTGGGTTTTCGTTGCTGTGCACGGGCTTTTCTCTTTAGTTGCTGTGAGTGGGGGCTACTCTTCATGCGGCGCGTGGGCTTCTTGTTGCATTGGCTTCTCATTGCGGAGCACAGGCTCTAGGTGCGTGGGCTTCAGTAGTTGTGGCACGCAGGCTCAGTAGTTGTGGCTCACAAGCTCTAGAGCGCAGGCTCAGTAGTTGTGGTACACGGGCTTAGTTGCTCCGTGGCATGTGGGATCCTCCCAGACCAGGGGTTGAACCCGTGTCCCCTGCATTGGCAGGTGGACTCCCAACCACTGTGCCACCAAGGAAGTCCCAGTTTTTCTGTCTTAAAAGCTCTGTATTAGAAGCTGATACCCAGAGAATAGATGGGCATCTGCTTCCATTTTTGCAAAATGTAATACTTCTAACAGTGATTTCTCTATGTTGGCCTGTTGTTATGTACAGTGATTGCGATAGCTACTCTCAGGAGTAATGGGGGAAACCTTTTACAAAAATGTCTCACTAGGTATTTTTAATTTATTTTTTGTATTTTCATATAAGATTGAAAATTTATAGTGTATATGTCTAGCTTTATGGAGGGGATCTCCCCCTCTTTTTTTTTTTTTTTTAACTAGCCTATACCAGCATCACCTGATTAATTTGGCATTCAGACACCAACTTTAAGCTCCTGATTCCTAGAAACCTAGATGCCTTAAGAAATTCTGGAAGGATGCTTATAGTCCAGTTAAATTTCTAGTTCCTTTTAGTTTAGTAAGGATTTGTTGAGTCTACTTGGTGTTTGTGATGCTGGGTTCACAGAGTTGAATGAGATGCTCTTCCAGCCCTCGAGCTTACCATCTATTAGAGGAAACATTCGTCCATGTACAGTTCATTCTGCCTTGAGCTGAATTATGATAAATGCCATCCTGCCAATTCAGTTCAGTGTGTGTACTGGGACTTAAGATGTGCCAGGCACTCTGTCACACATTGGAGATACAGAAATGAATAAAACATGATCCTTGATCTTCAGTAGTTCACAGTCTATACTCAGAGATGTAAACAGATATTACAACATGATACAGTGAGTATTAAATGAGAGCTGTGCACACCTGCTCTGTGGGAATGCTGGAGAAAGGCATTAAGCACTGGCTGAAAGGATGAAAAGAAGTGTTTTCTTTAGGAGGTGACAGTTGAGCTGATTCTTGAAGGGTAGTTGGGAAATAGCCCAAGTCTTGGAGGAGGGTAGAACCAGTAGCTCACAGGAAAACTGGAGAAAACTTAATATCCTGAACAAAGGGACAGGGAGAAAAGAGCATGTGTATGTGGAAGGAGCTAGAACATTCTTGGATTTTCAAATCAAAGCGGGAGAGTTAGGAAGATGGGGTTGGAGTGGAGAGCTGGAACACCTCATAGAGGGGAGTGACATGTTCATTTTTGCTTTTTAGGTAGCTTCACAGTAATTGGCAGTGTGGAGAAAGATTTGAGAAGGGCAGAGTTGGTGGCAGAAAGATTGTTGCAACAGCCTTAGTGAGAAATAATTAGGGGCTGCACTAGAGCAGTTTCGTAGAGGTGGAGAGTGGAGTCAAATTTGAGAAATATTTAGGAAGTAAGTTTTGTAAGACTTTGTGACTGATTAGTTGAATGATGGAAAAGTAGAGAGAAGAGAACAGTTCTTCCTGGAGGTGGGTCGTATGTCTTCTATGGACGTGGTAACATTTCACCAGACAGAGCAGAATGGGGTAGTACATTCCATTCTGTGGCAGTAGCGTGGTCAGAGTTGTGGAGGTGAGAGGGTGTTTGGCAATGTGAATGGAGTACAGGAGTTCTGGAGACTGATGGTAGGGGAAGGTCATCTGGGGCTTCATTGAGAAGAGCTTCAGAGTCATGCTGCTCTAGTTGGCAGGGAACTGTTTAATATTTTTTAATTCAGTGAGTGATGTGAACTTACCTATATCTGTGTTTTAATAATTCTGGTAACTGAGGAGAGTAGATTGGAGAGGACATTACAGGAGCTTATGAGCTGATGGCAATAGTATAGGTAAGAGGTAAGGGGCTGGTTTATTGCTGTGACATTGGGAATGGTTTTTTGAGAAAGTTTGAAAATAGAGTTGACAGGATATGTTTATTGTTTATTATATGTGAAAGGAGGAAGTCAGAGACAAAAATACCTTGAGATTTCTAGATGGGGAGATAAAGGGAAGGGTGATGCCATTAACAATGATAGGAGACTTAGGAAGAAGAAGGAGGATGGGTTGTTGTAGGGCTGGGGGATGTGGTGATTTTGTTATTAGGTACATTGAGCTTGTGTTGCTTGCTTTATATCCCTCTAAATATTACCTTACTTACAAGTATTACCTTGCTTAGTGTTCTGTAAGTGTTGAATCTCTGTGTTGGATTCAGAGGCCTCAGCCTGGGAAAATTTCTCGGATGGATTAGTGATGTCTGCTATGATCAAAGGAATGTGAGTTGGTAGCGTATAAGACTTACTGAGTGCCTAATGTATGCCAAGTGTACTGTTCTAGGTACAGGGATACAACAGAGAACGAAACAAACAAATAAAAATTCCCCACCTTTGTGGAACTAACATCCTAGTGGTTGGAGATAGACCGTAAACAAAACATTTATGTGGTATGTTAGAATTGTATGTCATATATTTGCCATCCCTGCTGTAAGGGTCAGTTAAGTTACAGGGGTGAATAAGATTATCCAGGGCAGGATGGAGAAAGGAGGGAGGGATGGGGACAGTTGGACACTGAGTGGATTATATGTAAAAATATGACTTGGCCTGATTCTAGTATTTGCCAAAAATGTGATAGTGTGAGTAACCGAAATGCCCAAACTTTAAAGATTTGCTATTGTTTTCTAGGTATTAAACCGCCTAACTTTTGCATCTACTCTTTCTCACCTGCGTCGTTTAAATTCTCCCATTGGTAGAGATGGCAAGCTAGCAAAACCAAGACAGTTGCATAATACGTTGTGGGGAATGGTGTGTCCTGCTGAGACTCCAGAGGTAATGCATTAGAATTTATGTTCAAGACAAAGTCCAACAGTAATCATGTAGGGTATAATTACTTTTATAAGAAAGTTTTTGTTACTTATAATTACTTATAATTTTATTTAACTATGTAGTATAGTTTAGAACTAAGATATTATAATTTTGTTCTTAGGAAGTAAGAGTATATTCTGAAATCAAATTGGAGGAAAATGTTTGTGGAAAAGAATTTGGATAGGCATGTTAAATCAGTATGAGTAATATGTACTTTATTTATTCCAAGGGCCATGCTGTAGGACTTGTGAAGAATTTAGCTCTGATGGCTTATATTTCAGTTGGATCGCAGCCTTCTCCAATCCTGGAATTTTTAGAAGAATGGAGTATGGAAAATTTAGAAGAAATTTCTCCTGCAGCTATTGCTGAGTGTGTATAAATACAATTTAAGAAAAAACTTGTTAATCTTCAGTTATAACTTATTAGAGGGTTACTAAGTGCAGAATGCTTTTGGTTTTGCATTTTAGTGCAACCAAGATTTTTGTTAATGGCTGCTGGGTTGGAATACATAAAGATCCTGAACAACTTATGAACACTCTACGGAAATTGAGGCGTCAGATGGACATCATTGTGTCTGAAGTAAGAGTCCTTAATTAATTAAGAGGACATGATCTCTGGGATTTCCAAACGAGGCATAAAGACTAGTGAAAGTTATCTTTGCATTGGTATCTTTCTTGAACTGTTTCCTTTGAATTGTAAAGTACATTTTCAAAAGTCTAGATGTTTTGAGCTAGATTTAATTATAAGGTATTGTTTGCTTTAATGCCTTAGATATACGCATCTAAAATTTTGACATGTAATTTGTTATTAAATTATATTTTGGAATTCAAATTACATTTTGAAGTAAAAAATTCTTTTGAGAATCTTTTTGTAAGGCTGACTACAGTGCTTTTAAAAAGCGAGTGAATATCTGATTTCTCCTTTGTCGGAATCCAGAGATTCATTCATGAAATGTGATACACCTCTATTAGATTCCTTTATGTTTAGGTGGATGTTGAAGAGCTCTGGGATTAGGATGGATTTTTTTTTTTTTTTTTTTTTTTTTAGTCATCAAAATACTGTATGAGCTTTATTCCTCCCCAAAATAGGGCTTTTGCTTTTAGTGTACTGTATTGAGGGCTGGGCTCAGGCTTTTGATTTCCCCAAATCTACACCTTTGGGTCTGTCTCGGTGAAAGTGGATTTGGAGAGAAACTGTAACACACTTAAGCTGACCTCCTGTCTGTGTAGCAAAGCAGAGAATCGAGGTTTGGCTGCTCCAGGCCTTCCTCTAGCAGGCAAACCCTGGATTTTGACCCAGGCCTATTCATGGCTTGAAGAAGTCAGGAACAGCATGCTTCACTTGAATGTGGCAGGCAAGGCTAAGAGAAAGCCTAAGAACCAAAATTGGTTGTGTTATTTGTGATTGAGAACTTTGTTAATGCCAGGTGTTTCTGCTGAGAGCTGCCTTTAGGTTTTCTGTCTTCTCTAGGATAAAATTAAATTCTTCATGCTGTTTTAGGCCTCTTTACCTTTCCATGGGCCCATTCCCTCAACCTGGAATGCTTGTGCTCCTTGTCACCCATGCGTCCTCAAAAATGGGTAATAGGGAAAAGGGTGCTTATTACTTTTTTTTAGGTAAATCTCACCAATTCTGCAAAACTCTAGTGTTAACTCTCGTCTCCTTCAGGATATTTCACCTGACCACCCAGTTTGATTTAGATCAGAGGTTGGCAAACATTTTCTTTAAAGGACCAGATGTTAAATATTTTAGTCTTGGTTTACCTTACAGTGTCTGGTGTGTATTCAACGCTGCTGTTGTAGTAAAAAGTAGCCATAGACAATACATAAATCAGTAAAACTTTATTTAAAAAAAATAGATGGCAGGTGAGGGCAGATTTGGCCTGCAGGCTGTTCGCTGAGCCCCTGATTTAGATCTATCTCTGTGACTATATGTGGCATATTTTCCTTAAATAACTTCTGGCAGAATGCTTATACCAGATAGTAACTGTTGATTTATTTGCCTACCTCACTTTCTAAACTATTAACTTCTCAGAGTCAGGGAACGTGTCTTAATATGACTTTGTATTTTGAGTTCTGAGCATGGTGCCTGACATGTAGTGTCTGACACTGAGTGTTTGTTGAAACTATAAATGGACCCTATGTCCTTGGGCTAGGCTCTTTAATCTCCTATTGGAGAGTGTTGTTGGGACCTTTTTAGTGGGAAAATTGTGTATATTTTTCAGGAGTCTAGTACTTTTTCTTTTCCTTCATATTTTCTGATAATCAGAGGTCCTCATTTTACCCATTTCTAATTTTAGCCTTGTGTTGGACCTGTTAGGCTTTCCTGTCAATAGTCCTCTCAAGAACACATATTTCCTTTGGAACAAGATACTGTTGGGCCTTTGAGGAGACGCAGCTCAGTTTATGTCTTCCTGTTAAGACAAGAGCTATATTCTATTAACTGTACTGTAATATTCTATATTCTATTAGGAATTCTCTAAGGATTCAAGGTAAGCATTTGAGAATGCCACGCATGGTGTTTTTGCTCATAAACACAGTGTTTCATCTCAGATTGTTTTCTAAGGACAGGAAGTGGGCTAGGAATGTGGGACTTATCTTCTTCTTGGCTTTTCACTCTTTACTTTGGGAGAACTTGGTGTTTTTGATCAAGCTTTTATGATTTACTATCATTTTAAAACTGAGTAACCCAAACCTTTCCTTTCTTAAATAAACCCAATCTTTAATTTCTTTCTTTTTTTTGGCTGCATTGAGTTGCTTGCGTGGTTTTAGTTCTCCCACCAGGGATCGAACCTGGGCCCCGGCAGTGAAATCGCAGAGTCCTAACCACTGGACCACCAAGGAATTCCCCACCCAATCTTTTCTTTAATAAAAGTATCCAGATGGTGATTTCACTTTTTAAAAGTACTTTTGTGTAGAAATACCAATGTGTTTTCCATTTCCCAACTCATTGGCAATTCATTTCTTAGTTGACTTTTAAGATTATATATTAGATTTAGATAATTTACTGAAGATTCTTATTTGTTTACTTCTTGACTTATTTCTTTTTATATTGGCACTTCAGATTCTGTAGTGCTTTTAATATTATGTTCTTTATTGTAAGTTTTCCCAAAATATTTTTGATGTTTTCCAGGAATATATTTTCTAGCACTATCCAGTAGAAATATAATGCAAGTTAACGTATGCAATTTATGTTTTTCTAGTAGTGATGTTAAAAAAGTAAAAAAAAGGGAATTCCCTGGTGGTCCAGTGGTTAGGACTCTGCGCTTTCACTGCCAAGGACGCGGGTTCATTTCCTCGTCGGGGAACTAAGATCCCGTGAGCCATGTGGCGTGGCCCCCCCAAAAAAAGAAATAGATGAAAATAATTTCAATATATTTTATTTGACCGGATACATCAAAAATATTACAATTTCAACATATAATCAATGGAAAATTATTAATGATAAATTTTATTTTATTTTTTTGTACTATCTTTGAAATCAGTGAGTAGTTTATACTTACAGCATATCTCCTTTCAGAATGGCCACATTTCAAGTGCTCAGTAGTGACATGTGGCTAGTGACTGCTGTATTAGAGAGCTAGACTATAAACCATTTGTCTTATAGGTGATTGTGAGAAGTCAGGCTTATTACTGGGAAAGCCTGATCAAGGCAGAGTGATATAGGGCTGGATATTGAAAGGTTACACATGTGAAGTACATGTAATTACCAAAGAGGGAAAACAAGAAAATAAGAAATATACTAGTATTTGTGATATCAAACATATATTTTCTTCATTTTAATTTATTTTGCATGACATTATTACCAGATGTTGTTCAGCTTTATAATTACCAAGGTTAGATATTTATCCTATATAAAATTTTAAATTATACCTAGGTTTTTAGTATATTGAACAATGATAAACTAAGATCTATTAATCTTATTTGATAATCTATTAATCCTGTTGTATTTTTAGCTAAGCCTTAATGATACAGAGAAAATAAAAGTTCATGAGACTGTTTTGTCTTTTTATGTATAGGTTTCTATGATCAGAGATATTCGAGAGAGGGAGATTCGGATCTATACAGATGCAGGCCGTATTTGTAGACCACTTCTGATTGTGGAAAAACAAAAGCTACTTTTGAAGAAGAGACACATTGATCAATTGAAAGAGAGAGAATATAACAACTACAGGTAAGAACATGCAGTTAGAAAAAAAGTTAGATATAATTCACATGCCCTAAAATTAAGCATTTTAAACCATGTAGTTCGGTGGTTTTTAGTATAGTCACAACATTGTGCAACCATTACCACTATCTAATTCCAGAATATTTTCATTGACCCGGAAAGAAACTCTGTACTCATTAGCAGTCACATTTGCTTTTTCTTAATTTTTGTTATCAAGTAAGAGACTTTTAGGGTTTTATTTAAGCGTAAAAGTCTTTGTGACATGGTAAAGACTACCTCTACTACTAATAAGCAATAAACTCTGTGCTTTCACTGCATGGGGAATGGGTTCGATCCCTGGTTGGGGAGTTAGGATCCTGCATGCCGTGTGGTGCGACCACCAAAAAGAAAGATAACCGATGTGATAATGTATAACATAATATAATAATAAATTTAATAAAAAGAATCTTTTACAATTTATTATTAGTGATATATGAATGTATATATTTTTATTGTTAAAAATTCAAAAAATAGGTGTAATAAAAATATATAAAAGCCCCCAATTCACACTCTCCTTTTCAGAAGTAAATACTGTTACCATTTGGGGTATTTGTTCTTCCAGACCTTATTTTTTGTTTTTATATACTCACCCTAGCCCCACAAGTAGGTTCTTTAGATCAGAGCAGAGCAAAACAAACTAACAGTAGTTACAGAGCCATACTTTATGTGTATTGTTCAGTAACTTGTTTCTTTCACTGTTAACAATAATATGCTTATTTTGGGACTCTTTCTATGTGAATGCATACAGATATAGGAATACTCTTTATTAAGTAGGAAGCCTAGTTAATTAAAATAGTTCAGGAAGTAAGGAAATTAAATGAATTCTTTTTTAGTTGGCAGGATCTTGTGGCCAGTGGGGTAGTAGAATATATTGATACTCTAGAAGAAGAAACAGTGATGCTCGCAATGACCCCAGATGATTTACAAGAGAAAGAAGTAGCTTATTGTTCCACGTACACGCACTGTGAGATTCATCCATCAATGATTCTTGGTGTCTGTGCATCTATTATTCCTTTTCCTGATCATAACCAGGTTGGTAGCAGTTTTTGATTATGCTTTGTGAGGAATTGGGGGAAGCAGAATAAAAATTAGAGATTAGTCTGTAGTTTTTTCTGGAAGAAAAGCCTTTTAGTGTAAAGACGATGAACTACCGCATTTAATATGCTTATTCTTGTGTTTGACTCCTAAGAGCCATAACTAATTATTCCAAATGGTTATCACTTATCTTTCGGAAAGAATAGGAACTTTACCAACCATATTTCTGATTTATGAAGTACCCTGTAAAGTCTGTTTATTTAGAAGTAATTAAATTTTCACCGATTCTGCTTTTCATTTCTACCTTTAGTCCCCTAGAAACACATACCAGTCTGCTATGGGTAAGCAGGCTATGGGGGTTTATATTACCAACTTTCATGTTCGTATGGATACGTTGGCCCATGTTCTCTATTATCCTCAAAAACCACTTGTGACTACACGGTCAATGGAATACCTACGATTTAGAGAGCTGCCAGCAGGTATGTTCAGTTTTGTTCTACATTTTTTAAGATCCTGCCATGCTTAAGACACTTTTGTGGGTTCTTTGGAGGGTTAATAAATGCATATGACACAGTCTCTATTCTCTTAGAATTTATAATGTGGTGGGAAAACAGCACAATTCAATAAAAAGGTAGATATATGTAAAGTGTTATGATGGAGTTATAGATTCCTTTGGAAGCACAGAGTGAAAGAAATGATTGATTCCTGTTGGAGTCTAGAGCCAATTTCATAGGGGAGGTAGCATTTTGGACTAGAGTAAAGTTGATGAAAGGGTATTTGAATTTGAGAGATGGTTTGAACAAGGTCCTGGGTGCATGAAGGCAACTGTCAGTATTTATGTCAGTTTAGTATGGCCTGAGTGGAAATGCATGGGAGTGATACTTGGTCTCATAGTGTGGAGATAGCAGGTTGAATTTTATTTGGAGAATGAAGAACTATCCAGCCTTTTTTTTTTTTTTTTTTTTTTTTGCGGTACACGGGCCTCTCACTGTTGCGGCCTCTCCCGTTGTGGAGCACAGGCTCCGGACGCGCAGGCTCAGTGGCCATGGCTCATGGGCCTAGCCGCTCCGCAGCATGTGGGATCCTCCCGGACCAGGGCACGACCCCGTGTCCCCTGCATCGGCAGGCGGACTCTCAACCACTGCGCCACCAGGGAAACCCTATCCAGCCTTTTTGAACAAGGAAGTAATACAGTTACAAATTTATTTTACAGTATAATTCTGGCAGTCACGTAAAGGATCGATTAGAGTCAGATACGGTATTAAGTAGGGAGGTAACTTAGAGGTTCTTGTAGTGGTCTAAGTGAGAAATGGTAAGGTCCTTATTAAGACATGAAAAAGCGTAAGGGCGTGAGACACCTGTTGGAATACACTTGTTAAGATTAACAGTTGATTACTTATTGGATGTAGAATGATGAAGAGAGGGGAGAAAGGAATTGGAAATATTGTTGGTGTTCTTGGCTTGGGTGATCAAGAGAGAGATACTATTAATAATATTGGGAGCATGTTAGAAGAAAAGAGGTTTTATTTATTTTTTTAAATCAATTTTTATTGGAGTATAGTTGATTTACAGTGTTGTGTTAGTTTCTGCTGTACAGCAGAGTGAGTCAGTTATACATATATCCACTCTTTTTTAGATTGAAAGAAGAGGTTTTAGATGTAAGATAATAAGTTCAGTTTTCAACATGCTGATTTTGAGTTGCTGCCAAAGCATCTCAGGAATGATCCTCCAACAGTGAGTTGCAAATGTGGTTAGAAAGAAGGTCAAATCAAGAGCTGTGAAGTTTTTGATATATTAATGATAATTATAGATTACTGTGAAATTGCTGAGGGAAAATTCAGAGTGAGAATAAAGCCAGAAAAAATAAAGTCAGGCACCAGGAAGAGAAATCCAGAGAGATTTGACATGTAGGTGATAAGGAGAAGAATCAGGAAGTTGCAGGAAGAGATTCTCAAGGAGACTGGACAACGGGTAAAATGGTGCAGAGAAGACTGAAGGGTATCAGTATTGAATATAAAGGAGACAGCATAGTTCTTTGGCAGAGTTGTTGTCTTACTGTATTATTAACGGAATTTTGGCTTTGACCCTGGATAACATTATTTAGTAAATGGACAACATTATTTAGTAAAGTTTGCCTTGTAAATAGTGACTTTAAATTATTTAATAGGGGATCTAACATTTTGATAGCAAATTCTCACAGGTTAGAATGATTTATTTTCAAAGTCTTCCACAAGGGGTTACTATTGTCTAGAAAAACAAAATCTGTTACGTTGTCTACAATGTGCTGGTATCTTTGGGCTATACTTGCAGTGCTGTGTTTTTCTTCAGCATTTAGATAAATTCTTTATGGCTAGAGAAGAAAAGAAACAGGTGAAGGATTGGATTTGAAATAGAATGTTCCTTTGGCACTGATACGAAGTGGTGAGGGCATGGCTGGTAGGGACTACAAGCCTTTCAGCTCTGTTATTGCTTCATGCCTTAATCTTGTTATCTATCTATATTTTAAAAAACTTTATTTTGAGATAATTTCAAGCTTACAGAAAAGTTGTAAGACTGTTACAAAGGACTCCTATATACTATTCATCCAGATTTCCTAGTTCACATTTTACCACATTTGCCTTATTCTTTCCCTTTCTCTTTTTTCTTGAACCATTTAAAAGTTGAGTTACAGACCTGAAGCTACATGACTAATTAATTAATTAATTAATTAATTTTTGGCTGCGTTGGGTCTTTGTTACTGTGCGTGGGCTTTCTCTAGTTGTGGTGCATGGGCTTCTCGTTGCGGCGGCTTCCCTTGTTGCGGAGCACGGGCTCTAGGCACACAGGCTTCAGTAGTTGTGGCATGCGGGCTCAGTAGTTGTGGCACGTGGGCTCTAGAATGCAGGTTCAGTAATTGTGGCGCACGGGCTTAGCTGCTCCGTGGCATGTGGGATCTTCCCAGACCAGGGCTTGAACCTGTGTCCTCTGCATTGGCAGGCGGATTCTTAACCACTGTGCCACCAGGGAAGTCCCACATCACTCTTTAATTCTTCAGTGTATGTTTCCTAAAAAAGACATTCTCCACAGTACAACCATCAACATCAGGGGGTTAACATTGATACCCATCTAGTCAGCAGTCCCCAATTCAGACTTTGCCAGTTGTCCTCATAATATCCATTATGGGTCTAGGATCTAATCCAGGATAGTGCATGTCTCTTTAGTCTCTTTAATCTGGAAC
Source organism: Phocoena sinus (assembly GCF_008692025.1). Classification (NCBI taxonomy): domain Eukaryota; kingdom Metazoa; phylum Chordata; class Mammalia; order Artiodactyla; family Phocoenidae; genus Phocoena; species Phocoena sinus. The sequence goes on from NC_045767.1 coordinate 77,718,849, forward strand.
AGTTCTTTAGTTTTTCCTTGTCTCTATGACCTCCACATTTTTGAAGAGTCCAGTCAAGTTACTTTATACATTGACTCTCAATTTGGGTTTGACTATTGTTTCCCCATGATTTATATTCAGGTTATGAATTTTTGGCAGTACTAGCATAGAAGCAGTGCTGTATTCTCAGGGCATGATATCAGGAAGCATATGCTGCCTCTGTCCCATTATTAGTGATTTTAACTTTTATCATGTAATTAAGATGTTGTTTGTCAGGTTTCTCCACTTTTTATTAATTATAATTATTTTGTACTTACTAGGTAAGTAATAAGTCTTTGTGAGAAGATACTTTGAGATGATGTGAATAGCTATTCCTTGTCACACTTTCAGTCATTAATTTAGCAGGTGATTATTGCCAAATGGTGGTTTTCTAATCTTATCATTCCTCCCTGATGGATGCTGAAATTGTCCCAGATTTTCCAATGGGAGTATCTTCAAGATGACTCCTGATAGGTCCTCATTGTTCTTCAAGCACTTCCTTACATTTTGCCTCATCTTGTGCTTTTCTTCCCCTAAACTTGGACTTGGTCATTTCTCCTTTTAGGATAAAAGAATAGTGTGTAGAAACCAAAATCTGGGTGCTAGGTGTGCTCCTTGCTATTATAATGTCATCATTTCTAGGTCTTCTCGGCTGTTGGAACTAGGAAAATATATGTATGCATATACCCCTCCCCACCTCTATCTATTTTTATATCTCTATATACTAAAGAACCATGAGTTCATATCAATACCATATCTCCCATCCCAGTACAACACCATAGTGTTTATTTTAGAATTCCATTCTCTGACAGTGAAAAACCTGGCTCCCTTTGTCCTCAGTATATTTAGTTATTTGCTCAATCTATTGATGTAACCAATCTCCTGACCATCGTGGCTGAATTATTAGCTCTGGCCCTGCCTAACCTGCCAGCTGCATTGGCCAAATTCTAAGGGGCTTAGGAGCCCTAAGGGGAAGGGGCTAATAGGGTTATCTTAAGGAATGTCTTTGGATTAGTATCATTCCTATTTCTGTAGAGTACTGTTTCTTTGGTTGACATCTTCTGGGAGCAAAGATCCTTGTGACAAAAGTTCACCTTGACTTAAAGTGGGTCAAGATACTTAGAGCCTCCTTACTGCTGAGCTGAGGTTTGAAGTAGGTGGGGACAGAATGGCTGAAAGGGTTTGAGCCTGGCAGACAGGTGGGTTGTAATCCTAGATTTCACATGTTTATAGTCTTTGAGATCACAGATACTTTTTTGAAGTTACTAATATTTATTGTGTGAACCACCACCCAAGGCACCATACACGTTATTTCTAAGCATCATAAAAGCTTTGTGATGTTTTTTCACCTACAAAATGAGAATAATAATAGTACCTGCCTCATAAAGCTTTTCTGATGATTAGATGGTTAAATCCACTTAAAACTCATGGCTTAGTGCCTAGCAGTTAATAAGGGAGAAATAAATGTTAACTGATTAGTGATAGTGGTGGTTGTATCATCATCTCTGTTTTACAGATGTGGTGACAGGATCAGAAAGGTTATTTGCCCAAAGTTTATACAACTTAATTTGAAAATCCAGAATGTAAACTCTGGTCCTTTTTTTTCCCTTTTAAACCAGATGTACACCTTCCCCCCATTTCACTTTCTTGTGCTGTTTCCTCTTCACTACATTGTTTCTTGATTTGGGGCTTTTAAGCTAAGAAGAAAATATTAGACATATAATTCAGAAGTTTACTGTTTTTAGCTAAATTTAGCTGATCTTTCAGACTTGCCCAGATACCTTGGATAAAGGTTGTAGGATGGAGGGGGTTGCCTCCTGGGCTGTAGTTGATATAGCAAGTGTGGGTGATCCAGGGATTGTCACATGAGAGGAGGAAAGCCCCACAAGGGCCAAGACAGTTGAGCGCCTATAGGCTGTGACCTGGAGAAGAGGGAGGGCATAGGTAGCGCTGCACAGAAACATGAGGACGTGCTAGGGAAGTCTTGCCCATTCCATGTGTCACAGATGTCACGTATGTCCTGCTCCTGGCTCCCTAGTAGTAGGATCATATTACATCTCCCAAGACCCTGGAATTTCTGCCAATTCCTGACTCCTTTCAGATCCCCCCCTGCCATCAGGATCTTGCATCTTTATGTACTTTTTCTGTGTTATGCAGCTTGACTGTGCGTGAAAATTAAAATTCTTCTAGTTTTCTCAGACAATCCACACAAAAGAGTGGTGACTAGTGTGGATATTACTAAAGATTCCTTAGAGGAAATCATTTAGATTTCAGTTTTCATTGCACACCTGAGGAGAGACTATTTGACTTTTCTGATCTCTGAAAACTCTTCTTGGCTCCCTGCTATTGGGTACTTTATCTATGGTCCTTCCCAGGAAGGACTCAGCTTCCTTGACACTGCCTTTCCCTTGGAGGATTTCTTACTCCCCTTCCTCTCCCAGCAGAGCATTTTAGTTTTTCCTGCTCCAAATACAGGTACACAAACCCATCAGGGTGCCCAGAACAACAGATGCCCTCTTGTTACTATGATCCTTCTTTAGAGAGCAATCAAGGTTATATTTAGTACACAGTGTTTCGTGTTATCTGTTCAACAGAGCTTGCAGTCTCAGATTCCTACAGGCTTAGGCAAGATTGGTGAGTAGGTGGAGTTGAAGAGAGGTTTTGCCTTTTTGCTGGGGTTAGCCCTATTCAGCTTCAGCTTTGGTTGTGATGTGTACGTGCAGACCCAGTGATGCCAGATCTGACTTTTCAAGAAAAGCTTGAAATCTAAGCTTTAGTGTGAATTTATTTTTTAAAATGTTATGGTCAGTGCATTTAAAATAGCTAGTGGAAAGCTTTCTGTGGCACAGCGGGCCATAGAAATGTAGTTGTTAAGGAGGAGCAAATGTGGAAGTTAGGGAGGAGGGCCTGCTTTTTGTGTGTATCTCTTTCTACAAATCTGTTCCTACCTTGGGTTGGGAATTACTGAGAATCAGAGACTTGGAGGAGTGTGTCTTTAGTGACCCAGACTCAGACCAGCAGTGCTGCCACCCCTTACCTGCACTCTGCTTATGAAAACTTTTGCATCCCTGCTGTACACATAAAAGTGTGAATGAATGGTGTGTCTCCTCTTGAAGGGTGGGTTGTGTTTTTTTGTTTGTTTGTTTTTTTGCGGTACGAAGGCCTCTCACCGTTGTGGCCTCTCCCGTTGCGGAGCATAGGCTCCGGACGCGCAGGCTCAGCGGCCATGGTTCACGGGGGCAGCCACTCCGCGGCATGTGGGATCTTCCTGGACCAGGGCACGAACCCGTGTCCCCTGCATCGGCAGGCGGACTCTCAACTACTGCGCCACCAGGGAAGCCCGGTGGGTTGTGTTTTGAAAGTTGAATTTAGCTTTAAGGAAGCAAATATAAACAGTTTATTCAGAACTTAGATAACCAAAACATTCAGTCATCCAGATTTTGGTTCCTTTGTATTCTGTAGTCATAGTTTTTACTCCACATTTGAAATGTTTAGGTCACAATATTATGTTACTGTAGCTTTAGAGTTGAGTGTGTTTCAATTTTTGGAAAATCTGATGATTCACGTTATATATGAATTATGTTCATTGAAACCCCACCCAGGGACTTCCCTGGAGGTCCAGTGGTAAAGAAACTGCCCTACAATGCAGGGGACTCGGGGTCGATCCCTGGTCAGGGAACTAAGATCCCACATGCTGCGGGGCAGCTAAGTCTGCGTGCCATATCTACTGAGCTCGCACGCCCCAACTAGAGCCCACGTGCTGCCAAACTACAGAGCCCACGCGTTCTGGAGCCCATGTGCCACAACTACAGAGCCCACGTGCCCTGGAGCCTGTGCGCCACAACTAGAGAAGAGAAAACCATGCCACAACTAGAGAAGCCCCCGCGCCGCAACGGAAGATCCCGCATGCCGCAACTAAGACCTGATGTAGCCAAAAATAAAATAAAATAAAAAAATAATAAATAAATCTTAAAAAAAAAAGAAACCCCACTCACATTCAACAATCATTTCTTATATTGCAATCTACTAGTTTATAGAGTTTTCAACTTTTTTCTTCTTTAATACTTGTTACTTTATTTAAATATAATTTTAATTTTATATTGTAGTTGATGTACAATATTGTGTTATTTTCAGGGGTACAGCAAAGTGATTCAGTTATACATATATACATATCCGTTCTTTTTCAGATTCTTTTCCCATATAGGTTATTACAGAATATTGAGTAGAGTTCCCTGTGCTATACAGTATATCCTTGTTGATCTCAAACTCCTAATTTATCCCTCCCCCCTACCCTTCCCCTTTGGTAACCATAAGTTTGTTTTCAAAGTCTGTGAATCTGTTTCTGATTTGCAAAAAAGTTCATTTGTATCATTTTTTTAGATTCCACATATATTCCAAATATCATATGATACGTGTCTTCCTCTTTCTTACTTCACTTAGTATGATAATCTCTAGGTCCATCCATGTTGCTGCAAATGGCATTATTTCATTCTTTTTTATGGCCAAGTAATATTCCATTGTATATATGTACCACATCTTCTTTATCCATTCCTCTATCGATGGACATTTAGGTTGCTTCTATGCCTGGCTATTGTAAATAGTGCTGCAATGAATGTTGGGGTGCATGTGTCTTTTTGAATTATGGTTTTCTCTGGGTATATGCCCAGTAGTGGGATTGCTGGGTCTTATGGTTGTTCTGTTTTTCATTTTTTAAGGAATCTCCATACTGTTCTCCACAGTGGCTGTATCGATTTACATTCCCACCAACAATGCATGAGGGTTCCCTTTTCTCCATGCCCTCTTCAGCATTTATTGTTTGTAGGTTTTTTGGTGATGGCCATTCTGATCGGTGTGAGGTGATACCTCATTGTAGTTTTAATTTGTATTTCTCTGATAATTAGTGATGTTGAGCATCTTTTCATGTGTTTGTTGGCCATCTGTATGTCCTTTTTGGAGAAATGTCTGTTTAGATCTTCTGCCCATTTTTTGATTGGGTTGTTTGTTTTTTTTTTTTTTTTTGCTGTACGCAGGCCTCTTACTGTTGTGGCCTCTCCCGTTGCGGAGCACAGGCTCCAGACACACAGGCTGGGCGGCCATGGCTCACGGGCCCAGCCGCTCCACGGCATGTGGGATCCTCCCGGACCGGGGCACGAACCCATGTCCCCTGCATCGGCAGGCAGACTCCCAACCACTGCGCCACCAGGGAGGCCCGGGTTGTTTGTTTTTTGATGTTGAGCTGCATGAGCTGTTTGTATATTTTGGAAATTTATCCCTTGTCAGTCACTTGGTTTGCAAACATTTTCTCCCATTCTGTGGATTGTCTTTTCATTTTGCTTATGGTTTCCTTTTCTGTGCAAAAGCTTTTAAGTTTAATTAGATCCCATTTATTTGTTTTTATTTCCATTATTCTAGGAGGTGGATCCAAAAAGATATTGCTTCGATTTATGTCAGAGTGTCTGCCTATGTTTTCCTCTAAGAGTTTTATAGTGTCCAGTCTTACGTTTAGGTCTTTAATCCGTTTTGAGTTTATTTTTGTGTATGGTGTTAGAGAATGTTCTAATTTCATTGTTTTACATATAGCTGTCCAGTTTTCCCAGCACCACTTATTGAAGAGACTGTCTTTTCTCCACTGTATATTCTCACCTCCTTCCTAGATTAATTGACCAAAAGTGCGTGGGTTTATTTCTGGGCTTTCTATCCTGTTCCATTAATCTATATTTCTGTTTTTGTGCCAGTACCATACTGTTTTTATGACTGTAGCTTTGTAGTATAGTCTGAAGCCAGGGAGCCTGATTCCTCCAGCTCTATTTTTCTCTCTCAGGATTGCTTTGGGGTCTTTTGAATTTCCATTACAAATTTAAAATTTTTTCGTTCTAGTTCTGTGAAAAATGCCATTGGTAATTTGATAGGGATTGCATTGAGTCTGTAGATTGCCTTGGGTGGTATAGTCATTTTGACAGTATTGATTCTTCCAATCCAAGAACTTGGTATATCTTTCCATCTGTTTGTGTCATTTTTGATTTCTTTCATCAGTGTCATATAGTTTTCAGACTACAGGTCTTTTGCCTCCTTAGGTAGGTTTATTCCTAGGTATTTTATTCTTTTTGATGTGATTGTTATTGGGATTGTTTCCTTAATTTCTCTGTCTGATCTTTTGTTGTTAGTGTATAGAAAAGCAAGAGATTTCTGTGTATTAATTTTGTATCCTGCAACTATACTGAATTCATTCATGAGCTCTAGTGAGTTTTCTGGTAGCATCTTCAGGATTTTCTGTGTATAGTATCATGTCATCTGCAAACAGTGACAGCTTTACTTCTTTTCTGATTTGGATTCCTTTTCTTTCTTTTTCTTTTCTGAGTGCCAATGGCTAGGACTTCCAGAACTATGTTGAGTGAAAGTGGTGAGAGTGGACATCCTTGTCTTGTTCCTGATCTTAGAGGAAATGCTTTCAGCTTTTTACTGTTGAGTACGATGCGAGCTGTGGGTTTGTCATATATGACCTTTATTATGTTGAGGTAGGTTCCCTCTATGCCCACTTTCTGGAGATTTTTGGTCATAAATGGGTGTTGAATTTTGTCAAAAGCTTTTTCTGCATTTATCGAGTTGACCATATGGTTTTTATCTTCAGTTTGTTAATGTGGTGTATCACACTGATTGATTTGCGGATACTGAAAAATCCTTGTATCCCTGGGATAAATACCATTTGATCATGGTGTGTGATCCTTTTTTTTGTGGTATCTTTGTCTGGTTTTGGTATCAGGGTGATGGTGGCCTCATAGAATGAGTTTAGGAATGTTCCTTCCTCTGCAATTTTTTGGAATAGTTTTAGAAGGATAGGTGTTAATTCTCTCAGTGTTTGATAGAATTTGCCTGTGAAGCCATCTGTTTCTGGACTTTTGTTGGAAGTTTTTAAATCACAGTTTCAATTTCAGTACTTGTGATTGGTCTGTTCATATTTTCTATTCCTTCCTGGTTCAGTCTTGGGAGATTGTACTTTTCCAAGAATTTGTCCATTTCTTCTAGGTTGTCCATTTTATTGGCATATAGTTGTTTGTAGTCTCTTATGATCCTTTGTATTTCTGTGGTGTCAGTTGTAACTTCTATTTCATTTCTGATTTTGTTGATTTGAGCCCTCTCCCTTTTTTCTTGATGAGTGTAGCTAAAGGTTTATCAATTTTGTTTATCAGTACTTGATACTTTAAATCTTTATGGTCTCATCAAAAATAGTTTTGGCAGCAGCAACTAAATAAGATTGTTTATATTAAAAACTTGCTTATATCAAACATTTAGCCATCAGAGTAGTTGTCTCACAGATTGCTATTCCAGGAGGAGTAGACTTTGACAGTTACCATGGTGAAAACATTTGAGGCAAATATGATTAAATAAAATTGAGTTAAAAGAAAGGGGTAATTTTTCTTTGTTTCTCACATGATGCTTTAATGTTTTCTCTTAAATGCACTGCAGGTATCAACTCAATTGTGGCCATTGCATCATACACTGGATATAATCAAGAAGACTCTGTTATCATGAATCGTTCAGCTGTAGACCGAGGCTTTTTCAGGTCAGCTATTTATAAAAGTTGTCAAAATACACATATGGTGGAAATATTAATATTTTATTTTTTAAAAGTTCTTTAAAAATAGGTGCAAATTGTGTGTTTCCAAACTTTTGGGGGTTTTGAATGTCAGTCCGGAAGAAATTTTGATCTGACAGCAGAGAAATTTTTCTGTTAGGATATTTAATCTTCTGCCTCCATTCATGAAACGTTGTGGATATCTGCCAGGCACATGTTGTTGTATGGTTTCCTATATAGGGATTAGTGTGGTAAAATCAGTGCCCTACTCCAGAAAGCAGAAGGCCTGGGTGATGATCACGAACAACTGAAGACACTGCTTCTCGTATCTGAGGATTTTCAGTTGCTAATATTTTGAGCCCCCCTTTATTTGTAAGCAAATAAATGTTTGTGTTTAGATAATATAGAAATGTCTAAAGTAAAAATAAACCTAGAGTTTTAGGACCCATGAATATTGGGTTAGCTAAAAAGTTCGTTTGGGTTTTTTGGTAAGATGTTATGGAAAAACCCGAATGAATTTTTTGGCCAACCCAATAACTACTATTAAAATTATAGTATATTTTCTTTTTCAATCTTCTATTCTTCAGTTTATTTTATTGTCAAACATTAATCTCAAATCCATGGTATATGAAAGTTGGTTAAAAAACTGGGAGTTAAGAAGAGAGGATGGATTTTTTCTGTATAGTTTTCAGAGGATAGGCACTAAGACCAGAGGTGGACGTTATAGCTTAATATCATAAACTTCTCACTAGAAACATTGGGACAGATCCTGGGTGACCATCTCTGAGGGTTATTATGGGAGGGATTCTTATTTTGGGTAGGAGGTTGGACTCAGTGACATTAGTCCTTCCTGGTCTCACATATAATTCCAGCTGTGTTAAGGTTATGGGTCAAATGCTACATGTGTGGCCTGTGTAATAGCCCTTAAGACTTAACTTTGACCCTTAATACAGTTAACTCTCATCGTTTAAATTGCCATGGTTTAAATTAGCACATATCAATTAAGTACAATTTATTGGTATGTTCTAAGCCCTATTATTAAAGGAAAATAGAAGTTAACTTTAGAACCATGTGTTTTTAGGTCTGTTTTCTATCGATCATACAAAGAACAGGAGTCTAAAAAAGGGTTTGATCAAGAAGAAGTTTTTGAGAAGCCTACACGTGAAACTTGCCAGGGTAAGCAATACTGACATTGAAATTATGGAATTCAAAGTTAGCTTACCATGGTTTTCCTGATTAATTTTTTGGGTTTTGCCTGCCCCCCTATCTTTTTGCCATGTGGGAGTATGTTTTCTTATTATCCTTAGAGCTTATATTAAGGAAATAGGTATATTTGCCAGAAGTCTTTGTACCTAGGAGTGGGCTTGCTATAGTCCTTCCATTCCGCTAAGTCTTGTATTGAGGAGGGGATTTAGGAAATCAGAGAGGTCATGTAATTTCATGGGACACACCTCAGCCCCATTCTCACTTGTACTGTGTCCTGTCCCTCAGTTTATCTATTTGCATGGGAACTTCCTCTCCTCTTCACATTGTGGTGTGACCATAGTGTTTGTCTAGCCACACTATTTGTATGTATTTAACAAATAACTAATGAGAGGACACCTAGAACTTTCTGTTTCTTCTGGAAAACTCAAAACTTATTTTCTAGTTATTATTTTTACAGACACTTAAAAGCTGTATAAAGTGGGATGGATGGGATATCCCAGGTAAAAGGGTTATCTCTCCTAGTTTTGGCTTTTTTTTTTTTTTTTTTTTTTTTTTTGCGGTACGCGGACCTCACTGTTGTGGCCTCTCCCGTTGTGGAGCGCAGGCTCAGTGGCCATGGCTCACGGGCCTAGCCACTCTGCGGCATGTGGGATCTTCCTGGACCGGGGCACGAACCTGTGTCCCCTGCGTAGGCAGGCGGACTCTCAACCACTGCGCCACCGGGGAAGCCCAGTTTTGGCTTTTAATAGTATTGCATGAAGTAAAATGTTTTTTTTTTTTCCTTAGGTATCTTCCTATTACTGCATTTCCTGTGGGTGGTTCTCTGTGGTAGTGAATTGATGTTCAGTGGAGTTAAGATTATAGAAGGTTAAATTCAAACTTTCTGTTGGAGTTTATATGTAGAGGACATAGATACTTTTCCTTATGCAATATAGAGATCAGAAGATGGCAACACACTTATCCAAAGTCACTTAGCAAATGGAGAATCTGAATCAGCCCAATGCTTTTCTACCGAGTTCAGAATAGTTTGTAGTATTTGGAATAAGGGCACATTACTACACATGTTAGAGATTCCTATGAACTTCTCTCTGACTTGAAACTGATTTATATGTTTGGTTTTTAATCTTTTGGGGAGGGGGATTATGGGATATTTTAAATACTTTTCTTTATGGTATTACCATTTCAGAAAATTCTGTCTCTTCTCAGGTATGAGGCATGCTATTTATGACAAGCTGGATGATGATGGTTTGATAGCTCCTGGGGTTCGTGTATCAGGAGATGATGTTATTATAGGCAAAACAGTCACGTTGCCTGAAAATGAAGATGAATTGGAGGGCACTAATAGACGCTATACTAAGAGAGACTGTAGCACTTTTCTCAGGACTAGTGAGACGGGCATTGTGGATCAGGTTATGGTAACTCTGAACCAAGAAGGATATAAATTTTGTAAAATAAGGGTGAGTATAGCTTTGTCATATTGCTATTTATAGAAAGTAAACCAGAATGACTTAACTAACCTATTTTTGTGTGAATTCAGGTACGCTCTGTTAGAATTCCACAGATTGGAGACAAATTTGCTAGTCGACATGGTCAAAAGGGTACTTGTGGTATTCAGTATAGACAAGAGGTAGGTATCTTTTATCACCTTTAACCCAAAATTTTGTTGAACATTTTATTAAATCAAAATGTTCTTTAACTTGAGAGCCCAGAGGCAGTAAAGGCTTGACTTTTAATTTTAGTGTTTGTTTTTTTTTTTAGATTTTATTTATTTATTTATTTGTGGCTGCATTGGGTCTTCGTTGCTGTGTGTGGGCTTTCTCTAGTTGTGGTGAGCGGGGGCTGCTCTTCGTTGTGGTGCATGGGCTCTAGGCACGCAGGCTTCAGTAGTTGTGGCTCGTGGGCTCAGTGATTGTGGTTCATGGGCTCTAGAGTGCAGGCTCAGTAGTTGTGGTGCATGGGCTTAGTTGCTCCACGCCATGTGGGATCTTCCCGGACCAGGGCTCGAACCCGTGTCCCCTGCATTGACAGGCGGATTCTTAACCACTGCGCCACCAGGGAAGCCCTAATTTTAGTGTTGAATAAGTAGGTGAACACACTACGTTGAACAGAATTTAGGACATAGAAAAGTTTAGATGAGCGGGAGTTAATTCTAGTTCTCTAGCTAAGAGATTTAAGTTTTTTTAAGTGTCTTTAAAAAAATTCCTTTATAGGATATGCCTTTCACCTGCGAAGGTATCACCCCCGATATCATCATAAATCCCCATGCCATTCCCTCTCGTATGACTATTGGTCACTTGATTGAATGTCTTCAAGGGAAGGTAAGAGATTTTCTTTAAAAATATAGGTTCCAAATTGATGTTTCTTCCGAAATGTTAGGTCATTTCTTTCATTTGAGCCAGGGTACTTTGGAAAAAGCCAATATGACACTTAACTTTCCTGCTTTTAAATTGGTTTATGTCTCTCTTTTTTGCCAAACTTTGCAAAGTTATGACTGAGAAGTTTTGCAGAATTTACTACATCCAGTCTTTACTTGTATATATGGTTATTCTTTTGACTGGTTCTTTTCTATAAATGGTGGTTAGTTCAGTGTGAACCTAATGGTTTTATAGCTATACTATTAGCTATGCATGCATCTTTCAGTGGAGGTTTTTCTATTTTTAAGTATCTTATTAAGGCAGAGTGGCTACATGGATGGCTTGGTTTTAGGGCATTAAAATGTCATTTTCCTTGAGTCGTAGGAAGTACTTGGGAGTCTCATTCTTTTTGTATCTGGCCTCACAGAGTTTCCTACTTGAAGGCTTATAATTGAGTTGTTTTTATTTTTTAGGTAAATTAGTTATATTTTATGTAAAATGCTAATAAAATGAACCTTACTATATTACACCTTTCCATAACATAGATATTTAAGTTAATCCTTAATCTTAAGTTCAAAATCTTCCTTTCCAGAAAGGATTTTTTTTAAAAAATATATTTGTATTGACATAGACTTCTAAAGGGTGACAGAAGGAAGCAGCCTTTTAGAGATGACTTTTCTTTTTAAAGGTATCAGCTAACAAGGGTGAAATTGGTGATGCCACTCCATTCAATGATGCTGTTAATGTACAGAAGATTTCTAATCTTTTATCTGATTATGGCTACCATCTCAGAGGAAATGAGGTATGTTTGCTCTTACATTGGTAATTTGTTGTGAGTATTCTTTTTTGTATGTGTGTAATTTCATTTTTTTTAAATTAAATTTTTCATTAAAGTATACCACATACTTCAAATTACATGCAAAACCGTAAATTTACAGGTTGATGAATTTTCACAACGTGAACACAGCTGTGTGACTGGCACCCAGATCTTGAAAATTACCAGAACCCTTTTATGCCTAGATGCCCCCCTTGTGTCCCCTTTCAGTCACTACCATCATACTCCCGCCCACCACCGGTGACTACTCTCTTTACACTATAGTTTTCTGTTTTGATTTTTATATAGAAATGGAATTATACAATATATGCACATATATTCTTTGAACTTGTTTAATACTTTTAAGTCTGTGCTTCAAAATCTATCTGTTTCAGGTCCTATACAATGGATTCACTGGTCGAAAAATCACATCACAAATTTTTATTGGCCCCACTTACTACCAGCGTTTGAAACACATGGTGGATGATAAGATTCATTCTCGTGCTCGGGGACCTATTCAGATCCTTAATAGGCAGCCCATGGAGGGTAGATCTCGGTAAGAGAGCTGCATCATCATCATTGTTACATAAAGGAATGGGTCTCAAATTTCTTGATTCCAGGACCCCAAAGGCTTTTGTCTGGGAGTTGTATCTTTTTTTGTTGTTGCACTGGGTCTTAGTTGCAGTAGGCAGGCTCCTTAGTTTAAATATTTTCCAAGTAAATTTAGTGATGAGTGACATTGGTTTACCTTTTTGCAAATCTTTTTTAATGAACTGGTTTGTGAGAAGACAGCTGGATTATTGTGTCTGCTTCTGCATTCATCCCATTGCAGGATTTTATTTTTTATAATTAAGTATTGCTATATGAGGAAAATCTGACCTCACACAGATTTGTGATTGGAAAGGGAAGAATATTTTAATAATTTTCAGGTGATTGTGGATTTTTTTTTTTTTTGATGCTACACCAAAATAAGTTGTCCTTTTTTTAAAAATAAATTTATTTATTTTTGGCTGCGTTGGGTCTTCGTTGCTTCGTGCAGGCTTTCTCTAGTTGCTCCGAGCGGGGGCTACTCTTTGTTGTGGTGTGCGGGCTTCTCATTGCGGTGGCTTCTCTTTATTGTGTAGCATGGGCTCTATAGGCAAGTGGGCTCAGTAGTTGTGGCGCACAGGTTTAGTTGGTCCGCGGCATGTGGGATCTTCCCAGACCAGGGTTTGAACTCATGTCCCCTGCATTGGTAGGTGGATTCTTAACTACTGCGCCACCAGGGAAGTCCAAGTTGTCCTTTCTTAAGGGTTACTTGTGATGTAGAATTTGAAACCACTTAAGTGAATCTTTTATGTTTATTAAAATCCATTGGCCTTACACTTTGTATCTTTTATACTTATGTAATTTTATAGTATCATATTTGGTCATTTGGAAAATATTTTCATTCAGCAGTGAAAGCGCTGATTCCTAACCACTGGACTGCCAAGGAATTCCCTCTCACAGTCTGGATTTTTGTTGATTGCATTCCTGGGCTCTGTGCTCCTATTTTTCTTGTAAATAGCTAATCAGATCTAGAGCCTTGATGAGGTGAAGGGTTTGTGTTCTTTCACAGTAATACTTCAAAGGCAGTGCTGTATACTTTCAATATCTGGTTGTCTCTTATGACTTTAGCAGCTATTAATGATCATTACGTAAAACCTTTAATTATTGGGCTTCCCTGGTGGTGCAGTGGTTGAGAGTCCGCCTGCCGATGCAGGGGACATGGGTTCGTGCCCTGGTCTGGGTAGATCCCACGTGCCGCGGAGTGACTGGGCCCGTGAGCCACGGCCGCTGAGCCTGCGCGTCTGGAGCCTGTGCTTCGCAACAGGCGAGGCCACAACAGTGAGAGGCCTGCATACTGCAAAAAAAAAAAAACCAAAATACTCTTTAATTATTTAAAGGTTTGCAAACTGATGAGATTCTAATTTATCATTCCTTCATTTATTAGCTGGAATACTTTCATAGAGAGAAATGTTGTTTCCTCAGCTGCTAACCTGGTGACATGGTTCATATACGAAAAGGCAAAATAAATGCTTAATTCTTTCCTTTTATTTACCAATTTTCAAATGACGCGGTGGTTGCCTAGAATCGTCCAAAGCTGACCAAATGTTTTGTTTTTTGGTAGTATCATTAGAAGCTCATTGATCTTACGTATTTTGTATATTAAGAATGTTAAGGAAGCCATCATCCACTTGCCTGGCCATCAGAACAATGCATTTCACTTACATGCTGGGGAAACCTGTGATTAGTCACCTGTTCTTTCCATCACTTTTGCCAACATGCATTTATCATTTCAGGTTTGATTGCCTGGGAGTCTCATTCATGGAGAAGCTGCTTTATTTAGATTGACTTTTTTATTATTCATTTTTTAGTATAGAGGTGAATTCTAGTAAGTTAAATAGTCTGATGAGATTTTATTTTGTACTTCATTGTATTTTACTTGGAAAAGTATATGCTATACTTGAGAATCTTATGTGTTTACTCTGGGGACCTTCTAATGCACACCAAATAGTTGGTAGACTTCTCAACCTCCCCACCATGTAGAGAGAATGCAAGAGTAGAAAAATCGGAGTCTAGTTCTCTTTCTTTCTAATATTCTTTATAATAGAAAATCAAAATAGTCTGTTGTTTTTTCCATGACAGTGATGGTGGCCTGCGTTTTGGAGAAATGGAACGAGATTGTCAGATTGCCCACGGAGCAGCCCAGTTTTTAAGGGAAAGACTGTTTGAGGCATCAGACCCATATCAGGTTCATGTTTGCAATCTTTGTGGAATAATGGCAATCGCTAACACGAGGACCCATACGTATGAATGCAGGGGCTGCCGAAATAAAACCCAGGTATGTACAGACCTTACTGACAGTTGATATCTGTTCAGGATATAACCACGTTGGCCTAATCATCCAGGCAGATTTAGTGTGGTGGAACAGATTGGCATTTTCACAATTTTGATAGCATGCTTCTATAAGATTCCTAGTTTTAAATGAGGAAAAAGGTAAACAATTCTGTTTTTCTAAAAACTAAGTTTTAGTGTGGTAATTTCTCTAAGCTAAGCTGTTCATCTTTTGGAAATAATAAGGCCTTGTACGAGGAATTTTAAACAATGTTTTGTTAAACCTTTTAATTGAGAAGGGTGAATATAAATTATATCTGGCAGAAAGGGCAGAATACCAAAGCCTTTTAGGAGAAGAGCCACCAAAGGCCAAGGTAGGATGAGTGTTATCAGCCTCATTTGTTCATCACCTCCAGTACCAAGTCTTTAGCTTTTTCTGAGGTAGGGAAGTGGGGTCCCTTCAATACAGCTTTGCTAATTACCTTTTTTTTTTTCTCTCCCCCAGATCTCTTTGGTGCGAATGCCTTATGCATGCAAACTGTTGTTTCAGGAACTCATGTCTATGAGTATTGCACCTCGAATGATGAGTGTTTAGCTCTTTTAAAAATCTTTGTGTCTTGTTTCTATGATATAGCTTTTAAAAAATTTTTTAAACAAAATGTACTTGCACTAGAAGAAAAAGCATTTTATTTGTTTAATGATATGCATGCTTTGTAAATAGACAAATTTTTGTAGACAGTCTTGATGTGTTATTTTGTATTTCATGGTGTAAAACCAGTGAATATAACTAAAGTGTTAGTGGACTGGATGAAAAGAAACTGGTTATTAGGCAAGAACAGGGGTTGTAGTTACCCATGACTACTTTTAGCTATGCTATGCAGATTATTTTCTGCAGGTTTACAGCTCAGCACCTTCACCTGTTTAGAAAGAGAAGATAAAAATAAGTTACATATATGGACATGGTTGACTTTCTAATTTTGAGGTAGTTTAGTGTTTCCAAATAAATGAAGATGTTAAAATGTGGGGATAAAGGATGTGTGAGTAACTATAAATGATACAGTGGGAGTGCTTTTTGGAATTTGAGCCATAAGGTTTTAGATGTGGAAGGTGATTTTGTTGTACTTATCTATCTGTAAATGACAGACCTTACTATAGAACTGGGAGAAGCATGTTTCACAGATGAGCAAGGTGAGATCCAGAGAGGCCAAGGAACTTTCCTTTGTTATCCAGTTCTCATTCAGAATTTAAAACGTTATAATTAGTGGCAGAGCTGAGACTCAAACAAACACATGACTCAGCTACTGCTCTGTTTCATCACTTGACTTTACACATCTTGGCTGAAGAGAATCTGACCAAACACATCTTTACTTGATATTTCTTCCTTTCGTACTGCAGCTGAGTGATCCACACAGTGGAATGGTTTTGACAAATGCTGACAGTAAATTTCGTTATTTTTGGCTTGAGGAAAAACCAAGTCAGACATCTGTCTAATAGAACTATATAAATGTAAAGTAGCATTACTCTCATACCGCCAGGATGGATGCTTAAGAGGAAGCTTTTGACAGTGAAGTGGATAGAGGCAGAACAGAATTGAGTACTTGCCAATATACTCCTTCTGTTTTTTTTCTTATAAAAGCTCAAAGTGAAGGACCAGAATTGTCTACAATCATTTCCTTTTAAAGGGGAATTTAATATAATAGTCACAACACCAAGGAAAATGCTGTGACGGTAGAAAGTTACGGGAAATATAAACCATTCCAATCAGGTTTGACTCTTACGTGTAAGATAAAGTGAAAGCATCTGAGTCATAATAATAGCATTCCAGCAACCGCTGAATGTTCTTTTGGAGCCATGCACTCTACATTTTGATTACATACTTAATGTCCTTCCCTTGTGGATTCCTAACATCACAGAATTTCATTAAGAGCTATGTCTGATACTTTCATACTTGGTTCTGTCCTTTATTAAACAAAAGCACTAGTCATTTTTAAATGGTTACAAGATTTATTACCTACCTTTTTTCACTGGTATTTCATGTAAGGCATCAACCACTGTAATTTTTGCTGATGCCGAAGCCTGTCCTTGGGAATTGGATGCGTGGCACTCATATTCTCCGGCATCTTCCTTACTAAGAGGAGATACCTGTGAAAGAAAAAGGATCTTTAGTTTCTCTATGGCAGTGAACTTTTTTCTTGTGACTTCAATTAGGTCATTATTTCATAAGTTTCCTAACATGACCAGGGGTTTCATAGCAAAGTATTTCTACTGCTAGAAACAGTGCAAGTCTTGTGTTAGGAGTAATTATATAGCTATCGTATTTGGTCTGCCAGGAGGATTCCTACTATGAGGTAAAGTTGTCATGGACAACTTTAGGTCACATTGCATAGGTTAAAAACAGGATAGATGCACATATCCTCATTTGAGGGAGACCTTGGTGTAGGGTATGTGATCTAAGTACTATCCATGCGTGTCCATGGCTATCAGAGGTCAAGTAAAATAATCAATAATTGATTAAAATAATGCTTGGGTCATTAGTTCCCTTTGAGGATTTTGCTTTGAACTCTTAGGGGAAAAAAAAAGTTGGTTCTCACTTATATTTTGGTGATTTCCAAAACATCCTAATAAACCCCAGCTGTTTTTTTGGGTTTTTTTGTTTTAGTTTCCTTTGAAAGAGAATCAGCAGCTCGTGGTAAGGCTGTTCTAAAGAGATGTGGAAGGGCAGACGAATACTTTGAGCCTGGCAGTACATCAGGCACCTTTGGTTTGCTCTGTCTATTCCTAAGAGTGAAATCCTTGCTAGCTCTTGGTACTCACCAGCACCCAGCCAGTTACTTCGTGCTTTTCTGGGCCACCCCGGGTCTGAATGGCCAGGTTGTCTCGGTCGCCAGGCAAGAGTTCTGTTCTTTGAACTCCATAGTGACCCCTTTTAACCTGCAAAAAAAAAAAAGTCGGGTGGGGGGAGGATATAGTCTGAGTTCTCTGCACTGAATCATCAGCTTGGAAGTGGTCAACATTCCTAGAATTGCACAGGGTATGCATCAGACTTTCTAACTGGATTAAACCCAGCAATTTCCATATTACCCTTTCCTGAATACTTATGTAAAATATACATTCTTTTTTATACTTCTTCCTGTCAGTTTCCCTCTAAGCTTGTATATTTTGAATTAATGTATTTTTCTGCATGTTTGGGGAATACAGACTGTCACACTTTCCAGCCACTGGCTACCATCAGTAACGCATGCCCTTGTAAATTCTGCTTCTCAGCGTTGGGTCTTGTTTGCCATATGCCATTTTGATAAACTGTCACCGAGTCCTAGGTTTGATACTTGGGACCTTGTGTAAGAGCTCAACTCTTGGGACTCTTCCTGCAACAGCCTCATCAATGGAAAATAACAGGCTGAGTCCAAAGCCAATACCATTACTTTATTCTGAGGGCTAAGGGTTCATCACATGATTTACTAAAGACCTGAGAACAAAAACGCCTGTCAAGTACGAGCTGCTGTCGTTGTTCTCTTATGACAAAACTTGCTATCCCTGTGCATGTCATGATGAGATTCAGAAAGATGAAGAAAGAAGAAACTGGGTTTCCTTGGCTTGAGGCCACTAGAGAATACTGTCCTACTTCCCCCCTCGTTTAAAAAGGTAAACTGTGTTCATTATGTAAACTTTGGAAAATGTATAAAAATTCACAGAAGAATAAAATTTACCTGTAACCCCTCCATACATATACATTTAGCATAAATTTCTAGAAGTGGAATTGCTGAGTCACAGTATAAATACTTTAAGGCTTGTGATAATGATGGGTTTAAAAATATACATCAGAGAATACATGAAGCAATGTTTGTTTATTCCATCCCAGCCTTCAAAAGTTAAGTTGATGTTTATTGATATTACCTTTGTAATTAGAAAAAAGGATTTATAGTCTAAAATAGGTAGTTTTCATTTTCTTTTATAATTAAGCAAATCTTGAGTTAGATCATAGTATCTAATTTTTTTTTTGACACTTTACGTCAGAGTTGCTTCTCCTACTTGTGAGCCCAACTGCCACCACATGCTGTTACTAAGCTGTTGTCTCAGCATCAAACCCACCCTTTATTTTTTCTGCTTCATGACACCAGGATTGGCACTCTGCAAACCATGTGGAATCTAGGCCAACTCCTACTCTATAAAAAATACCTAGCATTACTTATTTGGAATGCCTGGTTTTTGCCTGTTTGCTTTTTTTTCCCTGAGACTTGCCCATATTGCCACTATTAGTGAGAGAAAACCAGGTATCTCAGTGTTTTTCTTACATGAATGTTATAAAGACAAAACAGATAAACTCAATAGGCATCTTTTTCCTTCAGTTTCCAAGTTGCAAGCTGGAAGAAATGGTTTATACTAGTGCAGATCTTGAAACATTTATTTTAAAACGGTTTTAAATAATGGTTTTGGTATTTCTCTCTTTTTTTTAAATAATGGTTTTAAGTATTAATTTGATTCAGTGGCTAAAGTAATATATCTCTGGTCTTTATATACTGAATTTCAGAATTCTTTAAGGGTTTTGTATGTGACCAAAGCAGAAAAACACTACCGTGTTGAAATAGTGAATCTTAGCAACTGAGCTGTTGTTGCTCCTCAGCTCATGTAGCTCTCAGTAAAGAGCATTCTGTACCAATTAACCCGACCCACTGTGTGCCAAGAAACTGTTCTTGTTAAGTATTTGATTGGAAAATGAATGCTTATATTCAACAGAACTCATATTTTAATTAACATATTGTAAAAAGTTTTATATCATGTAGAAAACATAAAGAAGTGCAAAGAATTTTTACATGGCAAATATATGGCAAACTACTGCCTTACTTAATGTAAGGGGAGTTGGTTGATAAATACATTTTTGGTTTGAGAAAAAAAGATGCAGGCTGAGCTGAGAAAAGTGATTTCTAATACAATTCTACAGATGTGCAATGGGCTGGAAGTTTGTAGGGTGGAAAAAACTGCCTAGAAGTCACTGCTCACCATAGAGCCTCAACTAGGTGAAGAATCAGAGGGAGACCCAGGAATTCACCTCAGCCCTCTGTGGTTGTGTTTTAGCTGCAACAAGCAATAACTAAGAAAAAGGTGCCAATGACTACAGAAACAGGATGCATTAGTCTGATTGCTACAGGTTGATAAACCTCAAGCATTCATTGAATTGCAGGGATCATTTATGCAGCTTAGAACATATTTGCTGTGCCTTTTTGGTGAAGTTTCAGAATTCTACGATGAAATAGAATACACAACTGTTAAAATTTTAAGCTCCTCAGCCACTGTAAACAAATAAAAGAATGGTTGGCTAGGAAGAAATATTTGTAATACATGATAAAGGGTCAGTATCTCTAATGTACAAAAAGCCACAAACTGATAATAACAAGAATCAACCGAATAGAAAAATGACTAAGGCTATGAACAGGTAATTCATATAAAAGAAAATTCAAATATAAAAATATTCTGAATGTAGTCAAGGAAATTAAAGCATTAATGAGATGACTAAAAAGAGTGGTAATATTCAGTGCTGGTGAGGATGCAGGGAAATGACATCCAAACATTGCTGGGGAGAGTGTGAACTGCTACCATCCATTTAGAAAATGATCTGACACCACAGCAATCAGACAAGAAAAAGAAAGGTATCCAAATTGAAAGGGAAGAGGTAAAACTGCCATTATACTCAGATGACATGATTCTGTATATAGAAAACCCTGACTGTCCACACAAAAACTACTAGAACTGATAAACGAATTCAGCAAGACAGCAGGGTACAAGAATACCATACAGAAGTCAGTTGCATTTCTTTACACTAACAAGTATAAGAAAGGGAATGTAAAAAAACAATACCTTTCAAAATTGCCACCCAAAAATAAAATATTTAGACATAAACCTGACCAGGAAGGTGGAAAACATATGCTGAGAACTATAAACCATTAATAAAGGAAACTGAAGATGATTCAAAGAAATGGAAAGATATCCCGTGCTCTTGGATTGGAAGAATTAATACTGTTAAAATGGCCATATGACCCAAAGCAATCTGCAGATTTAATGGGATCCCTATCAAATTACCCATGACATTTTTCACAGAACTAGAAAAAATAATCCTCAGGTCTATATGGAACCATAAAAGACCCAGAATTGCCAAAGCAATCCTGAAGAAAAAGAACAAAACAGGAGGCATAACCCTCCCAGACTTCAGACAATACTGCAAAGCTATAGTAATCAAAACAGCGTGGTACTGGCATGAAGAGAGACATATGGATCAGTGGAACAGAATAGAGAGCCCAGAAATAGACCCAAACACCTACGGTCAATTTTCAACAAAGGCAAGAATATACAAGGGGAAAAAGACAGTCTCTTCAGCAAGTGGTGTTGGGAAAATTGGACAGCCACATGTAAATCAATGAAGTTGGAACACACCCTCTCACCATACACGAAAATAAACTCAAAATGGCTTAAAGACAAGCATAAAACAAACCATAAAACTCCTAGAAGAGATCGTAGGCAAAACATTCTCTGACATAAATCGTACTAATGTTTTCTTAGGTCAGTCTCCTAAGGCAATAGAAATAAATGGGACCTAATCAAACTTACAGGCTTTTGCACAGCAAGGGAAACTATACAAAACCTGAAAAGACACCCTACAGAATGGGAGAAAATATTTGCAAACAGTGTGACCCACAAGGGCTTAATTTCCAAAATATACAAACAGCTCATACAACCCAACAACAAAAAAAAAACGACTCAATCAAAAAATGGTCAGAAGTCCTAAATAAATATTTCTCTGAAGAAGAAATACAAATGGCCAATAAGCACATGAAAAGATGCTCAACGTTGCTAATTATTAGAGAAGTGCAAATCAAAACAATGAGGTACCACCTCACACCAGTCAGAATGGCCATCATTAAAAAGTCTACAAATAACATGCTGGAGAGGGTGTGGAGAAAAGGGAACCCTCCTACACTGTTGGTGGGAATGTAAATTGATACAGCCACTATGGAAAACAGTATGGAGGTTCCTTAAAAAACTAAAAATAGAATTACCATATGATCCAGCAGTCCCACTACTGGGCATATAGCCAGAGAAAACTGTAATTCAAAGATATGTGCACCCCTGTGTTCATAGCAGCACTATTCACAATAGTCAAGACATGGAAACAACCTAAATGTCCATCAACAGATGAATGGAAAAAGTAGATCTGGTTCATATATACAATGGAATACCACTCAGCCATAAAAAGAACAAAACAATGCCATTTGCAGCAACACGGATCTAGAGATTATCATACTAAGTGAAGTAAGTCAGAAAGAGAAGACAAATACCGTATAATATCACTTATATGTGGAATCTAAAATATGACACAAATGAACCTATCTACAAAACAGGAACAGACTCACGGACATAGAAGACAGACTTGTGGTTGCCAAGGGGGAGGGGGTTGGTGGAGGGATGGAGTGGGAGGTTGGGATTAGCAGATGTAGGCTATACTCAGACATATAACTGAATCACTTTGCTGCATAGCAGAAATTAATACATTATAAATCAACTATAGTTCAATTAAAAAAGAAAAGAAACCAGACAGAATTCCTTGAAAACAGGAACAAATGAGATTAGCAGAGTGCATAACACACTGTAGATAAGAAATAAATGTTTACTGTATTGAGGGTAATAAGGAGTGCTCTAAGAGGTACACTGCCTCCAACTTGTCAGATTTTTTAACATTTTCATAATTATTAAATGAGGTGGTAAAGAATTAAAAAAAAGAAAGTAATCTGACAATGTCTATTAAGACTAAAATTAAATCTTTTGACTTAGTCATGTATCTTTTGGGGGAATCTATCCTATAGGGGAAAAAATGGTGGTTGCATGTAGGATATGTATACTCAGATATTTAAGGCAGCATTATCTAAGGTGATGAAAAGTTGGAAACACAGAAACTGTGTTTATTATGGTATATCCACACTTGGAATATTATGTAGTTCTTGAGAAGCAGACCTGGAGGGATGCCCATGAAATATTTCTCGAGAAACGCAATTTCAGAGTAATTGCGCACTACATCCCCACCTCACCCTGCACACTGGGAATATGTGTTTGTATACATTTGGGCATGAATAAGGGTATAGAAAGATAAAAACCTGGGAAGTTCACATTGGTTATTTCAAGGAGTGGAAGGAGGTGGGAGGATGTTATGACCTCTTTCTTTATACATCTTTGGATAGTTTCTCCTTTTTACCACAATCACACACATATACATATATATATACATATATATATATATTTTTTTTTTTTTACTAAAAAAAGAATATTCTTAGAGGTCATGAAAGTCCTAATCTGAAGAAATGTTCAGGTAGGAAAAGACTAGAAAGCCTCAATCTCAGAAACATCTAAATGTCTGGAAGGAATTCTGGTGTTTCACCTTCCCTGTAAGCATCCCTCTGACTTACCAGGGTTAAGGTAAATTCAGCAATTTCAGTTCATTTCCCCATTTCAAAATATTTCCCTTGGAATCTTTATAGGCTAGGGGTTTTCTGAAAAAAACTATGGGACTTGTTAAGGTCACATGATAAGTCCTGGTCAGGATAGCACAGACCACTCACTAGGCTGGGCCTGCCATAGAACTGTCTCTGTAGCCTGAAGTGTCTCGGAGAGAAGGCTCATCCTGTCAGTTCTGCTGTTGCTAAGAACCCTTGAGCAAGAAAGACATGCTACCTTCTTTGAACCTTGGTTTAACAAGTCAGGATTCTAAGATTCATTTATGTCCAAAAAGCAGTTCTGCGCTTAAATTGGCTTTGACAGGTGATCTTAAATCTGCATTCTTAACAGTTTGGTTACAAGGAGAGTGGGGCAGAAAACAAATGGCCTGTTTTAATTCTTTAGGTCAGTGACTCTCCAAGTGCTTTGACATGGTCCATAGTAAGAAATATATTTTGCATTGCGATCTGGAATATACAAAGGAAAAGTTTTATGAAATACCTTTACTAAATGTACCTTTACCTAAGACATTTTATATTTTATTTTTTAAGAAAATTCTTGTTGTGATCCCTACATTAAATTCAAGACTCACTGATGGGTCATGGTCTGCAGTTTGAAAAACACTGCTTTAGGTCATGCATGTGGCAAAGTACATTATGAAGGTGGAAGAAAATCAGCAGAGCCTGGCAGTTGGGTTTTTGTTTGTTTTGGCAAGTCTGTAGACATTTTTTTTTTTCTGTTTCTCTCTCTCCACTCCCACTCCATCCATTCCCACCGCCCCCCCCCCAACTCCCCCAGTTGACAAGCCCTCAGGGAAGTCCATGGAATCTGCCCCCATAGGATCCTAAAGTTTAAAGGAAAAGATTCCTGAGGTTAATTTATTCCCTGGTATGTGCGTACGTTAGCTGGAGCGATAGGCAGAGCAAGGACTGAAGAAATTACTCTGTCAAGATCGGTCATGAAGGTCACATGCCCTGAGACGCTTGGGTCACCCTGGCTTCTCATTGTGTATCCCTAGAGAACTGCACAGAGCTTTTTATGGATATCCTTTGGAAAAGTTGTTCCTCACCTCTCCACCCCCTGGATCAAACCAGCAACCTCCAAATACGCAATGAGGAAGCATAAGCAGCTTTTGCTGAAGGCCAGGAGGAACACATCCACCGGCTGCATTTTTGCTTTTCACTGCTCCTGCCTCCCCTTTAAAAAAAAATAGTTTACGGAGGTAAAATTTCATCCCTCCCTTTAACAGACGTTCTGGCTGTAAAGGGCAGTAATAGCACAGCTGGTGTCATCTCTGCCCACCCCCCAGCCCCAGAGAGGTTCCAGAGTCCCCCTGACACCACTCCTGCCAGATGGCCACATGAGGGACCCGGAGGTTAGCAGGTGACCCAGCCTGGGTCAGAGCCCTTCAGTGGGAATTCTACAAAGCAGCAGAGAGAGGAGGCGCTTTCTTTCCTCTGGGGTCTTGAAACATTATAATGTGACCTTGGAGCTGCCAGTGACACTGTGGCCTATAGCATGGAGGAATCTTTCTGAAGTAGAAGGAAAAAATGATGTAAGGGTACATTGAGAGCAAAGAGTCAAGAGTTAGGGTTCTGACCCAACTGTGTACCTGGATCCAGCTGCCCTTGAGGCTAGAAACGCCCCCCCCCCCCCCCCCGCTTTTTTTTTCTCTTTTGCCTAAACTAGTGTGAAGTGAGTTTCTACAACTTGCAACAGAAAGAGTTCTGACAATGGGAGCCAAAATCCCTCCTGGAGTTCTAGAAGTTGCTCCCCTGGTCAGACACCAAGCAAACAAGATAATCAGGAGAGCCCATCATCCACCTTAGAGCTTGCTGGAGAAGAAAAGCAGCTGAAAAGGGGCTTCTTGTCATGCCTTTTAACGGAAACTAGATTTCCTTTTTGTTAGCGTGAGTTTGATATTTACCCCACAGACTGTTGTGAGACTTAAGTCAAAAGGTATAAGGGCAATAATGTAAAATAATGTACAGTATGACTGTGAAGTATTACTTGAGCTGGCAAACGAGTGTTTTCTCTTCCCTTCTACAGACACACTAAGAATATGTTGTCTTTCAAATATGAAGATAGCTATACAAGATAACCGCTCCTCAAAGGGAAATATGTTCAGGAACAAGAGCTAACATCTCCTGAGTGCTAATTACGTATCTGACAACGGGCCAAGTGATGTAGCTGGGTTTTACTTTATGTAATCTTTACAAGAATGCTATGCCATGTTCATGTGGAGGAAAAGCCGAGAGAGCACTGTTTATCAATCTAGGGTGGCTTTTCCCCCAGGGAACATCTGATAATGTCAGCTGGCATTTTTAACCGTCACAGTGGTGTGTGTATGTGTGCACACACGCACCTGCTGCTGGCATCAGGTGGGTAGAAGCCAGGGACGCTGCAAAACTACTTCCTGTGCACAGGGCAGCTGCCACCACAAAGAACCATCTGGATCAAAATGTCAACAGTGCTGACGTTGAGAAATCCTGGCTCAGAGACAACCCAGCCAACCCGCCCAAGGAACTCACAATCTTAACTTGTAACAGTGTTACACTGTGACACACACACACACACGCTCACACTCACATATGCGCGCACACACACACACACACACACACACACACACACACACAGAGGGTGGGATGGGTGTTTAGCATCATAGTCCTTCCAGCTCCTAAGGCTCCCTGCTCAGGGACTGCTAACAAAAGCAGGGCAGGGACTATTCTGGAGGTCAGTAAAATTGTTTGATAGATCCGGGACAGGTGTCTGGAAGACTGTCAGAAGGCCTTGAGTTTAAGGAGCCGCAGGCACTGGACTGGCTGAGGACTTTAGGCTATTACTACCCTGTGCAGCATAAGAGGAGCCGGTCAATCTAGGGTATCTTCTGAAATCTGGGCCACTGACCTTGTTCCAGATGAGGACAGGGGTTGGGATTCCGATGACCTCACAGCTCAAGTACACCTGGGCGCCAGTGACATTCCAGATATCCTTGGGGGGCGTCACGATGGAGGGACCTATAAGAGAGGGCACAAAGTCAAACCATCCTTTTAAACAGTCTTTAACATCCCTCAGCGTGCTAGTAATCTGTTAAGTATTACTAGGAAGTAAATACCTCATTATATTTAGGAGGCTATCCCCTCTGTTGATTACCTGAAGCCAATTTCAAAGACCAGACTAGCTTACCCCAGCCACCAGCTGGAGTTTAAGCTATTCTTTGGTGATGCATACATCTTGACAGTCAAAAGACAATTAGGAAGAAAAACATATTGCTTACAAAATTTTCTTCTCCCACGAATCATGCTTAAATGAGTTTTAATTTACCAGCTGTTTTGCTTATCTGCGACTTTCCAATTAATATAGTGAAACTTTACTCCCAAAATAGTTAATGTTTCTCTTTTTTATATACCAGTATTTCTGTTTGGGGGGAAGGGGCAACAAACAACCACTCCTTGGTTAATGTGCTGGACACTCAGCACATCCACTGCTAATTCTCAGTGCCTGGTTTCAGGCACCAGGGGCCTTCAGAGAGTCCGCATTAGAGGGAAGGAGAGCCAGGAGCCTGGGGTGACAGCACATTACTTCCAGAACCGAACCTGGCCTGAACCCAAAGCTCGACGCCATTTCTTCAAAGAATGAGTTAATTATTCCCTCTGAATTTCAGCTCTCCACTGCCTTGGGTCTTCCAGCTGAACGAAATATCTAACTTTAGGGTCATCTTGCATCACAGTCCTGGGAAAGGGACAACCTCCCCTTGGGGCCTGGAAAGTTTTCTGGCATAAGCAGCATTCAAAGGGCATGAAGTCTCCCCTTTTGCAACAGGCTATTTCCAGCCCACGATTAACTTCTTGAAACAGAAAGGAAATGATAACAGCATGTAAGATTTTTCCCACTCATCTAAAGTATTAGAAGCTGATTTTTTAAAAATCCCTCAGGGTAGTTTTATTTTTCCCCTTTGTAAGAATGTACAAAAACAAAGTTTTGAAAGCTCTAAATATATTTCGTGTTTCCTTCCCTCTAAACCCTAGGTCTGAAAGGAAGCATCTATCTTGGCCAGGGGTCTTGGCTTTTCTGTGGCAAACATGGACGTGGTTAGCACA
The DNA here is from genome assembly GCF_008692025.1 of Phocoena sinus. Lineage (NCBI taxonomy): Eukaryota > Metazoa > Chordata > Mammalia > Artiodactyla > Phocoenidae > Phocoena > Phocoena sinus. The sequence goes on from NC_045767.1 coordinate 77,746,248, forward strand.
GCGGTGCTGTGTTTATGTGTGTTGCTGGCTCTGTCTCCGATGCTTCCTCGTCTGTCCTCACCAACACAAGGCCCCACAAAGGGCAGGGTAGGGCAGGGCTGGGCCTCACTGCATCCCAGGCTTCCTCCAGGGCCCTGGGACCCCAAGAGCTTGGACACCACAGAACCGGATCTGGCTCACCTCTGAGGGCCCCAAGAGACTGTCCTCCTTCCCACACACGGACTTGGTGGGATGACCTCAAGGCTCGGGGGTTCTCAAGGGAGTGTTCTGAGAAGAATACACCAGTGTTCAGAGATTGGAGGGGCTCGGGAACAAAGCTGCCTCTCACGTAGCAAAACCACATGAGGAATGCAAGTTTCCTGTGAGACCTGAGTGCCTCAGCCTTGTGACAAACCATTTATTTCAACTCACAGCCATCTCTCTATAGGCAGAGCAGGGAGCAGAGTTATCCATCTTTGCCAGGCGTAGATTCTGGAGAGCACATGGAAGAACTCCAGCCTAATTTTCTGTCACACATCTTGAAGACATGCTATGGATTCCTCTGACAGCCTAATTTTAAAACTAAGATATTCTTTTTTTTTTAATTTAATTTTATTTATTTAGCTGCGCCGGGTCTTAGTTGCGGCACACGGGATCTTTTGTTGCGGCATACGGGCTTCTCTCTAGTTGTGGTGCACTGGCTCCAGAGCGTGCGGGCTTGGTTGCCCCACGGCATGTGGGATCTTAATTCCCCAGCCAGGGATCGAACTGGCGTCCCTTGCAGTGGAAGATGGATTCTTAACCACTGGACCACCAAGGAAATCCCAAACTAAGATATTCCTTATTTTACTTATTTATTTTTGGCCACACTGCGTGGCTTTCAGGATCTTCCCTGACCAGGGATTGAACCTGGGCCACCACAGTGAAAGCCTGGAATCCTAACCACTAGGCCACCAGGGAAGTCCAAAACTAAGATACTCATAGTTTTAATATAGTCTGATTTATCAAAATTTTCTTTTATGATTAGTGCTTTTTGTGTCCTGTTAAATTTTTTTGTGTGTGTAGCCCATGGCCCTAAAGATCTCCTGTTTTCTTCTACAAGCTTTATGGTTTTACCTTTCACATTTAGGTTTGTGGTCCATCTTGAATTAATTTTTGTGTATGCTATGAAGTAGAGGTCAAAGTTCATCACTCTCTCCCCAAAGGACAACCAATTGTTTTGGCATCATTGGTTGAAAAGACCATCCTTTTCCTACTGAAAGTGGTGCCTTTGTGGTAGATCCATTGATCATATATGTGTGAGTCTTCTTCTGGATTCGCTATTCTGTTCCATTGGTCTATGTGTCTATCCTTGTACCAACAAACATGGTATGATTTAGAATTAAATGTAATAAAACTGAAGCACTGAATGGAGAACAGATCTGTTTTATCTCCCTGCAATTCTCTCCTTATTCCATGAAGCAGAACATTTCAGGAGGAGCAAAAATTCTTTAAAAACATCTGAACCTACCCAGGAATACTCTGAGAGCCATCACCAGGGCATTCAAATTAGGACGAATCATGCTGTGAGTTCCTCTTTCTCTCTCCCAACTCTTGAAATACATATAAAACCTTGGGTGGATGGGCTGAGTCAATATTTGGACCATCCCAAGAACATAAATAATTTTGTCAATTCTGCTACCAGGCAACACCTAGAATTCAACAAGAGTTGCATACCACAAAAATCTGTATTACTCACTGACCCCTGTTGAGTCGATGGGGTGGAGAGGCAAAGGAAGGGCCATCAGGACCAGTTTGCTGCACAGCATTTACAAAACCCCTTGCCACTTCGGATGTCCCTGAACAAATGCTGACCCACAGAGACACCAAGTGGACACGTTCTGTATGGAAGTGAAGGATGGTGAAAATATGTGGGGCTGATAATGATGGCAGATCCAACAGCACTGCACCCCGTCCCCACTCTGAAGAACCACCATCCCACATACTCCACTGACGAGCAATTTCACTGCCGAAATCACCTCAAATTGCATGTGTACCATGCAATTCAATTCCTGAAGGTTCTGTTCTACCTCAGGAGAGCAGTCGACAAAATGACTCTTTACCAAAATAATTTCTAAATCTTTCCACATTGCCTTTTTTCCAAGAAGGCCAAAGCAGACCCAGAATTATTTCTGTTTTTAAGGATAAAATAACTTTTTAGTTCATCCTGAGCTCATTTTTGGGCAGAAAGCTCAAAACCAGCCCTTGAGGCCAAGCCAAGGGTAACAACATTGCCATCTAAATCATGCACAGTGTTTGGATTCCACTTAAAACAAGTCACAGAATATTTAAATGTATAGGGACAAACACCAGAATAGGTTCAATTATTTATTTATCCTTGCCTTTGTTCCAGTAAGGACTTCAGGCTGCACAAACATCTGTCTAGCAGACATCCTGTACAGATTAACTGCCCACTGCCTCTCTCCTCTCCTTCCCCACTGTGGACAACTCCAGGCAGCAACCAAGCTGTCACAGTGATGCCTGGTGGCTGATGTGGGGAGAGTCCATCCCAAGACTTTCCCCACCTCCAACTCACCCTATCTTTCTATTTCACATGAATGTCCCCAAACCAGGCTACTCCATGTTCCATTCTTACCTTTCTCAACTCAGTTCTCATTCAAATTCATTCGATCTTTCTCAGATCTCTAAGTTTGTTTTCTTGCTCCCCCCCCCCTTTTTTTTTTTTTTTTTTTTTGCGGTACGCGGGCCTCTCATTGTTGTGGCCTCTCCCGTTGCGGAGCACAGGCTCCGGACGCGCAGGCTCAGCGGCCGTGGCTCACGGACCCAGCCGCTCCGCGGCATGTGGGATCTTCCAGAACCGGGGCACGAGCCCGTGTCCCCTGCATCGGCAGGCGGACTCAACCACTGCGCCACCAGGGAAGCCCGCTCCCTTATAAGTCTTGCCTGGTAAACTTAGGTGGTCTCTTCCTTTTAATCAATCCTTGAAGAGAAAGAGGAAGAAAAAGAAAGGAGGGAGGGAGGAAGTAAAGGAGAAGGAGAAGAAAGAGAAAGTGAAATAAAGAGAACCAGGTCCTGAATGAAACTGTGTAAGGAAGAAGAAAGTTTTAAGTTTGGAAGAAAACTAAAATTAAATTTAAGGAACCAGTGTCACCTTAAAACTACCTGGAAGGAGTCAGATTCTCCTATGGAATGCCCACCTAAGTCTACATCGTCCCCCTCAGACACTCTTAATTAAATTCTAGACAAATGACCCACAGACCACAGATTGCTTATTCAATTATAACCTAAAATTAGCTATGGTCTGAAAAATCACTAAAGATATAGAAAAGGAAGAATTTTCAATGGATTTAAATTTGTAATATTTCAATTTGATTCTGAAGAGGTAAAGAAGGGCAGTTCTCACAAAACACACAAATGTCAAGAGAAAAAGACCCTGAAATAGAATTAATTTTGAACTTGACAAATTGATTCAACCTGATCTTACATAAAATTGTAGGAGAGGACAGAGTTAAAATTTGTTACCTATAAAAAGTATGGGAATAATATAAAAGAAATATGTGAACAATTTCTTAGTCTCTTACAGAGCACAAAACACTCCCCAGACATGACCTGAGATGCCCTCACCGTGTTACCATTAAAACAAACAAACAAACAAAAATACCCAAAGCACTTTTGTGAAGAGAACACTTGGCTCTGGATCCTTGTCTACTGCTTATAGCCAAGAGACCTTGGACAAGTCACTTACCCATTTATACAGAAGAAACCAGGGCAGGTCTAAATTTTCTTTTTGGGCTGGAAGTGAATGTACCCATCATGAATGTGTCCTAGAGCACAGTCATATGGCATCTTTGACAACCATGAAGTTTTGAGGCTCCACTGCCTGGTTCTGGGAGCTCTCATTCCCTACAAATCAGTCCAATGCACCACCTCATCTACCTAAATGCACTGTACATGACTCATAACAAAGTTCATTCTCCCAGTGATGAAAAAAACAGAGCTTTATTATAAAGGTATCGGTAGTTACCTAGTTAGCCAATTTTTTCATCTGGAAAAGCTGCACAGAAGATGTTAGGAGAGGTCATGTTTTGGAGCTAAATATACATACTTGACTGAACCTGGGAAATGGTCAAAAGTCAAATTCTCCTTAACAGTCAATTTTTGTTCAATTTTGTTGATATCCTATTCAACCGCATTTTTTTTCATTGCTGCCTTCATTTTCCCCATGATCTCTCCCATGTTTACCCTACAAATTCACTCTTCTTTCTTATTTCTACCAAATTCTCTGCTTCTAGCATTCATGCTCACTCTCTCATTACATGCTTATTACCACTTCTAGAACCTTTGCTTATGCTAATGCACTTGCCTACTTGGGATGTCCTCCTTCCTCTCATCTATTATCTATGCCCTACCCTTTTATTTGGAACTCTAAGGCTGAAGTTTCATCTCCTTTTTGACTATTTTTTTTTTTTTTTTTTTTTTACAGCTCCAGTTTGCACATTTCTTCTCTGAAATCTTGTTGAGTTCAGAGTTAGTGCCACACAGCTTAGTGCGTCATTATTCTCTAGTGCTTTCCTTAGCAGGGCTAATTGAAGATGCCAGTGTCCTGTTAGAGTCATAACTGAGCCAGAAACTCTGGAATCAGATGGACTTCATGTTCATTGGGAGGAGGGACAGACCAGATTGTATGTAGTGGAAAAAGGGCAGCAGTAAATTCAGAACATAACATGACTAGTCATACGGAACTAAGAAGATAGCCACGATCTTGAAAATATACCAGTGTACATATTTGCCAAGGTACCTAAACAAAGTGGTGCTATAGTCACTTCTTATTTATCAACTGGAAGATTATTCACTGCGACTTTCTTTAATCTTCCACTTGACTTCCTCTTGCCATAAACAAGGTTTCTTGGCTACTGCCCACTCAACAACCAATTTGTATACAGTCTGGGATGTAAAATAATTTAAATATATATTAGCTAAGAAAGTTCCAATGAGAAGGGTAGACCTGCTGTGGGGAAACGATCATCAATCAACCATACATCAAAAACAGGGTTTCTGCAATATGCTAGGTTATATTATTCACATTATAGCTCTCACTAAGTACTTATTAACATGGCTAAGAGAGTCGAGTATAAAGACTTCTCCAAGTTATGGTAATTTGCAAACCACACTCATCTTGTCTCTTAATGATGCTGGGTCCTAAAATAGCTCACAGAGTATGTGCATTCATACCAAAAAAGGAGGGTTTAAGAACGAAGTGAGATACCACATATGGAGATAAAGAGTTCAGACAACTTGGCAAAAATCCCCAGATTGGATTCCGATAACACGTTGAAGGGAAAAGCACCAAACAAAAGTACAAAATGGGAAAAGAATAGTAGGAAGGCACTATGGCCAAGAGGGGGAAGGGGATGAAATATGTGGAAACTTCCTGATATTAAATAAGGGGAAGCAGGAACTGTATGGCTAATTAAAGGGCAGAGCCATCTGCCAAGGCAAGTCATTTCGGGAACTTCTAGAGGTGCGGTGATACAGCAGCTGACCCTAGGTATGAGAATCTGGCACACAGTCTCATGGGTATCAGTTGAGGACAGTAAGGGCAGGAGAAAAAAGTACTAAATCTTAAGCACCATAGGCCAGATTTAACTTCAGAGATTTTGTTTAAGGCAAAGTCATCTCGTTATGGTTGCTACTGTTGGTCATTTACATTTCAGTGTGAGTGAAGGCCCAAAAGTTTATAATGATGGGGTTCTCCCAAACACTGCTGGGGGTAAATGTATGTAAGAAATGCTTCCTCTTTTTCGGATACAATATATTGAGGTGGGATGGGGAGGTTTAACAGATATAGACAGATTAAAATGCTAGGAAGGTAATAGACTGCTCTACCACTTCTGAGTTATGTGATACTGAAAAGTTATTTATCTTTTCTCAGTTTATTCATCTGTGAAATGGGATAATACCTAAGTCATTAGATTTTCAGAAAGATCAAACAACATACAGCAATTAGCACAGTACCTGGCATGGGGTAAACAGTAAGTATTAGTTACTGCTTTTATTTCAAAGTAAATCCTTATGACTGGAGCTAATACAAATTGCTTCTTCAGAGAATGGAGATGACACATCGTTTGGAGCTGGGGTGGCTGGCGAAAGCAGCTGGTATCTGAGCAGGCCCTGAAGTTCAGAAGTAAACTTTCTCTCAAGGAAGGTTTTCAACTTCAGAGACCTGCCTGAGCAGAGGTGTGGAGGCAGGAAAACAACAGCTGGCTGGTGGAACAGCAAGCACCCCAGTCCGCTCAGGGAGAGCATAGCTGAGATTCGGGTGTGGAGCACAGTGGAAGGAGTGGGGCCGGGGGGAAACTTTGTGGTCCACTGCGTCTCTGAATGTTGGAGAGATGTGATTCAAGTGGCATTTCAGGAGATGACTTTGGAGGCCTTTGCAGCAGGACTGGGACAGGGTGGGGATTAGAAGCCTAAATCAAGGTGGTAGCAATGGGAACAGAAAGGAAAGAGGCAGATTTGAGAGATTATTCAGGAAGAACCAACACTACCTGGGAACTGACTGGATGTGGGGATGAGGGAATGAGTCAAAAGTTGTGAGCTGGGTAAGAGGAGGCTGCGACACCATGGACAGAAGCCAGGGTGTCTGTCTGAGGAAGGCCTTGGATTGGAGAAGGGGGAAAGGATGAGTTTGGGCTTAGATTTGCGGATTTGGGCAATGAGGAGGTGGCGAACCCCACAGAGAGAAAGGAAACAGACTTGGGGGACCAGTGGTACCAAGGTAAACACTGTCAAGTTTACACTTTAGCCCTGGCAGGCTGGGTGGGTTCCCGGGTATGGAAGGAAGACAGCTTTGGCTCGCTCTCCCAGGGACAGCTTCTCTGGAGGGAATTCCATCATCTCGCTGCTGACACCCAGCCCATTCTCACCCCACCCCATCCCAGGTAAAGCAGGGGAGTAGACAGCTAAGACACTGCTTAGCGACCAGCCACTTATCTGCAGGGGCAGTTCATCTGGAAGTAGACTGTCCAGTATGATGCAACCCTGGTAACGGCATACACAGATCCTGTGAATTACGTTTCTTGGCTGACAGCTAGTTATCTCTGGGTTAATGAGACACCCCATTTTGGCTCCAATCTTTGATACTGAAAATCTTCCTAGAGTGTATTAATCTTTTTTTTTTCTGTAGTAGATATCATAGTATTCAGATGTCTTTCTATGATTGTGACTCTTGCAATGTCTCAGAAGTATCGTAAGTTTGAACGGACCATGGAGCATAAAAAGAAAGTTGCTGTTTCTTGTAATTTGCTGCTTGCAAACCAATCTCTTATTTCATGATGTCTTCTTATTCTTTTCCCCTAACAAGTATGGACCCAGCACAAAATGACAGAATAATAACCAAGGGTCTGACTCCAGGCTGAGGTTCCCACCCACAGGTGATTCCGGTACATGTGGTCTGGGGTCATCCTTGGAGCAACGCTGCACTAGGTAAAATAAATCCATGAGGGATTTAAAGCCAAGTTCAGATGTGTAAGGTGAAAAGATCACTCTGGTGGCCGTGTGGTGGCTGAGCTAACCTGGGGCTGTGTCAGCAACATTGCCAGGGGATGAGCTCATGTATCCGGCAACGCTCCCACGGAGCTGGAATAGCTAAACTACCATCACAACACCGGCATGACTGACATCCACACAAGTTAAGTTAGCGGGCTACATTTTTATGTGGTTTGAGCATATGGAAGAACTGACTTCACACAGAGTACCTTTATGAAGGGAAACTCCCTAGTTATGTGGGTGTATCTTGTTCATGCTAATGGAGCCTTGGAAATACTTTTTTCCCCCATATTTCATGGGCCTGTCCTATCTGGACTGTGACTCACCTTAATTCCAACACGTGAAAATTTAGGGTCACTTTTTCCTATTCTGCCAGCACAGAACTGGGTGGGGAAGTTTCCACAGGAGGGCACTTATTGCCACCTGATTCTGAGCTTCCTAGAAACCCAGAGTGCAAGTTCCCCCAGGACACTTCGTCTTTGAGTCCTTGCCTTCCCTACACACCCCCAAGTGCCTGGTACCGTCAGGCATCAGAAGTGTTTCCTGAGCCGAGCTGTGAGCTGTAAGGGGAACTCCTCCAGAACCTGGAGGCTCACGCACCCTCAAAGCTTAGTCTCTGTCCATAGGCCCCGAGCTGACTAACAAGGGATGTAGTCCAAAGAAAGAGATGCTCTTGAACCCTGCCCCTAGGGGGAAGGATATGAGGGACTGCCAAGTGGCCTTCAACTTCAGGAGGGTTGGACTTGCTAAGCCTAGTGCCTAGAACATTTTGGAAAGCTGAAGAAGGCTGAGGCCTGAGCTCCCAGGAGGACCTGGGAGGAGGCTACCGTGGAGCCACTTCTGCAGTTCCCTGTCCACTAGACAGCCCGGGCTCCAGGGAGCTTCCCACCTGGGGTCTTTAGTAGAAGACTACAGCTCTTCAGTTCCCTGAGAACTAGATAAGTCCTCCACTCCACTTCATCCAAGGAAGAGTTTTACATTGTAGGAGGCCCAGTAAATCCCTCAGGCCAGGCTGACCACTCTGGAAGCAGACTGTGGGGATGGACAGTACAGTACCGGGTCACTCTTTTAGATTAGGAATTATCAAAAGAGGAGATTTGTTCAGTCTCCGGAAGGTTATGCAGGTTGGAAGAGATCTTGCAGAGGGGCGTCTGCAGGAATAACAGGCACCAGACACACAGCCAACAGGGCAAGCTCCAGCCACCCGGGAACCAGCCTCTAAGAAGGATGCTGTCTTGCAGTGGCTGCCAATCCTGGCTGCACACTGGGCTCCTCTGGGAACGGTTAACTAGTACGCAGGCCTGGGCTGCATTCCCAGAGTTTCGCGTTGGTCCGGGCGTTGGTCTGGGTGTGGGGTCTGGCACTGGAATTATTTTTTTTCAACTCCCCAGGTAGAACCACTCACTTAAAACACGGCTTCAGAGCAGGAGATGCTCAGATGACAAAGACAACACCAACGTGGAAAGTAAGAGAGGAGAAGAGGAGGACAGATTTGGAGAAACATTGCTCCCAAGTCTTTTCAGGGAGAGGCCGAGGACACTGGGAGGTGCAAGCATTTAAGGAGAAGAGAGGAAAGTTCCAGGAGCTGGAGTGAAGGGTATAGATACCCGATAACCTTCTTATTGTTGCTATTATCGCTCTAGCTCCATGGGGGGTACGGTGGGCCATGTCTGACCTCCCCCCGTTTGTCACAAGCTTTGAGTTGCCTGCTCTCAGAATCTCAGTAGTTCTCCTTCTAGGCTGTTTTCCATTTTCCTAAAATAAAGCACTTGGTTCACATGCCCAGCCCCACCCCTGCCCCTCTCCTGCCCTCAGAATTCCTACCCTTGATGGCAGTGCCAGAGATGGGGCTCTGCGTCCGTCTGGAGTCTGTGGGTCTCATTTAAGAGCCCACTAAATCTGGACCCTTTGCCTTTGCTCATTTAGAGTCAGAGCGCCTCCCTGCTAAGACGCGTTCAGCTCGGCTTTGCGAGGGCCTGGAGCCGCATTAAACACAAGGGATCTGTGTGAGGCACGGCCCCCTCCGTCCCCCCCCCAACCATGAACACAGTGCGGGGCATGCCGTGCCTGTGCCTGGCTGGCATTTTTACCCGGTGATGTCTTTGCCTGTCAGGCCCCAGTCTCTACAGCTCTCATGGTTACAGTTGCCTCCTTGGCCCAAAACCCCAGACATTAATCAGCCGCGCATAACGCTCCCCCCTGTTCTCTCTCAGTGTTTTCCCCTCCTTCACTTGTGCCCTCTGGTTATTTTCTGTACTCCTCTGTGATCTCCACAGACTTGAAAGCTCTCAGCTATTTACCCCAAGTCTCATCCTTTGTTTATCTCTGCTTTGCTGAGTGTTCTCAGATTTCCTCTCCACTTCCTAGTAGGATTTAGGTTCCTTCTCCCGTGTTCTGCACTTTTCTAGCACTGCCCTCCAGGCTCAAACTGGAACAGAACATTCCTCTTACCCGTGGGCTAATTCTTTTCATGTGCGTCCTGAGTACTTACTACATTTGCTACTGTGTACTTGCTTTGTGGACATACTGTGTGTTCCCAGTATAACAAGACATTCTTTCTGAGTGCTGAGAGGAAATTCACATTACAGAAGGTGCTAGATGCGGGTGCAGTGGACCACCTGAGCTTGGAAGAGCTGGATTGTTCAAAGACGCTCAGAAGTGCCAAATAACACTGCTCTGAAAATCAGGGAAATGGGCAGGTCTCTGATCACGGGGGAGGAAGACCTCTCTAAGAGGAACTGGGGGACTTTGAATAAGGGTTTTGTATTTTTCATTAGTGAGGCAAGTCTTGCTTGCTCTTGTTGGGTGGAGATTGACCTGGAGCCCACCCGGCTGGGTGTGAGCTATGAAAGTAGGAACCAGACTTCCCTGGTGACGCAGTCGTTAAGAATCCGCCTGCCAATGCAGGGGACACGGGTTCAATCCCTGGTCCGGGAAAATCCCACATGCCGCAGAGCAACTAAGCCCCTGCGCCACAACTACTGAGCCTGCGCTCTAGAGCCCGTGCGCCACAACTACTGAAGCCTGCACGCTTAGAGCCCATGCTCCACAACAAGAGAAGCCACTGCAGTGAGAAGCCTGTGCACCGCAACGAAGAGTAGCCCCTGCTCGCCGCAACCAGAGAAGGCCCGTGCGCAGCAACGAAGACCCATCGCAGCCACAAATAAATAAATAATAAATCAATTAAAAACAAAAAAAAAAAGAAAAGTGGGAACCAGGTAAAGGAAAGCTATGCTACCTCATAGGCGAGTAGTTACCCCAGAAGGAGGGTCTCTGGGGGCATATAAATGCTCTTTGCTGCTCTTACTGGTATTTATAGGACCAGACAACTTTACTTGGGCATCTTGATTATTTTCAGTGATTATTTTTCTATAATTAGTGGTTCTTTTTCTTTTCTTCTTTTTTGTTTTTTTTGAGTTTTTTTTTTTTTTTGCGATACGCGGGCCTCTCACTGCTGTGGCCTCTCCCGTCGTGGAGCACAGGCTCCGGACGCGCAGGCTCAGCGGCCATGGCTCACGGGCCCAGCCGCTCCGCGGCATGTGGGATCCTCCCGAACTGGGGCACGAACCCGTGTCCCCTGCATCGGCAGGCGGACTCTCAACCACTGCGCCAACAGGGAAGTCCCCGCCCCTGTTTATTTTGAGTTTTGTTTTCCTTGAGTTGTTAATTCCTTTTACAATGCAGGAAAAAAAGGGGCTCTCATGGTTTCAATAGTAAACTGGGTTTGAAAGGTTAAGATACCGCATCTTTACAAGGACTTGGAGCAACTGCATGTGAAGTGTGCTATGGGGCCTGTCATCGAAACATCCTTTCCCTCTGCAGGTGTTTCTTCTAGGGCAGCCACCAGCTCCAGCCTTGGAGATTCTATTCTTCTGTTTAAGTAAAGGAAAGTAATTTCCTTTCAGAGCAGTAGCTGCGATTTCAGAGTGGGCACCTCTTTAGAGCAGCCATGCAGAAAAGCAGGAAACTCGTTCTTTACAAACTTGGGGAAGAAAATGTCCACGATTTTCCCAAAATCGACATAGAACCTGCGCTTTATGCCTCCTTAGTCCTTGCCTTTTGGGTACATTCTCAGGGGATCTCTCTAGCAAACGTGTGACCCCTTTAGCAAGCTGGGGGCTTCAAGGGGATGATGCCTGCTCTGCCTGTGAACAAGGGGTGGAAAGCAGCTCAGACTTATCTAGTCCATGGGAAAGGATTATGGTCTTTGAGCCTGTAAATCAGTTAAACTGACACTTGAAGAGAAGAAAGTAGACTCAAACAGATAAACTGAGACAAGACCCCCGGGACATGCATGACGCTGGTAATCACGAAACCTGCTTCCTCCCACACATCCACGGGAGCTTGGCCTCTGTGAAAACACAGTCAGATCTCTGCAGCTGAGAGAGCTTAACCTCACTCACAGACAGTTCTAAATAACGCTTTGGAAAATAAGCAAGCAGCATTTTAACCTACACAGCAATAATGAGGAATAACAGATCCACACATACTCCAGTGTCAGCACTAGATAGCTTTCCCAATGTCATAACATGCTCAGACAATTAAAGAACGGATATTTACGGAACATATTGATCAACAGATGTAAAACTGGGTTGGCCAGGGACTTCCCTGGTGGTCCGGTGGTTAAGACTCTGCACTCACTCCCAGTGCAGGGGCCCCAGGTTCCATCCCTGGTCAAGGAACTAGATCCTGCACGCCGCAACTAAAAGCCCACATGCCGCAACTAAGAGCCCACATGCCACAACTAAAGATCCCACATGTCGCAACTAAGACCCGGCACAGCCAAACAAACAAATAAATAAAAAAATAATTAAAAGAAAAAAAAAGAAACTGGACTGGCCAGTGGTTTAATTCCTATTAGTTAGGGGTTATCAAAAGAAAAATGTCATCAATTCATCATTAATATTCATTTCCTGTAATGAGAGCACTAACTTCTACTGTTGCCTAGATGAAGTTACTCCTTAAGGGAAAATCCCTATGGAAAAAGGTATAAAAGTTGAGAAAGACTCACAATGAAACTAAATCGAATTTCAGCATTGTATGGCACTAAGCAGGTAAAAACAAGGAGTGGTCCTCCACAAACTAAGTGCTGTGCTGGGTGACAGGAGGAATGGAAAGATGATGGGGTTGGACTCCTATCTGACATGGATTTAGAATCCACAAAGTGTAGACTAGAATACAAGTATAGAATCAATTATAATATGGAAGGAGTATGACTGGTCCTATGATTTAAATATAAAAAGCATTCTGACTGAGTAGGTCAGAACTGAATTCATGGAAGAGGAAAAGGGTTTTCAAAGTTAAAGGCAGTGGGTGGGGTTGGTAAGGAAATTCCAAGCGAGGGGGTCAGCCTGCTCGAAGAGGTGAGATGTCGCTGTATACTGGCCTCAGGGTTTACAGCCCACAAAGAGTTTTTAGATCTATTACTTCATTTTGACTTCCCCAACAATCAGCTAAGCGAGTCATTTTACAGATAAAGATATTGAGGTTCACTAACGTTGAGTGTCTTGTGCAAAGTCCCCAAGCCTGGGAGTGGTGTGTCCAGGACCTGAATCTACGTTTTCTGAGTCCAAACCCAGAGCTTTCCCTAGGCTCCTGTGGTGCCTCTCTACACAACCCAGTATTGCTGAAGTGTCCCTTTCTTGCTTTGTTTTGTTGGAGGGTGAGGGGTTTGGAGAGAAGGAAAAAGAAATCTTGAGAACTGGAGGCCAGACTAGATTGCAGCGGTTTTCAGTGTCAAGGCAAGGAGATTAGGTATGTCTACAAGTTACCATGAAGAAAAGAAAAACAAGATAATGAAAACATGAATGCCTTTTGGAGAAAAGATTACACAGTCGTGAGAATCCTAAACAGAGGTCACGGCTCACCATTCCCACTCCGGCCTGAAATGTTTCAGGGGTATTTTCTGAGCGGCTCTGGGTAAGCAGTTTGGACTTGTAACCCCGAACAGGTCAGAATTATCCTGCTCATGCTGAATGCTCAGCAGATGTTAACTCTACCGCAACCACGTGGAGTCCTACCACATCTTAGAATAAAACAGTCTGAGAACGCCAGGCCTTTTCGTTAGATTTGAATGGTTTCAATGAAGGTTTCATGGGAAAATCAGTATTTGAAAATATGCTTCATGTTTTGTTTTGCAAATCATTAAGATGCCATCTTCTTAGAAAGTACCTTATATAGGCAGGAATCCTATGAAAACTTAATTTTTTTATTTTTATAAATTTATTTATTTTTGGCTGTGTTGGGTCTTTGTTGCTACACGCGGGCTCTCTCTAGTTGCGGCGAGTGGGGGCTACTCTTCGTTGTGGTGTGCGGGCTTCTCATTGTGGTGGCTTCTCTTGTTGCTGAGCATGGGCTCTAGGCATGCGGGCTTCAGTAGTTGTGTGTGGGCTCAGTAGTTGTGGCTTGCAGGCTGTAGAGTGCAGGCTCAGTAGTTGTGGTGCACGGGCTTATTTGTTCCACGGTGCATGGGATCTTCCCGGACCAGGGCTCGAACCTGTGTCCCCTGCATTGGCAGGCGGATTCTTAACCACTGCGCCACCACGGAAGCACTTTTTTTTTTTTTTTTAATAGAAAACTTTAAAAGTCAATGTTAACAGTTAGTAAACATTCCTGGGCAGAGCCAAGCAATCCTTCTATTAGTGAAAATGTCTCCTCTTTGGGCTTAGATATGTTTCAGATTTACATCTTCATCTTGAGAAAAAATTTAACTGCCAGTAAGGGGAGAAGGGTTCGAAATGACCACATTTATTTAAACTATAAAATCCAGAATAAATAAGATCTGACCCTGAGTATGTTCCCAGCCTCCTTTCTTGCCTCATCCGTCCTGAACTCTGAGCTCCAGCCATAATGAACTTCAGTGTTCCTCAAATGTGTCCTGCTCTCCCTGGCCCCTAGCCCTTGGGCGTGTCATTCCTTTTCCTGGAACATTCTCTCCATTTCCCATTCCTCCCCATCTTTGCCTGGTTAACCCCTAGATATCCTTTAGATCTCAGTTATCTTTTTGTTTGACAAACCTTCCTTGACGTCTTTCCTCATCCCCCTTTCCCCTATTTAGAATGGGGGCCTCCTCAAGAATATACAATGGGGAGGATAGTCTCTTCAGCAAGTGGTGTTGGGTAAGTTGGACAGCCACATGTAAATCAATGAAGTTATAAGAAACCCTCACACCATACACAAAAATAAACTCAAAATGGCTTAAAGACTTAAACATAAGACATGATACCATAAAACTCCTAAAAGAGAACATAGGCAAGACATTCTCTGATCTAAATCGTACCAATGTTTTCTTAGGTCAGTATCCCAGGGCAATAGAAATAAAAGCAAAAGTAAACAAATGGGACCTAATCAAACTTATAAGCTTTTGCACAGCAAAGGAAACCATAAACAAAACAAAAAGACAACCTATGAACTGGGAGAAGATATTTGCAAATGATGCAACCAACAACGGCTTAATTTCCAAAATATATGAACAGCTCATACAACTCAATAACAAAAAAACAAATAACCCGGGCTCCCCCAGTGACGCAGTGGTTGAGAATCTGCCTGCCAATGCAGGGGAAATGGGTTCGAGCCCTGGTCTGGGAAGATCCCACATGCCGCAGAGCAACTAGGCCCGTGAGCCACAACTACTGAGCCTGCACGTCTGGAGCTCGTGCTCCGCAACAAGAGAGACCGTGACAGTGAAAGGCCTGCGCACCGCGATGAAGAGTGGACCCCGCTTGCCGCAACTAGAGAAAGCCCGTGCACAGAAACGAAGACCCAACACAGCCATAAATAAATAAATAAATAAAATTTTAAGAAAAAATAACCCAATTGAAAAATGGGCAGAAGACCTAAATAGACATTTCTCCAAAGAAGACATACAAATGGCCAAAAGGCACATGAAAAGATGTTCAACGTTGCTAATTATTAGAGAAATGCAAATCAAAACTACAATAAGGTACCTCCTCACACTGGTCAGAAGGGCCATCATTAAAGAAAGTCTATAAATAACAAATGCTGGAGAGGGTGTGGAGAAAAGGGAACCCTCCCTACCTGCTGGTAGGAATGTAAATTGGTGCAGCCACTATGGAGAACAGTATGGAGGTTCCGCAAAAGACTAAAAATGGAGTTGCCATATGATCCAGCAATCCCACTGCTGGGCATATATCTGGAGAAAACTATAATTCGAAAAGATAGATGCATCCCAACGTTCACTGCAGCACTATTTACAACAGCCAAGGCATGGAAAACAATCTAAATGTCCATCAACATATGAATAGATAAAGAAGATGTGGTGTATAAATATATACATATACACACACACACACAGTGGAATATTACTCAGCCATAATAGAGAATGAAATAATGCCATTTGCGGCTACATGAATGGACCCAGAGATTATCATGCTAAGTAAGTCAGAAAGAGAAAGACAAAGACCCTATGATACCACCTATATGTGGAATCTAAAATATGACACAAATGAACCTATCTATGAAACAGACTCACAGACATAGAGAACAGACTTGTGGTTGCCAAGGGTGGGGGAGGGGAGGGATGGACCGGGAGTTTGGGGTTAGTTGATGCAAACTATTACGTATAGAATGGATAAACGACAGGGTCCTACTCTATAGCACAGGGAACTATATTCAATATCCTGAGATAAACCATAATGGAAAAGAATATAAAAAAGAATGCGTGTATATATACATATAAAACTGAGTCATTTTGTGGTACAGCAGAAATTAACTAACATTGTAAATCAACTATATTTCAATAAATAGAACGAGGGCCTCCTTCCTCGTTCTTGTATGGCTCTATTTACCCTCATCACAGCAATTTCTCAGGGCTTTAACTGTGTCTTTGCACCCCATTCGACTGTGGGCTCAGTGCTGGTAAGGACAGGCCAACTTCTCTCCAGTTCTATTCTGTATCCCAGTGCCTGGCACTGAGTAAATGATCAACAAACCTGAGTAGCTGAGTGTACTGATGCTGTTACCAAAATATACACCAGGTTTTGTGCTTTCATGTAAAGGTTTAAGTAGCAAGACTTTAGGAACCATTCCAAGAGGCTGGCTTCCTTTGTTGTTATTAAAAAGATTTTGGGGGGCCAGCTAGTTATAACTACTTTTATTCCAGAGTTTGTACAAGGGCATGTTTTACCATTTGGGCAGAAATTTTGATTACTGTGGCTTTTTTTTTCGCGGTACGCGGGCCTCTCACTGTTGTGGCCTCTCCCGTTGCAGAGCACAGGCTCCGGACGCGTAGGCTCAGCGGCCATGGCTCATGGGCCCAGCCGCTCCGCGGCATGTGGGATCTCCCTGGACCGGGGCACGAACCTGTGTCCCCTGCATCGGCAGGCGGACTCTCAACCACCGCGCCACCAGGGAAGCCCCTACTGTGGCTTTTTAAAAATTGGTCCTCAGCTGTTCATAGGTACAAACAGGCCAATGTTTAGGGATGCTCTGTTTATGTTCCTGACCCAGCTACTCAACTAGGGCAATAAAGTGGCCAGAGTTGCTGATGCTGTATTCTTATGCTTACATTAACATAGAGCATATGTTAAAAATCTATACGAAAGGGCTTCCCTGGTGGCGCAGTGGTTGGGAGTCCGCCTGCCGATGCAGGGAACGTGGGTTCGTGCCCCGCCCGGTCCGGGAGGATCCCGCATGCCACGGAGCGGCTGGGCCCATGAGCCATGGCCGCTGGGCCTGCGCGTCCGGAGCCTGTGCTCCGCAGCGGGAGAGGCCACGGCAGTGAGAGGCCCGCGTACTGCAAAAAAAAAAAAAAAAAAAAATCTATACAAAAGTAGCAATTTCACTAAAAAAATTTAGATAAAACCCAGGAGACAAAAGATAAAGGCTGACTCTATAGCAAAGTGCTGCCTTATTAGTCAGTTTATAAGATTTAAAAATTGGGGGTCACTGGTCAGACTTTTAGTGGGAGAAACCAGAGTGAAGTTTGGGGCAACTACTTAAAAGTGCAAAAGGGCAAGTCTATGTTGACAAGCAATAATGTTATATTAGAAAAGATGGATTTAAAAGAAACAATCAGCAAAGCATAAACCCCAGTTCCCTAAAACATGTTAAAAACATTTATGTGAGGTTTTAAGTGGAAAAAGGTCCACTTTAAAGTCTGTCTCCAAACGTGAAAGAAGAATTGCTAATTCCATGTGCAGAGGAAAAGCACCGGCTGACAGACAGGCCCTTTCCGGTGGGATGGTTGACAGGAGACAGTACTGAGATTCTCCTCTTGTGGTAAATAAATCCTACCCTATTAATACTTCCATGTTCTTAAATTATCACATATCCAGTGACCTTTAGATGTAAAAGGACCCTAAGATCCATCTTGTCCAAACTCTCATTTTATAGATGAGGTTTGGGAGGGGCGCTGGTTCATTTGCCTACACTCATTCCAGGATGCTGGCAGAAGCGGAACTAGAACGGTATGAATTCATTTCCTTGTACTTTATTAATAATCAGAAAAAACATTATCTGTTCTCAATCAGCCGGCTGCCATTTAAACAGTGTAAAGCTGAGAGATTAGAAAGGCGCGGAGCAAAAGCATTAAGCATGAACAGCTGCATTTCCCAGGCAGAAGGGCGGCACACAGTTTAGTTGTGGGAGTATTTCCAATTTGCATGAATGGAACATGGACAAGTAAGATAAAGCTGGCTCCAGAAAAGTAATTCCCCCAATTTCCATGAGCCTGGGATTTGGGAAACTGAAGTCTGCTCTGGAATCCGGGGACATGACAAACGATACTGGGAAGAACTCCCTAGGTGACCTCAACCTATGCACACACAGAGGCTTGTCAAGGTCCCAGGTGCTGGGCTCGCCCACGGGTTGTGGCTGAGACAGAAAAACAAAGGAAAAAAAAAATGCTCCCCAAACATGCACATAAGCAAAAACTATCTTCCTGTGTTCTCTGCCAAGAGAACTGGAGCCACGAAGGATGAGTTCAAGAATCTGATTCATCCATCAAGACAAATCAACTCAGTCTAAGGAGGCTAGAAGGGCAATTGAGGTAAACAAAAGTTCAGTTTCAGAAAGAGACTTTGGAGAAAATAGAGGCCATCCCTGGAATCAAACTCCATAGTGAAAACAGAAAAGGGCTCACTCTTAAGGCATGGAGTTCTGAACATGCCAACAGGTGGACATGTTCAAAGGGGCAGCTCCAGAGGCAAACAGCACCGAGATGTTAGCCCTCCTCCCACGTAGCGTCTGGGTTCTGAGCCAGCTCCTTGCTGAGCTGAAGAAGCATCTCTAGTGAAGAAGGCCTGATAGCACTGTTCAAGTTCAGCAACAGCTAAGGAAAGTCATATCGGCGAAAAGTACTTCCCCTCCAGGAGTGCCAAGCTCCTGGGCTGGCCTGGAGCATCAACCCTTGCTCATGGTCAAAGCCACTACTCTTACCTGTATCATTTCTCTGGTTTGGCTGGCCAGTTGTTTCCCCAGTTCCCTCCCCCACTGCTAGCCCCCACGCCAGCCACAGATTGGAGTTTGTGTCCACATTCTCTTTCTCTTTGTCTCCAGGTATCACTAGAGTATCTGGTCCAGATCCTGTTCATGCCTTCTGCTCCATGGGTCTCCCAACCCCTTATCAAATCCTCCCTTTTTAGGTGGAGCCGAATTCTGCTGCCCTTCAATGTGGGCTAGACTTAATGACTCCATTCTAATGAAAAGAATGTGGCGGAAGTGACAACATGTGAATTCTGAGACTAGGTCATTAAAGGCATTGCAGCTTCCTTCTTGCTTTTTCTCAGATCACTTGGTCTGGGAGAAGTCAATTGCCATGTTGTTAGGATGCTCAAGCAGTACAATGGAGACGTCCACGTGATGAGGAACTAAGTCCTCAGGACAATAAGCATGTGAGTGAGCCAACTTGGAAACAGATTCTCCAACCTCAAACTTTCAGATGACTAGCCCCCACTGACATCTTGACTGCAACCTCATGAGAGACCCCCAAGCCAAAGACTATTTAGATAAGCCAGTCCCAAATTTCTGACCCACGGAAACTGTATGAGATAATAGATATTCATTGTTGTTTTATTTAAGCTGCAAATTTTGGACTAATTTATTGTGTAGCAGTAAATAACTAATACAACATCTTTGAGCTTTCTCCGCCGTCAACTAGAGTTGTCCTTTAACTAATCATAATCTCTTTTTGGAGAAGGAGGGTTTTTTGTTTTTGTCATACAGTTCTTTCCTCAAGGGTTACGACAAAACCTCCCACATTTGTACAGTCCTCATGGATGGACATTTATTGATTTGGGGTCATTATGGCTAAGTCTCAAGGAGATCACTGCAATGATGATAATATGCATTTTCAAGGACTGTTCTTTGTACATGCTCTCCTAGAATCTTTTATGTTACTTCATCGTTATATAAAAAATAATTGAACCTTGTATCCCCCCAGGATCCCCCAAACATAAGCCTTAACTGTGAGCATTTGTAACCTTAAACAGCCCATAGAAACTATAAAAGACTTCTTTTTCCCTTAAGGGTCTTATATTCACACTTTAGGAAACAGTGAGATTAATCTGCCATATTACTACAACATGGATGAACCTTGAGGACACTAACCTAAGTGAAATAAGCCAGTCATAGAAAAACAAATGTTGCATGATTTCACTCACACGAAGGATCTAAAGTTGTCAAACTCATAAAAGCAGAAAGTAGAATGGTGGCTGCCAGGGGCTAGAGGTGGGGGAGATGCAGAGTTGCTGTTCAATGTTTCTGCAAGATGAGAAAGTTCTAGAAATTTGCTGTATACCAATGTGCCTA
The DNA here is from genome assembly GCF_008692025.1 of Phocoena sinus. NCBI lineage: Eukaryota > Metazoa > Chordata > Mammalia > Artiodactyla > Phocoenidae > Phocoena > Phocoena sinus. The sequence goes on from NC_045767.1 coordinate 77,766,543, forward strand.
TATTTAATAATACTGTATGTACACTTAATTTGATAACAGGGTAGATTTCACGTTATGCATTTTCTACCTCAATTTAAAAAAAAGGAAATAGTGAGTGAGATTAAAATGACCTTATTCCAAGATTCACAGCAGTGATTCCTTTTTCGCAACGCCTTTTCCAATACACCACCGAGTGTCATGTCATCCCCAAGCCCCCTCAAAACTAAAAAATTTTTTACTTGTTTTTACATTAAAAAACCAAAAATGTTGCTCTCTTCTTCCTGGAGGATTGATAGGGTGAAAAGGGAGGTAGGATCTCATACAAACCAAACGTAAGGATAGGTTGTTACAATTCCCAGAAGTTTGGGAATCATTGTTCTGGAGATATATTGAGGTTTCAGAAGAAGTATGCTTGAAAAAACATCTGACATGTGCCTAGAGCCCGTACTCTACAGCAAGAGAAGTCACCACAATGAGAAGCCTGTGCACCTCAACGAAGAGTAGCCCCAGCTCGCCACAACTAGAGAAAACCTGTGCGCAGCAATGAAGACCCAATGCTGCCAAAAATAAATAATTAAAAAAAAAAACTTTCAGGCAAAGAATCAGAAAAATGTTAGCCATAAAAAAGTACAAATAAGTAATAAAAAAAAATCTGAGCACTTGAAAAAGCTAAGCTCCAATCAAAGGACTGCTGTCGCCAGTTTACTATCTAATTCTCCATAGAGACAAGACCTATAGACATCATGCCCAAGAGATCAAGGCAAAACAGAAGCCAGTGAAGACTCAGATAAGAAATGAGCTAATGCCCAGATAAGAGGAGCCTAGTAATGCATCAGCAATGGCAGAGAAAAATAAGGAGACTGAAATACTTTCTATCCGTTAATACATGATTGGGGTCAACAGCGAAGAACAGGGCTTCCCTGGTGGCGCAGTGGTTGAGAATCCGCCTGCCAATGCAGGAGACATGGGTTCAAGCCCTGGTCTGGGAAGATCTCACAGGCCACGCAGCAACTAAGCCCGTGTGCCACAACTACTGAGCCTGCGTGCCACAATTACTGAGCCCACACGCCACAACTACTGAAGCCCGCGCACCTAGAGCCCGTGCTCCGCAACAAGAGAAGCCACCGCAATGAGAAGCCCGCGCTCCGGGGAGGAGCCGGAGGAGCGAGCGGGCCCGCGAGGCAGAGAGGCAGGCAGGAGGCCAGAGCTTATTTAATGAAAAGTGCCACAGACTGAAAAACCAAACATGAGGGTAGCAGGTGCTGCAAAGTTGGTGGTAGGCGTGGCAGTATTTTTACTGACATTCTATGTTATTTCTCAAGCATTTGAAATAAAAATGGATGCGAGTTTAGGAAATCTATTTGCAAGGTCAGCAATGGACGCAGTTGCACGTTCCACAAAACCTCCCAGGTATAAATGTGGGATCTCAAAAGCTTGCCCTGAGAAGCATTTTGCTTTTAAAATGGCAAGTGGAGCAGCCAGGGTGGTAGGACCCAAAATCTGCCTGGAGGACAATGTTTTAATGAGTGGTGTTAAGAACAATGTTGGAAGAGGAATCAATGTTGCCTAGGTAAATGGAAAAACAGGAGATCTAATAGACACCAGATATTTTGACATGTGGGGAGGAAATGTGGCCTCATTTATTGAGTTTCTGAAGGCCATACAAGATGGAACAATAGTCTTAATGGGAACATATGATGATGGAGCAACCAAACTCAATGATGAGGCCCGGCAGCTCATTGCTGAACTGGGGAGTACATCTACTACTCATCTTGGTTTTAGAGACAACTGGGTCTTCTGTGGTAGAAAAGGCATTAAGACAAAAAGCCCTTTTGAACAGCACATAAAGAGCAATAAGGACACAAACAAATATGAAGGATGGCCCGAAGTTGTAGAAATGGAAGGATGCATTCCCCAGAAGCAAGACTGATGTGGAGAAAATTGAAGAGAGCTCACTTTCACTTGCTAATGGGAAAGCCCTAACGGAAAAACTACATGTAAATATTTTAAGAGCACGCAGCCATCTCGGTGTGTGCATGACCATTATCTCTTTTGGTATCAGGATTATTTATTGCTAAGGTAAATAGACATCTTTGTAGTCATAATGAGCAAATCACTGAACCATTTCTAAGCACATCTCCCTAATGGTACAATGTTCAGACTGAGATGATAATGGCATCTTTTAATTCTAAAACCATTACCCAATGGATAACTGAACAGATTTGAAAACTATGTCGATATAGGTCTTCCCTGGTGGCGCAGTGGTTGAGAGTCCGCCTGCCGATGTAGGGGACACGGGTTCGTGCCCCGGTCCGGGAAGATCCCACACGCCGCGGAGCGGCTGGGCCCGTGAGCCATGGCCGCTGAGCCTGCGCGTCCGGAGCCTGTGCTCCGCAACGGGAGAGGCCACAACAATGAGAGGCCCGCGTACCGCAAAAAAAAACAAAAAACAGACAAAAAAAACTATATCGATATATGTACTAGTCACTGTGAAAATCTATCATGGGATAATATGGATTTTAGGGAGGAGACTTTTCTTTTATAAACATATATATAAATATATATAACCTTTTGATGATAGTATCTTTTAAATTAAAAAGATATTGGGCCAGTTGTGTGTGTAATGTTACTTTACAGTCTGACTCCCCTGTTCTATTTCTTTTTTCTTAGTCTTTCTCTTCCCTTCCCAAGAAACCTAGAAATAAAATATGAAGACTTATATCCAATATGTGAAAAGCACAACAGAATTCTTTGTTTAATGTACACAGTAAAAAGTAAATATATAAATGTAGGTGGCATCAGGGCTGTAGCTTGCTGGATTCTGTGTTAACAGTGTGGATAAGTTGATTTTGTATAAGCTATTTAGAGTAAGACAGGAGGGGGCAACTTCACAGAGCTGAGGAACCAGGCCAGGTCCCTTCCCCAGCCTTGGTAGGTCATTCAGGACAGCATGTCAGTATAGTTAGAGAAATACTGGCCTAAGTTTTCCTTATTTAAGTGTCATCAGCATTGACCAAATGGTTTGGAAAGAGGCACGCTTTAGTGTCACAATAATAATTTTGGATTGTAAACCAAGAAATTCTGTATTTACTTTCATCTAACTTCATAATAGTAATTTTTGCCTGAAACGATGACGACATATTTAAAGAAGTCCTAATTACTGATTGGGACTGATAACATTTAAAAATAATTGGACGCACAATGACTTTATACCCAACTCTACATAAAAATATAAGAGATCTAACTTCAGATGTTCACAAAATGACTCAAGTTTTTAAAATATTTTTAGGGCATTAAATATCTGTTGTGTGTGAAGTGTCAAGCTGGAACATAAAAAATGTTAACGATCAAACTGCTATTCACAGTAAAAGGCAGCACTTCAATTCTGGATTTAATTTTAGATGACTTATATAAGAAAAATTAAAAGCGGTATTTTTTATTTTGTTATAAACCAAGGCGAAAGTTATTCAGCTATTTCTTAAATATCAGGGCGTCTGGGGGTACTGTTTCTTCCCTCAAACTGAATATAATTCATGTATGCACCTTACACATCTAAACAATTTTTGTAGACTTTTCACATTTTTGGTGCTGATACACTAAATCACATTCAGCATGTGTGTTTTGACATTTAAAATACTTCCCTCAATTCTGTAAATTAAAAGAATGGCTATTTTACAGGTCCAGGGATTGTGAAATAAGTGTTGCTTTTTTCTTTTTAAATAATGAGAATAACTACTCTTGGTTTTACACTGTGAATTTTTTGGTATTATCTGGCAAAGTAATATGCCTATAGAACTTCACACAGATTCGTCAAGCGTGTACTGTACTGCTTAACATGCAAAATTAAAGTCATTCCTATGGGTAAACACACTAATATCCTCAGGCTATATCTTAACATAGATAGAATTTAAGTATCTAGATGGCAGGACATCCCTTTCAAGATAAGGACTATCACGTGATAGCTTTGTAGAGCTGTATAAAATGCCAAAAGAAGGGATAAAGATTGGTCATGTAACTGTTTTCATGCAGTATGCTATTGTTTCAATTCTGCCTTGTATAGATTACGTCAACATAACTTTGGGAAGCAATAATTTTACTATATTTTATTTTCAGATAGCTTTTAAAAATCAGCATTGTAAATGCAGCAATGCTCCTTTAATGTTCAGAATTTTCATTAAAATCAGAAATTTGGCATCGACACTTTGGTTTTTTTTTAATGGTGTTTAAGGACTTATGGATGTGTATTTTTTTATTTGTAATCATAGAGGCTGTCCCAGACTGTTAAAATTCAGCAAAGACAGTAGGAAAACAAGTGATATGTAGGAAATTAAAGAAAAATTGAGGCAGAATTTTTATATTCCTGACTTTAATTTGATTAAAGTTTATCACTGTTCTTTCAAAACAAGAAGCCCGCACACCACAACTAAGAGTAGCCCTCACAACTAGAGAAAGCCCGTGTACAGCAACGAAGACCCAACGCAGCCAAAAGTAAATAAATAATAAATTAATTTTTTTTAAAAAGTGAAGAAGATGCAGATGGCAAGTTTCTGTTATATCATTTTCCACAAAAAAGGAAAGAAAATATCGAAAGAGAGGAAATGGCACATGAAGGGTTAAATTTTCAGGATGCATTTACATAATTATCATCACCATGTAGTAAACCAGGAATGGGGTTAGTGGAAGGCAGGGAGGGAAATGAAAGGAAACTTCGGGTGTTATATGGATAAGGAGAAAGGGACAAATTATGTTTAAATTTAGAACATCCACTAAAGCTCTCCAAGTTGTCTGACAGCTGGAATGTGCTTTCGCTTCAATCATTCCTCAACTTGCTTTTTTTCTTTTGTTTTTAACATTAAAAGCTAATTCTGTGAAGCTTTTCAATTTGCCATTCTGGTGTGCAGAATCCATCTGAAGGACATGAGAGAAAAGCTAAAGCTCTAAGGAAGCCTTTCTAGCCAAGACTAGAGAAATGTTCTGAGCCTCTTGCCCAGACATACAGCAGGGTCCAGGGCGGGGGGCTTCCTCCAGGCCACCACTCTCAGGCTTTCCTCCAGGAGTGACAGAGACTGTTATATCCTCTCCTCGTATGGTTTCAGGACAGAATATTACCATGAGACACACTGACTTGCCCAGGAAGGAAACTCAAATTGGTGTAGAAGCCTGAAGGCCCCTCTGAGTCTCTTGGACCATCTGTGGGTCTGGACGGAGCAGAAGAGAAGAATAAAGATGGCAAATGAGCGGAAGCTGGGCAGGAAGCAGAGGCGGGGCCACGGGGGAACTTCCAGTTACTGGGATCTCTCTCTCTTTCTCTCTGGGTTGTTCATGGTCCCTCACCACAAAACACAGATGGGAGGTCAGCCACCAGGAGTTCACTTTAGATTTCCTGTAGGAATCTTAGGTGAGTCTTTCTTTCTTCTAGAAGTCCTTCCACAGTAAGATGTTTTCTCTTCAAAATGCCGATCATACTCACTGTACAATGTTGTCTTATTAAGAAGTAAATTTTATAAAGAGGAGGCTGGTTTAAATAAAAATGAAAATCACATAGATACTCATTTCATGTTTGTTTTTTAACATCTTTATTGGAGGTTAATTGCTTTACAATGTTGTGTTAGTTTCTGCTTTATAACAGACTGAATCAGCTATACATATACTTATGCCCCCACATCTCTTCCCTCTTGCGTCTGCCTCCCACCCTCCCTATCCCACCCCTCTAGGTGGTCACAAAGCACTGAGCTGATCTCCCTGTGCTATGCGGCTGCTTCCCACTAGCTATCTATTTTACATTTGGTAGTGTATATATGTCCGTGCCACTCTCTCACTTCGTCCCTGCTCACCCTTCCCCCTCCCCGTGTCGTCAAGTCCATTCTCTACGTCTGCGTCTTTATTCCCGTCCTGCCCCTCATTTCATGTTTGACAGAGCTTTTTCTATCTTTGTTTCCCCTATCCTGTCTCCCACTCCCAAATCTGACTATATTCACACAGATTCTGTTTATCTATGCATTTCCATTATGGCTAACAAAAAAAGCGCATTTCCCGCGGAAAATCACATTTAACAAATCCCTTTGGGGGACAGAAAGAAGTGCACACCATTGAAAAAGATTAGTTTGTAGGAGGCAGAAGTCAGGCCCCAATCACTCCTTTGCGTTAAGCTCTCGTTAAAACGAGGTGGGCGCCACAGGCCACATTTATGATGATGGAAGTTTCTCAGTCTCTGACTGTGGGCCTGAACCTCTATGAGACCATAATCGGCCTCAAAAACATGCAAAATGAACCCACCAAAAGTTTAAATAAGAATGCTTCTCTTCTGAATGCCTCAGACCCCTTGAGCCGGCTCACAGATTTGGGGGAGGAGTAATGAGCAACGAACACAGGGGGGCCTCAGTGCATTTTTCTATTTGGTTAAGGTTGATTCCTCCTGAAAAACAAATGTGATCCATCTTGAAGATCAATGCTGAACAGTACAACACAATGTATTAAAGAATGTATTGAAACAAAACTGCTAATTAAAAAGGCCAGTTTTTCTGCAGATGGGCTCTCCCTGCACGTGTTCGTTTTTCACTACATGCTATTTCTTCTGCTCTAAGCACACCAGGCTCACCTAGTTAAGGAAGCTCCTCGGTCCTTGTGCATGTGGCAGTGGTGAAACCTAGCTGGAGGAAGTGTGTGGATCAGTACAAGCTGCAGCAGGAGTATATTTTGGCCAAAACTGATGCTGATCAATGCACAACTCTAGGTCCTACTGAAGGCACCATTTCTTATATCTCCTGGGTACGACACACTAGCTTGGAACTTACAAAGAATGTTCCTCTTTCTTGCTCTAGCCTTTGGAAAGCCTCTTCTAGTCAAACACTATGTTCCAATGCTGCTACTGAGTACATATATGTCTCATCAAATCAGGCGAGTTCTGCGTGGGTAAGGAGAGAAGGACCAGTCAGTAGGAGGCCTACTGGGGCTGTTACATTCAGCAGGCCTATTTCCTTCCTCTGTCTGTGCTGACACACAAATGTTCGCTTTCAGTCTGGCACCGTCCCCGGTTCTTGATCATTCAGGCTTAGACTAAGCAACTCCAGATTCCAACGCTGGCGGGTTCCAACACACACGAGGTAAGACAGCTTCCCTTGGTTTTTCCTGGGTGGTCACTCAGTGGGCAGGATCCTCTAACAGCACACGCTGGGCTATCACCCCCGCCCACAGTCCTGGCTCCCAGCTCAGCAGAGGGGGCTGGGCTGGGTCAATATCATGACAGGTCTAAGGCAGCCACACTGGTGTCGTGCATACTGTCTTCCCTCAATATCTGCAGGGGTTTGGATCCAGGAGTGCTCACGGATACCAAAATCCACAGATGCTCAAGTTCCTTATATAGAATGGCGCAGCGTGATGAATACAGTCGGCTGTGGGTATACTGAGGATGAAAAACCCATGGATTCGGAGGGCCGACTGTACTTGGCGTGGGGGAATATCTGGGGGCTCAGGAAGGCAGGTCCACGGTGGCTTTCAAAACTTTGAGCCTGCTTAAGAGGTCTTGTCTTGAACGGCTTTTCTCTGCGGATTGTCAACCCTTGCTGCGGGAAGGGAGGTGGTTATAAAGAAAGCCAGAACTGCCTGAGAACTAGGGGCTCTGGGTCAGAAGGGGCAGTAAGATGGGCCTTCTGAGTAGCCCCGTGAGCTTGCACGGCTGCGAAGGAACTGGCCAGGCTTGGAGTCAGTCAGGATAAGACATCAGAGTCATCATCACCACCTCCAGCTTGCCCCCACCATCACTGCCCATTTGTGGAGAACTTTCTAAAGTGTGTTATCCTACCTGACCCGCAGCACAGAGCTGTGGAGTTGGTTGAGAGCCTCTGTGACCCCTAATGCACAGAGATGAGGAAACACAGTGTGTGTGTGTGTGTGGGGGGGGGTACTTAGTAACCTGCCTGAGGCCAGCGACTCACACAGCAGGTCCTGGTCTGAGCACACAGATCTCCAAACTGCATTTTCTTTGGAAAATGCACCTCTAACACAGAACTAAACCATTTATTGTTTCTGCCCATCCCTCCCCTCTCTCCTACCTGCCTCGGAAGGTATTAAAAGGTGAAAGTGAGCCATCATTGGCAACTGGGTTCTGCTTGTCAATCAGGCAAGCCGAAAAGCACTGCATGCTTTTTTCATTTATGTCTGTCACTACGCAGGATGCTCCAGTTTCCTCTCCAACCTTACTTCAGCGGCTTAATGTCACTCTTGCCAAAATGCTCCATTCCTTTCCCTTTATCTCTCGATAAAGGAGGAGGCCCTCCTTTCATACGACCATTTGCTTGCTGCCCTATTTATACCTTTCTAATAACTGAGCCCTCTTTTTTGTTTTTTTTTTTTAAAAACACCTTTTCAGGGCTTCCCTGGTGGCACAGTGGTTGAGAGTCCGCCTGCCGATGCAGGGGACAAGGGTTCGTGCCCCGGTCCGGGAAGATCCCACATGCCGCGGAGCGGCTGGGCCCGTGAGCCACGGCCACTGAGCCTGCGCGTCCAGAGCCTGTGCTCCACAATGGGAGAGGCCCCACAACAGTGAGAGGCCCGCGTATCACGCAAAAAACAGAAACAAAAACAAAAAAACACCTTTTCGGACAGTTTGCTTCAAGTCTTTCAATTAAAAGAAAAAAGATACAGCTCCTTTAAAAAAAAAAAAAAGTCACCAGCACCCAAGTATTGCCCTGCTTCAGGAACTTGTACTTCATTCGGTATACTCTGTGTTAAAACAATATAGCATTATCTACTTTGAATACACTAGAAGCCCTCCCGGTAGCTTTCGTGTATGAGAGACATTAAATCCGGTTGAAACTCAACAAGAAACAGTGTCATGTAGGAAATCCTTGCCTGTTGGACCCTTGACTGATCACATTTCAAAGCCCAGTGCTGTGCTAAAGGGCATCTTTCTTTAAAAATAAAGCAATCCTATTAGTCAGGTCCTTCTCTGCACACCATAGCTTTGAAGGAATTTGATAGTTTGCAAATTCAAAGTTGAAAATTAAAAACCCACGAATAAGACTTGAATCCATTTATTCATGGTAAAATGAATATAGCTTTGAAAAGTCTACCCTCATTAGGATCATTTCAATGTGATCTGTGATCTGGAGTGAGTCTGTTTAACTAGGCTCTTGCCACAGAAAGAGACCCATTTTCTAAAATAAGTCCTGTCTTCAAAGGACTCAGGAGATACCACAGAATAATATTAAATGAAGTGCAATTCTTTTTCGAGAATGTTTCATTGTTTTCTTAATCAGTGTTATTTTTATTTTGCCAGATTTAGAGTACCTCTTCCCCTTCCCCCTCAAATGCATTAAAATAAACCCTGGCCCCTGCTGGAGTGATCAAAGCTTCCCAATTCACAGAGGAATGTCCGTTCCTCCAAGCCTGGGGAGGTTTCCTAACTAATGAACTAGAACACTGTCAGATGTCTGGTTGCCAAGTAATATATTAAAGTGCTTTTCTAATGAGATTTCTGCAAGGTAACTATAAAACCATGAAAAGCACATTAACCTTCAGTAAAGCAAAAACATTTAAAAAAATAACCAAATGCCTTTAAGGAAAAGAAGAGTTCAACACAGCAGCTAAAAAGCTGAAGAAAATGTGACAAGTGGAAAAATAAAGCCCAACAATTTCACATCTGAGAAAAAAGGGTGGACACAAAGCAGAGCAATGTAGGAGTTAGAGCAAAGGGAGCCACCTGATGGTCTCAATATGTGACTTTAAACGTCTCCCTTTCCATGCACCCCTGTCTATTTGTAACGTGGATCTGTGATAAACATAGCTACAAATACCCCCTCTTATGCAAAGGAACAGCTCTTCATTTTTAGAACTTGTGCCTGAGAATTGAGGAACAGTCCACACAAATCTTGAATATCAAGGATCATTTTGTTAGAACCAACATGAGGAACTCTCACGTGAAATACAAACAAGAGCAATGACGCGAAACCTCTACCACGGACCACTCTGAAACAGTTTGGGGAAATCCTTCTGCTTATCACCCTGCCTTTATTATTTAATTGTGGAGTGAGGCTAGGAGGCTGGAGGCCATCTGTCTGGGTCTGCATTTGTGTGACCCTGTGGCCGCAGTGTGTTCTGTATTGATCCGGTCAGTCCTGCAGTCCTGGATCTTGTTCAAACTCTTAAAGGGTGGAAACCACCCATCTAAGACTGGTGTGGGGTCTGAAAACCAACATAGAAGGTGATGTGGGTGTTTAGCTTAAAGGAGAGATGCCTGGGGTGGGGGACTACCTGTTAAATATCTTCTAACATCTGAAGGGATGCCATGTCAGGGAATGAGAAGTCTTGATTTTACTTACTCCCAAAGGAAGCACTAAGATCAAAGACACATCGCATATTTAAAGTCAGGGTAACAAAGCGTTTGTCAGCAGTTAAGGATCTCTAACAATTTCAAATGCATCCATGCATGGATGAGCAACGGCTGAGAGTTGTCAGGGATGAATTCTTCATTTTATTCACAATTTCAATCAGATCCAATCAAACGATGGATTGATTCCAAAGGAAAATTTTTTAGTACTTAAAATTATCATTTCTTTTAAATAGCTAACCAAGAACTGGGAAATGATTTACTCAAGATTAATAGAATTAAAATATTTTTCAAAATATGGTGCCTAGATTTATACAGAACAAAACAAAATAAGGCATGTATTCACGGGTATGAAATATTTGCTTCAATGGGACCATAGAACACAATAAATCAGTCTTCTCTTTGCAGAGGTTCTCCAAGGAAAGCACACTTTAAAAAGTCAAATAGGGACATCCCTGGTGGCGCAGTGGTTAAGAATCCGCCTGCCAATGCAGGGGATACGGGTTCAAGCCCTGGTCCAGGAAGATCCCACATGCTGCGGAGCAACTAAGCCCGTGCGCCACAACTACTGAGCCTGTGCTCTAGAGCCCGCAAGACACAACTACTGAGCCTATGTGCCACAACTACTGAAGCCTGCGTGCCTAGAGCCCGCACTCCGCAACAAGAGAAGCCACTGCAATGAGAAGCCCGCACACTGCATCCAAGACTAGCCTCCGCTCGCCGCAGCTAGAGAAAGCCAGCATGCAGCAACGAAGATCCAATACAACCAAAAATAAATATAAAGTAATAAATAAATGTATAAAAAGAAAGTCAAATAATTGACAGAACAATGACCCTGGCACTCCAGGTCCAATGCACGTGCTGGGATGCAGCCTTCAGTTGAAATCTGTCCTGACAGTTGAAATCTGTCCTGAAGCTTTAGTCTTCAGGAATGTGATAGAAAATGGAAAGCAAAGGGAACAGAACTGCTGTGTTGTGAACATAATCTCTGGATTCAGACAGATCTAGGTGATGTTGGGTAAGTTACCTAACGTTTTGAGACTCAGTTTTCTCATTGATAAAAATGGGGTAATAATAAGTACCAGGGCCCCATGGGATCGTTAGGATGCGTGCACAGGGCTTCCCGTGCTGTCTGGCACACAGTGAGTACTCCATAAACCGTCACTGTTATTTATGATTTCAAATTAATTATTTTAAAGTGGAATGGGATTTGTTTTCCTGGTTAAGGAGGAAGCTGGACCCAATGACTTTCCTAGTTTCTAACCACCATATACTCTGTTATGCTATTTCATGCTAATTGTTTCCCCTCAACTCAGTCCTGCCCCCCACCCTCCCCACCAATGGCCATTCACACCAACAGCTACGCCTATTCATTGACTGCTCACCATGGGCATTCAGGTGTGTAACTAATCTAACCCTGTCAACCACTCTGTGAGGTTGGGGCTGCCTCCCATGTCCCAAGAGGAGACACCGGAGGCACAGGAAAGCTGAGTGATTTGCCTAGAGTCGCGAGGCTTATAAATGGTAGAGGTGGGGTTCAAAACCAGGCAGTTTGGTTCTAGAGCCCAGGCTCCTAACCACTGTCCCATACGACCTTCCAGGTAACCTAAAATTCTGCCTCGACATATCCAGCTAACCCATGTGCAGTCAATTACTTGCTGCAGCTGATGAAACAGTGGTACAAGATCCAGTGTTTGCCTTCAGTCTCCTCTCTTCCGTCTCTGCCACAGATCTTCTAGCTTTACATTCCAGAGCTTCATTCCTAATCACCAATTTCTCTCCCTCCCCACAAAACACCCTGACCCTTGATGGGCCAGTGATATAAATATGCATTTCCATTCACTTGTGGGTTTAGGGTTGTTTTTTTTCCTTCAAAAAATGGCTCTACCAAGTTCCTCTGATCTTTGCTAGTGATGCAGACCAGGTCCCTGGAGGGCTGGCTAATCCTGAGCTTACAGAGCCCTGAGCACAGTCAGGCATTTCAGAAATGCACTTGGATGATGCGGAGGTGGTTTCTCTAACAACAGAAAGTTCCCACCCTCGCCTGCTGCCCCGGGGAGCTGCCACATGGGTGGAGCTGGCTCCCGCCCACAGGGTCCCCAACCCTCCTGGGCTCAACTCAGGCCTCCTGCTGCAGTTGCTCGTTCCTTCCTGTTCCACGTTTCCTCTACAGCACCGATGGTTAATGCCCTCTCTTTGGGGTAAGAAAAATGACCTTGCTGTCCATGCAAGTAGGGACCACTCATTCCATCTACAAGAGATGCACACAGCTACTCAGTTCAACTCAAGAGTATCCTCTCTGCTGTCTTGTCACTTTTTCAAGCAAGGTATTATTACATTGCCTTGTAATTTCCTTTTTTCTCTTAAAACCAAAACAAATTGCAGGTGATTCCTTGCAATTCGTGTTGCAAAAATTCACATTCTGCCGTACTTCATCAGTAAAAGCTCTTTCATCCCCACCTTTCAACACTGCCCTATGAGATGCAAATAGAACCATTTCAGTTTTCCAGTTGAACAGCCAGGAAAAAGAAAAAAGAAATAAAAAGGAGCGGCGCCCTGCTTATCTCCATGTTACACATTAACATGGTCCTCCTTTGCAGAGGTTCTTCAAGGTAAGCACACTTTAAAAAGTCAAATAATTGACAGAATAATTACCTTAAGCGCTCTAAGGTCAATGCAGATGCTGGGATGTAGCCTCCAGCTGAATTCTGTACCAAAGCTTCGGTTTTCAGGAAGGTAATAGAAAATGGAAGGCAAAGGGAAAGGAATTTCCAAATTTCTCCACTAAGATGTCATTGAAAAAACTAATAGAGCTCAAGGGAAAGAAAGCCCACAAGTCATCTCCTGTCCAGCAATCTCTCGCCTGCTGAAACCTATCACTTTTGCTTTGCTCTCTCACTCTTGTGCTGTTGGTCTCATTAATAATAGTAATCGCTAATAATAGAAATTACTACTATCCTTACCATAACCTCTAATACTGCCTCTACCACCACGTACTGAGCTTATTATATTCCAGGAACGGCACAGGTTCTCTCACGTTATTTCAGGTAACTCTCACAGGAATCCAATGAGGTGTTTATGCTTATTAGCCCCATTTTCAGGTGAGAAATCAGAGGCTCTGAGAGGTTAAATACCTTGCACAGAGCGTATCCGTAGCAGGGCCAGGATTCTATGGTACGTTTAACTTCAGAACTTTCATCCTGACCATGATTCCCAGTTTTCTGAGTAATGGCCCATTGACATGGCCCATTCCATCCCCCCAGAGCCCACCATAGGGCTTGGAGGGCACTTGAATGTATGAATTAATGAATGAAGAAACAAATCAACAAACAAGTGGATGTGCTTTCTGAAGACTAGCTTTTTAAAGTAAAGTTCTCTCTCATGTCTAAAATGGAGTATGGGAATACTCCATGACTCCACAGTCATGACTTCAAAATGAGATCTCCACCTGCTTAAAACTCAACAGTAAGTCGGCTTCCCTGGTGGCGCAGTGGTTGAGGGTCCGCCTGCCGATGCAGGCGGCGCGGGTTCGTGCCCCGGTCCGGGAAGATCCCACATGCCGCGGAGCGGCTGGGCCCGTGAGCCATGGCCGCTGAGCCTGCGCGTCCGGAGCCTGTGCTCCGCAACGGGAGAGGACACAACAGCGAGAGGCCCGAGTACCGCAAAAACAAACAAACAAAAAAACTCAACAGTGAGTAATTGACACAATTGCATTCTACCTACATTGGTCCTCAGTGCTCCCGGCCACAGAGGTAATGGCTGAAATAACTGAAGCTGACATATTCAAAAGAACTTTCAGGTACATGAAGGGTTTCACTGAAGTTGACATCAACGTCTCTTCTTCCAATACTGAGTCCCCCTCCTCCCATTGAGAGGGAGCTTGCTGAGTGACATTTATTCTTCTTGCTTTTTATTTAGTACTGGGGAGACAGAATGCCAGTCTTTACCTACATCTCCTTCCCTCAACACACACGCATCCAGGAAATGTAAAGAGACAAACCAAACAGCCCATGGGCAGGGAAGTGCTCAAGACACTGTATCTGCGCTACCAGTGAAAGCCCTTTGGGTCACAGAAACTATGCTGCTTTCTTTTCCCCTGTGAAGGGGACATCTATGCTGGCTCTCTGCTCTTCAATCTCTGCTCCCTGTCCTGGGCCAACGCCCCAGAATTCCTCGGGTGGGCTGAGGATGCTGAGAAGTGCCATCTGGACCAACTCACCTTTCCTCCCCCAGAAGTCAACGCCCATTTCCTCTACAGAGCTTCCCCCTTTTGTCAGCATAGGAAGGGAGCATCCCAACCGGGTACTTAAATTGTGCCTTGAGGGCATATGTTTCGGTGCACTCGTGGCCTGAGGGTGGGAAACAGGGAAACCGGCCCTAATTGCCCTGCTTAGCTCCAAACTTGCTTGGTAATCACTTTGGAATTTCTGGATCTTCACCTTTTCCATCTCTCTCCTCTTCTGGCAAGCACCCAGCTATGGGTCCTAAGTATGAAAGCCTGTCGGAGTATTAAAAATGGTTGCTGCTGGGCTTCCCTGGTGGCGCAGTGGTTGAGAGTCCGCCTGCCGATGCAGCGGACATGGGTTCACGCCTCGGTCCGGGAAGATCCCACATGCTGCGGAGCAGCTGGGCTCGAGAGCCATGGCCGCTGGGCCAGCGCGTCCGGAGCCTGTGCTCCGCAACGGGAGAGGCCACAGCAGAGAGAGGCCCGCGTACCACAAAAAAAAAAAAAAAATGGTTGCTGCTAAAATGCTTAAGAATTATGGAAGGAGGAAGTTGATGTTTAGATTTATTCCCCTCTACTCCCTCCCACTCACACCATAGACTGCATAGTTTCCCCTCAGAAAGGAAAGCATTCTTGACCTCTGTTTAAATGTTTATCAGAAGTTGTCTGGACTTGCAGAGTCTGAAGTCACATTCAGTATTAGTCACATCCTTCTGTGTGTGTGGTGTAACCCTCCTATCAGGCCAGGAGGAATGCCTGGACTTTGTACAGAAACCATTTGGTGCTAGAAGCATCTACCACCACCCAGGGATTTTCACTTAGCCCAGACACAGGCAGAAGCTGAGCAAAGAACTTGAGCTTCATGATGGCTGCAGGGCTTCAGTTTTGAATAAGTACTAAAAAAAAAAAAAAAAAAAACCTCTTAGCTCTGTGGGTCCTGTGGGGTCTTGATTTTAAAACAAAGCTCTAGCATGGAGCCTGGAACCAGTGGAGGTTCTAGGTCCTCAGCACAAAATAAGGGTCGTTCAGAGTTTTATCCTTGCTCCGAAACACTCCTACTTTGGAGTAGGAAAAAATCGCTTTGCCTTCTTGGGCCTTTGATATTGATAAATTAGTTCATGCTTCTGAAGTTCTGTAAGTAGTATGTATCTAACAGACCTTGTATCAATGTGTGAAAGGCACTGTAGGTGCCTAGGTGATGCTGGTGTGTGTCTGAGAGGAAGGTATGACTAAGGCAATAGAAAGTGTGTGGTCTGGCAGGTAGGAAAAGTGGGTTTTGGTACCACTCTCACCACAGGCAGGTTACACATTCCACTCGTCCTCAGCTTTTTCATCTTTAAAATGGGAAGTTTGAAGCAATCATCTAGGAGGTCCTTTGGGGGCCAACAATAATTTCTGATATTTTTGTCTCCAATATCTGAAGCTGAGGAGATAGGCATAAGCTTCAGCCCAAAGGATATGAATCACAATAAGAAAGACTTTCCTGAAAGTAACCCTGAGTTTGCAAAGGACACTCTGGAACTTTCCCTTCTAGACCAGTGTGGGTCTTAAACTGTGGTCCAAGAAAACTCTTCCAGGACTGGTGTTTTGGAGCTGTCAAATTTGAAATCTCATAGACTGGGATGATACAGGATGTGGGCATTGGATGGTTATGGTGAACTAAAATATCACTTAAGAATCATTCTAGATCTATGAGTCTACACTCAAAATCTAATTAAGTTTTTTGGTAATTAAAAGAAGGGAAAGAAAATTTCCCTTCACAAATTTAGCAGCTTTTATCATGTTACACAGGGATCACCAATGCTGTAATGGTACAGTATTTTTTTAAAAATTTTTGTTGGTATTTAAAAAAAATACAAAAGTGCATGCTCATCAACATCATTTATGATAAAAACCCTCAACAAAGTGGGTATAGAGGGAACATACCTCAACATAATAAAGGCCATATATAAGCCCACAGCTAACATACTCAACAATGAAAAGCTGAAAGCTTTTCCTCTAAGATGATAAACCAGATGAAAATGCCCACTCTTGCCACTTTTACTCAACATAGTATTCGTAGTCCTAGCCAGAGCAATTAGGCAAGCATCCAAATCAGAAAGGAGGAAGGAAAGCTGTCATTATTTGCAGATGACATAATGTTATATATAGAAAACCTAAAGACTCCACCAAAAAACTGTTAGAACTAATAGACAAATTCAGTAAAGTTGCAGGATACAAAATAAATATACAAAAATCAGTTGCATTCCTATATACCAACAGTGAACTATCAGAAAGAGAAACTAAGAAAAGCAGTCCCATTTACAACAGCATCGAAAAGAACAAAATTTTTAAGAATATATTTAACCAAGGTGAAAGATCTGTACACCAAAAACTATAAGACACTGAGCTTACCTGGTGGCGCAGCGGTTGAGAATCTGCCTGCTAATGTAGGAGACACGGGTTCGAGCCCTGGTCTGGGAGTATCCCACATGTCACGGAGCAACTAGGCCCATGAACCACAACTACTGAGCCTGCGTGTCTGGAGCCTGTGCTCCGCAACAAGAGAGGCCGCGATAGTGAGAGGCCCTCGCACCGCGGGCCACAACTAGAGAAAGCCCTCGCACAGAAACGAAGACCCAACACAGCAAAAATTAATTAATTAATAAACTCCTACCCCCAACATCTTCTTTAAAAAAAACAAAAAACTATGACACTGATGAAAGGAACTGAAGAAAATACAAATAAATAGAAAGATATCCCTTGCTCATGGATTGGAAGAATTAATATTGTTAAAATGTCCATACTACCTGAAACAATGTACAGATTCAATGTAATCCCTATCAAAATGGTGTTTCTCATAGAAATAGAGAAAACTATCCTAAAAGTTGTATGGAACCAAAAAAGAACCTGAATAGCCAAAGCAATCTTGACAAAGAAGAAGAAAGCTGGAGGCATAATATGTCCTGATTTCAAACTATATTACAAAGCTGTAGTAATCCAAACGGGATGGTTTTGGCATAAAAACAGACACATAGATAAATGGAACAGAATAGAGAGTCCAGAAATAAACTCACACATTTATGACCAATTAATTTACAACAAAGGAGCCAAGAACATACAATGGGAGGAGAATAGTTGCTTCAACAGCTGTGTTTGTAAAACTGGACAGCCACATGCAAAAGAATGAATCTGGACCACCATCTTACACCATACACAAAAATCAACTCAAAATGAATTAAAGACTTGAATGTAAGACCTGAAACCATAAAACTCCTAGAACAAAACATAGGGGGTAAGCTCCTTGACATTGGTCTTGGCAATAATTTTTCAAATCTGACACCAAATGAAAAATAAACAAGTGGAACCACCTCAAATTAAAAAGCTTCTGCACAGCAAAGGAAACCATCAACAAAATGAAAAGGTAACCAACCAGTGGGAGAAAATATTTGCAAATCATATTATCTGATAAGGGGTTAATATCCAAAACATATAAAGAATTCATACAATTCAACAGCCAAAAACCAAACAATCTGATTGAAAAATAGGCAGAGGATCTGGATAGACACTTTTTCCAGAGAAGACATACTGATGGCCAACAGGTACATGAAAAGGTGCTCAATGTCACTAATCATCAGGGAAGTGCAAATCAAAACCGCAATAACACTTCACATCTGTTAGAATGACTACTATCGAAAAAGAAGAAATAACAAGTGATGGGGAGGATGTGGAGAAAAAGGAACCCTTGTGCACTGTTGGTGGGAATGTAAATTGGTGCAGCCACTACTATGGAAAAAAGTATGAAGGCTCCTCAAAAAATTAAAAATAGAACTACCATTATGATTCAGCAATTCCACTTTTGGGTATTTATCTGAAGGAAACAAAAACACTAACCCGAAAATATATGCACCCCTGTGTTCACTGCAGCATTATTTTTACTAACCAAGACATGCAAGTAACCTAAGTGTCCACTGATGGATGAATAGATAAAGAAGATGTGCTGTATATATATACAATGGAATAATATTCAGCCATAAAAAAGGAAATCTTGTCATTTGCAACAACATGGATGGACCTTGAAAGCATTATGAAAAGTGAAATAAGTCAGACAAAGAAAGACAAATACCATTATGATCTCGTATGTAGAATCTAAAACAAACCAACAATGGAACTCATAGATACAGAGAACTATACTTATAGATACTGTGGTTGCCAGAGGTAGGGGATTGGCGAAGGGGGCAAAAGGTACAAATTTCTAGTTATAAAATAAGTCATAGGGATGTAATGTACAGCATGATGACTACAGTTAAAAATACTATATTTGAAAGTTGCTAAGAGAGTATACCTTAAAAGTTCTCGTCACAAGAAAAAAATTATAACTATGTGTGATGATGAATGTTAACTAGACTTATTGTGGTAGCCATTTCACAATAAAGTATACAAATATTGAATCATTATGTTGCACACCTGAAACGAATATAATGTTGTATGTCCATTATATCTCAACGAAAAAAACCTTTAATAAAAAATAATCACAAGTCTCACTGTATAACATTAAGCTATTATAAAACTATTGGGGTTGGAAAGAACCTTAAGAGTCATCTAGTCCAACCCTCAAACTGGACACAAAAGTCTGCTCTCCAACAGCTTATGGTTCTCTACCTGAATACTTCCAGAGACCCTCAGCCAAGGTTCCCAAATCCATTGCTGAATCACTGTTGTTGTTACAAGGTTCTTCCTTAGGTGAACTAAAATCAGCCTTCCTGCAACTTCCACCTTTGATTAGAGTTCCACCCTCCAAAACATCATTGAATAAGTTAAATTGTTTTTCAAGATGATTTAAAAAAAAGTACATGCTCATTGTAACAATTAAAACAATATACAAGTATATAGAGACAGTAAATTGTCTACTTTTAATCTCATGAGAATCCTAACCTCCCAATAACCTGTTAACAGTTTATACATCCATATACTTTTTCATTTTTTTAAGTTAAAAATTTTATACCTATCACCCTACAAAGTGCCTGTTATCAGTGATCAATATATCATATATTAAGTCAATACACATAAATCAACTTCATTCTTTTCAATAACAGCAAAATGTTCCATAACACGGGTGTACCTCTTTAATAATATTCAGGATGTTTCAACTTTTTTCTATATGCAAACTATGATACAACAAATATTCTTACACATATTCTTAGTGCTTTTGTTTCTGTGGGATAGGTTCCAAGAAATGTGCTTTCTGGGTCAAGGGTATGAGAATGTGTAATTTTAATAGACATTCTTAGATCACTTTCAAAAAGTTAGGAATTCTTGCACTTAGTGATAGTGTATGAGGGTGCTCATTTCCTCACACATTTCCCAGCAACGGGAGTTAGGAATTTTTAAAAATTAGCCCCAGTTGAAGGGGGAAATGCTGTATGTCATTGCTGTTCTAATTGCATTTTCAGGACTGCTTGTGTGGTTGAGCAACTTTTCAGAGCAACTCTTCACGTGTTTATTGGCCATTAGCATTTGTTCTCACTTTAATTCACTATAATTTCTGTTTATTTGCCTTTGGGTCATTTATCAATTTATATGAGCTCTTGTTTATTACAGATATTTACTCTTTATATTTTGCGAATAATTTCTCCATGCTATGACTGCCTTTCAAGTTTGTTTCTGTTTTTTTTACAGACATTTATTTGTGGTACTGGTTGCCATATAGCATGTAAGCTCCTTGAGAGCAGCGATGCTGGCTCTTTAGCACACTGCTGTATCTTCAGCATCAAGAACAGTGCCTGGGGCTTCCCTGGTGGCGCAGTGGTTGAGAGTCCGCCTGCCGATGCAGGGGACGCGGGCTCGTGCCCCGGTCCGGGAAGATTTCACATGCCGCGCAGCGGCTGGGCCCGTGAGCCATGGCCGCTGAGCCTGCGTGTCTGGAGCCTGCGCGTCCGGAGCCTGTGCTCCGCAACGAGAGAGGCCACAACAGTGAGAGGCCCGCGTACCACAAAAAAAAAAAAAAAACAGTGCCTGGCACATACTTCGCTCCCAATAAAAATAATGCCTAACTGAATACAAGCTTAAAACTTGTATGTAGCTGTTAAACTTTTCCTTTATGATTTCTGGGTTATCAGAATAGCTCTATTTTATCACTTTTACTTTTCTGCATTTAATCCTTTAATCCATCTTGAATTTTTTGTTAAAAACATTTTTTTTTTCCTATTTGGAGTTCTAATCCATCTTGAATTTGTTTTGCATGCAGTAGGAAGCGGGGTAAACTGTTTGACCCTGCTTTGGCCACTACTTTGTATAAAAGGCATTACATTAAAATAAGTTCTAAAAAGAACTTGCATTTTATGTGTTCTATACATTAAAATAGAAGTACACCCTACCAACCATTTTATGTGCTATTAAAATATCTAAAATTTATTATGCAAAAATAAAGATGGTAACTTGCTCTTTGAGACTTCCTTGTTCTGTTTCCCTCCCCAGTTTTTTGTTTTTTTTTACCTCCCCACTGGAAAATTTTTTAAATTTTTATGTAATTGGTGCTGAGCTGCTCCCTAGGAGAATTACTTGATAAGAGACCCAGGTGCTTCTTGAGACTTATTCTGCTTAGACAATAAAATTATGTCACAGGCTTGAATGTGGTTGATTATACTTTATATTATAGTCTAGGAACCTTAAAGATAGAAATCATACCTTATTCATTCTACATCCTGCCATAATTCAAAGATTATTTTGATATATTAGGTAGTCAATAATACTTATTTAACTTAATACTGTGGTAGTAGAGCATGTATTTAACTTACCCAAGAGAATTGAGGATATTTTGAAAAGAGGCTCAAGCAACTGAATATGTCACCCTTGAAGACTCATTTTGCATGTGTGATAACATATCTACCAACTGCAATTAACAGAAGAATTCCCATAGACTTGGTGTGACTGCAGTATTTGAAGATCAGAGGCATAAATTGGGCATGATGGCAAGATAGAAGATAGCAAATTGTTGCAAATACTGTTGATTATATACCCAGTAGGCAGGCCCCTTCTTCCTTGATGGCAAACCAGGCTTTTGTTTGGGTCTTCAGTCTCTCATGCGACAGAAGAAGCCTAATTCTTAAGTGGTGAATTACGACTGGTGTCAGCCCATCATGGTGTCTCATTCCCCTTGGCAGTGATTGGTGCAGGCATGGGTGTGTGCTCCAATTCTGGTTGATGAGACTCACGAATAAATCTACAGGAGCATTTCTTGGAAAGGTTTTCTCTGATAGCGATGTGGAATGCATGAGAAGATAGGATCCTCTTTTCTCCGGTTGTTGTTGAGCTGTCTCGCAATCACAAGGACCTAAATCCCTCCCCAACTGCCTTTGTCCTTCCTTCATCTCTTTTGTCTCTTTCCCTAGAAGTTTCTCCTTGGTGAAGGACCCTGTCCTGGAAGGGAGTCCTAGTTAGTCAGCTGTAAGAATTCACAGGGCTCGGGACGCTCCAGCTCCATAGACCCTCCCATGGGTGCTTGCACTCACCCACTAATGGACTGGGTGCACGACACTTTCCAGTGAATGAACACCTGTTGGCTATGTTGGAATTTTCCTATTATCAGATCTGTCTTCACCTCATTACTTCCCTCTGCTTCCTTCCACAGAGCTGCTGACATCATGCAGGCCTCCCAGCACAGGGGGCTTGTTTAAAGCCACTTATATTTTGGGATTCACAGGGCTAGCTTGTCACTTTTGTGTGGTAAATGCTGTCCATGGGGTTTTGATTTTGGTATCTAGTGGCTTTATTTTTTACTTTTTAAAAAACTGTAGTAAAATATGCAACAGAAAATTTACCATCTTAGCAATTTTTAAGTGTATAGTTCAGTAGTGCTAAGCATATTCACATTGTTGGGCAACAGAGCTCCAGAACTCTTTTCATCTTGCAAAACTGAAACTCTATAGCCACTCAAAAACTCCCTACTCTTCCTTTCCCCCAGGTCCTGGCAACCATCCTTCCAGTGGCTCTGTTTATATGAGGGGATTGAATTCAGGGAGATCAACAAACTCTGCTGTTGCCACGGTCCCATTATTAAACTGTAACTCCCGGAGACTGGAGCCTGTTCCATGGCCACAGTGCCAGTGTAGCACCTGACACATAGAAAACATGCACATAGTTAACTGACGAAGGAGTCATTCTTAATTCCTGTTCCTTATGGCAGGGTGATAGGATGCTTTCATTGTACTCATTAAAGTGATTGATGGTTAACATAAAAGTTGCCATAGTTACCTGGACTAATACCTTTCCAGGTCAATATGCAACACGAGCTTCTAGATGGGAGAGCACTGCCAACTCTTGATTACTCAACAAATGGAGGGCAGGAGAAGAAAAGACTAACTCAAATGGATGCTGATTTTAAACTACTTTATATTTTTGCTGTGTATGAAATTGTTGGGGGAGATTTCCTTACTAATTATGTTTGGTTCAGGCTAACATTATAACATAAGCAGTTCCTGGGCACTCTTTGCTGGTAGTGCTTTGAAGGGAAGGCGTACATGGGGTGGCCTATTAAAAAGTAAACATTTGACACAGGTGTACACAAGGTAGTTAACTAATTGGGCATATTTGAGAGTTGTTGCTATAACAACAGGTGAAATCAAAGGGAATCAAATCTTGCATTCATACAGGGCTTTACAGTTACAAAGAGCCTTCAAATCCATTACCTCATTTCTTTCCCATAACCTTAACCCTTTAATACAGGTCTTGGTAGCTCCATTTTACAGGTGAGGAAATAGACAGGACTGGGAGATTAAGTAATGTGCTCACAATCACACATTTGGTCAATGTATAATCAGGACTCTGACTCTTCTAAGATTAGTAGTTTTAAAATTCTTTTATAATTTTATAAAATTTTATTGTATTTATAGGTTATACCCACCCTTTTCATTCCTAATACCATATGTTCACACCCTTTATTTTAATTTTAATTTCATTATTATTTTTAACTGCAGTCTAATTGACCTACAACACCATGTTAATTCCAGGTATACAACATAGTGATTTGATACAAGATTAGTATTTTTAGAACACTATTGTTATACCTGAAGAGTGTGACGATATAGACTCATATTCCATTTTGGAAGAAGGCAGGGTACAAATTATAAATATATAAAGACAAAGAGGTTCTGGACTAGTTTGGGCGAGAATAGCCTTCATTTCCTCCATACAATCCCCCCAAATTACTCCTACCATTCAGTTGCCGCCTCCATCCTTGATTACCACATCTCTAGGCATCCTTGCAGAAAAAGACAGAAAAAGAGGGAAGAAGGGTAAAAGTACCAGGATGACATTTGGGGGCTGTTCCAGAAGCATTGGCACTACAACTAATATGAAGGTAATGACCAGACTGTGAGCCCCTACTGTGTGTGCTGAGTACCACGCTTGAAGACAACCATGAAAAGTAGGCAATATCGTCCCCACTTTACAGATGACAAAACCGAGG
This sequence comes from Phocoena sinus, assembly GCF_008692025.1. NCBI lineage: Eukaryota > Metazoa > Chordata > Mammalia > Artiodactyla > Phocoenidae > Phocoena > Phocoena sinus. The sequence continues at coordinate 77,790,519 of NC_045767.1, forward strand.
CTCAGAGAAGTAACTTGCCCAAGATCATGCATTTAGTAAGTGGGGGAGTGGGAATTTGAACCTCATGCTCTCAAGCATTTATCTCTGCAATACATATGATTTAAATAAGCCTAAAAACATTACAGCAATTAGAAATTCACCATACTTAGACCTGAGGATGAACTGAAGTTCATCTTTATACAATTTATGAAAAATCAAAGTATGCTTGTTTTCTAAGCATTTTTACAGCTCTTACCCACAAACAATTAAAAACCCCACTTTCCTTGTTTAATTTCAAATGATCCCTTTCCACGTATTTAAAGCAAATAAGGCATGAACCCTCCAATCTGTTAGCCATCATTTCTGTTAAGGAAACTGTTAAGGAGTGAAATATCGTTTCTTTCAAAATGGTCTCTGTGAAGATCTTTGGCACCTTTTACATAGGACTTCTTCCCTCTTCCCACTGAATTTTGGGAATGACATATTTTTCTAGAAAGCTCTTTTTTTTTTTTCCCCAGCCATGATCTACTTCATCACCTGCTTCTCAAAAGTAACTGATTACTGTTCAGTGAAATCTGAGGGGGTCTGTGGACTCTCAAACACTGAGCTTCCAGTCATCCTTTAAATTTGCCTCCAGCAACTGTTTCTGAAGTGTAAAACTAATAACTACTGCCCAGCTATAGCAGACATTGTAGGCAGGCAGACCCTGCCCTAATCTCCACCCTCCTTCTCAGTCTTTCTTGCAGCTAGAGGTAGCCAAGTGACCCATTTTTGGCCAATGAGATAGATGTTTGCTGAGAGTGTACGGGAAACTTTTGCTCACCTGATAAAATGGGACATGCGACAGGCACTGCCTTTTCCTTGTTCCTTCTAATTGCCTTGAAATTAGGACTCAATGATCTGAAGTACTGCAGCCTCCTTGTGACCATTAGGCATGAAGTCAAAAGCCAACACACAAAGGACAGCAGAGCACAAAGAACAAACCTGGGTCCTCCAAGCTGTTACTGTTGAACTGTTAAACCCACACCAATAGCTGTCTACACCTGGACTCTGTTCTGCAAGCAACTAACCCCCTTCTAAGGGAGCCACTGTAGCCAGGTTTTCTATTACTTGCAGCTGAACATGTTCCTTACTGATAGACCAGCTGTTGCGCCTTTGGGTGATCACTTTTCTTTTCCCCTTCCCCAAACCTAAACATCCCCTTATATGTTGAAGGAACTGGTATAAGAATGGCACTTTCACATCAGGTACAAGCTCACATAACCTAAAAAGTATTTGCAAACTAAAATATAATGCACACTAAATTACGCGACTGATTCAGAAAATTGCTGAGAAATGTTCCTTCACCTCTGACTAAGAATTTCTTCAGTCTGAGATAAATGTCACACTTTCATGAGAAACCTACTATTTCCTGCTTTCTTTGGCAGTATCTGAGGCCAAGGCCTTCTAGCTCTTAGGATACACTGTTAGTTTTAAGGACCTCTCAGAGGGTCACATTCTCATTCCACAAAGATGAAGCACACGCACATGAATTCATGTGACACAAGGAAAAAAAAAAACCCGAAATCTCCCTGAGACTCAATTTTATTCAAATTGATTAAAAGTTTAATTTGTTCTTCACAAAGTTCTCCTTAGGCTCTTCAATGATATAGGTTTTATTTTTTAGAAAACATGTGAAAGCAGAGATTTATCTCATTACTTTTTCTAACTTATTTTGCACTTCCCTCAGAACACTGAATGGCACACTGGTTATTTCACCGAGCAAAGCTTACAGGTCCTGGCAGTGTGCTTCCTTTGGGAGTTGGACTACCTTAATTAACCAAGTTAATCACAAGCACTTGGGGAATAATTATTTCATGCTATATTAGACAACTGCCACTGCCAAAACCTTGAATTTAGGTTATTTGCTGAAACAACAGCTTTGGATTCTCTTTCTTTGAAGAAGGATTTTCCAGCTTTCTTCAAAATCACATACATGGTTTAACAAAACAAGCACAAGTATATGCATTTCCATAGTTTAGTAATAATCAGAGTAACTTAATATAGGCGGGACTTCCCTGGTGGCGCAGTGGTTAAGAATCCACCTGCCAATGCAGGGGACACAGGTTCGAGCCCTGGTCCACGAAGATCCCACATGCCACAGAGCAACTAAGCCCATGCGCCACAACTACTCAGCTTGCGCTCCAGAGCCCGTGAGCCACAACTGCTGAAGCCCACGTGCCACAACTACTGAAGCCCGCATGCCTAGAGCCGGTGCTCCGCAAGAGAAGCCCCCACACTGCAACAAAGAGTAGCCTCCGCTCTCCACAACTAGAGAGACTGCACGCAGCAACCAAGACCCAACGCAGCCCCCCCCCAAAAAAAAACAAAACAAAACACAATACAGGCAATTTAATGGAGACACAAACAAGTTTAGGAATGGCAACTGAAATGCACAGATCAAGAACTGGAATGAAGCATTTATGTTTAACTGGCTCTGAAACTCAATTTTAGCTTCCTGTGGCTTTAAAGGTGGGCACACGGGTATGTGTGTGTGCGCCCATCTACACAACAGCTCACCCAAAATCCTTGCTCCAGCTTCACTGGATTCCCCCTTCATTAGGGCTCTGTTTGGGCATTCAAACTGAATCATGGTTGCCTAATTTATAACGTAGGGATAACACACCACAGGGTTCTGGTGGGGATTAAAAAGGTGATATATGTGTGCATGTACGTGAAAATGCTTATAAACTGTACTGTGCTATGTTGATTTAAGGTCTTGTTAGTATTCCTCTCTCCCAGTCAAATATGGGAAAAATTCCACCAGAACAATCACATACAGAGTCTCCATTTTATAAATATATTCTCAGCACTGTTTAGTTACTGTCTTAGCTGGAATAACTGCCTCACAAAAGACTTTTGTTGTTGAATGTGCTGGAGATTAAAGGACTTAAGGAAAAAAGAAACAAGGCTTTGCCAGTCTCTTTAAGGACCCAAGGAAAGCTCCAAGGACACGTGCAGTAAAATGTTGTAAGTAGATTCTTTTCCAGTTTTATGAAGTGGAGCAGGCCACAGGCTCTCACTGAAAAGTGGAGAGTAACAGTGCATCTCACAAACTGGGATGAAACAGGGGTCAAACCATGGTCTTGGTATTAGGCACACAACTCATATTTAAAGAGATGCTGAGAATCAATTGTACGTATATTTGGCTGTAGTCAAATAAAACTGTGAAGGCTATTTTTTTTCTTCTGTGAAAAAAATACCAAAGACAAACCTTCCAACTTTCACGAAGTTTTTACTGTTTACGTCTCATATAGGTGGCTGCCACTGCAACAGACATTTTCAAGCTACTCTAGCAGGGATGCACGTGCTTTGTATAAACCCCAATTCAATGATGTAAGCAGAGTTCTAGCTGATCTGAACTATTCCCGATGCCTGGCAGTCTTGGACGCAAACTAGATGACTGGCAGGGCCCTTGGTTTTTTGGCCAGTTGTTACAAATTTCATAAATGGGAACTGGTCTGAAGGAACAACTCTCAATGGTCTCTATGCCATCAGAGTGGGGCAGTCACGAGAATAACCCAAGTCTGAAGATAATTAAAAAGTAATTCCAATGGCATATTGAAATGCTTTGCTTTTGGCCTTTTGTTTAAATTATTTTGGAGAGGCTAATTTTTAAACTGGAATCTACCAACGTCAACATGTATCAAAAAATGTTTAAATGTTCACACCTTTGAATCAGTAATTCTAATTTGCAATCTATTCTAAAGAAATAATGCAGAAGAAAGAAGATCTATATGTCCAAAGATGTGAATTTAAAGCTTGTTTTTGGCAGAGGAAAACTGGGGTAAATTATGGCTCATTCAAATGCCTATGCAACATTGTAAATATTTATAAAATATTTTAAACACATGGAAAATAGTTACAAATGAAAAACAAGATGTAAAAAATATATGGATAGCACTATCAAAAATGGTTGTATAGGGGGCTTCCCTGGTGGCGCAGTGGTTGAGGGTCTGCCTGCTGATGCAGGGGACACGGGTTCGTGCCCTGGTCTGGGAAGATCCCACGTGCCGTGGAGCGGCTGGGCCCGTGAGCCATGGCCACTGAGCCTACGCGTCTGGAGCCTGTGCTCCGCAACGGGAGAGGCCACAGCAGTGAGAGGCCCGCGTACCGCAAAAAAAAAAAAAAAAAGAAAAAAAAAAAGGTTGTATAATACATGCCTAGAAAAACACTAGAATAAAATATAATAAAATATGAACTGGGTAGAATAAAAATATTAATGATTGATTTCAATGAATTCTACAGATTTCTTTAACATTTTTCTTCAATAACAAAGATCTTTATTGAAAATGAAATTACTTCTGGGAATTAACATTCCCAGAACACACAGCTGAAATTAAATGAACAAGGATATGTAAGGCCAGAATTTAAAACCCACTGTGGTTTGTCCAAAAAGCTAAACATCTGATGGATGTTTAGCAGCTGCAAAATATATCCTCCTGGTCTCAGTAGGTCATTGCCTCTGTTTAAAATTTTGCTTTCACACATTGCCAGGGAATTAGGTAGAGCAAAGTGAATTTACTGAGTTTTTTTCTTAGTGTCACCAAAGTATTTAAACACAATCTTAAAGATTCTTTTGGATCAATATTCTATACTTAGTTCAATTCTGAGCAAACAAAAATAAAATTCACTCGCCTCCTCTCCAGAATGGCACTTTGGGCAAAGTAATAGCTAATTCATTTATATACTACACACCTAGCCATAGTTACATTATTTATAAGCTCATAAGTCTATAATTAAATGATGATGTATTCATAGGCCACAAACATGAATGTACTTTTGTTCATCTTTTCCCTTCCAGTATAAAGGGCACAGAAAATAAATGCTTCCAATGATAAAGAGTTGAGTTGAGTACATATGTGTGTGTATTCTTTGCTCCTATGCATTCTTATTAACCTGACTTACAAAGGGCGCTTTTATTTTAGTGTAAATGCCACTTCTGCCTTCCCACACTTTACAAACCACCAGATGGACCACAGGTTTGTAGGCTTCTTAGAGAAGGGGCATTATCTTCCTCACCACTGCAAATTTCCTTATTATGGCACCTTGCACAGCATTTACAGAAAGCAGGCACTTGACTGACAGGGAAGTCATTACCATTTTCCACTTCTAATGACAGTGAGGACCAGGTAACCGTTGTTTCCCGAGTTAAGTGATGCGTGAGCTCATAGGAGCCAGGAGAGAGCCTAACTGCTAAGCGTAAACCTGGAGAGGGATGAGAGGCCCGGCTGCAGGCAAGGTGAGGGATGGCACCATGAGCCTGGCTCTGCATGAGGGAAGGAAGGGCACTCAGGAGACCAGCTGGTGGTAAGGCTGGAGAGAGAAACGGGAGGACCTTCCTGCCGCCCTACAAAGACTTAGTAAAATCTACACTTCTCGTGAACACCTTTGGGATGGGAGTCCTGCTTGCAGGTGGGTGCAGGGCAAAAATAAAGACTGATCACGGGGACAGTCAACACAGGGATAGCACATGTGTTTGTTAAACTGCGTCACGAGTCCAAGAATAATCTTCTAAGCACCTGCTTAGCAAGCACCTCCAAGCACCAGAACTACGCAAAGGAGGCATAACCCATACATGTGCTCTGCTTTCAGAAACCCTGGCAGTTCCCTATTGCTTGTCACTGATCTGACCCTTTCTCACAGTGTTGATCATCCTTATTTGTGGGTTCTGTATTTGCGAATCCACCTACTTGCTAAAATTGATTGGTAACCCCCAAATCAAATCATCCTTGGACACGCACAGAGTGGCAAAAAACGTGAGGCCCAGCTGAGGTCGAACAAGGCGACACCCCCCTTCTCGTTCCTGGTCTCACACTGTAACCTTGCGGTCTATTTAGTGCCACTGAGAATTCAACAGTGAACAAAAAGAATAAAAAGCACTGGGCTCATGGGACTTATGTTCTAGTGACGCGATTGAAAGGTTGGATTGTGCGCCTTTAGGTGAATACTTAAAGTACTGTGGTACTCAAACTTTTATTAATACCAACAAGACCGATGGATGCGGAAATACTTTCATTGCGTCCGATTCAGATGACAGCACTGAAACAGTCAAGGAAGCAGTTAAGCCACCACGCTGCTTGTGTTGTATCGAGTGATGTTTTCTAGGGCTTCCGCTTCCTGTGGTGTACTAGATAGCCTGAAAAGTCATCCTGCTGTAAAACACGAGAAGCTGGATGAACTGAGCAAAAATGGGCCCATCATTACTATAATTATCCCGAGGAAACGATGCACCCCCTAGGTCACATGAAGTCTTTTTTTTTTTTTTTTTTTTTTTTTTTATGAAGTCTTTTAAGAACAATGGTTCCGAACCTCGCCTGGACATTAAATCATCTGGGGAGCTTTTAAAAGTCCTGCTGCCCAGATCACAAGCAAACCAATTAAACCAGAATCTTGGAGCGGCACTCAGGCATCAGCAATTTTATAAAACTCCCTAGGTGATCTGGGGTCCAGCCAAGGTCAAGAACTACTGCTTTAGAAGGCGATAGGGTATATAGTGCACGGAGAGGCAGTAGTCCCAATGTTCTGTCAACTTCACTCAAAATTACCGACGCTGGGGAATCTGCAAAGTTATCCAGCTTCTTAAGTCTCTTCTCCACAACCTCATTTCTTCTGCTTTCCCCCCTTATACTGGGAAGTGGATGCTATCACTTTTCAGATGGATGCAAAGAACCAACCTAAGTGGGTACCTTCCTGAGTCTAAATATGCCCGTTTATAGTTAAACATTTGAGTTTTTAAAATGAGTTCCCACTAAGCTAAGGCTACATGTGAAAGCCAAAGAAGAGACACATGAATTGTAATCAAAAGACTTTATTATTTCCATCAATAAGTCTCTAAAAGTCAAGGATAATACCCAATACGTACTTAATGGATACTAATCATACTCTTCCTCTGCCAATCTCTGTGTTTTTGGTTCACATTCCTCTTTGGAGACAATAACTCCCGTTTTTTTTTTTAAATGAACCAAGCAGCAAAACCCCACAACATTTCCTATACATGTAGGGAAGAAATAGACCAGTAATTACTGAATTTGAGTGTCCTGAAAATCCAAAATGTCCTCTATACATAAAAGGTGCTATTAGAAAATACTGTGTGTGACCTGCGCTCGAAGATGGAAATATTCCATGCTGTAAAAGCAAAGTGAATCCTCCGGCAGGTATCCTGCGGGCTTCCCATGTGACTGTGCATTTGGACTCTGGGATCTCTCCCCGATGGAGTAGGACTCCCTGTCCTGGAATCCTTGAAGCGCAAGAACAAGAGCTAGATGGAAGTTTCCAGGGATTTGTTTATAAGAACATTACACTGCTATTTTGTTTGCATAGATCTAAACACAGGTTTCAGATCTAACCTGGAGATAGTCTGCGTTGGTCAAAGTTAAGACATCAACACGTCACAGTCAAGGCACTTATAAACTAACTCATACCAGGGTTTATGATGCTAATAACAATAAAAACTGAAATGAAAACAGCATTTAATGAGAATTTACTATATGCCAGGTACCAGTGCTTTTCACGTATCTCACTTAAGCTCCCAACAACCCTAAGTGGCAGACGTTATTATTATACTTGATTTGCAAGGAAACTATGAATCAAGGAGGTTAGAGTCACACAAACAGTTAAGTGGCGGAGAGGAATTTGACTCAGGTGGTCTGAGTCCAAAGTTCACACACTCACCCCTCTGCTGTATTTCCCCACGCATACCAGACACGTTTTGGTTTCTGGTGACCAGCATAGTCACAAGAGTTGAAGACAAGAGTCAGGCCTGGGGTCAGCCTTGAGGACCTGTTAAGCCCATGGTCACCATGGGATGTGGCCATCTCCCCAACCCTCTGGACTGGACCTGAGAGGGGTCACAGAGTTTGGGGCTGATTACACGGAATGGATTAGGCTCCTAAGACATCTGAAAAAAATTGCATCCCAAAGGAGTATCAAGAAGAGAAGGGACAGCCAACTCCTGGCTGATGTGGACCGAGCTGGCTGCCTTATCGGGGCGGCACACCAAGTGTCTGCGTCTTCACTGTCTTGTGGGGGAAGCCAGGAGATGGCTCATGGGTCTGGGGATGGAGTTGAGGAAGCAGATTGAGCAGAGCTCACCATTTATAAAGTTGCCGGCCAGGCTCTGTAGCTAAGAAAGGGGTGGGAGGTGGAGAAAGAACACCATACTTCGTTGCACTCAGTCAGACAGGAAAAAGGGGCAGCGTGTAATGACAGGCCAGGCAGAGCGGGTGAAAAGAAAGAGGCTTCAGATGAGGCGGGGCTGACGACCCCCCCCCCCCCATCACAACTGGGTCCTGAACAGGCCTGCCCCTGGCCCTGACAGTTATCTTCTAGTGCATCAAAGGCTCGGTGGTGTAGAAAGAGCCAAGCTGGATCAGCTTCTGTCTTCTGCTCTGCAGCTCTGATCTGAGACACACCTGAGCAGAGAGCGGCCTCTGGCTCCACAGTCCTGACCTGTCAAAACGCAGGCAGCATTTTCATCTCTGCCCCAGCCTGCCCTCTCCAGCTGGGCTGAGCATCTCTAATAAGCGGCCTCGCCGCACGGATCCCTGGCCTCACCTCCTCTAACTCAGAGCTGGGCCGCCGCCTGGGCACTTCATTCTGGATCACGCGCTCTACGGCTTCCTGAGGGGTATCCCCCGGAAGCCAGGGCTGCGGTGTAATTGCTGCAGCTGCTATTGAAATTCACTTTTGGATTTCTGTTCCCTGAGCAGAAAGTTCTGAAAGCTCCCAGGGAGAAGGGAGCAGGCTTTGCATCCTGCAGGCTCGGGCTATCCTGACAAATTCCTAAAGCCTCATTTCTGTGTGGTCTCTTTCAAAACCTTCTGAAAGTTCCAGGAGATCTATTTCTTGATAACTTTTTCTCCCTTGCTTGAGGTCGGGCCAGAAGAGAGCTGAACAGATGTCAGATCTGAAGCTTTCCCAATTCAACCACTTGACCGCCGGCCTGCTAATCTGCCCTAATGTAAATGAAATGTCTTTGAGCTTTTCTCAGAGAAAAAGACAAGATTCCAAAAAAGCGGGAGACATCCCTTCTTCAAGAAAAACAACATGAAAGAACAGGGTGGTTGGAGTCAGCTGCATTTCTGCCTGTTAGAATATTAAAGTGTGCTTGTTTTCCTCTTTCTCATAAAGTCACAATGGATTATCTTGAGTTCTCAAACTCCTACATGGATTTTTCCTTCTTCTGCAAGTTGTCACTTGACTGACAAAAATATGCTTCAGTCCCTAAAAATGCAAATTCCCTGAAGAGAGTACTGACCTACAATGAACTACAGCTGAGATGTGGAGTAAATGTTATTATCCCAACTAGGAATATTGATGGCTCCATGCTGGGGGCAGGCCTCAGTCAGCACTCAGGGCTAAAACCTCAGGTGAAAGCACACACTTGAGCGTGTTGACAGTTATCTTAGTGATTTTCTCCTATATCCTGCTTGGAGTTACCAGAAAGGCCTGGCCAGTGATCAAACACCACACACAAACGTTATACCCCAAGAGGTCCTGCTTGGGAAAGTATCCAGGCCAGCTGCCCCCAGCATACTGGATCTTTAAGAGCCTCTTGGTTGCAATTAAAGACACTGGCTCTCCGACTTCCAATCTGGCCCAGGAAGGGCTGACTCTAGACTGGGCTCAGGGATCTGTACAAAGGCGCCCCAGAGACACTCATTCATTGAAGACATACCATCTTTTGCTGAATATATTATGACATTTATTACAAGGTGTACCACATTACCACAAAAAGCCAATTAAACTATGATATCAACTCTGTTATCATATAGAATTTCTCTTTTATGCTATTGAAAGAGCTCTTCTAGAGCAGTTTAGACGGGAATGTATCACATAGCCCCCTTGTCGATTCATCAAAAGGCAAACAGAAGCAAGATACATTCATTAAGCTCTTCCTAACGCTTTTTCACACCCAAGAGTTTGACTTTGTGAATCACTTTTGTTTTAAGCTGTTAATTTTGAAATAATTTTAGGTTTCCAGAAGAGAAAGACAGTATGTACACAGAGCCGATGCCACTGGGTCTACATGCCACACTGTGAACAGCAAGGCTGTAGCAGAATTCCTAGATTTATGTACCAGAACTGCTAGTTACTGGCTGTGTGACGGCTGACCTTCAGTTCCTTATTTGGAAACTGGGATAATCATTCCCCTTATCTTCCAAGGCTGTTGTGAGGTTTTGGAGGAAACATCCACAGAAACCCTAAGTGCTTCGCAAACATCAGTTATCCTTAACACACCCTACAAGGCACTATGTAGAGTTCTGGTCCCAAAGGAGTTTACAGTCTAGTCAATACCGGTTCTTTACATTTATCTGGTGCCGCACAGTTTCACAGTGACTTCATATCCATTCTATAATCTGACCTTCGCAATGATCCTGTGAAGCAGGTAGACTACACTGTGCCGTCATTTATTATACATGTTATCCTGAGGTTTGGAGGGGGTTCCTTTCTCATAGTGGTAAACTCTACTTTGAGCATGTTGGCTTGTCCTTGGCCTTGCCAATACTCTTACTGTAAGTAACTTCAGACCATGTGAACGGGGGCTTTGTCAACAGTGAGTTACTAGGTCTGTCTAACCGGGTCTGAACCTTTCTTACTTTTCAGACACCAAATGTTGCAACCTGGACCTGCTTTGGGGCCCAGGCAATTTCATGGATGCCTCCTCTCTCTGGGAACCCACTGCTTGGTGGAGGCCCTGAAGGGGTGGGGTTCTTGCTAGCTCCAGCTGTTTCTAATTAACCTCACCCTGCTTTCCTCCCAGGATGGTTAAGTCAATTCAACAGATTAGCATTTTCAAAGGCACCAGATCACTCGCCATTAAACCAGCTTGGGATAAAACAGTATTCAACCATTTTACACATTAATTTTCAGTCAAGGATAAAACACCCCTCCCTCCATTATCAACCTGTTTTGTTTTTTTTTTTCTCCTGACCTCACTTTCTCTTGGAGACTTCATGGGGGTAGTGGGATACTGGTGGGGTGATGGTCTATGATCAACCTGAAAAATCCACACGAGTCAGGCTTGGCAAAGCTTTCCTTAGAGATTTCTATAGTCCCTCCCGCTCTCCTACCCACCTCATAAAGAGTAAAGGACTCACTGGGAAACCTTTAAAATTTCCTAAAGTAACTAGACTCATTCATTTACATATTCCTAAGTCTGCTTCCATCTCAAAGCTTTTTAACAGTGCCACTCCCGGATCTAAACTACAAAAAACGTTAGTCATATGTTCCCTGGCTTAAAAATTCTTTTGACAATAATTCACGTTTTTTTTTTGTTTTTTTTTTCAAACAGTTGCTAAAAACAAGATGTTATTTATCTTACAATTAAAAACACAGATGAGGTGAGATCATTTGGGGGGGTAGCTTGAGGTAAAGGAAGCACCATAATCTTATCCACTGTGGGGAGGAATTTAGAATGAGGGAAGGCTGGCTGGCCTTGGACCCTATCCAAGGGAGTTCTGTCACTAAACTACCCAAAAGAGAGCCTTACAAGGCAGTTTCTTCTAGAAGGCAAGTCTGTAATAAACCCTGAGGGCAGGCTCTAGAGAAAGATGGAAATCTTATCTAAGGGCATCAAATAAATGCCTTCTCAGCTCAATCACTCCATAGCATAGGTCTAGAGTGCAAAGCTCTTAAAAGTTATAACATCCTCTCCCAGACACTTCCCCTCCTCCCTTACAAAGCTGAGAGATAACCTAAAAGGGAATCTTGGAAACAGAATTCTCCTGACTCCCACACAGCACTTACAGTATCCAACAGCTTTTATGGCAAGTCCTTCCTGGTGTACAATTTAAATGTGCCTTGTGGCTATTTAATTCCAGCCTGTTAATTCCTCTCCCGAAGAGCTGTAGAACAGTAGGTCAGGCACCTTCCATTTAATTCCCAAACCACGAAGAAACATTAACTTGTTCTTTCGATTACATTCCTTTAAAAGAATCGTGTGTGTGTGTGTGTGTGTGTGTGTGTGTGTGTGTGTGTGTTTGAAACTCTTGTATTTTACTTTATTTTTTTAACATCTTTATTGGAGTATAATTGCTTCACAATGGTGTGTTAGTTTCTGCTGTATAACAAAGTGAATCAGTTATACATATACATATGTTCCCATATCTCTTCCCTCTTGCATCTCCCTCCCTCCTATCCTCCCCATCCCACTGCTCTAGGTGGTCACAAAGCACCCAAGCTGATCTCCCTGTGCTATGTGGCTGCTTCCCACTAGCTATCTATTTTACGTTTGGTAGTGTGTATATGTGTCCATGCCACTGTCTCACTTTGTCCCAGCTTACCCTTCCCCCTCCCCGTATCCTCAAGTCCATTCTCTAGACTTTTAAAAGAATCTTAAGGCAACCTATGGAATAGGAGAAAATATTTGCAAATGATGCAACCAACAAGGGCTTAATTTCCAAAATATACAAACACCTCACACAACTCAAACAAAAAAACCCAAACAACTCAGTCGAAAAATGGGCAGAAGACCTAAATAGACATTTCTCCAAAGAAGACATACAGATGGCCAAGAGGCACATGAAAAGATGCTCAACATCACTAATTATTAGAGAAATGCAAATCAAAACTACAATGAGGTATCACCTCACACCAGTCAGAATGGCCATCGTTAAAAAGTCTATAAATAAAAAATGCTGGAGAGGGTGTGGAGAAAAGGGAACCCTCTTGCACTGTTGGTGGGAATGTAAATTGATACAGCCACTATGGAGAACAGTACAGAGGTTCCTCAGAAAACTAAGAATAGAATTACCGTATGACCCAGCAATCCTACTCCTGGCCATTCATCCAGACAAAACTCTAATTCAAAAAGATACAAGCACCACTATGTTCATAGCAGCACCATTCACAATAGCCAAGACATGGAAACAACCTAAATGTCCATCAGCAAATGAATGGATGAAGAAAATGTACAATGGAATACTACTTGGCCATAAAAAAGAACAAAATAATGCCATTTGCAGCAACACGGATGCAACTAGAGATTATCATACTAAGTGAAGTCGGAAAGAGAAAGACAAATACCCTATGATATCCGTTTATATGTGGAATCTAAAATATGACACAAATGAACCTATCTATAAAACAGACTCACAGACATAGAGAACAGACTTGTGGTTGCCAAGGTGGGGGGAGGGGAGGGATGGACCAGGAGTTTGGGGTTAGTTGATGCAAACTATTACGTATAGAATGGATAAACGACAAGGTCCTACTCTATAGCACAGGGAACTATATTCAACATCATGACATAAACCATAATGGAAAAGAATACAAAAAAGAATGTATATATATGTATAACTGAGTCACTTTGCCATACAGCAGAAATTAACACATTGTAAATCAACTGTACTTCAATAAAAAAATAATTTAAAAAAAAGAATCTTAAGTCCTTTAAGACCTTCTTCAAGGCTGCCTATTTTATTTTCTAAAGCCTCTTCAGGTTTTCAATTCTTTCCTAAGATGCAGTGATTAAAACTGGGTAAAGGGATAAGAACGAACCAACAACTCACTCAACTTTCTGGAACTTTCTGTCTGAAAAAGGGCAACTGAAGCCAGAAAAATATTTTAAAGCATTTCTATTGGGCTGGGGTAGACTCTTTGAGATGTGACTTTTTCTGATTCTGATCTAAAAGCGAGGTGAGTCAATGTCAGATGTATTCCCTGGTCTACACATCAGACAGGCAGAAGATGCAAGGAGAAAAGAGGGCAGACATGCAGCAGAGCCCATTGCCTGCATTTCCAATGAGAAGGCATTTTGAGAGGAGTCCTGTGTTTAATCAACAAATATTGAGGAAGTGTCCAACCATTAGCCAGCCACTGTGTTTATGAAGAATAATCAAGATGGAGTCCCTCTTCTAGCATGCTCCCAGTCTAGTGGGGAAGACAGACATTCAAAGAGCTCTTTGGAGTCAGTGGAAGATGCTGTACTAACTGGAAGAGTTCTTTCTCTCCTCAGGAGCTCTGTTCCCTTTGCTGAAATCCTCACGAGGGTCCTCGGCATGGCTTGGCCCACCTCACTTAATACTGCTCAACCATCCCTAAGTCTCTATCCTATTGCCCTGGTGTACATTCTTTACAGCACATACTACTACATGAAAATATCTGTTTACTTGTTTCTGTCTAAAGCTTATGGTAAACGCCACAAGAGAGGGATCTTGTCTATCTTATTCAAGTCTGCTTACCCCGAGAACAGAAGCGTGCCTGGCAAATTCATATATTCATTCATTCATTAAACATATTCAAAGCATCTACTAGTGCCAGGCACTGATCTCGGCCCTTGAGGATAGAACAGGGAGCAAAAATTCCCTTCCCTCATGGAGCTTATTTTCAAGTTGAATAATGACAACAGTAAACATTCGTTGAGTGCTTTCTATGGATTATCTTATTGAATCCTCACAACGATTCTATGAGATAGGTATGATTATAATCGTTATATTATAGGTGAGTAACCAAGGCCCAGAGAGGTCAAGGAACATGCTCAAAGCTCAGTAAGTGGCAGGGTCAAGATTTACACTCAGGGAGTCTGGTTCTAGAGTTCTGCATCTTAACTATTCTGCTAGAATGTCTCTTGTTCACATATACATAGTACATGTGCAATAAATATTGTTTAAAAAATTGCTAGAGGGCAGAGGAGCTGAATAGGTATTTTTCCAAAGAAGACATACAGATGGCCAATAGGCACATGAAAAGATGTTCAACATCACTAATTATTAGGGAAATGCAAATCAAAACCACAATGAGCTATCACCTCAAACCTGTGTCAGAACAGCTATTATCAGAAGAGGATGTGGAGAAAAGGGAACCTTTGTACACTGTTGGTGGGAATGTATATTGGTGCAACCACTGTGGAAAACAGTACGGAGATTCCTCAAAAAATTAAGAATAGAACTACCATACAATTCTACTATCCCACTTCTGGCTATTTACCTAAAGAATAAGAAAACACTAATTTGAAAAGAAATACACACCTTATGTTCATCACAGCATTATTTACAACAGCCAAGATATGGAAACAATGTTAAGTGCCCACCCATGCATGAATGGATAAAGATGTGGTACATATACACAATGGAATACCACTCAGCCATAAAAAAGGTGAAATCTTGTCATTGGCAACAACATGGATGGACCTTGAGGGTATTGTGCTAAGTAAAGCAAGTCAGACGGAGAAGGATAAATATTGTATGATTTCACTCATATGTGGAATCTAAAAAAAATAAAACCCTAAAATAAATAAACAAAGCAAACAAAAATAAACATGTAGATATAGAGAACACAGCAGTGGTTACCAGAGGGGGTAGGGTGGGGGAGATGGCAAAATGGGTAAAGGGGGTCAACTGTATGGTGACAGATGGAAACGAAATTTTTGGTGGTGAGCACCCTGTTGGGTATACAGAAGTAGAAACATAATATTGTATACGTGAAACTTATCTAATGTTATAAATTAACGTTACGCCAATAAAAAATTTTTAAAAGTAACACCCTCCACCCTCCCCACAAAATGTATAAACAGAATCAGAACATAAAAAAAAAGTTTGGGGTCTTCCCTGGTGGTGCAGTGGTTGAGAGTCCGCCTGCCGATGCAGGGGACACGGGTTCGTGCCCCAGTCCGGGAAGATCCCACATGCCGCGGAGCGACTGGGCCCGTGAGCCATGGCCGCTGAGCCTGCGCGTCCGGAGCCTGTGCTCCGCAATGGGAGAGGCCACAACAGTGAGAGGCCCGTGTACCGCAAAAAAAAAAAAAAAAAAAAGTCTGGAAGCCTACACAGAGCTGCAAAAGGACAAAGACATCATTATGGGGGGTGGGGAGGGGAAAGACAAGGGATTTCACAAAGAAAGTGACATCAGCTGATCCTTGAAGGCTACGAGTTCAAAGGGTGGAAAGATAAGTGAGGGTGTGATTATAAACAACAGCAAAGAGCAAACAATTACAGTGGCCGGACCACAAAGGGGGTTGGACAGAAGAGGCCAAAATAAGAGTTATTGTGAAGTGCTAGGTAGTTTTTTAACTTGCTACTAAAGGTACTAGCAAGGAAGACCTTTAAGAGTGAATTCTGATTCCACAAATAAAAATTAATTCTAAGGAAGAAGAGGGGATGGGACCCAAAGGAAACAAGGGATTGCCAAGGAGCTCAGATATAACAGACCATGAACAAAAGGAGTAACCAAGAACCGGAATAAAAGGAGCACCATGTTCTCTTCTAACTGTGAGATTTTATTACACATCTTGGTGTCTCTATTACCTTTTTATTAAACTGAATTTTCAAATCTCCTCTTCCAGTTTCGCATGACTTCAGGGACCTCAATAAGATTTAATGGCACTAAATTAATGATAACAGTTTTAGATTTGAGATTATTACGTCACTACCTTTTAGATAGATTTTTTTTTTTAGAAAGATGGCTTTGCCTCTTATCACAGAGGCACAGAAAACAAGCAGACCAAGGTCTCTCCACAGAAGGTGGGTAAGTGTTGACCTCAGAAAAGAAGGGACTGGGAAAAGATTCAGAGTGGCTCCAGGGCAAGCACTCTGGGAGGTAGGTTTGTAACTTGCATGGATACTTTGTTAATCAACAAGACCAGACCTGTTTTGTGCATCCTCAGCTGTAAAGCATCTTAGCACAGTGCTGACACCTGACAGATGCTCAATAAATGCGGGTTAAATGAGACCAATCACCAGAAGGAATGATGCCCCCTCCCTCTCAATACTTGAGGAAGCATAAAGTTTCTTCCGCGGGTAGAAGAAGAACCCTTTCTAGGCTGAAAGAACCTAGAAAATGCATTTCCTATTCTTTGCAAAGCCCCAATACTAAATGGCACAGAAGTTAATGGCACTCTGATGGGTTTGCTTCTATAATTGTTAAAACACTTCCAGGAGTCAGGAGAAATATATTAGGAGATCTGGCTTTAGCCCCATTTATCTCTGCTGTGGAAAAGTACTCTGGTGGACCTCACATTCTTTTCTGCTCTCCCTGGCATTCTTCTATAAATGGCCCGAGGCACTAGACCCCTTATCTCTAAATTTAGGTTGGGAAGAAAGGTTAATTTATGACAAGGTTTCCAGTTTTAGATGCTATTTCTCTTAACATTTTCCCCAAACATAAAGAAAAACTAGGTCTGTACCCTCCTGAGGTTTGCACTCTAGAGATGCTGAGGATCTGGTTTTCATGATAATGAGGTTATATGACTAGTTCTATATGACTATCAGTCTCAATATTTTATAATTGCACTGTGTGAGGGTTTAGAGATGTAAATAGCACGAGAGAAGATGGATAAAACTAGCTACAGGCTAGAATTGACAATAATACTTAAATAATCACCAAGCTATCCTTCTGCTCTGATAAGGCAAGTTCCAGTGATTTGGAAAGACTGGGGAAAAATTCCCCTTGGAATGTGTAAGAAAAATGTCAATATTTGGAATGAATTCTTAAGCTATGCTCATTTCTCTTTTCATGGTGTGACTGATAAATTAGACCCAAAGGGCTGTTTCTGTGGGGAAAGTGTGCGATTATTTTGGATTGTGATTTAAGTTTAAGGTGATGATAATATAGTTAACAGTAAGCTGGTTACACTATTTAAGGCTTTCAATGGTGAACTCTGAAATCAGTGGCAGATGACCTATTAGCCATGTGGACTTCTGGGAAAAACTAAAAAAAAAAAAAAAGAATTACTTGGAAAGCTTGGAGAAAGTCTGAACTGTGTTAAAGAAGCAACTGCTTCTGTCATTTCAGGAGAACTGCCTCTTCTCTCCCTTTTTCCTACCTTGGCTGGGACCAGGAGAGAGACTGCCAAGGTTGCATTTCTAACCTTCCCTTGAAACTACTGCCTAAGCAGACATTAGAATTAAAAGCTATTTTTTTTTTCTTTTTTGCAAGTCCAGACTCTATTTTCCCCTTTCATTTATGGCAAGCTTGGACTTGTTTGGAATAAAATAAACGATCAAACATAACCTCAAAGGCATTCCTGCTGAACAGTGCATCCTGGGGACAAATTACACAAGAAAGGAAAAAGAAAAACAAAATGGTCATAAGGTTCACAACACAAACGACATCATAAAAACATCCTTCAAAGAGTTTGTATTTTTTCGCCCACAAATAACTAGCTAGTTAGATTACTGTTTGAGAATCTGTAACTTCCAGTAAGTGAATTATTTTCCTTAATATTAAGAAACCATGAAATCCAATTTTTAAAATTCTTACAATCTAACCAATCAAACATGGGACAAACAACTCTCTGAAAGTCCTTATACTGTATTTCATCATCAAACGCCTTTCTCCTATCTCTTGACTTCACCTCTATACACTCAAGCCAAGAAAGAATGGAGAGAAAATGACATTTTTGGGTTCCTAGAAGAGTGGGGGCAGCTTTTGCGAATCAACTTGCCGGCTGTTAGCATGAGCTGGGTGAGCTTTGGGGACGGGAGAATCTGTGGTATCTGGAAATCTTTTCTATACATACACTCGCCCTGCAAGTCCTCACTTTCTTGGCGCACGCGTCAGTCTCTCAAAACCACCAGAAAAAGAGAACGGGAGGCGTCGCCCATCCCTCCCGGCATCACGCGGCTGCCAACTCCCCCCTCCCCGAGTCGGCCCGGATGCCCACGGGAGAAGCCGCGGGAACCAGCCAGGTGCGCCGGCCGCGACGCCCTGTCGGCTCCTCCCCGCAAGGGGGCGCCTGGTTCTCCCCGCCCGGCGGGGCGGGGTCGGAGTCGGAGGGGAAAGCGCACATGCCCACCTTGCTCGCAGGTGCCCTTGCTGACCTGGGTGATAGCCTTCTCCCCGCGGCTCTCGGCCTTTAGGCTGGCGGCGCGCAGCTGGCAGCCGCTGGAGTAGGTGATGCCGTTGCTGCCGCACACCGGGTAGCGGCTCTTGCACACGCACACGCCGCTCACCTCCAGGCCGCCGGCTGCTGCCCCGGCTTTACCCTTCCGCCTCTTGCGGCTCTTCACGCACTCCATCCCCGGCGCGCAGTGCCCCCTGCCGGCGCCGCTGCCCCCGCACGGCTCGCCCTCGCCGCGGGCGCACACCGGGCAGCAGCCGCACGCGTCGCGGGTCTCGCCCAGCTGGCAGCCCCGCGGGGGCAGAGGCGGGCAAGCGGCCGGCTCGCAGGGGCCGCAGGCGTCCGAAGAGGAGGAAGAGGAGAGGGGCAGAAGCAGGAGCAGCAGCCCGGCTGCACCGAGGAGCAGGGCGGACAGCGGCGGCCGCTCCATGGTGGGGAGCGTTGGCGGCGGCGGGAGCGCGAGTGAGGCGCGTCCCGCCGGCCAGCGCTTTAAATCCGGCGCCCCGCCCGGCCGGGCCGCGGGAACCACACCCCCCGGGCGGCTAGAGCTTGGCCGCCTCGTCCGCACCGCCCCTCCCGGGACCGCGGGGCTCGAGCGCGCCCCTGCTGGCGGGGCATACGCTGGGCCCGGGGACGCTCCGTCTCACGCCTCTTCGCTTTTGGTTTTGGCTCTGAGCGCACCCCGCCGGCTGCTGCTCAGCCCCCTTCTCCCGAGGGCTGCACCCCGTCCTTTGGGGCTCTCCCGCAGTGAAGACAGTTCCCTCCCCTCTGGTCCCTCTACTCTCGCAGTCCGGGCATTCATACTTATTAACAACAGCTTTGAGATGACCCCATGTGTAATCCATTATATTCTCCGTGAGTCTGGGAGACCTGAGTGTTGATTGCTCTGCGGTTTGGGAAGCTCTTTTAAGAACAATTAGTTTTTCAAACCCCGCTTGGGGATTTTGTGTCCCCGTTGGCCAGAGGCCCGGTGTGGTCTTAGGTGCCAAGCTAAAAGGACAAACCGTTGCCAACCACTCCTGTTCTCAGCACCTCATAACTGCTTCCTTATGCCAAGTTTTAAGTCTGAGTACTGGAACCCATGCGAGAACAAGTCATGTCTTCAGTTTATAATATGTGGTGCTGGACCTCCATCAAACCTCTCCGGAGAACTGAGCACAGCTGGGGGTGCCACTGAGGCCCCTAAAGCACCCCAGTTTTCACCAGTCATTCCGTGAGGTTTTTGATATAAACGACTGACAATTCCTCCTCAGTCTTTCTCAAAAGTGCTCTGCAAGCTCAACTTCAAAGCTTTTTTTCCAAGAAAAAGGGCTCTTCAAATCCCTCTTACCCAGACTTTTGTTTCCATGTTTATTAGATACACAACACTGCAGTGTGCGTCATTCTGCACGTCACATCTGAGTTCTTTTTTCTTAGCACAAATCCAAGGATGTATAGGATTGCTAACTCAAAGTGTGCGGTTCACTATGCCACCAGCAATGTATAGATGTCACTCTCACCAGTCTTCCTGGGATAATCATTGTAAACTTTTCTGAAAATTAGATAGTCACAAAACTCAGAGAATAAAAAACCAAGCACCCTCCTAACCAGAAAACCTAGCACCTATTCTTTGGCCTCTCCTTAGCATATTCTAGAAAAGTGGCACTTTTTTTTTAAAGGTCATGTGTTGTCATGACAATTGTTTATAAAACAATGAAAAGTCTTTGGAGCAGACTTTTTCTAAGTATTCTTGCCTTTGTCCCTCAGTAATAGAGTTTACATGACCCAGTCTACAGTCCCAAACTAAAACAAATGCAGAGAGGGCACTCTGATATTGCCTGTTCTATCTCAATTTTATTAATTCACTGGTCAAGGTCCACTAAGTTGGTTTCAGGACTTGTTATAACTGTTGTAATTTTAGGATCTCCAGAACCTGAGACAAGGATTCCAGTGCAAGTAGTTTACCTGAGAGGCCATGTCAGGACATACCAACTGGGGGCGGGGGGGGGGGTGGGGGGCGGCGGGCCGAGGCGGTAGGGAGTGAGCCGGAGGGGAAGACAGCCAATAAAGATGCTTATCAAGTCAGCTCTGGGCAGGGTGGGCTCTGTAGCCAGATGAAGCCCCCTCAGGCTCTGCAAAGTTTTGTGTATGGGGGCGTTGGGGGAGTAGGGGGCAGGCACTGCACCACCAAGGGCTGTATACCACCGTGTTTTTCAAACCCTGCGTTGGAGCCAGCAGTAAGAAGGCAAATACGAGGCACAGTAGAATCCCTTTGGCGGCGTGGGGAGACACTTATTGCCCAGCAAGCAGAAGAGCAAGTAGGGTTTTTAATCACTGGAGGGGGTGCCTGGGCTTTGTGTGATGACACCAATCTGGAGGACTTGAAAATAAGAAGAGATGTGGTTATTCAGAAGAAGGAGAAAAGGCAGGAAAATGGGGCCTTTACAAAGAAACTTGACAACCCCTGCCTTCCAAGAAAGAAGATATTGTCACCCATTCAGCTTCAGTTCTGGTGAGACCAAGAGCCTAGATCTGGAGACAGGATATGTTATCTGCAAATAGAGAGCATTTTACTTCTTCCTGTTTAAGCTAGATGACCTATATTTCTTTTTCTTGCCTAATTGCCCTGGTTAGAACCTCTAGTATAACGTGGAATAGATTGGTGAGAGTGAGCTTCCTTGCCTTATTACTGACCTTAGAGGGAAAGCTTTCAGTCTTTCACCATTAAGATGTTAGCTGTGGGTTTTCCATAGATGGTCTTATTACACTGAGGAAATTGCTTTCTATTTCCAGTTTGTTGAGTGCTTTTATCATGAAGAGGTATTGCATTTTGTCAAATGTCTTTGTTTGCATCTACTGAGATGATCAATAAAGTTGTATTTTATTTTATTGATTTTTGAATGTTAAACCAAGCTAGCATTCCTGGATTAAATCCCACTTGTTATATAGTGATGTATAATCCTTTTAAATATGTTTCTGGATGTGATTTGCTAATATTTTGCTGAGGATTTTTGCATCTATATTCATAAGAGATATTGGCTTGTAATTTTCTTGTGATGTCTTTGATTTTGGTATCAGGGTAATAGTGGGTTCATAGGATGAGTTAGAAGTGTTTTCTTATCTTCTGCTTTTTTGGAAGAGTTTGTGAAGAATTGGTATAATTCTTCTTTAAATGTTTAGTAAAATTCAGTGAAGCCATCTGGACCTGGGTTTTTCTTCATGGGAAGTGTTTGGCTATTAACTCAATCTCTTTACTTACTATAGGTCTGCATCAGTTTGCTAGGGCTACCATAACAAAATACCACAGACTGTGTGGTTTAAACAACAGAAATTTATTTTCTCACAGTTCTGGAGGCTGGAAGTCCAAGATCAAGGTGCCAGCAGGGTTGTTTTCCTCTGAGAGTCATAAGGGCAAGATCCTCCCCACAAGGTGCCACCCACAAAATACCAAGAACCCTCCTCCCTTCAATAAATAAGACTGCTACTTTACCAGTTGTAGCTTTACATTGCTCAAGTCTGCCTTTCTTATAGATAAGATTTATTGAGATACTCAGTCACAGAATTCTCCCCATCTAGAGCAAGCTCCTGATTCCTTAGACCTTTGCCAAAATTACTCAACCAAAGCCCAAATCCCATAATAATTTCATAACTTCCTCTTACTGAGACCCCCAACAGTTCCATATGGAGTCCATTCTCTCTTGCTAAGATGGGTAATAAACCCAACTTATTTGACTACGGGTATGTTCCTGGAGGTCTTTAGATGAAGGGCAATGACACATGAGAGATTTCCTTTCAGCTCCTTCTCTTCTATCCTACTTCAGCTCAAAATTCTCCTGCCCGAACCCATAGTACACTCCAATAACCTTTGCTGATGGGTCCTTGTACCTGGCAAGCATCCTTCTTGGTGGGGCATCCTCAAGACTTCTCTGGCCAGCAAACTTCAGTGGCGTTTGTAGGAAACCCATGGTGCCGTGCAGGGAACACTCTTGCACTGCCGGTGGGAATGTAAGTTGATACAGCCACTATGGAGAACAGTATGGAGGTTCCTTAGAAAACTACAAATAGAACTACCATATGACCCAGCAATCCCACTACTGGGCATATACCCTGAGAAAACCAAAATTCAAAAAGAGTCATGTACCACAATGTTCATTGCAGCTCTATTTACAATAGCCAGGAGATGGAAGCAACCTAAGTGTCCATCATCGGATGAATGGATAAAGAAGATGTGGCACATATATACAATGGAATTTTACTCAGCCATAAAAAGAAATGAAATTGAGTTATTTGTAGTGAGGTGGATGGACTAGAGTCTGTCATACAGAGTGAAGTAAGTCAGAAAGAGAAAAACAAATACCGTATGCTAACACATATATATGGAATCTAAGAAAAAAAAAAAAGATCATGAAGAACCTAGGGGTAAGACGGGAAAAAAGACACAGACCTACTAGAGAATGGACTTGAGGATATGGGGAGGGGGAAGGGTAAGTTGTGACAAAGTGAGAGAGTGGCATGGACATATATACCCTACCAGACGTGAAATAGATAGCTAGGGGGAAGAAGCCACATAGCACAGGGAGATCAGCTCGGTGCTTTGTGACCACCTAGAGGGGTGGGATAGGGAGGGTGGGAGGGAGGGAGATGCAAGAGGGAAGCGATATGGGAACATATGTATATGTATAACTGATTCACTTTGTTATAAAGCAGAAACTAACACACCATTGTAAAGCAATTATACTCCAATAAAGACGTTAAAAAAAAAGTAAGTGACAAATTAAATGATATATGGAATATTTTGCTGACTTACAAGAGCATGCAGAATATGACAGAGTTGAAAAAAAAAAAAAAGAAAAAGAAAAAAAGCACTGTAGGCAGATGCGGCACTGAGGGTACAAGACTTGGCAAGAAGCTGGCGCCTTTGTGCCAAGAAAAAGGAACCTCTTTCTCCTGAGAAGAGGACCTGCACCCCACCGAGGTGCATGGCTTGGCAGGTGGAGGGAGGGCTGAACTTTGGCCTCACTTGCTCCCTGGGCTGGGCACCCTTGCACAGTGTGCAAACTGCACAGCCTTATGGGGAAACCCAATCTGGTGCCAACACTGTGTGTGGTTCAGAATTAGCACTCAATTAAAAAGTTTGAAAGGTAGATGGATGAAAGGGAAGATCAGTTGGGCAGCTACTACCACCCACTACTGTCAACTACTACTACTGTCCAGGCAGGAATCAATGAGAGCTTGGAGTATGTCGTGGCCATGTGGCTGGAGGGAATGGACTGTATCATTTCTGGTCCTTCCTGGATAAGTTTGTGAGCAAAAGGGGGCACTGTTCATAATTACACTGGACAATAGGCATAAATCAAGATTGCCTTGGACAACGGGGACATATGGTCACCCTAAATAGAGGCTTAAGGGATGGTTGAGAGATCTTTAAGAGGTAGAATATATCAGGCCTCAGGAAGCAACTGACTTGTGAGAGGAAGTCAAGAAAAACCTTGACATTTCTTGCATGGGAGACGGGGTGAAAGCTACTGCAGGTTGGTGTTGGGGGAAGGAAACCAGCTTGATTTTGGACATGCTGATTCTTTACAAAAACAAGTCTATCCTTTTTGGACAGTTCTAGAAAGGGAAACAGGGGAAACTATCTAGTAATCATATGACATTGCTGTAGAGACACTGCAGGGCTCTGACTTAGAGTAAGCCCTTGATGTTTGTTCTCTCTATATGTGAAGTCCCTCAGTGATTAAATCTTATTGTTTAATAAAGGACAGAAACTGATTTCTTATCAGCACTCTGTATCTGATCTCTTAAAAGAGCTATGGCTATGCAGGGAAATAGCTAATGATATCATTGAAAAGGCATTAATAGCCTATAAAATTCAATATTAGAGACAGAACTTGAAGGACTCTCTAGAGGTCATTTAAAGCTAGCTGACACTGGAGTGTGCCATTAGCCCTGATTGTAAGTCATCAGGGGCACAGAGATAACTGAGAACTCTTAGAGATCATCGAGGAAGATGGTCTTGTTTGTATTCTGCTCTATTATTTGACAGTCTTTCAAGATTTCAGAAAGTCACTGAATAATTAGCCAACTTCCAAATATATACAGCTGCAAAGAAAATGTAGGTTTAAGCTCTAATCCTTACTATAGCAGATATGTCATGTGAGGCTTTTAAACCTCTAGGAGCTTCACTTCCTGACTTAAAATTCATTATGTTATACCTTAACTTTGAATTAACATAGACTTTTACATTTACATTCCTCTATAAAATAAATTAGAGAGCATTGCTTCTTATGACAAAAAGTAGGGAGAAATCTCTTTGGGTTATTCCATAATTAGGCTTCCTCCTTTTTTGTTATGGGGGAAATGATATGATCATTTGGTGGTAAATGATGCAGTGCCCCTATATTAATCTTCCAGTTGCCTGATTCCATAATTCACCTTGGCAAAGTAGAAAAATAAAAAAATTGAAAATGGCTCCTCATCGTAAGAAGCCTGGGAGAACATCAAACCAGGAGGGAAAAGAATATTTTCAGGGAATAAGTGGTTCAGTCACAATCTTAACTGTGAGTGAAACTTTGTGCTCATGAAGGGGTTACATGGGTGTCTTTGATCAGCGGTCCCCAACCTTTTTGGCAACAGGGACCAGTTTCGTGGAAGACAATTTTTCCTCTGATGGGGGTGTGGGGGTGCTGGTTGGGGAATAGTCCGGGCGGTAATGCGAGCGATGGGGAGCAATGGGGAGCGGCAGATGACGCTTCGCGCACTCGCCCGCCTCTCACCTCCTAATGGGCAGCCCGGTTCCTAATAGACCACGGACCACTAAGGGGGCTGGGGACCTCTGTCTTTGATAGTGATGTTTATCCCGAGAGCCTCGATTCCTTCCCTTCTGAACAGATGATCAGCTACAATGTTAAGAAGTTGAGGAACAAATTTTCTTTCACTGATGCTGTTTTATTTATTCATTTTAAGCTTGTTAAGGGATTAGAATAACACTAACAATAATGTTATTAGAATAACATTCCTTTCAATGCGGCTAAAAATTCACTTTTTAAAAAGCTGATACCTGAAGGAGATGATTGTTCCTTTATTCCTGCAATGGAGCTACCTAGCTGGGATGTCAGCCTCTTAGGGGAATAACAAGCTAATTCCAGTATTGTCAAAATCCATATCTTATCAAGCTTCAAATTCAAATCCCTTCATGCCAAGCCACTTCCCTCATTAGTGCCTCCTCATATCATTCATGTTTAATAAAAAATGCTTGCTTTTTTTTTTTTTTAATGCTTGCTTTTTAAGATAAATGGTGATGTGCCAGAACTGAGGGAATACCGGAAAAGTGTAAGTCCCTCTTCTTTTTATTTTATTATTTTATTTTATTATTATTTTTTTTCGGTATGTGGGCCTCTCACTGTTGTGGCCTCTCCCGTGGCGGAGCACAGGCTCCGGACGCGCAGGCTCAGCGGCCATGGCTCACGGGCCTAGCCGCTCCGTGGCATGTGGGATCTTCCCAGACCGGGGCACGAACCCGAGTCCCCTGCATCGGCAGGTGGACTCTCAACCACTGCGCCACCAGGGAAGCCCCCCTATTCTTTTTAATTCTTGCTGAGTGGAATTCTCTCAGGTCATTTGAGTATATTCCTATACCTTCTTGAGAAGTAACATTTTTAGGTTTTCCTCAAGGTTCAAAGGTGAAAATTTTGTCCTCAGAAATGTCCTGAAAGCCCATGAGATGCACTGGTTGTTGGCTTGAAAGTCAAGGCCTTCAGGGGCAGGGGAGGTTCCCCAGTGACTTTCTTACTGCAGAAAAACTGATTTGGGGATGAGGTAGTCAGGAAAGGGGAGAGAGGATACAACTTTAAGAGAAAGGAACTAATGCCTCCTTGGTCCTGTGCAGTCCCAGGTCTCAGGAATCCACAGGGCAGGTTAACACACAGCAGGGGACTCTAGTGGAGGCTTGAACAGCCTTCAGGGTGGGAAGCAGACCCACTGAGTTGTCCTGGTAGGTGCACAGTGAGTGGCAGGAGGGCCTTTGTGGTGGCAATGACGCAGGTGTGGAAAAACCTTCCACCTCTTTAACCATGGCAGTCAGGTGATGCACATTCCAGAGTCCAGGAAATTCACTTACTGTGGAAAAGTGACACATTACAGCTTCATGTGCCTCTCAGAAACCATCTTGCTAAATCTTTTTGGGTCACATTCTTAGTGTAATCGTCTATCTACCACTAGCATTCACGAGAAGAGCTCACTGGGGACCGAATTAGAGCTATTCTCAGGTATAACTGCATCAAACCATTCAGAACATATAAAATTCTTCATCTGGGCCTCTCGAGGCAGGTCTGGTCAGTCGAGGGTTTATGTTCAAATAAATACTATTGATTTATCACCCCCAGTTAATAAGAAGAATGCCATACTTCTTACAATTTTCCTTTTCTTTCTCTTTTCTTTTCCCAGGCAGGGATTGAACCTGCACCCTTTGCAGTGGAAGCATGGAGTCCTAACCGCTGGACTGCCAGGGAAGTCCCTTATAGTTTTCTTTATAAGGCACTTTAAAACCTGTCCTCCAGCTGCATCGCTGCACCCTTTTCCTTTGACCTCTCTGATCCACCAAACTGAAAGGCTTCCAGTTTCCTGGATGTGTTAACTTCTCTAGACTTCTCATGAGCTGTTTCTGCTTTCTGGAATTCCCTGGAGAAATTAAGCATTCATCTTCTTCCCAAGACCCAGTTTTGTCTGTGATGGAACCCTGCCTCCTTTGCCTGTTTCCCTTCTGGGAGCTGTGCTTCTGAACCCCAGCCATGTCTGGACTCCCGCAGTTTGTTGCCAGGTCTGTCTGATGCCCATCGGCCCATGTAGACCTCTGTGTCATCTGCTCCAGAAGTTCAGCTCCTTCTTGCTGGGCTGTCCTGTGTGGGCGCTTACCTGGACTACCTTCGCTCTGCATATGTCGTATCGTCCACGTACACATCCACACTCCAGGCTGCGTTCCCCCACAGCGTCTGTAGCTGGGCTTGCCCGCCAGGGGTTCCTTCCTTTCAGTAAGCACATCACGTCCCAGCTTCCAGCCTTTCCCAACACATCCATCCTGCCTTTACCAAGCCCTGTCTCTTTCCCTGGGGGCTTGTAAGGTAGGAGGAAACATAAACTCTGACGGAAGTCGTTTGGGATTTGGCTGTCAGAATCTTCTCTTCTTTGGGGGTCTTTTTTTTTTTTTTTTTTTGCGGTACGCGGGCCTCTCACTGTTGTGGCCTCTCCCGTTGCGGAGCACAGGCTCCGGACGCGCAGACTCAGCGGCCATGGCTCACGGGTCCAGCCGCTCCGCGGCATGTGGGATCTTCCCGGACCGGGGCACGAACCCGCATCCCCTGCATCGGCAGGCGGACTCTCAACCACTGCGCCACCAGGGAAGCCCTGGGGGTCTATTTTTAAAACATTCAGGGCTCAGGAGGAATGAAAACTTTTCCCCAAGACTGAGGCATTCTGCTCTGACCCCCAGAGCATCCTGGCTCCTCCTTCAAGTCTCGGCTCAGACGTTGATCTCCATGGGAAGATCATTCTCGAACCCTCAGGTCTGGCGGAGGGGCCCCTCCTGGGTACGTTCTCCCTCTTAGCTTCATTGCACTCTATCCAACCAACAGAATGTGCTATATCTCAAGGATGATGAATGGCTTTAGAAACTGATTGACTACTAATGTTGTATCTCTAGCACTCAGCCCAGTAGGGAGCATGCATGCGTGAATGAATGCATGAATGAATGTCTTCTCTCTATATCTTCCACGAGTTAGCTCTCTGTTGTCTAAGGCATCTCAGTTACCATACATTCTTCAGACTCTTTTTTCGCGGGGAGGTCCCTTTCTTCTCTTATTCCAGTTTCCAGCAGTTTCTAGCTGTATGACCTTGAGTAAGTAACTTAACCTCTCTGTGCCTCAGTTTTCTCATCTATAATGTGAGGAAAAGAGTAGTACCTACCTCACAATGTTGTAGGAGCATCAAATGAGCTAATACACGTGGAGCACTTAGAATAGTGCTTGGGACCTAATTAACCCTCAATAAATGTTATTTTTCTATCATTTCCTGTGCATTCTTTGGTGTTTTCACAGGATTACTAAACCAACAATTTTGTCAAAATTGATAGAATAAAATATTGTTGGACATTTTCCTCTCACTAGGTTGGTGGGAATTATGTAACATAGCTTCATTTTCCCTTCACTTTGCTTCTGCATTTGACTCCTCCTGTCTTTTTTGGAGAGGCTCAGGGTACTGAAGGGGTGGTGGGTGGGTGGGTAGCTCTGTTGGTGGCCCTTGGGACTAAATGACTTTGCAGGCCACACTTAGGATATAAGTGATACCTAAGGTTTGAGACTTAAGTTTGAAGATGTTTCAACAGTTTTACAAGGACATCCGTATTTTAAAAAAAGCCCTATGTGAACACTGATAAAGTTAAAATGGTGCCTGGGACAAAATGAAAACTTGTTTGTGTAGGGCTAGTCTTTCTAGCCTAACTTGCAAGACTTACAAGCTGGATCTCTAAGCCATGTGCTGATGGGAAGGTCTCTAGGAGAATAGTCCATACTTCTTGAAAAGCACCACCTCCTCTGCACCCGTGGAGTTCTTCAGTCTCATGGCTGTTGCCTTAGGACCTACAGAAGTGTGTGGATTCTCCTTCCGCATTCTTTCCAAATAAGCAATAAGGCAAAGGTTCCAAGGCATCAAAGGGTTTTCCTATTGCTCTTTAATTCTCTATCTCAAAGAATTGGAAATGACATTTAAATATTCCCCACACTGGTTTCAGCCCCCTGCTGGTCAGATACACTTTTTTTCCGAAGGCTAAATATTTCTAGTCCTTCCCTTTTTTTTTTTGCGGTACGCGGGCCTCTCATTGTTGTGGCCTCTCCCGTTGTGGAGCACAGGCTCCGGACGTGCAGGCTCAGCGGCCATGGCTACGGGCCCAGCCGCTCTGCGGCATGTGGGATCTTTCCGGACCAGGGCACGAACCTGTGTCCCCTGCATCGGCAGGCTGACTCTCAACCACTGCGCCACCAGGGACGCCCCTCTAGTCCTTCACTTTTAAGGGCAAAGTGAACACAGAGGGTTCAGCTCACAAACAGGGGCTGATTCAGAGGGGTTGGGGTAGGGCTGTTTTTATCTCTTTTTATTATCTCCCATGTAGCAGCAATGATGATCAGTGTCAATAACCAATCTGAATTTAATCACCCCATTTGAAGCAGGTTCATAGTTAAGTCCACCTCTGCTCTGTAGTAGCAGCATTGAACAGTGAACTGGCACAACTTTTAGGGACAGGTGTCTCCCAGGATTTGCACAAGTATTACATGTTCCACCTGTTGCAGTATTTGTCTTTTTGGAAAACGTGCTTGCAGATCTCAGTGTAACTTGTTTAATATGCATAGATTCTCAATTCCATCCTCTTTTCCAGAGAGAGGAAATATTATTAATTTTATGGTGAGTGTTAGGGGGTGGTGTCTTACATATTTGATGAAGCAGAGCCTCCATAAGAAAAGCCAGTAGATGCTTTGGAAATGTCCTGTCATTCTGGCCTGAATAACGGAGGGGGTGGTGGCTGTATTAGTTTTCTATTGCTGCTTAACACATTAACACA
Source organism: Phocoena sinus (assembly GCF_008692025.1). Classification (NCBI taxonomy): domain Eukaryota; kingdom Metazoa; phylum Chordata; class Mammalia; order Artiodactyla; family Phocoenidae; genus Phocoena; species Phocoena sinus. Next base: position 77,820,905 of record NC_045767.1, read on the forward strand.
AGTTTAGCAGCTTGTAGGACTGACTGGGTCCTCTGTCTAGGCTGAAATGAAAGTGTGCCTTGGTTTGGGTTCGTATGGAATCCATAAGAGGGTCTGGGGGAAGAATCCACTTCCAAGATCATTCAGGTTGTTGGCAAAACCCAGTTCCTGTGGTTGTAGGACTGAAGTCCCCACTTTCTTGCTGGTTGTTGGCTGGTCAGCTCTCTGGTCCTTGCCTGTGGCACCCTCCATCTTCAAAGCCAGTAATAGCATAGTCAGATCCTTCTAGTGATTCAAGTCTCTCTGACTTCCTCTTCTGCCACAGAACACTCTCTGCCTTTAAAGGGCTCGTGTGATTGGACTAGGCTCATCTGGACAATCTCCCTTTTGATTAACTCAAAGTCAATTGATCAGTAATAATTTAATTATATTTTCAAAATCTCTTTTGCCAGGTAATATAACGTAATCAGGGGCATGACATCTCATCACATTTACAGTCCTGGAGATTAGGGTGGGAAATCTTGGATGGTCAGTTTGGAATTCTGTCTATCACAGTTGTTAAGTATTGTTTTCTGAAATTAGCTCTTCACTGAAGCCAAGCTTCTGTGACTTTCCTTTCTTTCTTTTATGTGTCTGTGAACCTTGTACTTTGATGCCTGTTCCCTGTCTTATCGATGTGGTTCAAAGAGGGTGCCAACCTTCCAGGGCACTGATTCCTGGGGCTCTCTGTTGGTTTTGGACTTTGAGGTTTGGTGTTCCAAGCACCCATCTTTGCTTGGACCACCCAAGGAGAGCTATGAGAAGCAGATAGCAGTCAACAGAACCAGGGCCAGCCTCCAAACCTGGGTGTTTTTAGTTTTACAAGGAAATAAGAAATTTCTGCTGTATTCACAGACCAACAATTATCTCATTAAATAACTTCTCAGACCTTGGTTTAGCCATTATGAAAGATGTTTTGGTAAAGAACATCTGGTGTTGTTTTCAATTAAATATTGTACCACTAAACTTTGATTAAAAACTGATTTAAAATTTTAATAGCCCCTTCTTTAGAAGATGGCTAAATGCAAAAAAGAAAAATGTCACTTATTTAAATTGTTCCCTCCCCCACCCTTTGTTGCTCTATTTTATCCGGATTCCTATTAATGACTGTTTAAAACCCATGCAATTTTGGATGCAGTAAATCTAGATGCATAAATAAGATTACCATACCAATACTGCTGTTCTCACTCTTTTACTATTGGTACCTCATTTTATTTTTATGCTTTAATTAAATTGAGTATATTTTATGTTTCCGTTTGCTTTGAAACAACTGCAGTGCCTATAATTGACACTATTTCATCCTTGTTAGAAAGTGCTGAGTTGAATTAAACACATCAGTTCCATTTCCTTTTACATTTACTCTGTGGAAAAGCCAAGACAGAAATAATATGAACTGTATTTCTTTTCCAAGTTGCACTGATAGGTGAAAATAAGTAACCGCTTAGTAGTTACTAATAAAGACTGAAATGAAATCTTTACTGTTAGCATACTCTTACCTATGTAAAAATATTTAGTGGTATAAGATAATTTTACTTAGTAATTTTTCCCAGATGATATGTAACAAACAACAAATACATTATTGCTCTTCCATGTACTCCATATAAAGCATAAATCTTCAAGCACATATTTTAATATAGTTTTACTTAAGATCTCATGTCTAGCTTAAGTATTTTTGGTGGGGAAATAACATTATGCCATGTTTCTGAAGAGCAGCCTTGGCAAGATTTTTTTGGTTAAGGGCCACATAGGAAATATTTTCAACTTTACAGGCAGTATGATCTCGAAACCATATAACTCTGCTGTTGTAGCATGAAAGCAGCCAGAGATGATAAACAAATGAATGTGGCTGTGTTCCAATAAAACTTTATTGACAAAAACAGGTGGTGGGCCCCGGGTTTGACCCATGGGCTATTGTTTGCTGACCCTGACTATCGAGGATAATGACCAAGCATTGGCTAATGTAAACAGCTGAGAGTAATCAATAGGTCAATTCATGGATTAGGGTCCTGATTAGGGTCCAAATTTTTGTTATCATAGATTTTTTTTGCTTGTCTTGCAATAGTTTGTCTTAATTTAATCTTTTGATTCCCACGTTGGAATTCCCCCCACCCACATCTTATATTTAAAGTGGGAACCTAGGCTCATCGACATTTCCACAAGTCTAAATTAAGTCAGTGAATAATTATCCTGATTAAAAATTTCTCTTCTCTGTTGGTTCAGACTATAATGACAGCATATTTATTTTACACACAAACGTGGCTTAAGTCAGGCCAGACTTTGCAAGTCTCAGTTCATATGATTGTAGATTTTAGATTTAGTGCCAGTTTTGGGTGGGAAGAGGGTCAAGCAGAGAGAAGAAGCCAGGCAGCATTTCTTGAATGGAATTTGGGAACTGGATACTGTTATTCTGCTAATAACAAACAGGAAAGATATTTCTCCTTGCCTCTTGTTCGTGATGATGGATTTCCCCTCACATACAAATGTGCCTGTAAAACGTGATAGGTGCCGGGCCTGCGCTCATGTGATGTTCCCATAGTGCTTTTGCTGGGCTTCCCTGGTGGTGCAGTGGTTAAGAGTCCGCCTGCCGATATAGGCAACACGGGTTCGTGCCCCGGTCTAGGAAGATCCCACATGCCGCGGAGCGGCTGGGCCTGTGAGCCATGGCCGCTGAGCTTGCACGTATAGAGCCTGTGCTCTGCAACCAGAGGGGCCATAACAGTGAGAGGCCCGCGTACCGCAAAAAAACAAAAACAAAATAGTGCTTTTGCTGCCCGTTGCTTTCTGTGGGCACAGCATTCTTATTCAAGAGCAGCTACTGACTTCTATGTCAATTGCTTTGTGGCAGAATAGCTGCCTCCTGGTCTACAGTTGCTGACACGAATGTTATTTAATAAGGGCATATTGCCTCAATGAAAAGTCAGATTCTGGACGATGTTAATTTTCAGAGAAGCATGCATCTGGCCTGACAAACAACTTTCCTGTATGACTGGACTGAGGTAGCCTACACAGAAACAAAGCAACCCATAAAGCACTAATATTCTTTCGTGCAGGTAACATCGCCTTATGTGTTTAAACCATACAGTGTTAAATATCAATCTGCAACAGGTTGGGGGAAGGCATTAATAATACTTATACCCACCATTTCATTGAGGGTCCACTACGCTCTAGGAATCGTGAACATGTTTTCTCTAATACTTGCAATCATCATACGAGGTAGGAATTATTAGCACCAGCTCACCTGCATGGAGGCTCGGAGATTTTAAGTGACTCATGGAAGATGGCAAAGCTGGTAAATGGTGGAGTTGGAATTCATGCTCAGCCTGCTTTGGAACCAAAGCCCTTGTCTTTCTCTTATGATAGGTGTTTTGATACAGCTTCAGGCCAGTAGTTTTCCATGACCACACCCTACCTCAGAGCAGTTAAGTCACAATCACTAGATTGGGGTCTGGACTTTGGTAGTTTTCAAAAGTACTCCAGGTGATGTTAACCATTGGTCCAGGGGTGCAATCTAGAGACACCTGTATTTGGGTAAAGGCTGGGTTTATCCTGGTTGTTAAATGGGCACAATGTTATCCCTGGCTGCCTCTTTCCATGTCAGTTTGTGCTGCCACAGCATTCTCCAGGGGCCTCCTACAGGAAGGAGGCCACCTGGCATGGATGTCACGCTTTATCTCCATCTTACTGTGAATAAGTCTTTGGGTTACCACTGCTTGGGTTCTCTGTGTGGCATTTTATTACCTGATTTTTGCCTTTCTCTTAGAAAGAAGCCTGGAATAAGTTCCTAATAGAAGTGAAAACAAGGTGGCCCCAGGGCTTCCCTGGTGGTGCAGTGGTTGAGAGTCCGCCTGCCGATGCAGGGGACACGGGTTCATGCCCCGGTCCGGGAGGATCCCACATGCCGCAGAGCGGCTAGGCCCGTGAGCCATGGCCACTGGGTCTGCGCGTCTGGAGCCTGTGCTCCGCGACGGGAGAGGCCACAACAGTGAGAGGCCTGTGTACCGCAAAAAAAAAAACAAGGTGACCCCTTGGGAGAAAGGAGTGACTAATTTAGAATCACAGAATCTGGAAAAGGAGTAAAATCTGAGTTGAATTCTGAAGTGAGGCTATAACATCTATAGACTGGTAGTGGGGCTGGGCTAGCTGGGGCAGGCTTTTCTGGCAGAGGGGGAACAGCTTGAGGCAAGATCTGGAAGCAGGGGATACAGGGTGACCTAACAAAAATTTTGGAGTGTCTAATTTGAGCCAGGTGTCTGCATGGTGAGTGGCCCATGGGAATGGGATAGAGAATGGGTTGCACACACACTTGTTCACACATGTGTGTAATGAGAGGTAACTGCAAAGTGGCCAGTTCTCTCTGAGACAGGTTTCAGTATCTTCTTCATCCATAGAACCCTCTAGAGACCCAGCACCTCCCATTCTCTTGGAAAGGGCTGTCTATGACTCCTCCCCTGTGACCTGGCTGATTGGACCAAGGACAGATGCCATAACTAAAGGCACGGGTCCATTAGTTGGCCAGAGCACCAACCGGATGATCTCTCTAGGGAATTTGAACCAATGATCACAGAGATTTTCACAGCAGAGGGCACTGGGTGTGAATGATCATGCATTTACAGAGTGTTACCCGCCTCATGCTGTTTTAGGGCCTAAGACAACAGTGATGCACATGAGAAAGTCCTATTCTCATCGAGCTCATGTCAAAGTGGGGAAACGGCCGAAGGAAATTTTAGTGTTCATTGGCCTAGTCAGTTTGGGCTGCTATAAAAAAGTACCATAGATTGAGTGGCTTATAAACAACAGAAATTTATTTTTCTCAGTTCTGCAGGCTGGAAGTCTGAGATTAGAGTGCCAGAGTGGTCACATTCTGGTGAGGACCTGCTTCTTGGTTTGCAGACAGCTGTCTTTTAGTTGTATTCTCACATGGTGGAAAGAGGGCTAGGTAGCTCTTTGGCCTCCTCTTATAAGGGCACTAATGCCACTCATGAGGGCTCCACCCTCATGGCCTAATTACCTACCAAAGGCCCCACTTCTAAATAACATCACATGGGGGGTTCAGTTTCAACAAAGGAATTGTGAGTGCGACACAAACATTTGATACATTGCAGTGATAGAGGCGATGGAATGATAAAACAGGGTCATCTGATAGAGTATAACTGGGTGAGACAGATAGCACCGTATAGAGGGGGTCAAGGAAGGCCTTTCCAAGAAGGTGACGACGTTGTTGGGCCGGGAGGCCATGGCCACAAACAGGAAAATAGTCGACAGGTGGAGAAGTCCATGAAGGAACCAGAGATGGGAGGGACGACGAGGTCCCTGAGGGATTTAGGGAGGCCACAGGTGATTCCTGGTGGGCCCCTGGTTGTTTTGAGCCTCTTTGCATTCCTTCAATAATATCTACACACACAAACACACACATACACACACACACACACACACACACACACACACCCTTTTTTGAGCTAGCATGAATGGGTCTCCCATCTTGCAAGCCAAAGTGCTTCAACTAAGAACAGGGATAAATGGAGGAAGATTCTGAGTGGCCGTCTGCAGTTTTGGACTTTGTCTCTGAAAGGGCTTTTGAGCAATGAAGAGCGTTGTCTTCACGCTTTGGTGTCAGGGAAAACATTTCTTTTTCAAAAGTGGAAAGCTTCTGATTATACTGAAGCATGCATTCCTCTGCCAACTGCTGGAACAAGAAAAACCACCACCACCGTCCTGACTGCCAGCAGTCTGCCCAGCTAACACATGTTCTCAATGTCTGTGTGTTGTGTTTAGCTTAGCTAGGCAGCTCCAACGGCACCTGGGCTGCAAAAACATCCTGAATTTCTCCAAACACCACAGCGGGGCTGCTTAAACAGCACGATATTCAGGAAATAGTCATTATCTCCACACCTCCTGATTCCAGTGGGTGGATTATTGGATGAGCTTCAGAGGGCAGCTCCAACGAGTGCCAAGCCCTACCCACCTATATCTCCCATCCCCGTGGATATGCTGCCAGTGGGGATGTGGGAGCAATGGAACCAGGCTGCTCCTTAGGATGTTGGAGAAGAATTTGGGCTGGATTCTTTCCTCCTGTGTGGGGTCCTCTCTGCACATCAAATGGACTGTCTGCATCAGCACAAAAAAATGGGTGCAGTTTTGCGAGGGAAGGGGAAGTGACTGTTGTTTTTGCACATCTTTTCCACAGGGGCTACTTTGGCCAATTACAAGTGGGGAAAGGTGGAGGTAGGCGGAAGAGTCTCGTTTCTCTTCACTTCCTCAGAAAAGAAAGAGGATACACTGTCAGACATCACCTGGTGTCATCTTGCCTTCATTTCCTCTTTCCTTTTCATATCTGGCAGCTATCAAAGCTGACCTCAGAGGGAAAGCAATTGTTATGAGTTTGGGCTGGATGAGGTTCTCATCAGGGAAACATAGGTTGGTAGTCAATAACTATGTGAGACTTTAAAAATACTCTTCATTTTACCACTATGTATTGTCACCCTCTGGTGTACCCTGATGTGCACGCCTATGCTTTTGTGGTTTTTAAACTTTACTTAAAAGTCAAACCCTTTATTCATGTGAATTTTATAAAGCTGGATTAGGAAGCAGGTCAGCTGAGCTACTTCCTAGGGAGGCAACTATAAGGGATTCTGGAATAAATCAGAAATATGGTACTTTTAAACTCAGGTTTCCACCTGCTATTATCTTCAAAAGCATCAGAATGTACATTGTTCCTAATCCTAGTGAAGCAGAAGCCTTCGTGTGGAAACAAAAGCAAAAACACGAAACGCTCTTTGAAGGTGGCGGCCAATTTTGTCTGAATGTTTTGGGGACTCCGTGAAGTTCAGTCGACCCCAATCAAGCCTAGCCAGCCATCCAGCAACCAGCCAAGATTCTGAAACCCAACAGCACTCACTTCGTCCCACTCACTGAGAACAAATGATTTATTTTATCACATAAATTTAAAGCCCTTTAATGTCTCCTAAAATACATCTGGTTTGGCTACACCCAGATTTACAGCCTAAATAGGATCAAACATTTCAGGAAACAGAACGTTCTGTTAACAAGAACAACAAAACAAAAGCACATTGAAAAAAAGCCATGTAGGCTCCTTCTAACCCAGTGAGTCTGAAGAGCGGGGCATGAGTGCACAGCGCTTAGCAGTTAAGAATAATGGGAAAATCAGTGAAATGAAAGACAACTGCAAATAAGTTCAAGTATTATGTTAATGATAAGTATATGGAATCGCCTGTTGTTCTGAACACAGAAACGTATATAATTTTTATCAACAGAAGTCAGTTCATTTCTTTCTCTTCTCACCATATAGGCTCACTCGATATTTAAAGAATTGGCACGAACCATTAGCCAGGCCAGAGAACCCATATGCTCCCGACTAGCCTGATTAGGTGGAATCCTAATATATGTTGAATGAGGGTAAGGCCTCTCTGGTTGAAGTGGGAGCCAGGAGACCCACAGCCGACCTTCTCCTCCTTCCCTGCAGCTACTCTGTTCAATCATTGTCTGACGGTTCCTAATCTTCATCTCTTTCTCTACATTCACTAGTCCATACTGACTCCATTCTTGTATTTTCCGCCACCTCTCAGCTGGTAGTCCCCAAATGCCAGTGCTCAGAGCAGCCCTGGCCTCTGACAAAGTTCATACTATACACGGCGAGTGGTGAAAGAAAACATAAGCACCCAGTAGGGAGTTTTTGCAAAGCCAAGTTAATCAATATAAGACATTTTCTTTCATCATGGGATAATGTCTGCCATACCTGTATGCCTGTTAAAAAGTTCTTTCTTCGGGCTTCCCTGGTGGCGCAGTGGTTGAGAGTCCGCCTACCGATACAGGGCACACGGGTTCGTGCCCCGGTCCGGGAAGATCCCACATGCCACGGAGCGGCTGGGCCCGTGAGCCATGGCCGCTGAGCCTGCGCGTCTGGAGCCTGTGCTCCGCAACGGGAGAGGCCGCAACAATGAGAGGCCCGCATACCGAAGGAAAAAAAAAAAAAGTTTTTTCTTTTATGAAATAATGAGGATAGCAGATTAAATAAATAATCATTTGGGAGGCTAAATATAAAATTATTAGTCCTGTGTTAGTTCTCAGAATTTTTATTAAAGTTGTACTTGTCTGTAAAATTCTAAAATCTGGGCACCACTGTCTTAAGGTGCATTTTAAAGATGCTCTATGTTTTATTGGAAAAAAAGGAAATAGGTCTTGCTTTCTGATTACAGTGTTACACATGTTTATTAGAAAATTTAGAAAATAAAGATATGATAGAACTGGTGACACAAAAAGTATTAACATGTAAGTAATCTCAGCTTTCCCCACTCCCTCCTTTTCTGAGAAGGCTCGGCTCTAACATCTTGCTGTGCTAACTGAGGAAACGTGAGGCTGCAGAACTGGAAAGAAGAGAGAGACTAGACTGGTTTTTAGTGGGAAGAGCCCAGAGCTACTGGGAGAGCAGAAAGGGTCTCAGAGCAAGTGGCTGGGGTGGGAGGAAGAGGAAGAAGGATGAAGTTTTGCGTGGAGCTGCCAAGGAGAAATATTAAAAAAAAAAGACAAAGACATTTTCCCAAGTGTCATGCCATCTAATACCCCTTTCCCACACGCTTCAAAAGAATTTCATAAAAATTTTAATTGCTTTTCAATGTGCTTTTTTTTTTTCTTTTGGATTTTGGATTCTTTTGCATGCAACACTGTGTTGAAGCTAACCACGGAATACCCAGTTTTATTTGGGTTACAAAGGGAAAAACAAGTAAGAACATTTTAAAAATGCATAATTCCACTTTTAGCATCTATTAGATATTTTGAAAACATGGTAAAGATAGCATTTCACATTTACTACCTTTCATTCCTCTGAGGAGAGCAAGCACATCAGAAAATAAGTCATGCTGTTTTCAAGTAGGTAGAAACGGACTAGCCACTGTCTTCTTTTGATAACGGGACGCTAGTGTCATCATTAACTTGGTCTCTGCTGTAATGTTTCTTTTCTTTTTTTTTTTTTGCAGTATGCAGGCCTCTCATTGTTGTGGCCCCTCCTGTTGCGGAGCACAGGCTCCAGACGCGCAGGCTCAGCGGCCATGGCTCATGGGCCCAGCCGCTCCGCGGCATGGGGGATCTTCCCGGACCGGGGCACGACCCCGCATCCCCTGCATCGGCAGGCAGACTCTCAACCGCTGCGCCACCAGGGAAGCCCTATAATGTTTCTTTTTGATAAAGGCTGCTGGAACTTGTGGCCGATGATTTAGGGGCTATCCAGGGATTTCTTGGCACTTCTGAAAACCTTGGGTTCCCTCTCCCCTCCCCCCCACCATTTCTCTATGATGTCTGATATTTAATACATTTAATACCATCTTCAGTTACCCTTTGCATGTTAGTTCAACAAACATCCAGTAAACAGCTTCTATCTGCCAGGTGTGCCTCTTGGGACTGGAGATAAAGACAAAGATCACTGAGATTGTGGTCCTTGCCCTTGATGGTGGGAGAGGGAAAACCTCCACATTGATCTCTATGCACAATCCCCACCATTACATAGATGTGATGGCAAGTGGGAGAGCTGGGAAGGACACCTATATCTGCCTGACCCTAAAGATCTGTCTGATAGAAAACAAACTTTTGATTACCAAAGGGGAAGGGGTGGGGAAAGGGATTTTCAGTTTGGGATTAGCAGATACAACATAATATAAATAATATAGATAAACAACAAGGTCCTAGTGTATAGCACAGGGAACTATATTCAATATCCTGTAATAAACTATAATGGAAAAGAATATATATATTGTATATATCTGAATCGCTTTGCTGTACAGCAGAAATTAACACAGCATTGTAAATCATCAACTATACTTCAATAAAAATAAAGATCTGTCTGTGCTCTTTCCACTATACTGCACCACCCTGGGCTTGCCTGGAAGGCTGAGGAGCAAATCCCCAGTTGGGGGAAAGAGAACCACATTTGAGCATCCACGATGTGACTGGCACTCTAGAAATATAGTTTGAAGGACATAAAGTTTAGTCATTGAACATAAAGTCTAGTCTTTGCACTTTCTCCATGGAGAGAGGATTGAGATGTCTTTGAATTGGAGGAGATAGGTGCATATTTAGAGGCTGGGAGTGAGAAGGTGGAGAGATGGGAGCATTTGTGGTGAGGTGCTGGATGGGGTAGAAATGAATATTTCAAGATACAGCAGGAGGCAAAAATGGGCAAAACTAAGAGAAAGTTGAGGTGTTTTTTTGGGAATGGAAGTGCATTTATCCTGGGATGAGTTTGAAGGAAGGACAATGGATTATAAGTACATTCAAAGGTTGAGAGGAGAGAGTTTGGAGGATTTATCCCCAGGCGGGTTTTCTCAGAGGCCAGTGGGTCCTATGATGAAGGTTGCATTGGATAATCTCAGACGGGTCTAGTTGTCCTAAAACACAAGAGGTAAACTGCTTCAATTAGTAATAGAAACTGGAGAAGTAAAATAGATACACATGAAATAGGTGGGATGGGAGTGCCTGTGTAGGAACCACCTCTATCTATTTATAATGGTCACACAAAACAAGCCAGAAAAGAAACTTAGTGAATTTGGGAGCTCGGGGCAATTTTAGGATCCATTTTTGTTTTGTTTTGTTTTTAAATTTTTTTGGATCCATTTAGAGTAGAAGAGTTTCAGTCAGTAGAGACCTTGCTGAAAAGAGATGGTAAAGAGGCCTTGAATACGCACACAGTCTAAGTCTCAACTGAGTGGGGGGAACCGACTCCGTTCTTACTTGGGGGAAAGAGAAAGATGATTAAGTCAGAGGGAGAAACATGATTAAGTCATTAGTTAGACAAATCAAGAGCTGACAGCAATAATAAAGCATTGATATAGCTAAAGAGAATTTTTTGTGAAGCTCTAACAAATATTTTACCCTTTTAAAAAAGCAGGTGGGGACTTCCCTGGTGGCGCAGGGGTTAAGAATCCACCTGCCAATGCAGGGGACACGGTTCGAGCCCTGGTCTGGGAGGATCCCACGTGCCGCGGAGCAACTAAGCCTGTGCGCCACAACAGCTGGGCCTGAGCTCTGGAGCCGGTGGGCCACGACTGCTGAGCCTTTGTGCCACAACTACTGAAGCCCACATGCCTGGATCCCATGCTCTGCAATGGAAGAGGCCACCGCAATGAGAGGCCCGCACACCGCAGCAAAGAGTGGCCCCTGCTCACCACAACCAGAGAAAAGCCCGTGCAGCAATGAAGACCCAATGCAGCCAAAAATAAATAAATAAATTTAAAAAAAAGAAGGTGAAGTCAACTAATTTTTCTTGCTCTATAAAGCATTAAAACCTTTTTTACTGACACCCGATGATATTGAATAGTATGTTTCTCCTCTTCACATCCTCCATGCCTCAAGTCTGTCTGCCCCCCTGGTCCTTTTTCCCTCATTAGGCACCTGGAAACAGCCAATGAAATGAGTTACAGAGCTGGAAAGGCATGAAAAACCTCTTCTGGGACTTAACTGAGTTTCCAGGAACGTCCTGTGGAATTTTCCTTCTGTCCATAGAGCATCTCACTGGGACTGATTTCTCTTATAAATTGGATTGGTATTTTACTTGAGCTGATCCTGGGCTAAATTGGAAAGTAGGTATCTGTGGTGTCTTTTTGCATTTCCTTTCTGTGACTCTCTTCCTGTTCCTCCTGTCTCTCCCCCATCAGGATGCTTCAAATTGTCATAAAACCTTGTGCTCAGTGCCTGCCAATTTAGAGGACATCTCTGCTAAGGAGGAGATAATATTTAGCCCTCTCAGTGGTACTAGAATTTCACAGGGACCACTGAGAGACCCTCAGTTTGACTGAACTCTAATGAAACACATTTTTAATGGTGAAATTTTAGGTATAATAGGCTTCCGGGGAAGGGCTTGGGGTTAGGGAAAACCTTAGGAGCCCTTGAACTCTATCCTGTGAGAAACTTCATACTTAAAATTCCTGAGCTCAGGGCTTCCCTGGTGGCGCAGTGGTTGAGAGTCCACCTGCCGGTGCAGGGGACGCGGGTTCGTGCCCCGGTCCGGGAAGATCCCACATGCCGCGGAGCGGCTGGGCCCGTGAGCCATGGCCGCTGGGCTTGCGCGTCCGGAGCCTGTGCTCCGCGGCGGGAGAGGCCGCGGCAGTGAGAGGCCCGCGTACCGCAAAAAAAAAAAAAAAAAAAAAAAAAAAAATTCCTGAGCTCACTGGAGTCTGCTGTCCTGGGGTTGTGAATAGCATGAGGACTGTTGTCTTCCTCTGTTGGCCAACAATGACCAACCAACTACCTTCCACAGGTTTTAATAGTATTCTGGTAGCCAAATTAGCCTTTTTTTTTTTTTTTCCGGTACGCGGGCCTCTCACTGTTGTGGCCTCTCCCGTGGCGGAGCACAGACTCCGGACGCGCAGGCTCAGCGGCCATGGCTCACGGGCCCAGCCGCTCCACGACATGTGGGATCTTCCCGGACCGGGGCACGAACCCATGTCCCCTGTATCAGCAGGCGGACTCTCAACCACTGCGCCACGAGGGAAGCCCGCCAGTAATTCCTAATTCATCAGAAAGTGATGAAAACAACGACTGGTGCAATTGAGCAGCAAGAATGAAGTTTGGTCTGGCCTGGGGGGAGGTGATGACACCCGGTGTATGTGCTGGTTTCCATTTGGTCCCATTCTCAGTCAAGCAGAAAGTGTTTACAAACTAGAGTAGGTCAGGCCATCAGAGATTTAAGTAGTTAAATGGTGGCCAGGCCTGGGAATATGGAGTGACTTCTGAGGAATTCAGTTCTGCAAAAGTTTAAAGAATATGAGGGTGCCTTCATCTTAGTCGAATGCAGGCAATCAATCTGCCCTTTGCATGCAATAAACCGGGACCTTAGAAGGGAAGATCAAACAATTCAGGGTGGAAAATTGGCTGGAGAGCGTCCAGCCTGACCTGGATGTAGACATTTCTCCTGCCCTGTCTTGTCTCTCGCTGCAAATCATCCTGCAAGGAATAGGCAACAGCAACTTCAATCCACACACATTTGAAGGATGGTGACTTCCGCATTATCCATGGTGAAATACACAGCCAACAATCATTATGTATTTTCAGGCAAAGAACCATCATTTATTTCTGTTATCGGACAATCTCAGGCAGAAATCATATCTTTTGTGACTTGAATGCACAGCATTTTCAACAGCTTTTATTACTGTGACTGAGAATAGAGCTTTGCTCTGGCTGGCATTTAGTTGCCGTAGTTTTCTGAACTGCCATTTGTATTAGGTTGTCCAGGATAAGTGTGAGTTTTTGGGGAAAAGAAGGGGAAGAAAGAGAAAGAAAAAGTTGTCCTTAGGGAAAAAGCTATTGTTGTTAGCTTGAAGCAGCTTAATTTGTTATCACTGACACTGAGTGTAATGTTGATTTAACTTTTGCATTTGGGGGTATTGATTTTATGGTGAAAAGCCAGACACCTGCCATTGTCTAACAATGAGCATCACTACTAGAACTTCAGACCCAGCATGACATAGAGGATGAATGGCTGCCCGAAGATAAAGGGTCTTGTCCTGGCTCTGAAGAATTAGCTTGAATGACACCAGCCAAGTCCCTTTACCTCTGTGGGCTTCAGATTTTGCATCTATCAGGAGACAGATGTAGAATACTTGACTTAAGATGCCTTCTAGCTCTGAGAGTCCTTGACCCTATAATTGGGGTTATGTTTTACTCTTCATTAACATCGTAAATGCCTAAAATGAGGCAGGTTTCTAGTGAGTGACAGTAGGTTGTTTCCAACTCTTTGCTGTGACAAGCAATGCTTCAATGAACTTCATGATTGTACATATATATATTTCCATACTTGTGAGAGCATGTCTGAAGATTATTTTTCTGGAAGTAGAATTGCTAGGACAAGAGTTATTGCACATGAAAAAATTTTTTTTATAGATATTGACAAGTTGCCTAACAAAAGCTGAAATGATTTATACTCTGTACCCATTAAAATGGTTTTTGTGTCAGGTGATAGAAAAGTCAACCCAAAGTGGAGAAGGAACATTTAATGGACCTTCTACCAAACCACTCTGAGGCATGGTTCAATACAGGCTCGGAAATGATGTCATCTGGCTCCAGTTTCTCTCTCCTGACCTCTCAGCTCCTCTTCCTCTTTGGTGACTCCATCTCAGACAAGTTTCCCTTCATGCAATTAAAACAGCTATGGAGTTCTAGGCTTCATCATTTCAGGTTCCACTCTAGTGAGAAATTTCACATGTTTATATCCCAGAAGCTTTAATCAATGTCTCTTTGGCCTTGATGGGTCATGTGCCCATCTCTGAATCAGTTAGAGTACCCAGGGTCATGAAGGCTTTTATTGGCCAAACCTGGAGCTGGGTGTGGACTCAGCTGCACTAGAACTTCCTGGTCTGAGAGTGGGGCAGGGTGGCTCAACAGTTAGAGTAGGCAGCTATTTCTGGAAGTAGGGTCAATGGATAGAGTGTGAAATCAATAAAGGTGGATGGAGTCCTACTGTGGAGACAGACACTTTCATCTGGATTTAGGAGCTTAGATTGTGTTCCATCCTGTGAGTTGGCTTTTTTTTTGCGGTACGCGGGCATCTCACTGCTGTGACCTCTCCCGTTGTGGAGCACAGGCTCCGGACCCGCAGGCTCAGCGGCCATGGCTCACGGGCCCAGCCGCTCCGCGGCATGTGGGATCCTCCCGGACCGGGGCACAAACCCGTGTCCCCTGCATCGGCAGGTGGACTCCCAACCACTGTGCCACCAGGGAAGCCCCAGATCACTTTCTTGATGATAGGATAGGAACAGGAGGCAAAGCAGAGGATGATAGAAAGGAGCACAGAAAGGGGTGCCTGGGGGCCTGCGGACCTAACCCTACAAATACATTAAGTGAATTCGATACTCCTCTCAGGATTATGTATTAATTTTTCTTCCAATTTTGGGACTGTAGTCAGCCCCAAAATTGGTCAGGTGGGAGGAGTATTTTGGGAGCAGGGGACCTTCCGAGAAGCCTTGAAATCTCATCAAATGGTGAGTCTGCAGTTTTTCTCCCACCTCTGCTCTTCCCTTAAAGGGGCTCACTCATTCCAGTATTTCTAGTGCACTTTAGGTCATCAGCAATTCATTTGGAGGGTCTTCTAATCAGCAAGCTCCTGGTGGTAGCATACACTGGTGCTGGACTGGCTGAGTTCAACCCCAGTTCTGCTACCCTGTGACCCAAGGGCAAGTTACTAAACCTCCTAGAGCCTTGGTGTCCTCAGTTGTAAAAGGGAAATTCTATATCTATATCTTTATCTATATCTATCTATCTATATTATCTATATCTATCTATATCATCTATATCTGTCTATATCGTCTGTATCTATATATCATCTATATATCCTCTATATCTGTATCTATATGTGTATCATCTATATCTACATCTATATCATCTGTATCTATATCTATATCTATCTATATCCAACTCATAATAGTGCAGATGAAGAGGGGCAACGTGTTATGAAATCTAGGCCACTGCAGGCTGGATTTTTCAGAAGCAGATGCTGAGATGGAGTTTGGAGTGCAAGCCCTTTCTAGGGACCTGCCTCTGTGAGTAGCAAGGCGGGGAGGCATGCCTGGGCAGAGGGAGAGCTGGGCTGCAGTGCAGGCCCCCAGGCCCCCCACTGCCCATCTGCATTGTCCCACGAGGGGCTGAGATGGCCGGCCCTCTCCATCCCTGCCTCACTCAACCACCAGATGTGGCTGCCTCGGAGAAAGGTGTGCTCTCTGGTTAGGCAGCTCCTGCATCAGAGACAAACCTTGAGCTGACATCAGGAGGCTGCCTGCTGGCCACAGTCCTACAGCAAAGCAGCAAGGCTTCCCTGGAGACTGGGTCGGTGGGTCTACCAGGTAGGAATGCAACAAACATGCCTCCTCCCGGCCACCAGAGCCATCCTCTTTTATAGCTTTCCTCCATCTTCTTTCCATTCTCCATCTGTCTGCTTCTCTTACGCCTGCTCCTTCAGGAGCTCCCACCCTTCCCATAGTCCTGAGAGCTTGCAGCTCCCCTGCAGGGGGCCTAGAAGTGTGCGCCTAGAAGTGTGCGCGCTTCAGCTGTCTTCCGTACAGTTCTACGAAAGCAGGAAGTTTCTTAAAAATTTGTTGTCTCGTTCAGATAATTTGTCAGTTACTCAGGACTCCTCTTTTACTTTGGTAGAGAGAAAAAACAGCCAGGCTTTATTCTGCTGGATAGAACAACAGATGCTGGTGAATGCACTGTCGGTCCATGGCCTGCCAGCTGGTACTAACAATAGGGGAGAAGGCTTGGATGCCTTGCTTACAGATTTCCAAGAACACCATGGGCAGCCAAAAAAGCCATTTGGGCTGGTTTCTTTTCCCTCTGTTACCTTTCTAAAAGATAAAGAAGCTGACAGATCCTGAATGGGAACATGGATTTGATAACATTTGGGAGGAGGTTAATGTCAAGGGTGCTGGGAAGCCAATGTACAAAATAGAAAATAGGAGAAGATGATACATTTCTAATGCCTTTGACGTTCAGAAGCTGCTCTTGTGGGAAATTTGAAGGTGCGTGGGCCATGGGAAACCAGATCATGGGCAGAGGGTTGGAAACAGCTGTGAGGGCCCCCAATGGGTTTGTGATTGTCTTCCTAATATGACTGATCCTGGCATCACTCCCTGGAGATGCTGGCGTTTTTGGTTTTTTTGTTTTTTGTTTTTTTACAACAACCACCGTTTTAATTACTCATGATTCTATGCGTCAGCAAATTAGGCTGGGCTCCGGTGGGTGGTTCCCGTGTTGGTTTTGCCTGGGGTCACTTCATGCAGCTGCAGTCCCGTGGTCCACATCTCTCTGAGCTCCTGGGATAGCTCCAAAAATGGCAGAGAGAGTGAGAGCATGTGCATCATTTGGCCACATTGTAGAGAGGGCCACTGATTCTGTGTTCTGGCCGTTGGTTTGCTCTATGTGAAATCTCCTACGTCTGGGCTAGAAGCCCACGCCAGGGGCTGGAAGAGACCACCAGCTCCCTCCACGGACGGCAACCATGAAGTCCACCCTAGGGAGGCCCCTCATGCACTAGCTTCCTTCAGGAGTCCCACAAAGGGGAGTCCTAGGGAAGTGGAAACTCCCTTTCAGACACTATTTCAGGCCTCAGCCATTCTTTTTTTTTTTTTTCTTCATTTTACTTTGCTAAAAAATACTTAACATGAGACCTCTCTCCTTAACAAATTTGAAGTGCACGTATTATTGCCGACTACAGGTACAATGTTGTTCAGCAGGTCTCTAGAGCTTATGCATCTTATTGGGCTGGCCAAAAAGTTCGTTCGGGTTTTTCCGCAAGATGTTATGGAGAAACCTGAATGACCTTTTTGGCTAAGCCAATAGTTAACTGAAACTTTATGTCAGTTGATTAATAACTCTCCATCCGTCCCTGCCCCCCTGCCCCTGGCAACCATTGTTCCAGTCTTGGAGTCTATGAACGTGACTACTTTGGATACCTCGCATAAGTGGAAACATGCCGTGCTTGCCTTTCTGTGTCTGGGCTTACGTCACTTAGCATAACGTCCTCAAGGTCTAGGCATACTGTCGCTTATTGCAGAATTTTCTTCTGTTTTAAGTCAAGCCTCAGATATTCCACGGGAGAGGCCAATAGCAGGACCCTGGTTTAGTTCCATGTTTGGGGAGGTAAGCCTGGAACCCTGGAGTGCCTTGTGCAGGAAAAGAGAAGTATCAGGTTTGGCGGTGTTGACACTTGACTGTCACAGCAATGCTCCATTTCATTTGTGAGGACACCGGCACCCGGAGGGCCTGAGTGACTTGCCCCAGGTCTCACTGATTGTGAACAGGTCCCGAGTTGTGGCCCCATCTGGCTCCGTGGACTTCAGGTCCGTGGTGACCCTGCTTCTGATTTTTCTCAAATCGGAGAAGACATGGGGACATAGACATTTAATCCCGTGGACACTCAAATCAGGGTGACTATATAACCAGGGCTTCCGAGGATGCTCTCACCCTCATTTATAAGCAGTCAGACATCTTCTGCCAGCCCCTGGACTGTGCTGGCCACCAGCACATGAGGCAGCTGAGCCCTTGAAATGTGGCTCATCCAAATTGAGACATGCTGTGTGAATTTTAAAAGCTTAGTCTCAAAGAAGAAGGTAAACTACCTCATTCATGATTACCAGATGGATTACATGCGGAAATGATATTTTGGATATATTGGGTGCAATAATTACATTTAAAAATTATACTTTGTATTTGTAAGAATATAAAATATATTATTACAATTAATTTCACTTGCTGCTTCTTGCTTTTTAAAATTGTGGCTACTAGAAAATTTAAAATACCCAAGTGGTTCACATTACATTTCTCCTGGATTACTCTATATTCACCCACATCCCTGAATGCCTTTACTCTATTTTTAGCTTCTGCTTCTTCATTTGACATCACTGTTACTAATGGAGACCAGGTAGGTCTTCTGCTTTGGACCTTGAAGCTTAAGAGGTAGTTCACAGCATGGTGTTATTTTATACTCAGGTATGAATTATAATTGGGTGTTCATCAGGGTCTTGGTAGTTTAATATCAATGAAGAAGCCTCCTGGGGTCATTCACTCAACAAATATTTATGTAACATCTTCGTGATGATGAACTATTATGCCAGGTTCTGGGATTATGTCTGAGAACAAGAAAAAATAGTCACTGGGCTCAGGGAGCTTACAGTCTGGTAGGGGCAATGGACATTAGGATGGTTCACTTTCTGTGTCACCTTGACTGGTCCATGGGGTGCCCAGATATTTAGTCTAACTTTATTCTGGGTATTTTAGGATGAGGTTAACATTCTAATCGGTAGGCTGAGTAAAGCAGATTGCCCTCCCCATTGTGGGTGGGCCTCATACAATCAGTGGAAGATCTGAATAGAACAAAAAGGCCGAGTAAGAAGGAACTTCAGAGGCAACCCCTTGAGATGGACAGCAGTCTGTTCTGCCTTTGGGCTTGTACTGGCATTTACACCAGCAGCTCTCCTGCGTCTTCAGCTTGCTGACTGTGGATTTTGAGATTTTTCAGCTTCCATAGTCACATGAGCCAACTCCTTATAATAAGTTTCTTTGTCTCTCTCTCTCTCTCCCTGGAGAATCCTGACTAATACAGACATTAAACAAACAATTTACATACTAAATAATTATATAACTGATTGGGGAGGTGGTATGTGGTGAGCTGATATGGAAATATCTAGGGGCTGAATGTATTCTACCATCTTCAGGGTTATCCTAGTCTTTGGTCTTTTTCCAAAGCACCCTGGTCCACTGGCTCACCTCCCACAATTTGACCACCTCCTTGCACCCACAGGGCAGGACATGACCAGCCAGGTCTCTACCTTAAGTCTGGTCCAGAGTGGAAAGGCTCTTTCTGTGACTTTACCAGTCTCTACTCCAGGCAGGGGAAATCTGCTCTGTTTTTCTGTTCCCCTCATTTCCTTTTTATGATTTAAAATTCTTTTGATAAGATGAATTAATGAAAATGAACACCTTGAACTCTTCTGCCACCTGGTGTTCTGCATGTTTTATGATGTTTTGACAGTGAAACAAAAAATGTCATCCTTCTTTATATACCTCAATACCATGATTGCAGCTTTAGAAATAGTTTTGCATTCCTGGTGCAGAGCCTGGGGGTGGGCAGGCGGTGGGTACTACACTGTGGGTGGAAGCATGTGGGTTTTGGATGTGGTGTGGTCAGATTAGCATGGATGTCAATCCCGGCTGTCTACTGTCTATGTGACCCTGAGCAAGTCATTCAGAGTTGCCAGACCTCAGCTTCCTTGTCTGTATGATGGGGCTCACACCACATACTAGGTGGGTTTCCAGAAGGATTAGTGATAGAGTACAGAAAGCACCTAGCACCACTCTAGCATACAATAGATGCCCAATTAATGGTTTCTATTGCCATGGTGGATAATTTTCATAGGGAGGCTTCCATGTTCCTCTCTTATTCCTTTGTCCTAGTTGGTCAGGTTGACAGAGGGAGAGTCTGAACACTTAACGTTGGAACGATGTTCTGGTTATCTATGACAGCATTACACACTACCCCTAACTTAGGGTATAAAACAACAGTTGTGTTGTTATGTGCATGGATCCTGTGGGTTAGGGATTTGGATGGCACATGAAGGAATAACTTGTCTGCTCCACCATGTCTGAGTGGGAAGATTTGAATGGCTGGGGGTTGGAATCATCTACAGGCTTCTTTACACACACCTGGCTAGGTGTGAGGTGGGTTCTCTGATGGCTAATGATGCTGATGATCTTTTCATATGCTTATTGCCATTTGTATACCTTTTTGGAGAAATGTCTAGTCAAATTCTTTGCCCATTTTTTTTTTTTTTTCGGTACGCGGGCCTCTCACTGTTGTGGCCTCTCCCGTTGCGGAGCACAGGCTCCGGACGCGCAGGCTCAGCGGCCATGGCTCACGGGCCCAGCCTCTCCGCGGCATGTGGGATCTTCCCGGACCGGGGCACGAATCCGTGTCCCCTGCATCGTCAGGCGTACTCTCAACCACTGCGCCACCAGGGAAGCCCTCTTTGCCCATTTTAACATGGGTTATCTTTTAAAATTATTGACATATATGAATTCTTTATATATTCTGGATACAATTTCCTTATCAGATATTCGATTTGCAAATAGTTTCTCCCATTCTGTAGGGCATCTTTTCACTTTCTTGAAGTGTCCTTTGAAGTACAAGTTTTAAATTTTAAGTCCAATTTATCTATTTTTACTTTCGTTGCTTGTGCTTTTGATGTTGTACCTAAGCAGTCTTTGTCTAATCTGAGTTCATGAAGATTTACTCCTATATTTTCTTCTAAGAGTTTTATGTTTTCACTCTGACTTAGGTCTATAATCCATATTGGGTTAATTTTTGTATATAGTGGAGTAAAGGGTCCAACTTCAGTCTTTTACATGTATATATCCAGTTTTCCCAGTACCATTTAGGAAAAGACTATTCCCCTCCCCCCCCATTTAATTTTCCTGGCATCTTGGTCAAAAATCAGTTGACCAGGGCTTCCCTGGTGGTGCAGTGGTTGAGAGTCTGCCTGCCGATGCAGGGGACATGGGTTCATGCCCTGGTCCGGGAAGATCCCACATGCCGCAGAGCCGCTGGGCCCATGAGCCATGGCCGCTGATCCTGCGCGTCCGGAGCCTGTGCTCCGCAACAGGAGAGGCCACAACAGTGAGAGGCCCGCGTACCGCAAAAAAAAAAAAAAAAAAATCAGTTGACCATAATGTTCAGGTTTATTTCTGACTTCAATTTTATTCCATTTATCTATATGTCAATCCTTTTGCCCATACCAAACTTTTACCATGAGTATTGTAGCTTTGCAATAAGTTTTGAAATCAGGAAATGTGAGCCCTCCAACTTTGTTCTTTTTCAGTATGTGATATTTTGGCACCAAAACCACATCCCATCAACAAAGCCAAAACTCTAGGTAAAACAGTGAAATAGACAATTTTGGGCAACCTGCCTCCCTTTCTGTATCCCTTTTCTTTTTATTCCCTGTGAACATTCAGACTCTCTACATGCTTTCCATCCATCCCTTTATCAAAAGCTGTTCGCTGGGGGAGAATATAATAAACTTTTTCTTACGTAGGTATAGATAACTAAAAAAGCTTAAAGTTATTACCATTCTTGGGAGAATTTGCTTTTCAAAAAAGGAACAAAAATGTCTTAAACCTGAGGAATTATTGTCTAATGGTAACATTTTCTCTATAAGCAGGTATGGAAAGTGCTTTTTTTTAGGCAGGGAAGTCCTCATATTACATTTGGAAAGATGTTATGGATGGCCCTGTATCCTGCCTATGCCCAAGGCTTTGTTCAAAGTTTATTGATTAATTCTCCCCCAACTGTGAATTTTATACCCATCACTTATTTGCTTTATGTCCTTGGGTAAATTAACTTCTATGAACCTCAGTTTGTCTTATGCAATATGGAGAAAATCATTCTCACTGCAAAAACGTCTAGCATTTGTTCTGTTTAGCTACAAAAAATAAGACCGACATACATTTGGACTTAACAAATACAACTCCAAAAACCTATTGACTTCATCATTATCTCTCCAGGAACAGAGACAAGCTTTCTGTTAAAGTGATTTAATTCTTCCTTACAAAATCCCTAGGGATGGTATGGGAGAACCATTCAGGAAAGTCAGTTTTTATAGAAAACAATATCTGGGAAAATGGAACAGAGATACTCAAATCCTCTCCTCCCTACCAGCAACTGCTGTATGTGTGACATCTTCAGTCACCTCTGATTTGGAAGAAAAGTTTGCATTTGATCACAGCTAGTGATGACATGTAGTTTTATACTTTCCACACTGTTCCCAAGCGTCAGCATATCTGATCCCCCAAGCATTCCTGTGAGGGCAACTTTATTGCCATGTTACAGATGAAGAAACTGAGCCCAGAGAAACAAACAGACTTAAGACCCAAACCCTCTTTCCAGGCGCCTCACAGATTTGTAAGGCTGAGAATGACCTTGGACCCTAAGACTGCCACCCGCACAATTCCAGACCCCAGAGACTGATCTGCTCTTTGTTTTATACACTTATTGGAGATTTTATCTCATTTGGCCATGGGAGCGATTCTGTGCCTAGAAGCTTCTTTGTGGATGTTTTAAGATGGAAAATCCAAAACCAATGACCCCCCAAACACAAAACACCTGTATATTTTCCCGAGTTGCTATATGAGCCGGTGAGTTTCTGTGGCTAAGCCTGAAAACCGCTCGCTAAGACCAGATCCGGTGCCACTGTTCAGCGGGACGCAGCTCCCTCTGCATTGAAGCGCCGCCCCCACCCCACCCCGGGGCGAGCACCGGGCAGGCCGGTAGATGGCAGCATTGCACAGCCGATGCCTCTTCTCCCTGCGCCAGCCCCACTTCTCCCCTCCCCGTCTTTCCTGTGCTTGACCACAAGGCAAAGGTAGCAGCATCTCCTGACTCCCCAACGTCCGCCGTGCTGCACCATCTACAGACGGTCTGTGCCTGGCGGGTCACAACAGGTCGGAATCCACAGCATGGATCTGACTCAGGCTCGGGTGTTTTTGTGGCTCCGGGCATAACCTTTGCTTTGGATAATTGGCCCAGATCGGTACCCTCCCTCCCCGCCCCCCCCGCCCCCCGACGAGAAGTGCAGGAAAGGTTAAAAAACGTACCCCATCCAAATGGTTTCTTTCCCCACTCCTTTTGTGCCATGAGCTTTATCCTTAGCGACCTCTGTGTCCCCAGCCGCTCAGGGTCGCGAATCACCTCACTGCCTCTCGCTCGGGTTCTCCCGCCAACGGAGACTCCACGTGCCGTACGATTCCGACTACCGCCACTAGAGGGCACCGACGTCACGTGCTGCTCAGGAGCCCGGCAGGGAAGGCGGCGGCCTGGTCCCACGGTCCGCGTCCTAGGTTGACCTTGGGACCTGCAACTGCCTGAGTGGTGGGGGGCATTCCCTCTTCCCGTGGGCTCCTTCAGGGGTGCCGGGTCCCTTATTCTCAGAAACCTCATTCCACCCATCCTCCCCCTTCTTGCTTGTTTCTCAATTTCTCTGAATAGATTGGCTCGTTCCCATCAGCTTTTAAACACCTTCAGGTAAACCTCATGGGAGTGAGAGGGGTGGATCTCCGTGACACTGAGTTCCTCTCTGCTGTCTACCCGCGTCTCTCAAGGCGCCCTCCCCCACCACCAAGCTGGCCAACTTCCTCAATCCCCTTCAGCACTCTTCCAGCCCCTCCCCTCCACTTCTCAGAAGCGCATCCTTACTTTTTTTCCATCTCTCTGGAATTGGCACCTTGTCCTTTCCTCCAAGATCTATGCCACCTTGGCTAGATTTTGGTTTTGAGATTTCCACCGCTCTGGCTGTTCCTTTCTCTATTCAGAAATGTGCTCCCAAAAAAACAAACAATAAAAAAGAAATGTGCTCCCTCGCCAACCCTTTAAATATCCATGGTCCCTGAGTTCTGTCTTTGGCCCCCTTCTCACTCTCTTCACCTTCCCTGAGAACCTGTATATGTGCCTGGAGCCAAACTACCACCACCTTCTCAACAACCACCAGCATTTGTTGATCACGAATGCTGATGACAACCATTTTTTATCTCCAGTCCAAATTTCTCTTTTGAGCTATAGACCCATTTGTTCACTTTTGCCAGGCTAACAGGGCCTGCATGGAAATAATGTTTAGAAAGTAGTCTCCGGGCTATTACACTGAGCGTGGTGGGTAACCTTTGTCTCCTGTATAGCAATGCTTTAAATTAACAATGTTTTTACCTCCAAACAGCTGGTGCTTCTCTTTCAAGGCTTGTCTAAGATTGAAAAATGTCCTTACCTCGAGCTTAACTAGAGATGCAGTTGCTGAACCTAACCATCCCTTCTTCCTCCACCCCCTGTTGAGGGAAGCACATCGGGCCACATGATCCGAGCCTCCATTCCAGCCCTGCATGATTGGACCTGGGCAGGATGCCTGACCCAAAGCTACAAAACTGGGGTGGCAATGAGATGATCAGAGTCTCCTTTTGAGATTTTGGGACTGGGACACTGAAAAGAATGGTCTAGTTAGACTAGGGAGAGCTGAGCTGAAAAGTCACGTAAATTGGGGGTGGACATGTGAAAGATAAGTAAAGTGAGGCAGCTAGCTGAGTCGAAGGAAGAAGAAAGAGGGGAGGGTTAGGTAGCCCAGAAGGTCTTCATTGCGAGTTTCTCAAGAGACCCAACAGTCCTCTCTGTCCTTGGTTGCTGACGGTTTTTTCTATCCTTTCAGTAGCCTTTTCATTTTGAGCCAGTCCAGAATTATAGCTATTTCATGAAGAAGGGGAGGACAGTGAAAGCAAAGAAAGAAAAGACAGGCAGTAGAAAGGACTAGCAGCATTGAGCAGACACCCCGCTGGACTGACAGAAGCTGGGGAGGTTACTGGCTGGTGATGAAGGAGGACAAGCAGAGACTCAAGGGCCCTCACATGGAATCTGCCACCTCTGTTACTGAGAATCTCCACACTTCACCTATCGCTGGACCTTAGTTTGGAGTTGGTCAGCCGTGGCTCCAAAAGGCTACTGCTTTTTTTTTGTTTGTTTGCGATACGCGGGCCTCTCACCGCTGTGGCCTCTCTCATTGCGGAGCACAGCCTCCGGACGCGCAGGCTCAGCGGCCATGGCTCATGGGTCTAGCCGCTCTGCGGCATGTGGGATCTTCCTGGACCAGGACACGAACCCGTGTCCCCTGCATCGGCAGGTGGACTCTCAACCACTGCGCCACCAGGGAAGCCCTTTACTGCTTTTTGAAAGTGTCACGATACCTGTGGAACGGGACAATACCCAAAGACAAAGTGACATGAAGCATTTGTTAACTACCTATTCTGTGTCAGGAACTGAGGTGCTTTCTGGGGAAACAGAGGTAAGATATGGTCCCTGCCCTCAAGGAGTTCAGATTCCTTCAGAGAACACAAATACCTACATATAATACAGGGCAAAAATTCTAAAGTAGAAGTATGTACAGAATGCTACAGGAATATAAGCGAAGGGATCTGCCTTTGATGGGAGTAGGAAGGAGACAAGGAGACCTTCCAAGGGGAGGTGACTTTTGACCTGGACCTTGAAGGATGAATAGGAGTTTGCCAGGCAGAGTGGGAGTTTGCATTCTAGGGAGACAGAGCAAAGGCTCAAAGATACATGAGCACATGTTCTGTGGGAAGACCCGTAGTATTGCAGTGTGTTGGGGGAGGGTGCCAGGAGCAGCAGATGACAAGGAAAAGCAGACAAGGACCAGAACACGATGGACCTTGAATGTCACTATTAGGAGCTTGGACTTCAGCCTGAGGACACTGTGCAGCCACAGAGGTTATTAGTCAGGGAGTCGTGTAATCAGAGCTGCCTTTGGAAGGACAGTTGGAAGCTGAATAGAGGATGCCTTGAGGGAGAAGAGGGTAGAGGAGGTCAGTCACAGCACAGCCTGACCTCAGCTGTATCTGACAAACTCTCTAGCCAGTATCCTGGGGCTAAGATAGAGCGTGGGCAGGTCGTAAATTGTAACTGACTGAAGCACTGTGCTCAAGGAAGGCTGATGAATCCATGCACGCTGCCATCCACACAAGGGGCAGGGGCTCTACGGCACAGCCGCGGTTGCTGTTTTCATTCCTTCCTCCCTTCCTTCATTCAGCCTATGTTTATGGAATATCGCTTTAGGCCAAGTACAGCATTAGGTACCATGATGAGAGAGCAGGCGTGGCCAGGGCTGTCACAGAATCTTTTGTTGAGTGGGGGAGACCGCTATGAATCAGCTAATTTTGTGAGTGTGTGAATTTCCCACGTGGAAGGAAAAGAATGGGGTTCCACGGGTATATAGCACAGAACTCACCCTGGCTCAGCTGGAATTGAGATGTTGAGGGACGACAGGGGGTTCACCAGGGGAGGGGAGGGGGTTTCAGGGAGCAGAACATGGTGGTGAGGTCCTGAGGCCGAGAGAGCAGGGTGTGGCCGACCAACTGGAAGGCGGAGTTTGAGGTGAGCCAGTGAGAGAGGCAGGAACCAAGCCATGTGACTCTGTCTTGTCCAGGCCAAGCTTTAGATAAAGTATTCGTTTGAGGAGAGCAGGTCAGTTACATCTGAATGACACAAAGTTCGGGCAAAGTGGAAAATTTGAATTGCAGAAATAAGATCCAAGAAAATCTCACAGGTCCAAATTAAAAGTGATGGAATTCAGTAAATGTGAAGTTCTACATTTAGGTTAACATTTTAAACAGACTTTCAAGGATTTATGTACAAGGATGTTTATCACTGCACATTTGTAATAGTGAAAAAATAGGAAAAATGAAATATCCAACTACTGGAAAATGATCAGATATCCTGTATATTCAAAATTGGGTTCAGGGCTTCCCTGGTGGCGCAGTGGTTGAGAGTCCGCCTGCCGATGCAGGGGACACGGGTTCGTGCCCCGGTCCGGGAAGATCCCACATGCCGCGGAGCGGCTGGGCCCGTGAGCCATGGCCGCTGAGCCTGCGCGTCCGGAGCCTGTGCTCCGCAATGGGAGAGGCCACAGCAGTGAGAGGCCCGCGTACCGCAAAAAAAAAGAAAAAAAAAATTGGGTTCAGATGCTAGCTTCTCCATTTACTAGCCATTATTAACAAGTTACAAAGCCTCTTTGTACCTCCATTTCCTTATTTAGAGTATAGGGTTACTAATACTATCTCACATGGTAAATGCTACATAAGCACTACATTATATTATTACCTATTAATATTACATTTCCAAATATGTTTAATGTCATTAGAAAATGCTCAGTATATGATGTTAAGTGGGGAAAGAAAGTCTACATTATGCAGCTTAATCTCATTTTGTTACACGTTATGTGAGTTTGTGTTTGTCTGTAGTTTAGATCTTCTGCTTTGTCACCTTGGGGTATAAGATGAATGAAGATGTGGTCACATGTCTCCAGTGAACTGAGGAGAGGCCCCATCTCACCTAGCATGAAAATTCCCTTCTCTTTCCCAGTGGTCCCCATCTTGCGATACATTTAAGGCTCCTCTGTCCCAGTTTATTAAGGTTCAGTGATACTCTCACGTGCCTTGTGGAGAGAGTCTTGGAGAATCTGGCCCACTGCCCACTGCATTTGCTGCTTCCAGCACTGGTGTCTGGTGGAAGCAGTTGACCACCACCTTGGGCCATGCCTGCCTGTGCCATCACCGCTGGTCAGGGCATTGTTCTCGTGGTTCTGAGAATAGGATATGTCTTATTGTTCTATATGAACAATGGCGTGGGCTCCCAAAGTTTCAGCTTCTTAGTTGGCCCTCAAACACATTTTCCTCAAACTTTCCCTTGGTGCCTCAGGGGTTGCTGCAGTAGAAGGCTCCTGTGTTGGCCTCATGCTCTGTGGAAACCACTTCCCTTCAACACCAACAATTCAGTAGTCCAGGATCCTGCCTAAGACCAGCTGAACTCATCAGAGATGTTTGAAAACAAGTGAACCTCAGGGGAAGTAGTTGGAGTCTTGATTCCTTTCCTCCTAGGAAGCTTCTGGGCTCTCTCAAACTGGCTCACTTGCTTTTCAGTGACATTTGGCCTTAGTAACGGAGGACGAGATGGACAGCCTTTGTCAAGGAAAACACTGTCCTGTGACTGACATTCTTGCCTCTGGATGGTAGGTGCCTCAGCCTTACGTCTGCAGAACTGAAACTGCCCATGTGATTGTTTCCAGACACCGATGTGTCCCAAGACGACTTGTTAGACATGGAAGTGGCTGGCAACTTTTAACTTGCAGGTTTGCTTGCTAACAAAAAATTTTAAAGATTCTGTCTCATCAGGGATGCTGCTGCATATTCATGAAAAAGAAATTGACTGGAAAGAACTATACCATAGTATTAGCCATGCTTATCTCTGGGTGGTGGGATTCCAATGGACTATTTTTTTAAATATATATTTTGTTATGTTTTCCAGATTTTCAACAATGAATATGCATTACTTTCACAATTAGAACCATAGATCCTGCTAATAAACTTATTAAAAAACCCAGTCACATAGATGAATACCAGATGGTGATATCTGTATGAAGTTTTGCCCTGTCCTAGATTCACCCCAGTTATTCCAAATGACAACCCTGTTTTCTGCAGGCATATCTGGCATATTCCCCCACTACCAGTGAGAGGCCAGTGGGACTCTTATATGAGTCCCGTATCATCACAAAGAGGGAGTTCTGGAATTTGTCTTTGTATTGGGTTCTACGTCTGAGTTCTAAACCTTCCAACAAGGCTACTGGTCATAGCCACCTCCTCACAAATTCTGCCATCGGGGTATCTGCG
Organism: Phocoena sinus; assembly: GCF_008692025.1. Classification (NCBI taxonomy): domain Eukaryota; kingdom Metazoa; phylum Chordata; class Mammalia; order Artiodactyla; family Phocoenidae; genus Phocoena; species Phocoena sinus. The sequence goes on from NC_045767.1 coordinate 77,849,684, forward strand.
TCGGTTCCCCAAGATTACCCTCAGGCTTGCCGATTTGCTAGATGGACTCACAGACCTCAGAGAAGCTGTTTTCTGTTTACACAGTTATAGTTTGTTATCGTGAAAGGATGCAGATTAAAATTAGCAAAAGAAAAAGGAGTGGAGTCCAGGAGAAACCAGGCACGAGCTTTCAGGTGGCTTCACCCAGTGGAGTTGCATGGACAGCATGTAATTCCCCCAGCAATGATGCCTGACAACACGCATGCAGGATTGCTAACTTGAGCCTTGGTGTGCAGGGTTTGTATGAGCAGTCAGTCATGCAGGCATGCAGTGTTTGTGTGACTGGCTTTAGCTACTCAGTCTCCAGCCTCCCCAGAGGTCAAAACGATAAGAGTCTGGCCCAGTGCCCCAGGCAAACAAACATAGGCATTCGCCATATATCACAATATTATTATAAGCTATTTGCCCTGGCTCCGGGCCCCAGGTATACAATATTCTTCTCAGGCAGGATATTCCAATAGCTTGTAGGTTATCTCCCAGGAGCTGGTCAAGGGCCAGTTCTTCCTTTGGAAGATGCAGAGTTTGGGCCCCCATGCCTGCTGAATTAAGCCTTTCCTGCACAGAAAATCAGGCTCTACAAGTTTGGGCCTAGCTCCCTTCTGTTTGGATCTCGGGGTTTTCCTGTTTTTCACCCCTTTCTAGATCATGGGGCCTGAGCCAGGCAGGCAAAGCCCTGCTTTATTCTCCTTGTGGCTTTATACACTGTTTTCCGAGGCCCTGCTGGAGGCAGAATTCTGTGTAGGACCTTGGGTTGGCTTGATGTTCTCATAGTATTTTATACCCCTGAAGCTGTGTCCCTGCTCTGGTCTCCCCACAGGTCTTTCTGAGACCCCTGGAAATGGGCTGCGTTGGCTATGTATCTGCTTGGATTAGGGTTTGGACAATTGATGGCCTAGTCTGAGGCCGCAGCTCTGCCCACACTGCCCTGTACACCTCCCAGGCTGGGCCCAGCCTCTTTCTCCCAGCATGCCTTGCAATGAATGCCACTACCTTGCAACGTAACTTACTCCCTGCTAGGTGCAAATACTTAGAACAGGTGAAGGTGAAAGAGGTCTGGAGATTGTAGTTGACTATAAATTCTAATGAAAGAACAGGGAGGTGATCATTAAGAAAATATTAGGCAGTGACGGAGAAAGTGGACAGCAAACAGCATTGGAGTCAAACAGAGCTGAATTTGAGTCGTTGTTTAGCTATTTTCTAGTTCTGTGAACTTGTGAGAGTTATTTGTTCTCTGAGTTTCAATTTTTTTCATCTTTAAAATGGGAATCCTGGGACTTCCCAGGTGGTGCAGTAGTTAAGAATCTGCCTGCCAATGCAGGGGACACAGGTTCGAGCCCTGGTCCAGGTAGATACCACATGCCTTGGAGCAACTAAGCCTGTGCACCATAACTACTGAGCCCACGAGCCACAACTACTGAGACTGTGTGCTACAACTACTGACGCCCTCTTGCCTAGAGCCCATGCTCTGCAACAAGAGAAGCCACTGCAATAAGAAGCCCGTGCAACGTAACGAAGAGTAGCCCCCACTTGCTGCAATTAGAGAAAGCCCACGCGCAACAACGAAGACCCAACGCAGCCAAAAAATAAATAAAATTAAAAAAAAAATGGGAATCCTGGGACTTCCCTCGTGGTCCAGTGGTTAAGAATCTGCCTTCCAATGCAGGGACGTGGGATCGATTGCTGGTCAGGGAACTAAGATCTTACATCCTGCAGGGCAACTAAGCCCGCCCGCCACAACTAGAAAGCCTGCGTGCTGCAACTACAGGGCCTATGTGCTCTGGGGCCCATGCACCATAACTAGAGAGAAGCCCGTGCACTGCAACTAAGACCCAATGCAGCCAAAAATAAATAAATATTTTTAAAAATGCGAATCCTAAAATTGGCTGTAGTTCTGATTAGAAAAAATGTATGACGTGGTGGGCTGCAATGAATAGTAGTTACTACTACTATTATTTGGCTGTATTAACAGAGTAGGTGTTTCTAGATCATAAGAGGTAGTTAACACGCTCTTAGCTTCATCTGGGGACACGTTCAATTTGGGGCACTCTGTCTTTAAATATTTGCTGGGTTACCATGTAGACACATGGTGGTGTAGCTCCAAAGGACAAATTAGACCCAATGGGGAAACTCTAGGGAGGCCAGACCCTGTCAGAAACAATTCCAGCTGTCTAACAATTAGAGCTGCCCAATAGCAGATTAGACTGCCCCTGAATTGTCCCGGTCCTGGAATCACGCATTGGAAGATATGTGACAGGTGGGAACATGGAGATTTCAATTTAGGATGGGAGCCTGGCTGAGAATCAATCCAAGTCTCCATGTCTTTAGTGGCTGTCTTGCCTGTTTCTCTTATTAAGATTCCATAGGAGGCTCTACTCATAAAGACGCCTTGGTACCAAATACCGTTATAACTGTGAAGGAGCCGCAAACTCCCACGGAATGTGAAAAGTGAAGTCCTCTTCTCCTCTACCTAGTTGTCTCCCTAGAATGAAATTTCAACTTGGTTTAGGAGAGAGTGTCCCAGCAAGTGTTTCTCTTCAGAATGATTAAAGTCTTAAGGCCCATCTGGACTCATTCATTTTAACTATTCCATTTCCCAAGAATATCATCTCATTACTTTTTCAATGACCCAATATTTTCAGCACAAGTGAATGAGTCCAGAAAGTCATTTCAGCCATTGATTATTTTTGGTAACCTTCTGATCTGTTCTGAATCCCTTTTCTTTTAATTTCCATTTATGTCCTCCTGTCTTGTCATCTGTTCTGAGCTGAAAATAGTAACTTGGTTTGACCTTATTATCTACCATTTAAGATTTTTATAGTCTTTGGTTAAATCTCACCTTAATAAGTGTAGCTAGGCTGTAGACTGTAGTTTCTTCTTCTTCTTCCTTTTTTTTTAAAGGCTGCTCTTTGTAGCTCATATCTGTTATCACGGGACCAACTTTACACTCCTCTAAATATGCCAAAATCTCACTTCATCTTTTCTATAAGAGCTGGCTTCAAAGCCAGTCTTATGAAGATATACCTGTTTGCTTAGAAACAAAAAATACCTCCTCTTTAGCCTTGAACTGTCTCCCAGACCTGTTGTGAATATACAAAAAAATCCTACTTATATGGGATTTCAAATGCCACTGGGCAGGGCAACATACTAAGTGGTATTAGATCTGAATGTATCAGCTTCTTTGCTAGGAGTAAATTTTGTTGAGGGAGAAGAGCTGGGGCAATAGGAGAACTCTGGTCATTTATTTGAGCGAACAATATTCTTTAAGCCAACATGTATTGAATACCTGGTTATGATTTGATAGTAGGATACGGAAACAAACATGAAAAAGACACAATAGTTGACCTCAAGGACCTGGCGTGAAGGAGTGTAGGGATGTGGGTTAAGACGTGTAAGAAAACACAGACAGGGAAGTTTCAGAGCCTAGAAGACAAACTTCATATTCTGAGAAGAACAAGATCTGGGTAGTCTAAAGTAGTTTTCATACTCAGAAGTGGAGAGAAAGGAGACAGAAAGTGGTAGAAAAGAATAATTTTCTTCCAGCTCTCTGGGATGCTATTTTCATTGAAGAATAGAATTTCTTTCGATTTTAATGATCTTTCTAGTTTGTCCTGCTTGGTTGAGTATCACTAAAACTCATCCATTTCTCTGAGGTTTGGGCAGACCTCTGATGCATGTCCTCAGGGCCTGTCTTTGGTAGCAAATCCAATTTAAGAGGAGGCAGCAAATCAACAGGAAAGGAAAAGACTCCCCTTTCTTCGTGGCTAGAGCCCTCCTCCTTCCTCTCTGTGACTCCAAGTCGTCTTCGTGTTCCCAGGCCCAGCTTGCATTCCACCTTCCCTGTGGCACCTTCTCTGAACCCCAGCTGGACTTGAGCACTGCTTAGCTGCAGTGCGTTCAGCCATCATTCTCTAGAACTCTCCTGTGATGCTTACCCTCACTGGCTGGCCTCTCGAGCTGTCCTTCCTGTTTAGGGTGGGAGGCTGGCCACAGTCATATCGCCATCATCACTTTCAAATGGTGGGAGAAGGCCTACCAGGTCAAGGACTCATAAAGGACAACACTCAGGCCTGCCTTCTGTCAAGGGCTCACAGTCTAGTCCAGTCTTTCTCCAAATGAGGTTTGCTGGGATTATCTCAGGTACATGAATTCTGTGAGAACTTGAAAAAATTGTTTTTCTTTCAACAATAAAAAATATTTTTACCAGTCATAAGGATTGAAATTATATTTTTTTGCAACGATAATTTGCTACCGAGAGACATTTTCAAACAATAAGAGTGAAATATGTTATTTAAATTAGGGTTTTAGGGCTTCCCTGGTGGTGCAGTGGTTGAGAGTTCACCTGCCGATGCAGGGGACGCAGGTTTGTGCCCCGGTCCGGGAGGATCCCCCATGTCGTGGAGCGGCTGGGCCTGTGAGCCATGGCTGCTGAGCCTGCGCGTCCGGAGCCTGTGCTCCGCAACGGGAGAGGCCACAACAGTGAGAGGCCCGCGTACCGCAAAAAAAAAAATAAATTAAATAAAATAAAATAAATTAGGGTTTTATAGACAATCTCTGGGGTCAACAGATTATAATTTCTCCAGAAGAGGTCCCTCATATTGCTCAAATTTGAGATATGTTGGTTTAGTTGATTTCATTCATTCATTCATTTATTCATTCATTCATTCACTCACTCTATAAGCATTTATTGTATGTCTACACGTCATGTGCTGGGCACTGTGTCAGGCCCGTGAGCAAGTGGTCAGACATGTTCTTGACTCCACAATCCTAAGTGATGTTACTGACTTACCAGGGAGCACCTCCCACATGGATCAGGTTGTCAATTTTTCTATGCTTCGCTTTCTCCATTAATAAAACAAAGGTGAGAGTGTCTTATCTATTTCTGCCATCTCAGAGGTGTAGAAAAACATACCCTGAGATTTAAAAAAAAAAAAAAAAGCTCATGACAAATTACTAGTATCCAAATTTGGTGTTTCTAAGTCAGCTGCAGGTGCTAAATCCACATTTCTTCCTACCTTCTGCTAGTCTCAGGGAGAGGGATCCAGGACCCATGGAAAGTCTCAACCAGCTTTAGCAGAAATGGGTTCTACACTGCAGAGCAGAAGATTTTTCACAAGAGCTATTTTCAGGTTTGTTTATGCTGTCATCGACCTCCAATTTCACATTTCACAAACTCCTGTGGGACTGAGGAGTTACTCCCTGGGAATATTCTCTGCTTAGTGGGAACTCAAGGGCAGCGTGCCAATGGGTCTGGCGTTTAAAGAACGATCTGTCACAAAGCTAAGGGTCATATTACTCATTCTAATACTGAGCACTAAATAAACATCAGACTAGATGGAGACATAACCTGGGACCTTTAACACAGAGCTAATATGAATAGCCATTAAAGTAGCACATGTGCAAACCCACCACCACTGAAACAGCTCTTGTTAAAAATGCCTAACCATCCGGCATCTAGTTGCAATGCAGTCAGCAAGAACTACAGCATGATACTTAAACATGTCAGAGCAAATCTCTTAGAGGGCCACTACCCTGCTATTCCACTACTACCATAGTAGTAGGTGGGACGCACTTCGTGTTAAAGGGAGAAACTCCTTTTAAACTATGCTAACAGGCAAATGTGGATCCAGGGTCCCTCAGTCTAGTTGGGCAAGTTTTTCTCATGCTGAGCATCACATCCAGCAGGGCAAGCAGACCTCCATTCTGCCAACATTTACTGAGTATCTACTTTGTTCCAGAGACCACACTAGATGCAGAGATACAGAGGTGGGTAAGACACAGTCCCTACCTTACAGATGCTTATAGTCTAAGTGGAGATACCGACAAGTAAAGAGGCAATTCTAATACAGAGCAGTCAGAGTGATGCTGACTGCTTTGACCCAGTCTTAGAGGACCGGAAAAGGCTTGCTGGAAGTTCGAACTGAGACCAGAGGGTGTATAGGATATAGCAAGTCAGTTTGAGGGAATGGTGAAGTGTATAAGTCCCAAGGTGTAGGACAGCCTGTCAGTTTGGAAACTACATATATTTCAGGATGGCTGCTCATAGAATGCAAGATGGTATGATGAGAAATGAGATGGGAGAAGTAGATGTCCTGGATTAAATTGCATTCAGGTTGTTTTTCCCTGCACTCCTTCCCCAAAGCAGACATGGCAGGTATACCTCTGCGTGTGTGAATTAAACAAAACAAAACCAAAAAAACCCAAAAAACCCCAAAACAAAACCCAACCCTTGAGTAACATTTTCAATTGCTTGGTTGAAGGCTACTTAGAAGTAAAGTGATGGGCTCTGCTTGCTCCAAGTCATGTTGGGAAAAACACCACATGTGAGGCTAGTTATCACAAGGGCTGTGACTTGGCTATTTGCTAACCTTGCAAATGTTCAACTGAAAGTTCAGTTTTTAAGAAAGAAAGTTATGCTTGGTATAGTAACAGAAGGAACTGTGCCAGAGGGATGTTAGGAGCAACTTTCCCATGTGAACACAAGACATCTGAATGTCTAGTTGTGCAGACTTTGAGACCTGCAGGAACAGAAACTGTAGTCCTGTACATAAGATGGTGACTGTTTTGTGACAACCTGGGTTGTCAAGTCAAGACAGTAGGTGTAATTAACAATAAGAACAATATCAAGTCTTGGCATAACAGTTTATATATTCAAAGGATTTTGCAATAATTAACATATTGGTTCAATTGCCATATCAGAGAACAAAATAACAGTGGATTTAATAAAATAAAAGGACCATTTCTTTCTCCCATAGAAACCTGAGCTGTTATATGGCCCAGGGGTGGTAGGCAGCTCTGCTTCGTGAGGTTGTGCAGGACCCAGACATCTTCTATCTTGCTCATCCACTATCCTCTAAGGTCAAAGATGACCCACCACCACCACGTCCAACTTTCAATGTGCAGGAAGAAGGAAAGAGGAAAGTAGGGCAAACAGCTCCTTTTTAAAGGTGTGGCCTGAGAATGGCAGATATGGTATCCTTTCTCTTGCCTTGGCAAGCAGTAGGTTGCTTGGTCACATCTAGCTGCAATGAAGCCTGGGAACTGTAGTCTCTGGCTGGGCAGCGTGTGTTTAGCTGGAATTTGAGGTGTTATTGCTGAGGAAAGAGGCAGGAATTGATAGTGGTGGGTAATTGGCAGTCTCTGCCACAGATGTTAATCTCCATCATGTCGTTTGAACCTCTCAACAACCTTGTTAGAAAGGAGGCAGAGATTATTTATCTTCCTGTTTGTAGATGAGGAAAATGAGACAGAAAGACTGAGAGACTTGGTCAATATATGCCACATGGCATAGCAGGACAGCCACAAAAACCTTGGTCATGAGGTGCCCTGGTAGGGCACACTGTTAATCACTATGTTTTCTAAAACGTGTTCCTCAGCCTGGGAATAGTGTTCCCAGCGATGTAGTGCCTTTCTAGAAAAATCTTCAAGGTAAACCTGAGTTAGAAGCCCGAGGAACACAAGTCCAAGGGCATTTTGAATATGGCCCCGTGTCTGGGCTGACCATGTCTCATCGTGACTCTTCTAATCCAGGCAAAGATCCGGGCAAATAGGACAATGGGGTTTAATGGAAAGAACATTGAATCAGAGGTCAGGAGACTGGGCTCTGGTTCTTGTTCTGTGACCCATGTAGTCATCTTTAACTGGCATCAACGGGCCTGCCTAGGAAATCATTGTCACTGAGCCTGACACCAGCATGTCTTCGCATGCAACCTCAGAACAACATTGTGAAGGGGATATTATTATCTACATTTTACAGTAGACATCACCGAGGCCCAAAGAGCTGAGCTGGGATTCCAACCCAGGCTCTCTGACCCCAAGCCCAGAGTTCTTCCTGCTAACGCACACAGTCCTATATGGCAGGCAACTGCTGGGCGAACCAGATCTGAAGTCAAATCTGTGACCTATTGCGTGCCCAGCCAATAGTGCATCTCGGGGCCCATGGAGTCAGGTGGTGCCCTTGTGACTCTGACTTTCTGTGAAAGAAGCCCCTATACTGGAGGGCAGATCCCCTAAACCAGCCTTCCTCACACAGTCTGCTTGATGGGCTCTCCCTGGGCAACCCTTTTTCCTCTATTAATTTTCTTCTCTTTTCCAAATTACCAAAGGAATACATGCTCACGAAATTCAAATAACATGGAAGGGTCTAAGATAGATTGTGACAGTTTCCCCAGCCTCCCCACCTTCCCTTCCAGTTCCTTTTCCCAGAGGCAACCACTGCTGGCAATCTGGTAAGCATATTCAGATGTTTTTGTCTATGCATTTATTTTTTGGCTAGATTTTTAAAAAGTAAAAATGGGAATGTGTAGATTGTTCTGCAATTTGCTTTTTTCACTTAACAATACATTGCATTTATCTTTCTATCCTGGGACATTAAAATTGGACTCTTTCTTACTGATGGTCATCTGTTGGACTGGCCACGTAGCCGACTTTGGATCCTGCTCACATTTTGGTATTATCAGATATGTTGTTAATAGTGTGGACTTTAGATCCATACCATTTCCCTTCTGAATCCCGGATCCATCACATATTAGCTGAGCAATCTTGGGAGACTTAACTGGTCTGTGCCTCAGTTTCTTTGCCTGTAAAGTGGGGTTAATAAGAGTAAACTTCCTCATAGCATACTTGGAGGACTAAATGAATTAACACATGTAACATACCTAGATCCTGGCATATATGTCATATGAGTGCCACGTGAGGATTAGCTGGTCTGTTTTTATTTTATTCTATTTTGTCTTATTTTTAACATCTTTATTGGAGAACAATTGCTTTACAATGGTGTGTTAGTTTCCGCTTTACAACAAAGTGAATCAGCTATACATATACATATATCACCATATCTCCTCCCTCTTGCGTCTCCCTCTCACCCTCCCTATGCCACCCCTCTAGGTGGTCACAGAGCACCGAGCTGATCTCCCTGTGCTATGCGGCTGCTTCCCACTAGCTATCTATTTTACGTTTGGTAGTGCATATATGTCCATGCCACTCTCTCACTTCGTCCCAGCTTACCCTTCCCCCTCCCTGTGTCCTCAAGTCCATTCTCTACGTCTGCGTCTTTATTCCTGTCCTGCCCCTAGGTTCTTCAGAACCTTTTTTTTTTTTTTTTTAGATTCCATATATATGTGTTAGCATACGGTATTTGTTTTTCTCTTTCTGACTTACTTCACTCTGTATGACAGACTCTAGGTCCATCCACCTCACTACAAATAACTCAATTACGTTTCTTTTTATGGCTGAGTAATATTCCATTGTATATATGTGCCACATCTTCTTTATCCATTCATCTGTCAATGGACACTTAGGTTTCTTCCATGTCCTTGCTATTGTAAATAGAGCTGCAGTGAACACTGTGGTACATGACCCTTTTTGAATTATGGTTTTCTCAGGGTATATGCCCAGGAGTGGGATTGCTGGGTCGTATGGTAGTTCTATTTTTAGTTTTCTAAGGAACCTCCATACTGTTCTCCACAGTGGCTGTATCAATTTACATTTCCACCAACAGTGCAAAAGGGTTCCCTTTCCTCCACACCCTCTAGCTCGTCTGTTTATACTTGGATAGCATTTCATATTATGTCCAGTTTCCTATTACTTGACATTTAAATTGTGATTTCTTTCTTCTTTTTTTTGCTAAAGCAAATGCTGTTGTGATCCATATGCTTTTACAAATACTTTTGTGCACATGAGGAAGTATTTCTGTAGAGTAAATTAGAATAAATTTCTTGGAATAGCGTTAGTGAGTCAAAGGGTATGGGCATTTCCAATAGTGATATAAGCTGGTGCGCTTCGTCTGACCATGCTTCTCTTGGTTCCCTCACATCAGTTCACCCAGTAGCAGCTACTGGGCTTTGTTCCATCATCTTGGCCTCCACAAGGCCAATGGTTGGCAGAGTTACATGGCAGCAAGCAGTTCCCTTTGTCTTCCCAGGGCCTGGCCCTTTGTGAACACACATTAGACTGGATGGCTTCCTGGTGATCCTGGCGGGGATTCTGAATTGCCACTTTATGTTAAGTGTGGTGCACGGGGGACAGATGACCCTGGCCAAGAACCTTGATCAGATCCCACATGCCCATTGTTAGACTGAAGCTGAGATTGTCCAGGTGGTCAAGAGAATGGACGTGTGGTTTCACTCCTGAATCTGTCCAGCTTCACTAAGGGCTTGATGACATGGGACTTTTTTTTGCCATCATGTCTTTGCTGAGTGACATGGGGGGAATGAATGTGGCAGGTATGGATGTGATGATTCACAGGACACAGGGATCAAGGGCACTTCCAGAAAAATAGGAAGAGAAACAGGGCAGTGCTATGCATTGCTGCTATGGTATTCCTCTTAATCTAATGAATACAACATGGGGTAAGGAATAACTGTGATAATCTGACTTGGGGAATAAAAGGTTGGTGATTTGTTTATCTAGTTAATGAACACTGATTGAGCAGATACTTTGTGTCCGGCACTATGCTTGTGATTTGCTGGGGGTACGGAAATGACTAAGACATAATTCCACCCTTTGAAGACACCACAGACGTTTTAAGAGTCCTTGAAAAGACTTAAATTTTCAGGGACAAGGGGAGTGATGATGATAATTCATATGAGGCCAGAGTTCTAACACAGATCTGAGGCTTGGGGGTGGGTGTGAATGGGTGTTTTGGGGTCCCTTAGCGTAGAAATGATTAGTGGGGAGGCTTTCCTGTACAAATATTATAAATTTAAAATTACACTCTATTTTCTTTCTCTTTGATTAGAAAAGATACAGTTGTATAGACATTAAGAAAAATCTAAAGGAAGTTAAAGATCACCCATAACTTTCATCTAGAGACAGCCATTGTTAACAATGTGTTTATGTTTGATCACATTTATAGTACGTATATGTCCACCCCTGCACAAACAAAGCCTTTAAAAATTATTGAGAAACGCACACTCACACACTCTTAGCTGATACAGGAACAATAAAGGGCACATGGATTTCAGCCTTTGTTGATGAATGTACCCCGGGGAGGTGGCGAGGGCTCACTGGTCGATTATCATTGTCGTTTCTCCGGGACTCCTGTTGTTTGCTTTTATTATGATTATGATTTTTTTTAAAGATGGGAAAAAAATCTAGAATTTTGAGTGTTGAATCCCCATCCTTTGCAAACACTGCTTACAGGCACACAAAGCAACATGATTTCAGTGTCTACATTCGTTTTAGTATTTAAAGACCAACATTGAAAAATTCCTTCTTAGAACTTCATTCGGGCCTTACCTCTGAGATGATTCAAAGCTCACCATCCAAACTCGCTGCCCTTCCCGTTTCCCAGTCCACTCACCTAGTGCTGTTTCTCCTTCCTTTTTCAGACACCTCAGCCGCAGCTGACTCCAGAAACATTTTCCGTCTTTTAAGTCTGCTCCACACACTGCCCTGTTCCCCTCATCGTTTCTCGTTTCTCACCGTGAAAATCTCTCCTTTCTCTCTTTATGGCTTCCTGAAACCTGAAAATAGAGGTAATTTAAATTTGGCAATTATGACGACAGTGAAACATTTTGTGAAAAGCAGAGTTGAAAATTCAGGAGTTTCCTGCTGTTGAAACCTAACTCTCTGTTTGCCTTCCTTCTGTGGATGACACTGGAGGGGGGGTGCCTCTGAGTTCACTCCAGGCCTGGTTGTCCAGCCCTACAGGATGAGAAACAGTGACCACACACAGGTGACTTCTACCACCTGGAGGGGTGAGGTGGGAGCAGAGTCAGTCAAAATGATCAGGTTCAGCCTGGCCTCTTCTACCTGGAATGACCTTCCTAACCCCCACGTGGAATCTCTGCCCTCCTACCCTGCACCCTGCCCTGGGACTGTCCCACGCTCCAGCCCTGGGGTGGCATTAGGTAGCTGAAATCGCGGTGTCGGGGCTAGGGAGGGTGCGATTTCTTTTCTGCTAATGCCTAGAGGAGGCACCTCCTGTGGGCTGCTCATGGCAACCTTTTCCTCCATCCTGGGAGCAGGGTCTTCTGAAGACTTCACCCCCTCCATTAGGAAGTGGTTTGAACTCTCCAAAAGTCAGCAGCAAATGTATTAGTGTGATTTAACATCCCACTTCCCTGGCACACATCTAGGCTACCACTTAAACAACTGGCTCCTATTCTCGGTAAAAAAAAAGATCTTCTAAAATCTGGTTTCAGAAGGAGGACACAGGAGGCATATACCTGGAGCCCATCTCCCGACGGGTGCCATCTGTTCTCATTAGAGTGATCTAGCAGCCTCAGCTTGGGAGGGAGGGGCTCCCAGGTGCTCAGAAGGAAGCCTGCTTGCCAGTTATTTTTTCGGAGACTTTGCTTTTTTGTTTTCCTTAGTTTTGTTTTCTTCTGGCAGGCTCAAAGAGAGACTGTCCTACTTTCCAAGAGAATGATCGTTCCAACATTTTAAGAAATTAAGTCCCTAGGAAAAAAAAAATCTCGTTTGAGAGGGCTTGCAAAGGCTCCTTGACCACATGTTGTGCTGTCCAACTTATAAGGGAGAAATATTACAGAGGTGGGAGGTTCCTTAAAAAACTACAAATAGAACTACCATATGACCCAGCAATCCCACTACTGGGCATATACCCTGAGAAAACCATAATTCAAAAAGAGTCATGTACCAAAATGTTCATTGCAGCTCTATTTACAATAGCCTGGAGATGGAAACAACCTAAGTGTCCATCATCGGATGAATGGATAAAGAAGATGTGGCACATATATACAATGGAATATTACTCAGCCATAAAAAGAAACGAAATTGAGTTATTTGTAATGAGGTGGATAGACCTAGAGTCTGTCATACAGAGTGAAGTAAGTCAGAAAGAGAAAGACAAATACCATATGCTAACACATATATATGGAATCTAAGAAAAAAAAATGGTCATGAAGAACCTAGGGGCAAGATGGGAATAAAGACACAGACCTACTAGAGAATGGACTTAAGGATATGGGGAGGGGGAAGGGTAAGCTGGGACAAAGTGAGAGAGTGGCATGGACATATATACACTACCAAATGTAAAATAGATAGCTAGTGGGAAGCAGCCGCATAGCACAGGGAGATCAGCTCGGTGCTTTGTGACCACCTAGAGGGGTGGCATAGGGAGGGTGAGAGGGAGACGCAAGAGGGAGGAGATATGGCAATATACGTATATGTATAGCTGATTCACTTTGTTATAAAGCAGAAACTAACACACCATTGTAAAGCAATTATACTCCAATAAAGATATATATATATAAAAAAAAAGGGATGGATGCTTCCTGGGGACAGTGATCCTCCCACTGGACTCCCCAGCATTTATTCAATCTGGAGAGGATCTGTCTGCCAGGCTCCCACTCCTACATTCCAGGAAGAGCCAGGCCCATTCATTGTTCTCTGTATTTGGAACGTGATAATAATTCCTCTGAGATGTCATAGGGCTCGGGAAGACGTGATCAAAGTCCTGCTGGTGATGGGAACTGCCTTTGGCGGGCAATTTACACATTTTGCAGGTGCCTTTTTTTTTTTTAATTAATCAATTTATTTTTGGCTGCTTTGGGTCTTCATTACTGCGTGTGGGCTTTCTCTAGTTGTGGCGAGCTGGGGCTGGCTACTCTTTGTTGCGGTGCGCGGGCTTCTCACTATAGTGGCTTCTCTTGTTGCGGAGCACGGGCTCTAGGCACGCGGGCTCAGTAGTTGTGGCGCATGGGCTTAGCTGCTCCGCGGCATGTGGGATCTTCCAGGACCAGGGCTTGAACCCGTGTCCCTGCATTGGCAGGCAGATTCTCAACAACTGCGCCACCAGGGGAGCCCTGCAGGTGTCTTTTTATTGCAAGCCTGCGGGCATGCCCACTGAGTCAAAAATATATTACCATGAAGATATTCCTTTTGAGGGTATCTTATGTCACATTGCAGGGAAAGGCAGATAAAATAACAAGAGCATTTGGCCCCAACTTTAAAATGAATTTTCCTAGATTTTACATTATCGACTTTGCCTGCAAGATTAGCCCTGCAAGCCTGAGGGCTAAAATGTGACTCTCTCGGTCTCCATCATACTAGGAATATGTCCTGTCCTGGGGTCTCCTTCCTGCCTGTCCCCCCGCACCCCTTACCAAGCTGGTATTCTACCTCCTGTCAAGTGCTTGGTTTGTGTAACACGTCCTGTCAGCTGATTCCTGCTAAAATGTTAGCGGATGTTAAGATGTTAGGATATTCTCAATGGAGGATATTTGCATTTTAATAGGTGGCTTGAATATGGAAAAGCTTCAGCCTTAAGCTGTGAAGCCTCATGAGGGAAGAGACAGGCAATTTTGGATGGGGACAAGGGTGTGTGAGATCTGAGATATTATCAAATCCTACAGGATTGATAAGAAGGAACTAGCCCTTCTTCTTTTCTTCTTTTATCTCCAAACTTCAGAGTATACGGCACTTCACACATTCTTGTGGGGCAGAAAGGAAGCCTTTTACAAGCAGGTGGGAAATAAGGCAGCAACCTTTCCAAGAGTACTGGAACTCAGTAAGTCCCAGGGTGGAAGCAGTATCCTTGGGGAAAGCCCCCAGCACCTGCTCCTATATAAGGGGGCAATTTAAGCTATATTTTTTAAAAGCACTAAGTAAAATTTTGCTCTGGAATTTGAGGAGGAGATGCACTGATGTAACTGAGCAGAAGTCAAAGACTGAGTGACAGGTGCTTCTTTCTGTTCCTGACCCTGGGAGCAGATAGGGACTGAGGTGGGATCACAGTCAGCACCCTCCCCAACCTCCCACCCGTGGACTGCAGGATTTAGCAAATAAAAATACAGATGCCCAGTTAAGTTTGAATTTCCAATAAACGTTTGTCAGCTACAAATTGGCACTTGCCGTCGGCACTTGCCGTCGGCACTTGCCGTCTACCTGTACAAGGATTAAATCATGCGCAGCTGCAGCTGCTGATTTTCAACACCCCCTGAAAGGAGTTCAGGGTGGAGAGCAGAAACCAGGCACTCTGTGCTCTGGGAAAAAAACTGGCAGAACAGGCCTTCAGAGAGTTAGATATTTTCAGGAGCCGATTTTATGAGCCCAGTTCTTGTATCTCTTCATATCTAGAAAACCACTAAAATCCTTCATGGTGACAACTGCTCCTTGTGACCAGCAGAAACCTTCTGCAAAAAAATATGTGCTCAATGTGAATTGGTACAGCCACTATGGAGAACAGTATGGAGGTTCCTTAAAAAGCTACAAATAGAACTATCATACGACCCAGCAATCCCACTACTGGGCATATACCCTGAGAAAACCATAATTCAAAAAGAGTCATGTACCAAAATGTTCATTGCAGCGCTATTTACAATAGCCAGGACATGGAAGCAACCTAAGTGTCCATCATCGGATAAATGGATAAAGAAGATGTGGCACACATATACAATGGAATATTACTCAGCCATAAAAAGAAATGAAATCGAGCTATTTGTAATGAGGTGGATGGACCTAGAGTCTGTCATACAGAGTGAAAAGGGAAAGAAAGAGAAAGACAAATACCATATGCTAACACATATATATGGAATTTAAGAAAAAAAAATGTCATGAAGAACCTAGGGGTAAGACGGGAATAAAGACACAGACCTACTAGAGAATGGACTTGAGGATATGGGGAGCAGGAAGGGTAAGCTGTGACAAAGCGAGAGAGAGGCATGGACATATATACACTACCAAACGTAAGGTAGATAGCTAGTGGGAAGCAGCCGCCTAGCACAGGGAGACCGGCTCTGTGCTTTGTGACTGCCTGGAGGGGTAGGATAGGGAGGGTGGGAGGGAGGGAGATGCAAGAGGGAAGAGATATGGGAACATATGTATACGCATAACTGATTCACTTTGTTATAAAGCAGAAACTAACACACGATTGTAAAGCAATTATACTCCAATAAAGATGTAAAAAAAAAAAAATGTGCTCGATGGCATGTAGTCCCCCTTCACCAAAATCACATATATACTAACCTTCCCCCCTACCCCTTTAGGGCAGTTTCTCAGAGCAATCTGAAATGCTGCCTCCTGGGCTGCAGTCCTCATTTTGCCCCAAATGAAACTTAACTGCAACTCTCACATTGTGCATTTTTTTTAAGTCGACACATTGAATTTTTTTCTTTTACTAGGAATATGTCCCGTGTGATATTTGGGACATATTTTTAAAAAAACTCTTGTTTATCTGAATTCAAATTTACCTGTGTGTCATGTATGTTACCTGGCAACCCACTACCACACTAGCTTTTTGTGATTCCTTGTATTTGTTGTTAAAAAATAATTTTTAAAATGGTAAAGTCATGGGCTTCCCTGGTGGCACAGTGGTTGAGAGTCTGCCAGCTGATGCAGGGGACATGGGTTCGAGCCCTGGTCTGGGAGGATCCCACATGCCGCGGAGCAGCTGGGCCCATGAGCCACGACTGCTGAACCTGCGCGTCTGGAGCCTGTGCTCTGCAACAAGAGAGGCCGCGATCGTGAGGGGCCCGTGCACCGCGATGAAGAGTGGCCCCCGCTTGCCACAACTGGAGAAGGCCCTCGCACAGAAACGAAGACTCAACACAGCAAAAATAAATAAAATAAATTAATAAACTCCTACCCCCAACATCTTTAAAAAAAAAAGGTAAAGTCATAACTCTTATACAAACATAAAATGAACATATGTCAAAAATGTTTTTATTCATCGATTACTGAGAAAACCAGTAAGATGTCACAACTGGCTCAAAAGAGAATTCAGTACACATACACACATACACACACACACACACACACACACACACGCACACACACAATCAGGAAATGCTAAAATGAAATTTTTAATAGATGCAAAACTAGCCATATTCATAGAGCAATAATTAATTGCATTCCTTTGGGCAAAATTAGTTTGCATTTCTATGGACATTACTATCAGTTTTCTACAACTTGGAATAGTTGTAAAAGAGACCAACAATAATGAAAGGCACAGATAACCAGGAGGGGTGTGCTAGACAGAACGTCCAGTAATCATTTTTGCCTATTTTCAAGTCTTTTATAATTTCTCCTGGGAGTGTCATGCTTGCTCCCATCTCAGGACCTTTGCACATGATGGTTCCCCCACCTCCTCAGTTATTTTGTACTTACTGTCGATATCTTCTCTCAAATATCATTACCCCTGGGGATCCCTCTCTGACCCTTAATCTGTTAGATTCATGTGTTATATGCTCTCATAGGAGCATATTTCTTTCACTAGAGCATTTATGTCAGTTTATAATTCCTGCCCTTACTGAGGTCTCTAATTCCTTGCCCAGTCAAGCCCCTGTTCTCACCAGCTTCCCTTCGATAATTATGCTTTGGTAATACTTTTCTCCTTTCTGTTCTTCGACCATAACAAGTTCTCCCTTGCTTCAGGGACTTTGCTATTCCCTGTGCCTGGAACATTTTTGTCTCTTGGCTTTTGCGTGGTTTTTCTTTCTTTTTTTTTTTTTAATGTCTCAGGTCTCAGTTTGAATGTCAGAAAGGCCTCTCCAGATCGTCTTATCTAAAGATGCTCCCCTTCCCACTTTACTTTCAACCCCAGTGGTTCTTAAACCATTAAGCACAGATCAGAATCCCCTGGCAAGCTTGTTAAAACATGGATTGCTGGGGCTCATGACAAAGTTTTTGAATCAGTAGGTCTGGGGAGGGGTGTGAGGATCTGTGTTTTTTTTTTTTTTTTTTGTGGTACGCGGGCCTCTCACTGTTGTGGCCTCTCCCGCTGCAGAGCACAGGCTCCGGACGTGCAGGCTCAGCGGCCATGGCTCACAGGCCCAGCCACTCTGCGGCATGTGGGATCTTCCCGGACTGGGGAGCGAACCCGTGTCCCCTGCATCGGCAGGCGGACTCTCAACCACTGCGCCACCAGGGAAGCCCGGATCTGTGTTTTAACAAGTTCTTGGATGATGGTGGTGCTGCTGGTTTGGGCACCACTCGTGGAGAAAAAATACTCTGATTATTTTCTCTCAAAACGTAACATTATCTTCTTTTCCTCTTTACTAATTTGATTTCTGTCCCCTATACAACTGAAAATTCTACGTGGGGAGGGACAACGATGCCTCTATTCTCTGTCTTGTAGCTCCACAGTAGCAAGGGCAGTGCCTGGTTTATAAAAGATGTTCAATAAATATTTATTGAATGAATGAATGAACCATTTTCTCTCTTCTTGTTCTGCATTGGTATAAAGGGTTTGTTCATCAAAGCACTGTTGAATTCAGGTGCTGAGACTAAGCCAGAGAGATTGGCTTTCATCACTAAAATGAGTTTGGGAAGGAGAGGTCTTGATAAACCACACCAATATCTGTTCAATAACTTGGATAAAGACCTGTGATTGTTGGGGCCTGTGCTGTCCCATGAGTGTGCCCTCCTCCTTGGGGCCAGCGTGTCTAGCCTACAGTTAGATGTCCTCAGGGCTTTGGGTACTGTTGGCAGGTGTTGGGCTGCACCTCGCAGGCCTGCAAGGCTTGTACTTGCCCAGCTTCAAGACCAAAGAAAGAGTCCCAAGAGTTCCGAGTCAGTGACAGAGACATCAATGGTTTAATGGACGGGGGAGCTTACGTTTCTGAAGCAAGGTCCTGGAGCGATACCCCACCGCCTGCGGCAGACAGCAGGCAGGACCTGGCAGCAGCCTTCACTCCCAGGTGGAGGGGGAGGTTGCCACTTATGGGGGAATTGATGTCAGGTTGGCTCACTGGTTACCAGGGAAACCAGCGGAGGGGACCACCCCTCACTGCCCCTTTGATAAGAATAATCACTAGCTGGGATCTGAAGCAAGTACACAGGAAGGTCAGACATGTGAGTAGGATGTAAGAGAAGCAGGCACTGGTCAAGCAGAGGATGTACAGAGAGCAAGAGAACAGCCATCTTGAGTGGCCTGACCATGTCGCAGGGCACAGGCTGACCTGGGTTTTACTAAGACCAGCAGCTACAATGAGCTTGCAGAAGACATGGTCAGGTATGGGGAGGAGGGGCTTGTGCTTTGGCCTCAGGTGTGCTTCCTTGATGAGGCAGCTTGGGTAAAGAAACAGAGTCAGGAGCAGGCTATAGGTATTGCTCTTACATCTTTTGGCATCTTCTTAAATAAATGTCTTAGCATCCTTTGCCTTCTGGTCTTAACTCTTGGCCTCCTGCTGCCAATATTTTGTTCCAAAGCCCTCAGTTCAGGCCTTACAGCACACCGTCAGGACTTTCTCCCCAGCAGCCCTCCAAGTTCTAGCTCTTTTTCATCTACTCTCTTCTGTATCATCCCTCTAGGCTTTCATCTTCTGTACCATTCATCTAGGTTATGTAGTAAACTAATGGGTCCTTGAGAAAGACGATATGACATAGTGCTTAAAAGACCACACTTTGAAGTCAGCCCTAGATTCTAGTCTTACTCCTGCTAAATACTGTGTGTCCTTGAGAAAGTTACTTAACCATTCTGTACATCAGATTATGGGGATAATGATAGCACTAAATCTTAGGGTTGTTGCTGGTATAAAAGAGATGATACTCGTAAGAAGTTTAGTTCCTGTGCCTTGTAGCTACAGGGTAATGGCCTACTCCTTTATGAAAACAGCTTTCCATTTTAACAAGGAACTTTGGTAGACACATGCTTTGCCTGCAAGAGTCTTGGTATGTCGAATACTTGGGGTCCTTTAGATGACAGCATGTGAGCAGATGCCAATTCTGTGTGTAGGTTAGAGGAACCTCCGCAGACCTCTCTGGGGAACAGAGCACTAGGTTACTTGGCTATTGCCTCTCAGCCTAAGAGAGAAGCCCTGCTCAGACCCTGGCAGTTAAGGGCA